>NC_062554.1:134885984-135540329 GCF_016906955.1 Phacochoerus africanus | reverse complement strand
TTCCCAAGTGTTAGACAAGAGCCCACGCTTGGGCCCTGGAAGGGGTCCCCTTCCTGCAACACAATTGTGAGCCAGGATTACTCATTGCAATGGCGTTTGTTTGGACACTTATGTCAGCTGAGTCCCAGTGTGCTCGCGTATGTGTATGTATAGGCGTGTCTCCTTCGTGGCATGGCTGTAAAGGACAACTAGGGTCACGGGGCTGAGAGGACCCAGCCTCAAACTTGGCTATTTTAGACAGACCACCTAGCTACAGTTGTGTGTTGCCTGCATTTGTTGCTTCCCTTTTTGCCCCTTAGAGCTTAAAAATACATGCACCAACCACAAATACGTTCCCAAATAAATGTGATGCTTAAGGTTTCGAATAATGGAGCAATTACCCAAGAGAGGGGACTCTTTGGTAAGGAGAGAAGGCACTCTTCACCTATCTGAGGGATAGAGCTTTCTAATCCTGGCCTTTAGTTTGCAGTTTGTGGACTGGCCCTCCCTCCTGTGGCCTCGACTGCCTTAACAAAACATCGCTTTGCCAAGAAGGGAGGCATCTGAAACCTAGCTGTCTGCCCTGAAGCCCTGGAAGGGAGGCAGCGGCCTCGGATGCCAGCGTGCGCTGCTGCCCGCATCCCAGACACCCCGCAGCGGGACCACCACAGAGGCCAGCTTGCCCCCAGCTTCCTCAGCCCAGGGAGAGGGGGATTTTCCGGCCAGGACCCTTTGGGCAATCCCCCGCTGTCACCCAAACGGTCACAGGGTCTGTCTCGGACACAGCGCTGGGAGCGCTTCTCTGAAAGTTTCTCCTGAGAGGAAATGTGACAGGCTAGAGTTGCTGGATAAAGGGAACTTCTGGGCTGGCTTTGTCCAGAAATTTCCTGTTGAGTGTTTCACTTCACGTTTAGGGAAGGATTGAGGAACTCTTGGGAATCTAGTTAACAAAGGTTGCGACTCAGTGAAAAGAGGTTCTCCACCCAGATCTCTCTGGGGGGGGCCTGGAACAACGCGCTTCACAGTGGATGCCTGGCTTTGGGAGGTGGACGTGGGTTTGCACCTTGTCTTTGTGTCTCGACTTTCTGGTGGCCCTGAGCGTGCACTTGGCACTGTCACCTCCCCCCCGCCCCCCGCCCCAGGTCTCAAAAAAAAAAAAAAAGAAAAGAAAAGAAAAAAGAAGAAGAACAGGAAATACTGGAAGTGGTTCCCGTCTGCAGCACAGTCTTGCTTTGCAAAGTGCATGACTAACCAGGGTCACTCCATCCCCAAAGCCTCTCCTGTTTCTTCCAACCCTTTCCGCCAATGACCTTGCCCCAGGCCAGACCCGTTACTCTAATACGTCTATTAAGGTATGCATTAAAACGTCATGCAGAAAAGAATGCATATGTTTCAAAGAGGACATCTTCTCAGCCCTCTCCATGGGCTTGAAAGAGCAGACTTTGGAAGACTGCAGCGAAAAAAAAAGGATGGGATTTTCTTTTCATTTCATGGATCCTTAACCCATATTTAATGCAGACTCTGGATCTGAGACACAGCAAGTGCGCTGGTAATTATTTCAAACATTTAAAAAAGCTAGTTAATGATGTTCAACATAAGTAATCATGTTAAATAGTAAAATTTAATTTCTTAAGAACTTAAATCCTCCTATCTTCTGGAATGCATTGTGCTGTAGGATGTCTGAGTAAATTAAATTCTCTCCCGCACACTAAAGCATCAATTTCCTTATGGTAATTATCTGCTAGATTGGATCTGTCAGAGGCAGGGGAGCAAGCCTGACATTATACCCTCTTTGCAAAAAATGATTACAAAAAATTAAGACGAATGAGTAAAATTAAGGCCGCGGCTGGTAAGCCTCTCGAAAGCTCCCATGGATCACTCTACACAAGATACCATTGTGCCGGGGACTAAGCTTTTAATGACTAGCCGTATAATCAGGGGAAGTCCATTAAACGACCGCAGAAGTAACCGATCACAGAGATATAACAGTGAGAAATGATTTTCCGCCAAGTCGAAGCAATTTATTATACACAAAAACGCATTTCTGACCAAAGTGTCTGAAGAGAGGAGGGGCCTGGGAAAGTTGACAGGATTTCTTTCCTGGGAAGTTTGGCAAACATGGCCTTGCCAGGCCCAGCGTGCAGCCTTTGTCTGGGCCCTCAGCCTCCCTGGGGAGGGGGGGGGGTGTCAGGTGGCTCTTCTAAGCTAGAGCAAGTTCCCGATGTGGCACAACTGGATCGGTGGTATGTCTGCAGCGCCAGGACACAGGTTCCATCCCCGGCTCAGCACAGTGGGTTAAGGAGCCGACATTGTCGTGGCTGTGGCATAGTTCACTACTTTGGCTCAGATCTGACAGATACCTGGCCCAGGAACTCCACAGGCCACAGGGCAGCCAAAAAAAAAAAAAAAAGCTAGGCATGAACTGGGGTCCTATGGTGGGGCAGGATCTGCAGGCTCCAGGGTGCCTCCTGGGTGCCTCCTGGGCTCACATCGGCCTTCCACCTGTGACCACAGGTCTAGGTTCCCTGGAAGCCGATTGGGACGGAGATAGTCCGAGGGTCTAGGCTGGACCCGACAGCTCTGCGGCCACCAGATGCTTCACCTGCAGCGTTACACCAGCCGAGTGTGAAAGCACTCAGGGAATGTAATTGCTCGGCTATCACTGCCCACACATTAGTTTAATTCACTCTAAGGCTAAAGAAAAAGCAAAATCCCCTTTGACTCCTGAGGAAAGCAGCCCCATCTCGGGGCCTCATGAAAAACGCATGACTTGGTGTTCGAGGCCCTGGACCGTACCGTCCCCTCCCGGCCTCTTCTCGGTGCCGTCTCTGCCAGCCCAGGGATATCCTTCAGCCGGGTCGTTTCAAGGGATGCCCTCGCTCCTTTGCAGTCACCCACCGCTGATTCCGCCTCCTGCTCTGCGGCGGGCTTTCACCATGTCCTACAAGTCACTGAACTTTTCTAGGCCTCGGTGTTCTGATCCGTAAAATGGGATTTCCCATGGCAGCATGACCTGTCTGGTACACGGGGCCATCAAGGGACCCCTGAGCAGGTGTGTGGTGGCCAGGCACGGCTTTGTCTGGCTTCGTGGCCAACCCTGCCTGCCCTGTTCTCTCCTGCTATCGGTGAGGGCAGGGACCGTGTTTGGTATTTCACCATATTCCCGGAAACTAGTACAAATGCTGAGTGACAGTATGTGCTTTAAAATGATGGCTGATTGACCCATGTGGCGAATGGGAATTTCTCAGTCTTGAGTGGGAACTGGGGGCAATGGATTCTCACTTTGAAACCTCAGTTTTCCTCCACGTGAACACCCTCTAGAATCTGGTTTACGCCTTTCTTGAATCTCTGGCACCAACTGCAGCAAAGAGTTTGTGGGGGATACACAGGCTCTCGGCCGCTAGGCTGGGAAGAAAACAGCAGCCTCCCCCTGCCTGCGAGTGAGGTGCGTCCGTGCCCCGCAGGCAGAGGCATCTGGCCCAGTGACCACGGCAGGAGCATCAGCTCATTTCTCAGGGATGTGCGTGGGGTTTCCCCTGGGGACCCGGGACCTGGGAACAGGGCAGCTTTCTCTGGGCGGCCAGTGGTGGTGATACTGTCAGGCAGGAGGCCAGGCCTGTCCTGCAGCCCCTGTCCTGTTTGAGACTCCTTGAGGCTGGGTCTCCAGAGCCTGCTCCAGCCACTTGGGGTGCTTCGTTCAGCATCGCTGCGATGTCACCTGAAACCCGCATGGGCTCGGCCCATTCCTTCCTCTGAAAACTCTCTGCTCCTTCTGAAGGCAGCTTTCCCTAGGAGGCCTTCTCTGATGTGCTCAGGGAAAAGGAGATGCTTTCATGAAGCTTTGTTGCTATTTCCCTAAGAGCACTGATGAAACTATGGCTTCCGCTCATCAGATGCCTGTGTGTCTACCGAAAGGCACCGGATATATTTTTTTCGTTTTTTTTTTTCTTTTTATTAAAGTTTAGTGGATTTACAGAGTTCCCATTGTGGCTCAGTGGATTAAGTACCTGACTAATATCCATGAGGATGCGGGTTTGACTCCTGGCCTCGCACAGGGGGTAAGGATATGGCATTGCTGCAAGCTGCGGCATAGGTTACAGATGGGGCTCGGAGCCTGCATTGCTGTGGTTGTGGTCGAGGCCAGCAGCTGCAGCTCTGATTCGACCCCTAGCCTAACTTCCATATGCCACAGGTACAGCCCTGAGAACGGAAAGAGAGAACCTTTAGTTGATTTACAAAGTCGTGCATATCTTTGTTCTCTTTTTATGCCCACAGTGGTCTGCAAGCCTGTCCTGTGTAAATCAGCCCCCAGGAGAACTTCGGCTTACTCTCAGGGAACCAGGCGTTGGATGGAGCAAAGCCGCTTTCCCAGCAAACCCGGCCCCTTTGAGCACCTGCTGATCCCTCTCTCAGTCTTCCTTCTCTCTGTTACTGACGTTGATTGTTTCTCACAGAATAAGGTTTTTTTTTTTTTTTTTTATTGTGTCAGAACACACACATCAGAATTTACCCTCGTAACCATTTGCAAGCTTGCAGTTTTGGTTAAGGATGTTCACATTGGAGTTCCTGTCCTGGCGCAGCAGAGATGAATCTGATTAGGAACCGTGAGGTTGCAGGTTGGATCCCTGGCCTCGCTCAGTGGGTTAAGGATCTGGGTGAGCTGTAGTGTAGGTCACAGATGCGGCTCGGATCTGGCGTTGCTGTGGCTGTGGCGTAGGCCAGTGGCTACAGCTCCAGTTCAACCCCTAGCCTGGGAACCTCCACATGCCACGGGTGCAAAAAAAAAACAAAACAAAAAAAGAACACCCGCATTATTGGGCAATCTCCAGAACTTTTTCATCTTGCAAAAGTGATACTCTGTTCCCATGAAACCACCACTCCCCTGCCCTGCGACACCCCAGCTCCTGACAACCGTCATTCGACTTTGCGACTCTAGGAATCCACTTCTCCATACAGCTCAGGTGATGGAATCACACACTACTGTGTGTGTGTGTGTGTGTGTGTGTGTGTGTGTGTGTGCACGCTCTGAAGCACATATGGCTGGCTCAGTTCGCTTAATACCACGTCCTCAAGGTTCCTCCATGTCGCAGCCTGTGTCAGAATGTGCTTCCTTCTCAAGGCTGAACACTGTTTAATTCTATGTACAGACCATGACCTGTTGTCCATTCATCCTTGTTGTGGGCACTCGGGTTGCTTCCACATTTTGGTTGTTGTGAATAATCTTGACACGAATGTGGGTGTAAAAACATCTGAGACCCATCTTCTTTCTTTCTCTTTTTTTGAGATATGCCAGAAGTGCAATTGCTAAATCACATTTCTAATTTTTTGAGGAACTTCCATACAGTTTTCCATTGTGGCTGCACCATTTTACATTCCTACCAAAAGTGCACAAGAGTTTCTAATTTCTCAACATCCTCACCAACACTCGCTATTTTCTTTTTCTTTCTTTTTTTTTTTTGACAGCAGTCAGCCAAGCGGGTGTGTGGTAACAGCTCGTTGTGGTTTTGATCTGTATTTCCCTGAAGGTCGGTGACCTTGAGCCTATTTCCGTGCTGTTTTCTGTATATGTATCTAATTTGGAGATACTCAAGTCGTTTCTTCATCTCCGAGGTTTTTTTTTGTTGTTATTAAGCTCCGAGTTATTTATACATTCTGGATATTAACTCCTCATGAGATTTGTCATTTGCAAATATTTTTTCTTATACTAAGTTTGCCTTTTCAGTCTGTTGGTCATTTTTTTTTTTTTTTGATGCATAAAAGCTTTTAGGATTTGTCATAGTTCAACTTACCATTGTTATTCTTGTTGACTATGATTTTGGTGTTAAATCCAAAAATCATTACTGAATCCAAAGTTAAAAAACATTTCCTCCATGTTTTCTGCTCACAGTTTTCTATTTTTAGATTTTATATTTAGATATTTGATCCATTTTGAGCTTCTTCTTTTTTTTTTTTTCCCCACACCCAGGGCATATGGAATTTCCTGGGCCAGGGATCAAACCTACCACAGCAGTGACCTGGGCGACTGCAGCGACAGCGCTGGATCCTTAACCGTCTGTGCCACCAGTGAACTCCTTTGAAGTAATTTTTTGATATAATGTAAAGCCAGGACCCAGCTTCTATCATAGTGTAAGTTTTATGCTAACAAGTCCTAGTGGGATTTTTTTGTTTGTTTTGTTTTGTTTTGTTTTAACAGAAGGGGGCAGTTTCCGTTGTGGCTCAGTGGGTTGAGAACCTGACTAGTATCTATGAGGATGCAGGTTCCATCCCTGGCCTCTGTCAGTGGGTTAAGGATCTGGCATCGCCATGCGCTGCAGCATAGGTTGCAGTTGAGGCTCGGATCTGGTGGTGCTGTGGCTGTGGTGTAGGCCTCAGCTGCAGCTCTGATTTGAGCTCTAGCCTGGGAACTTCCATATGATGCAGGTGCAGCACTAAAAAGAAAAAGAAAAAAAAATGAAAAGAAACAGCGGGGGAGGGGAGATGAAAGCTGAAAAGACCATCCTGAGGGACAGAGACAACCTCCACCAGCTGTATTTGCACCCACCAAGGCCTCTCGAATGTTTGTCGCTGAGCACAAACCTATGCAGGGACCGTGCGCCTTGCCTTTGAACCTCAGTCTATTCTGCGTGAACGTCTTGCATTTAGACCACACTCTCACTCCTTCGCGGGTGTTTCAACCCCTGGGGGGTTGGGTCATGAGGGACCATCGCCTCTCCCGGGAGTTTGGAAAAGGGTGATTAGATGCAGTGAATCCAAGCCGAGCTTCTTGAGACGGAAGAGAATTAACACAAAGCGCTATAGCTCAAAGCACGAGTAGGATGATGAACAGGAAGAAGCCTGAGAGTGGAGCCGGTCAGAACAGGCGGTGGGGCCCAGCAGGGACCTCTGCGAACCCTGCAAAACCTGCACCATCCCTGACCAGTCCTTGGACCAGCTTGGTCCCCAGGAAGGATGGCGGGGAACGCGCTGGCATCAGAGGTCTGGTCTGCACTGAGGGCAGGTGGACCTGGAGTAACGGTGCTGTGAAGTCCAGCAAACACCACGCTCTAACTGGACAGGCTTGACCACACTGGGCTCCAGGCCCAGCCAGGGAGTCTCGAGAAGAGTTTGAGTGCAGCACAGGTGGAAGCTGATGGAATGTTCCTTGGTCCCTTTTCTCTCCGCCATCCCCTCCGCAACGCTCCACCCTGTGATGCTATTGGGTGAGGCTTACACACCCAAGACCCGTAAGATTGTAACCCACACCCTGAGAACACGTGAAGCGAGGGTTAGCCAGACTTCATGGTCCCACTTGGTACCTGAGACATAAAATACCGCCTGCCTCATCCGTAAACAAAGGATGTCTCAGTCATCAGCGATGGCAGCCACCTCCAAGGTGAGCCCTGAGGGGAGGCAGGAAGGAAGCATAGACACCTGCTGTCCAGCAGCCATCAGACTGCAGCCACTCCCCAGGATGTGAGAACACAGGACCCAGGCCCCAGAGACCTGAGGTGCACAGCAAAGGAAAGATCTCAGTGAGCCCAGAACTTTGCATCTTCCCATTTAGAGAAAATCACTAAATTCCTTAACTTGAGATATCTGGTTTTCTTCTATTAACAGTGATCTTCTGTTCCCACTGTCTTCCCTGTACACCCTAGCTCCCTCTCGCCTCCTCAGAGCAGCTTTTTGGGGTTACTTGAGATGTTGCCTCCTGGGTTTAAGGCTTCAGTTTTGTCCACTGAATAAACACATGACTCTCAACTTTTAGGTTGCGCATCTTTTTGAGTCAACCAAGTTGTAAAAGAAAACTGGCCACCTGCGTGGTGCTGACATGGGGCTGGTGAGTGGCAGGCAGAAGATAAGCCTGGAAAGAAAGGCGGGGACCACATGGTGTGAGACCTGACGTCCCTGCTCAGGGCTGAGGATTCGTCCTGGGATTTGCTGGGATTTGTTCTGAAGATAGAAGACTTTGCAGCCCAAAGTTAAGTAAACAGGTTTGTGTTTTAGAGCCATCCTAGAACAACACTGAGGGAGGTGGAGCCGACAGGACAGAATAAAGGAGGGAGGGAGGGAGAAAGCCCTGGAAGAGCTGTTACAGAAACATCAGACACGGGATGACAGAGACCTCGATTGAAGGCTACTGGGCAAGAAGGACGGATGGGAGACAAACTAAACTCACCAGGCAGACTATTCAGCCGAGCTTGGTGACCCGCTCATTGGTGGAGTGAAGATGGCTCTCAGGTAACAGGCTTAGGTGACCAGTGCCTGGAGGAACAAACATCACGAAAGTGGAAACAGGGAAAGGGGCAACCTGGGAAGAAGGAGGAGCGAGAAGTTCCGATTGAAATCTGCAGAGGTGAGCGGCATGAAGGGCAGCCAAGGGGAGCTGTCCAACCCAGCTCGGGAGAGAGCTCTGGGTCCCGACTCTTCGGGCACCATTGACTGAAACCGCGCACCTTGGCCAGGCACAGTCCTAGCCGTGCGCATGACTTGTCTCCCAGAGGAAGCCCTGATAAGGAACAGGAGCTGCCCTGAAGCCTGGGAAGGTTGGGAGAGGCCATTAGAGGGAGGGGACGGCCAACTTTCTAGGATCCTTGGTGCTGTAATCCATCCTGGCTGGGAGGTTGAGGGCCACCAGAAAGGACCCTGTGCCAGACCAGGCCCGGGTCAAGCAAGACGACTGGCCAA
Organism: Phacochoerus africanus; assembly: GCF_016906955.1. Classification (NCBI taxonomy): domain Eukaryota; kingdom Metazoa; phylum Chordata; class Mammalia; order Artiodactyla; family Suidae; genus Phacochoerus; species Phacochoerus africanus. Next base: position 135,531,686 of record NC_062554.1, on the reverse strand, counting down.
AGACACCTGGAAACTGATCCCCTGCCCCTAAAACCTGAGGCTGGGAGCCACGTGGCAGCACAGATCTGCTGGGCTCCCTCACCTCCTGCTCTCTGCCCGGTGCCCCTTCCCGAGAAAGTCTCTGGCTTTGTCAGCACGTGTGTCTCCCCGGACAACTCATTCCCAAGTGTTAGACAAGAGCGCAGGCTTGGGCCCTGGAAGGGGTCCCCTCCCTGCAACACAGTAGGGGAGTGGATCCTGGGACTGCATCTCAACACCTGGATGTGGTCGCTGGCGAAGGGCAGGCAGATGAGGGCATGTGTGGAGAGCAGGTTGCACCACACTCCCTGCGTGGTATTTCCGTGTGCAAACCCATGTCCTACACCCCAATCAAAGTCATCTTAAAACACAACTTTTCATAAATCTTTATTTAATCTCCTAACCCTAACTTCTTCTGCTGGCCTTTGAGAATCCTGTACAACTCGGCCCTAGCCTGACTCCTCTTATTCCTCCCAGGGCCCCTGAGCCAGTGGTTCTCAGGGAGCCCTCTGGGGACTCTCGGCCTATCCAACACGCCTCAGAAGCTGTGACATAAAAGCCCGGCAGGGAGGGTGCACCCGGAGGAAAAGTTCAACCTGTGTGTGCAAGACGTTGCTGCCACATCCGTCAACAAAGGATGTTAGTCAACTAACCCTGGGGAAAACCCCCCATTGCCCGTCCTAACCGGGAATGTACTAGAACAGGAATTCTGGGGAGTGGGCTCAGCTTGGGCCATCGCAAAGGGGGAGATGGACCAATCTAATGGACCCGTCAATGTCCACATTGCAGCTAAACTCGAAGAAACGGCCTCTCGTAGATTTTTGTCTGTCTTCCTTTTTTTTTTAGGTCCGTGCCCTCAGCATAAGGAAGTTCCCAGGTTAGGAGTCACATTGGAGCTATGGCTGCTGGCCTACACCACAGCCACAGCAGCACCAGAGCCGAGCTGCATCTGCAACCTACGCCATAGCTCATGTCAATGCCAGATCCTTAACTCACTGAGCAAGGCCAGGGATTGAACCCACGTCCTCATGGATACTAGTCGGGTTCGTTACCGCTGAGCCATGACAGGAACTCCAGATTTTTAGTATAGAATCAAAGAAGAGTAAGTCTCAGTGCCAGATACTTAACCCCCTGCACCACAAGGGAACTCTTTTTTCCAATATGATCCTTTATTCATAATGCTCACATGGTGAAATCAGAAGGAATGCCTAAGTCGTTACTGTTAGTTTGTTTTTTGAGCACCAAGTATTGTTAAGACTTGAGCGAGCAATCATGACTGTGGTTTTATTCGCCGTAATGGCATTTTACATGATTAATATTTATGTGTTAATGGCGCAGTTATAAACACCCAATCTGTTCTGAAGTCAACATCCTAAGAAATATACCCCCCCAAAAAAGAATCAAAGAAGAATAGCCCCAATTGCCTACAAAGCCTGCTAAAAACATGCCTCTCCCTACTAACGATCTATGTGAGGCTTCAGTTTTTTTTAGTATATACTTCAACCAAAACACCTGTTGCCAGAAATTTGCAAGGCAGAATCCGATGCCAGAATCCAATGGTGTTGTAGTTAGCCAGCCACCAAAGAGATCTTCAAAAATTAAAACAAGGAGACTCATTTAATTTGTTGCTGTTTTGCAAACTACGATTATTTTTCATCAAAGGTCATTTATTGGTGTTAACATGTAATGGCTTTCTTCTTGTGGTTTTTAAATGAATAAATAAAATGTTTCAATGTATCAGTTTTCACTTCTAATGAAGTAAATACCAGTGACATCGCCCAGGTGAGCAATGGTGGCTTTCATCCTTTTTAAGAGTGGAGCGCTGAGAGTGGAGTGTTTGAGAACTGCCAGCCTGCAGGAAGGGGGAAGTCAGCTCAGGTCTCTCCCCTGCTGGCAAGCACCTTCCTCCCCTGCTCTGGCTTAGAAGGGTCTCGGGAAGGACTCCCTTGGCTCATCTCCTAGGGTCATAGACCCCAGCAGCACTGTTTAGTCTCCATTCCTCTCTGAGTGCTCGTTGGTTACACCTACAGCACCTGGGACCTGGCCTCGCCTTGGAGCTTGGTGCAAAAGAGAGATGGTGTGTGTCTCTACATCCACGGATGGATTTCACGCCCAGAGAAGCGGGCTGGGGACCTTCCCTTTTCCTGGAATGAAACATACACAGAGAGTAAGACCTTGCCTTTTTGCAGGAATGTGGCTGTTCCATCTGGCAGGTAAAATGTGAATTACAGGGTATTTTCAAAAGATCTTTTCCTCTCCTTCAATAATCCTTAGCAGTGGGACTTGAGTAAATACCGTTTATGATGAGCTGCAATCAGAATATCAATGATCTGAGCTGGGCTGGAGGCAGCAGGTTTACAGGGGCCAGGGGTTTTGAGGAAGCCAGACCCCAGCTAGATTCCTCATTCCACCAGGAAGCACCGTGTAGCCTTGGGCACCTGCCTGAATTCAGTTCCTCATCTGTAACATGCGAGAAATAATCCCTACCCTGTTTGGCAGTGGGGGCGAAGAAATAAAATGTCACTTTGACCTGAAACGTGGGTGCTGAAAGCGTTTCACTTCTTTTCTCCCTTCACCTGTGTGCTCCTCCCTCCTTCCTTAGGCGGCGAGGTCTCCACTGTGGATTCAGTCGTCCTTCTGTCCTGTCAATCACTTCTCCCCTGGACCCATTCGGAGAACACGTGATAAACTTACTTAAGAATCCTGATAATTGGGTCCAAAATAGTGAAATAGTACTGGATTAAAAAATTCTTTAAAAGTTAACTTTCAAGACCCTTTTCTATTTTCATTCAAGTTTCAACTCCATTCCCCCATCTTACGAGGGCATTCTCAAGTTCCCTCACCTGAAAGTTTTTTTTTCTCTGAGGCTCCAACATGTGTATAATTTGTACCATATAATTTCACCCTTAGCGATATATGGTTTGTTAATCAAGATTCTTGATCTAAAATAGAAGCACTTAAAGTGCTCTGTCTCCCAGATGTTCTCCCAGTAGCAAGTGTGCAGAGGTACACACACACCAGCTCCCTGGGGAGGGAGAAATGATACCTCTTTTCAGCGCACGGCAGAGATTAGATGCTCCTTGTGCCCTGGCCAATGGGAATCAGAAGACAAGACTAGAAGGGACGTTGGCCTGAGCACCAAGAAGAAGGAAAGTGGTCTGAGGGAGGACACACGGGGGGCCAAAGGAAGGTAAGTGAGCGTGGAAAGGAAGAGAGAAGATAAAGTATAGGGATTCCTGGTTTTTCGTTTTACGAGTCACGTGCTCAAATTCCTCTTCTCGAAGGGCACTGCTCAGAGTCGTGGGCGAAGCGTCACCTGTCCACACACCCATCCATCCATTCCCTGTGACACAGGCATTTTTAAGGACCTAATACGTGCCTGGTGAGGCATAGGACCTGCTGGATACCTAGACAAGTAAAACGCAGTTCCAGACGTCGAGGAGCAGAAGAGGAAAACTCGTAAAACAGACCTTTCCATGACCACGAGAGAGCTGCTACGCTCCATTCGAAACCTGAGGAAGGCGATGTGAGCGGCCACAGAAGTGAGGGCTCATCTGCGAGCATCCGCTGCGAGCACCAGCTGCCAAAGGAGAAAAGAAATGGGATCCAAAGCAGGTGGAGGACGACTGCCAGCCCCTGGCTTCCGTGTGGGGTGGGTCATGGTCCACAGGCTCGGCGGGACAGTGGGGGCTGAAGGCCACGGTCAGCCGTGAGGGAGGGCCGATTTTTATGTGACCCCTCTGTCTGAGCCAAGAGAGGAAGCCAGAGTCTGCTTCAAAGGAATATTATCTTTAGTAGCAATAACTCTTACAGTTAATGTCTCTAAGGCACCTGTTACTCACGTGGGTTTTCTACTCTGAGCGCCTCAACAACCCAGCTTTTCCCCGTGAAAATCTGGGGGTTGAAGACTTAAGCTCCCTGCCATGGGTCAAAGAAGGTGCCGCAGCTGGTCCCCTGCCGGTGGCGCCGGGGCAGGACTGACTCCGACCTGGGCCGGGGGAGCCAGCTGCGGGGGAGGCCCTCGTGGGGTGCACCGCCGCCCCCCCCCAAGGCGATGGGGCATTGTCGTCATGGGATCACCACGTGGGTTTAGAAGGCTGGAGCAATAAGCATGAAGAATAAGGAGAAAACTCGGACCTTGGGTAAACGGAGGCCTGTGCTCACGTTCGGAGGCCAGGCCCGGGGGGGAGCAGAGCGGGAAGTCTGGGTCCCTCCAAACGCCGAGGGGCGTCTCAGCTCAGGCCCCCGCCCAAGCCCCCGTGCTCCCACCCCTCCCAGCCCCCGCTTCAGAATCCACCGCGTTCTCCTCGGGCAGATGTGAGCCTCCGATGGAAAGAAAGGGTTACCTGTCTGTGGGCTTCGAGAAAGGAGAGGTGCAGTCCCCGGGATTTAAGAGGAATGAAGATTTTTCCTAAGAAGGGCTCTTCCTTTTGGACCCCCCCCCCCCGCCTGCCCTAGGCGCCCCAAAGGACGACCCATAAAGAACTCGAAGGAACTGTGATCAAACCACAGCTGACGTAAACAACATCACTCCCCCGCCTTGGCTAACCTCACCTTTTAAGCAGAAAGCTTTTGTGAAGGTTCCTGCGCTTTGGAGAAATATTAGGCGCTGTCACCTCCACGGTACGGTGGTCTCTAGCCCGAGCCATGGGGAGCCCCCAGCATGAGGGCATGCGGTCCAGCCACCCTGGGAGGGCAGCTGTGACTCCTTCAGGGAGCTCAGAGACACAGAGACACACACAGAGACACACACACACAGACACACACACACATGCCTCTTCAGGAAGCCAGTTTGCTCTGTCCCCCAGTGCCCTGCACCAGGTCCCTCCAGGGCGTGTGGACCTTCCTCTCCTGTCCTCCTGCTCTTCTCAGAAGAGCTCTTTGCAAACCCCGTGTGTATTTCACTGCTGACCCCAGAGAGATCCTTTGATTTTTTAACTGGTAAGTTCAACATTAAATAATTCTTAGAGAGACACAGGCCACTGATTTTATGCAATTTGCATCACCACATTTTAACTTCTCTTGAAAGCCGAGCCTTTTGGTCCTCTTGTTTTAGAAGTATATTAAGATTTCTGTGACCTTTATGAGATGGCAGTTGAGACACAGTCTTTTAAATAGCAAAACCAAGAACCAATAACCTAAAGTGCATATTACTGACCTTAGTTTGATAAACAAATTAGGAGAGAGAACTCTTCTCCCAAAGGAAAGAGAAACTCAGGGGGGTAGAGGGTTCTTGTAAAGTTCAAATAGAATGAAGCTTATAGACAGATGATACAGAGATAGAGAGATAGAGATGATAGATGATAGATTCCAGTATTTTAAAAGAGAGATAAATAGACAGACGGATATATAGAAATACAGTAGATAATAGAGAGAGGGAGAGAGAGAGAGATAGAGATAGAGAGAGAGAGAGAGAGAGAGAGAGAGAGAGAGAGATGATAGATTCCAAGGCTTCAGACCCATCTTCTGATGTGCCGTAGCACTTTACACACCAGCTCCGTGGTATATTTTAGGTAATTGACTTGAGTTTGTGAAGTCTTACACTTTTAGGCAGTACCTGGATGGCAGAATAGGTGGGAAAGCCGTGGGTCAGAGTGCCCAGCATCTATGGGCCAGGGCACAGCCACAGCCCCGAGCACCTCGCCGGCTCTGGTCCGAGTGAGCCTCCGTCTGTGTCAAGGTCGGCCGCGGCTGCCAGCCCTCCTAGGACCGAACCTGCCCTGAGTCCTGGATTGATTTGGCATGGCCTCCTCCCGGGTGGGTCCAGGCGGTGGTCACACTGGCAGCAGAGCTCGGCTGAGGGGCCGTGGAGCCCTGTACGTGGGACCAAGTCACAGGGCCAGAGGGGACCTGAGGGCTACAGTGTCTCCTGAAGCGTCCACAGTGGGGTCTTGGCCTAGCTTCTCTGTTGACCTAGGGTCTGCTTCGGCTTTGTGGACATCTCAGTAAGGACCCATCTTGTTTAAAACGCTGTGACTTTCAGCGACCCTCTTGGGGGGAGACTTGTTGCATTGGGCTTCTTAGGTGACTGGTTGGGAACAGAGAGAGTGACCCCCACCCATTAAATGCTAGGGACATTCACGCAGCCTGCGGGCATATGCGTTTGACATCTCTGATCCACAGATATCGCTCCACGAGGTCAGTGTTCCGTCTCCCCACTGAGACCCTATGACTGGGCGTCTCCCCTACTCTGCTCTGCCAGACCTGCCCGGATGCCCACAGCCCCGCACCTGGCCCTGGGCAGTCCCCACCCACCCCATCCTCTGCACCGATCCCCAGGGCTCTCCCGACCGAGCACCCAGCAACCCTGGGGATCCCGCGCCCTCCTCCTCAACACCACCCTCGCCCAGCCCGGGGCACACTGCCACGTCTGCCCTGTCTTGTGTCTCCTGGCCCTGCCTACAGAAGACACATAGACGTGGTCAGCCAGCACTGGAAACATACAGATTTCTATGATACGTTAGCGCTTTATTTCCAAAGTGGGAATGCGAAGACGTAGAGCTGTTTTCATGTACAGTTTCCGAGGTTGAAGCAGTGGGGTTTGCCCTGGAAACCCACTCTGGGTGACTGCCCTGCGGGGGTGGCACACAGGAAACCAGCCCTCTTCCTGTGCACCTGTCAGCAGCAGGTACGCCGCGCAGGGCGGGAGTGACCTTTCAGGTCACTTTCCACCAGGGTGTGAGGAACCCACGTCTGCAGAGGCTGCGATGGGGACTGCTGTGATGACAGCCACTGGGAGGCTCTTCAAAACCAACCATAATGAGGAAATCGAAGTGCATCAAACAAAACCACAGCACGGTGTGCGTGAACCATCTGGAGAGAACACACAAAGATTTACTGGGACTCAAAGTCAAGGCAAAACACTGAGAACCGGGGCACCCAGATACTGCCTTTTCATGAACGTTTACAGAGAAATTATTGGGCACCTACTGGATGCCCAGTACCCTTAGCAGAATTAGCAGTCGCTGCCCCCTCCCTAAAGCCAGTGTAATTTATTTCCCTTTTCAGGAAGAGCATTACTTGGGGTACCCCAAGGTCTCTTACAGCAGAGATGCATGATTTCTTACACTGAAGTATCCCTTAAGTACTTCCGTGTATATGGGTACAAGTGCGCCTGTACTACACTAGGAAATATTTTTACTTTTAAAAATGCAGGAGTTCCCTGGTGGCCTAGTGGTAAAGGAGCTGGTGTTATGCCTGTAGTGGCTTGGGTCACCGCCGCGGTGGGCACTGGGTCCCTGGCCCAGGAACTTCCACATGTGGCAGGCATGGCCAAAAAATACAGGCAGCAGGTTTTGAAGAAAAACTGCTCCGTTTGCAGCACTCGGGATGTGATCTGTGTACTTCGCCGAGGTGAGCGCCTCACCATAGACTGCAGCCTCTTTAGCACAAAGGCCCCACCACGTTCTCCACTGTGCCTGCGCTTGCTGAGCGAGGACCTGCAGTCCCTGAACAAAAGGCATCTCTCTTGTGTTCATTCTCCGGATATTTGCTGAAAGATGAACGTCCGCCACTGGAGTTCCCTTGGTGGCTCAGTGGGTTAAGATACAGTGTCCGTGAGGCTGTGGGTTCGATCCCTGGCCTCGCAGTGGGTTAAGGATCTTGCATTGCCGTAACTGTGGTGTAGGCTACAGAGGCAGCTCGGATCCAGTGTTGCTGTGGCTGTGGCGTAGGCCTGCAGCGGTAGCTCCGATTCAACGCCTAACCCAGGAACTTCCATGTGCTGCAGGGGCAGCTGTAAAAAGAAACAAGTTAATACAATTTTTAAAATGTTTAAAAAGAAAAAGAAAGAAAAAGGACCCATGCCTGCAGGCACAATGCCCCCTTCCTTCCTGGCTTTACATGAGGACGGTGATGAGAAAACACCATCTTCAAAGCAGGTATTTTCAAAGTCAATTCTGAAAAGGTGTTTGGCAGAGAAACGCGCCTGCTCTTTAGTTAATTGTTGTTATTTCACACGTTCTTCTTCGCCTTTTATATCTTAGCGGTTGACAGATCACAAAGCAAGGCTCTTCGATTCCCGGAGATGAAGATCATTCAGTCTTAGCCTAGGCTAAGCGGGATGGATGGGTTCACTGTAGAATATTCTCGTTTATCAGAAAACAGCCCTGGCCACTGGTCATCCCACGGCTGGTCCTCTGTCCCGCTCCTGCAGCCGGCCGGCTTCCAGCGGGACCATCGGGGCCAGAGGCGGCCCTGGACAAAGGCAGCGGGGCTGCCTTTTGCCTTTTACCACCTCGCCTGGCTCAGCGTTTTCCTTCTTCAGCCGGTGCTCTGTCCTGTGTGCGAAACACTAATAGGGAAGCATCAAACTTTTAATGTCATCTGGATCCTCTCAGTGTCCCTGAGGGCTGAGGCATCTCCAGAATGACTCCAGAGGCCTGTCCAGTGTCTGTCAGGGTCTCTTAACTCATCTCTTTACTTAATATGGCTTGAGCTTCCTGGCAGGCATGGGGAAATGGAAGCACTTCCCATTTTAGTATTTTCCACTTAGGGTAATTATAATTTCACCCTGTCTATATTATGAATCATCAAATTTTAGAAAAGATTGAGGCAGATGTCTTATATAATTCTGAGACTCAGGTACTGGTTCTTCAAAAGGGTAAAGGTTTTCCTGGCTCTCAAGTTTTACAAGAAATTTTGAGGGTAGTTTATTTTATAAGGGTTTTGGAAGAGTTTTAAACAGATTGCCTTTTTATAAATTTTCAAGTTTTCCAGCTTTAAGGAGATACGTGTCTACTGTAGTAAGAGTATAAAACCTAGAATTAAAACTATTAACTTTAAAAAATATTTCCCCACGTTATTCAATGCGTATATTCATGTATAAAGTTAAAATGGGATAATTAAATACATACTGTTGTAAATTCTGCTTTTTTGCACTTACCAACAGTTGCACATATATCTTTCCATGATAATAAATACATAGAGTGTTCCATTGTCTTTTTTTTTTTGGCGGGGGTGGGGGGACTGCATCTGTGGCACATGTAAGATCCTGGGCTAGGGATCAAACCTGAGCCACAGCAGCAGTGACAAATGCTGGATCCTTAACCTGCTGAACCACGGGGAAACTCCCACATAAAGGGTTCCCTCATCTTTTAAGGCATATATTTCAGTATATTCATGGACAGTTTATTAAAGTTTCTCTCACTGGGCCTTCAGTTTTTTTGAATTTCTCTCAGTGATGAAATACTGAACCCTCAACTTCTTTGTAAAAAAATGTCTTTCCTCACGGGGGAAAGGACCAGGGACAAAGGCCTAAAAGTGAAATGGCGAATCTGGAAAAGCTCTTGAAACATCTTTGCCAAATACCCTCTGGAGAGAAGTTTCCAATGTCACGACCTGAGGTTGGAAGTTAAACACACAGATCCCTTCCCATGACCGTGGACCGTGGGTGAAAAGAAAAAAAAAAAAAAATACAGTTATGCCTCGAATACTCCTGGGATGTAAAGATTTTATTTATTCGCCATTTGTATGTCTTAGTTTTGGAATATATCTGTTAATACCCTTTGTCTTATTTCTATTGGTATAACGTCAGAATCTATTGTCTGATATTTTCCCAACAGATTTGTCTAAAAAAGCTTTGGTGGCATTTTTAAATTAATGCTACTTCAGCTTTTTAAAAATCTTTTAAAAATGTTGGTGGTATGTTTTCATGTAAGAAGCAGGTTTTTTTTTTTTTTTTTTTTTTACCCCCCATGATTTCTGGCTTTAGTGGCTTCTTTGGAAAATTTCCCCTACCCGCATGATATAAACCAAGTCTCCGGAAGTTCGAGGTCACCTCTGAGGCTGTGCCTTTTACCCGGCAAAGCGCTATTCCAGGAAGAGCTGTCTCGGGTTTTACGGCTCACACTCAGATCTGCCCTTCCCTTTTGTCTCCAAATAGTTGTCCCCATATCATCTACGGAGAAAAATCTCTCCTGGATGCTGGAGTTTAAAATGATTGCTCTATCCGTCCATTTCTAGATTTTTCTCTTCCTCTCTCCCGGCGGGGTCATGTTGTTCAGTGTTGTACGTGCATTTTTATATCATCACATTGTAAATCCTTGTTTGCTGGGATGAGCTTATTAGCGCGCATTTTCTCTTCCAGGTGAACTCTTTAATCATTTCCGACACTGCCTTCCACCAACGTTGTACAAACCCGCGAGCTTTGCTGTGTTGGTTCGGCCGCTGAGGCTACAGAAGCGCTGAGAGGGTAGCACTGCAGGGAAGCCGGAGCCTTGGGGAGGAGGTGGGCGGAGGGCAAGGGCTCGTCTAAAGAGGGGCGGGTGTGTCGGCCCCGGCGCACCAGGACCATCCAGGGCTATAGGAGTCAGAACCTGACGAGCACAGGCAAGTCCCTGAAGCCACCTTCCTGGACCCTGATGGTTCTCACCTGAGCTGCTGACCATGGAAACCCCACCTTCCCCTCCGAGGGGAGGGCCAGGGACAGCGGTATCGCTGTGCCAGCCTTGGATTCTGGATGGGTGAGCAGGATGGGCGTTGTACCGTGGCAGCTGAGAAGTCTTGGGGTGAAGATGGCTGCCGTCTCTCTTCTCCTGGACGTGGTCCAGGGACGCTGTGGACAAGGCCCACCTCCTTCTAGAAGCAGCTTTGGAGGTGCCCAGTGCTCTGACAGATGCCCGCTGACCTGCACCGTGGAGCATGGAAACCTTTATCACAGGCTGCAGGGCGTCAGGCTCCGGGACTGCAGGCGCCCTGTGGTAGAAAGGCCCAGAAGGACAAAGGGGTGCCTGGATTTTGAGCAGCGATGCCGCCTGACAAAGCGGCCTCCAGGAATGTTCACCACAAAAACACGTTCCTCTACGCGCGTTCCTCTGCCACCTGGTCAGGGCGCATCCTTGCCATCTGGCTTTGGGTGAGAATCGTCCGGAGGTGAAGATTCTTGTTTTGGCCTGATTTTTTTTTTGACAGAGTAGCTCTTTCTAGAAACAATCAGACCACAAGATCAGGTTCAGTGGAGGCCATTTCTTTTCTAGGAGGGCGAATCGGCCCCGCAGGCTGGCTGGAGGGCGGCTGCGTGTCCGTGTCCAGGTAGGAAGGCAGCCCCAAGAAGGCCCGGAGCTGCCGTCCAAGCCGCGGGGGTGTCCACCCAGGCAACAGACGGTGCTCAGGGAACAGCACCGATTCTCTCTTCCAGGGGGAAAAGCCGGGCCAAACCGCCCCAAGGACTTGGCCGTGTGCTTGGAGTTCTGTGGGATCCTGATCTTATTCCGAAGCTCCTGAGAGAAGGAGAAGGCATTCTGGTTATTCGATTTTTTGTGTGTAAATAACTCGGAGAAGCTTATTCCATCCGCGGAGAAATGAGTGGCTAAAGTGCGGAAGCCTGGGTTCCGGTTCTAACTTGGCTGAGTACGAGCTGTGTGACCTTAGGTCCCGGTTCACTTCTCCACGTCTCTCTGCCTTTTCACGGAACAGCAGAGGATTCATAAAATGCCTGCCGTGGGGTCGCAGGGTCACATGAGCCGAGGTTAATGAAAGCTCCGATCCACAGCTCCATGTACGAAGACAACCCCACGCGGGAGGCTGGAGGGACCCACACACGCCTGAGTGATGCTGGAGCTGGGCGCCCCGCGGTCAAGGCCCCGGACAGGCCACAGGCGGACACTGCAGGGGACATGTGTGGCCTCTGATCCTCATGGAGCCTGGCGCATGCCTGTCTCTCTGAAAGAGAAGCCATGGTGCCAGCGAAGGAAGGCTCTTGTCCTCTTGATCACAGAGGCCGTCCCCACGCGACACGCCCTGGGTGAAAAGAAGAACGCCGCTCTCTTTTCTCATCCACGACACAGGGGCTTTGATGGCTAATCTGTGATCACAGACTCTGTGATCTAGGCTCTTCTGTTACAATCCCTACAGTGACGTGAAACCTCTAGGGAGCCTGGCATTCCAGCTCTAAAGAGGAACCTTCTAAAATAAAACCACTGCCACTGGTGGCTTCCAGAAACCGCAGGCTGCCACCATGGCATGGTGGCATTGCAGGGCAGTGCCAGCTGAATGACTGAGGCTGGGGGGCACCAAACCTTGTCCACCTTCTACACACACACACACACACACACACACACACACACGCTGGGCACAGGCTTTCACCTTACTTCTTTTATTTCCCATCGCAGGGTGCACACTGCCGCCCCAAGGCTCAGGCCTCGTCAGAGGGCAGGTCCTTTTCAGGAGCCTACAGTTTCCTTTTCCTTCTTCTCGAAAGGGTTGTGGGGCTTCACAGTCGTGACCATTTGAGACAGCGGCCCCTGGTGACGGAAGATGTCAACTGCCATTTCTTTCCATAAGACGCTATAAAAGAACGGAGGAAAAAAAGACACATAAAATAAAATAAAAATACACAACTCCATACACTCTCCAATTAAGGGTGTACACAGATGGGGGCGAGAGAGCAGAAGCCCAGGACAGAGACTGGGGGTGGTCGGTCCTTGTGTGTGTTGCTTCCTTTATTTCATTTTTTTGCCCTCAGTTCATTAATTGTCTTCTATGCACAGAAGTGCAAACAGTTTAGCTGACTGAAAATCTACTTTGTGCCTAGAATAACCGTAGACGCCAGGAGTACAGAAAATACAGCCCAAAGCAGATGAGGATATGCAGAGAAGCAGCTGAACAACCAAGAGTTCTGCAGGGGTGGGCTCTGGGCCTGACGGAGGAAGGGTCACCTTTCTGGGTTGAGGAAGGATGGTCACCCAGAATCTATGACAGCGAGGACTTAGGGGGGTCGGGGAAGTCAACCTGGGGCAGGCAAAGGTCAGAGTTCCCTGAGACAGGAAGGTGGGAGGGCACGGACCACGTGGGTGGGGCTGGTGGGGGAGAGGAAGGTGGGGGTGGGAGGGGCGGTGTGGGGCCCAGAGCTGGCTCCACCCTGCAGGTGGGGGAACTGAGCTCTAGATGCGCTCTGCCTCCACAAGTCTTAGTCTGCTCATTCCCCGGTGGAAACAAAGCCCTGGAGTTCCCATTGTGGCACAACGGAAAGAAACTCAACTAGCATCCATGAAGATGCCAGTTCGATCTGTGGCCTCACTCAGTGAGTCAAGGATCTGGCCTTGCCATGAGCTGTGGTGTAGGTCACAGATGCGGCTCGGATCCCCCGCTGCTGTGGCTGCGGTGGAGGCTGGAGGCTGCAGCTCCAATTCGACCACTAGCCTGGGAACCTCCACATGCTGCGGGTGCAGCCCTAAAAAGCAAAAAAGAAAGAAAAAGAAAGCAGGCCTTGACAAATTTCTTGTGAGAATTAAAAGAAAGAAAAAAAAAACGTGAAAAAGTAGAATGCAAAGCAAATGACGCCTTCCGAACCCCACCTGTGCCCGGAGGTGTCCGTCCCAGCCTCAGGACGCATCAGGCGACCTCTCGTTGATAGCAGCATGCAGCCTGTAGCACTTCTGCTGCAAATCTGCTGTTTTTCAAAACACACACATACACACACACTGCGATGCTCCCGTGCGGCAGAAGTCACAAAGTACATGGCAACTGAATCAAAAGGGGCCTGTTTTTATGCTGCGATTGTCACGAAGTAACCATTTTTTATGTTGTGGAACAAGGTGGCGGAGGTGACAACTCCAGCTTCTGTGAAGGTTGCCTTCTGGGGTGAGGCAGGCACAGGAAACACTGGGCGTGCCAGCTGGAGTGGAGAGGAGCCGGCCTCACCCGCGGATCCCGAGACCCACGGCGCCCCTCGCCCCCACCTCCTCCTCTTGAATGTGGCCCCTCAGTCCCTCTGCCTGCTTGCCCACACCTCCTCACAACACCCATCCTAGGCCCGGCTGGTGTCCTGCACAACTTGCTCAACATGTGTCTCGGGGACCTCGTGGCCCTCCACCCCTCGGCGTGGACGTTCAAGGCCTAAGCCGCTCAACCCCAAGCCCCCTCTGCAGCCCACCAACCACAAAACCCACCTCAAGTGTGCAGTTCCCGCCTTGGGGGGTCAGCTTCCATTGGACACAAGAGCTGGAGGAGGGAGAGGGCTGGGGGCTGCGGGGGGAGTGGGTGGCCGTCTGCTGCTCAAGGATGCTTAGAAAGGGAAGGAACAAGGGAGAGGCCCAGGGAGGAACCCAGGCTGAAGGGGAGCCAGAGCTCCAGGGAGGATGGACCTTTTAGAAAAGTGAGAGCATGTCTTTCTGAGGAAAGGCAGTGGAAGCAGTGGTGGGAAAAGATTCTGATTGAGAGGGGAGAGATGGGGCCCTGGGGCAGTGTGGCCGCTCCTGGGAGAGGGTGAGTCCCCCGAGGGCAGGGCTGTGGGCACAAAGACATGTGCATGTGGCCACTTCGGGGATAGGACAGGCTTTCAGCAGGAGGGGCCTCATCCCCCAGAGCAGCAAGGGGCGCATCAGAGGCTGGTGCTCGGCAGTGTCCAGGGCACGCCCTGCGCAGAGGGCATCTCAGAAACAGCAGGAATTCCTGGAACACCGTGAACATTTGTTGACTCAAGGAAAGAACCCATGAAGTGACCAGCGAAGGAGAGGGGAGAGCTGGATGAGCCGAGGGCCGGGATCCAAGAGGCCCTCCACGGCCCCGCCCTTCGGGGCCCTCAGGAAGCCCATCGGGCAGGAGGTCACGTCTGGTCACTGCCTGACGGTCACCACCCCCTAGCCCAACCTGGCTGCAGAGTCCCCGGGCCCCCCCAGGGCCCCCTTGAGCACAGCACCTGTCCTGCCTTCTGCACAGCACACGCCTCTCCAGCATCACTGCTTCTGCAGTTACCTGTGCACTCGGCCTCCCTCCATCATTTTTTCAGTTACCTGTGTGCCTCTTGGCCTCGGCCGTCTTACACACCAGAAAGTAAGGTCCCCAGAGCCAGGATCTGTCCTGCTCATCCTGTGTGCTCAGTGCCTTGAACAGGGCCTGGCCCAGGGTGGGTGCCCCTGAGGGTTGGATAAAAGGATGGATTTTCCACCGAAAAGGAGAAAAGTCACCCTTTGGTGGTCGGGGGAGGGGGCTGCCTCCCTCCCTCTTCTGACATGGGAGAGCTTATTTATCACACAGGGCCTCTGGCCCCGGCTAAGACGCATTTGCATTTTCTGAACTGTGTCATCTTATTCGCAAGGGCAGACTCCCCTCAAACACTTTCAAATATGACATATGACACGCACTGACCCGCCTCTTCTCTGGCAGCTTCCAAGCTCGGAGCGGGAGACAACCCCCCATCGAATCCCTCCTGTTCTCAACTTGCAAAATGGTGTTTAAAAATACAGGTGGCTTTCCACAGAAACTTGTCTTTTATGAAGAATGAGGTGGAGGTGGTTATTCAAAGGGAGTAAATACGCGCCTCACACAGCACGTTCCACGCGTGTTTGGCTGACAACGCCGAAGGGGGATACGTGTGCAGAGCTGGGTCCCAGAGGCAGAGACACTGTTCCCCTAAGACGCTTTAAGTATCTCGATGTGCTCCTTTCAGCAACAAGAGGGCGAAAATGCACTCTTCCGTCTTTTCAGACCTGACACCCAATGTTTTAAACAATGGGCCCTTAATTGTTCTTTAATGGCAGGATCACAATTGGGGTGCCCCTCCCCCATAGCTGGGTACACGGGGACTCATAACTTACCGGTGCACTTCCGAATCTGGCGAGGGGGTTGTAGATGGAATATTAGAATTTGCTGGATGGGTGGCCGTGAAATGAACCTTTCCGGTGTATCCTGGAATATTGGCAGAGCTAAAGGAGAGACAGCAAAGAGGGGGAGACAGGAAATGACAATAGCAATTTCTGCAAGAGTCACGGCCTCCAGCGCCCAAATAGGAAGACGTCGAGAAGGACGCCGTCTAAGGGTTTTGTCCCAAGTAAGGCCTGGAAATCCATCGCGGACAGGAGAGCACGCCGGCCTGGCGGGGCTGCAGAGCGCTGCAGGCAACAGTCCTACTCCAGGACCGAGGAAACTTATTGCAAGACTATGTTTTTCTACTGTTTGGATGGGCGTGTGTTTTACACACATGATTCGCCGTTGAGCTGTTTCGTAATGAAGGCAGACACGCTTTCTTTACCAAAGAGCGGACGTGGTCCCGCACAGAGCTGGGAGACGCGGACTCCAACATCGGTGGACATACAGCTGGGATGTTCAAGCGTGTCCTGCTCGCCCCACTAATGTACGGACTTCGCATCATCTCCGGAAGGGCAGCGTTTAGCTCAAGGCCCCCGACTCCTCTGCCTCCCAGGTCCTTTCCCCCCCGGGGGAGAGAGAGGAGGAGAACACAGGATGTGTGGCAGGGTCCCCAGAGTGCATCGAAAATCCGTCTCTATAAAGGCAAAGGCAATCGTGCAAAAACAAATGTTTCCTTAGGTCGCCCAGAGCAGGCGAAGAGTCACCGCTCTTGTTACCATTTTTACGGCATTCACACCCTTTCCCTAGATTATCTCCTGAGGGAAAGGAGGGGCCGGGCCCTGCACGGGCCCAGCCCGAGGGCTGTTTAAGACAGGCAGCCTCACCCTCAGGAGCAAGGGAGCCTGTGAGGTTGGAACTGTATTTCGAAGAGCAGGAACCCACTCCCTGCAAACCACGGGGCTCCCCCAGATAACACGCCGCCTCTGGAGCTCAGCCCTGAGGGTCCCGCTTGCCGCCGGGCCTGCTCTGGGGACAGAGCGATGCACTGCCATCGGGGCAGGGAGAAGGCCCGCTCAGCTTGCCTTGTCTGCATCCTGGGTGGCTAGCGCCTGCATCCCTGGCCCCTTTCTGGGAGCGTGACAGCCCTTGGCCTGGGCCCTCATGCTGACACGACAGCAGGAGCAGCAACCACCAAGCCTCTGCAGAAGGCCGGGGCGGGGGGCGGGGGTGTGCCCTCTGTGGGTCTCCTGGTTTTGTCCCGTCCTTCCCACACATCCAGTAAAGTCAAGGACACCTCCAGGCACCCCTGACCCCAGGAGGAATTTTCACTCTGAAGTTTCAGGAGGCTGCCCTGCCGTGGCAGGTGGCAGGCAGACAGCTGAGAGCAAGCAACAAACCTGCGCTCAGGGTCTGGCTCAAATCTGGGCCCGTGACTCCACTCGGCGGCTCTCAGACCTGGACAGTGATGAAGCCTCTTGCGGCGTCGGCTAGAAGGGGTGATAAGACCAAGCTCAAGGACACGGGCTCAAGGTCCTTTCTGTACCCTTCCATGCATGGACCAGGTGCTGGCATCACGATGCTGGGTGGACATGACGTACCAGACAGGCCCTGCACTGGTCAATGTCCCCTGTGTCTGGAAGAACCACTGCCCAGCTCAAGGGCGATAAAACAGGGGACACTGGGGCAGACGAGGCGAAGAGAAATCCCACCGAGGGCAGCAGCAGAATGAGCCGTGCAAGGTCATGGAGCTTGTGAGACGAGGGGAATCAGGGCCAGGCCTCCCTTCCGAGCCCACGTGGCCCCGGGCCGGCTCAGCCAGGCTACCTCCCAGGGTGCTGGGGGTTGGAGGCTGTCAACGAAGGTGAAGGCAGCTGGCAAGTCTTTAGCACTTGGTAGGTACTCACCTAATTCTCATTGAAATATAAGATTTTTAAAGAAATAAGAAATGTGCAAAACAGGAGCCTGGTAGGTGAAGGGCGCAGTTTATCCAGCGCAGGATGCTGGAGAGACATTAAGACAGTGGATTCCAAACGTTGCTGGGAAAACTCCCGGGGATTTTTAAAAGGTACTGATGCCTGACTCCCACCCCCCAGATAGTCAGATTGAATTGGTAAGGGGTGTGACCCGGGAATTGGGGTTTTTTTAAATCTCTCCAGGTAATTCTAGCATGCAGCCAAGTTCAGAAGTCTCTGTTTCAGGTTTGTTGGAGGTACCTGGGTGAGTGAACCACCGCTGCCAAATTCTAGGCAGTGCCCTTTAGGATTTCTCGGAATTTTCTTGAAGAATTGCGGCTGTATGTGAGAGAGGTTTAAAAAAATGGGGCAAAGTCATTCATGCATATGTCCCTCCCCCAAACATTCAAGCTTCCATGCATGTTACAGAGGAAATCCCCTCCTCTGTGTGAGAGGTTTTTTCCACCGGCCCCGGACACCTGCAGCATGAAAATGCCTCTGAAGTCACAGCCTCCCATCAGAGCAGTTAAGAAGCCAAAGATGGGAGGGAGTGATTTGTCAATCAGGAGAAGGGCTTGATACAGAACACCATGCGACGGCGACAGGTGGCTCGTGGCGTGCAGGTCACTGATGTCCCACGCATCGTCCATCACACTGGAAGAGTATCCTATGACTTCATAGCTAAAAATAACAGCAGACCGAATCAAAGACAGGCTGCTTGGGTTTGAGAAGCGAATTCAGTTGCATAATAAACTGCCAAGTGTGTGAAAACGAAAGTCCTCACCCACGTCGCTTCTACGACCTATTCCTTTTAACCCGTTTGCAAGGACAGTGCAAGGGGACGTTTTTCCCCTTCAGTGCAACATGTTGACCTTCAATCCAGAAGAGAATGGTCTCTGGGAGGCACTCTGCAGACGCGTGGCTGATAGGTGACACGGTTTTTCAGACGGAAGACACAAAAGTATTAAAGACACTGAAGCGGATGGGCGCGGGGAGAACTTCCAGCTCAGGGGTGGGTTCAAACCCAGGCCTCCTCTAAGGAAAGCCAGGAGAAGTGGGCACCGCCTGAAAATAAGAGAAGTCTTCATTTTCATCTTTGCTCCACAGCTGCTGGTCTTTTGAACTCCTTCTTTGGTACCCACGTCCCCAAATAAGTCTAGAGTTGGCCCACTGGTGGGTAACATGAATCAATTCCTGCCTCTGTACAACCACGTGGGCTCTGCTCACCAGAGCACAACAAAATAGACATGAAATAACTTGCGAACTACAAGGAAGAGTGTAAACCAGTCAGAAAAAGGGAGCCCAGACGGTGTGTGATCACACAAAAGAGAGGCAACGGAGCAAAGCCAAGTTACATGCGGGATGCGGGCCTCGCGGAGGTGGATTAGAACCCCATTCTGCACACCGTGGTCTCTGAACCACAACCCTGGTCATCCTCCTGGAGCGCCCACTGCCGCCCAGGCACCCCGAGGACCTTACGTGAGACCACTTATTTACTCTCACAGCACCCTGTGTCACAGGACCTGGGATCACGCCCATTTTAGAGATGAGGGCACAGAGGCAAAAAGTCTAAGTCGGGTGCCCAGAGACAACGGAGCTGGCAGGTGGCAGAATCGACCCAACCCAGAAGGCCTGACGCCCAGGCTCCCGGCCGAGCCAGGAGAGCTGTGCTGGCGTGGAGCAGATTGTCCTTATTCCAGGTGCGGCTGTGGCACGGGTTCTAGCCACTTGGACGCTCAGTTATCGAGAGCTATTCTGTGGGAGGTGCAGATCCAGCCGAAGTCAGCCGGGCCTGGCTCCTGAGAGGAGCACGTGTTTTAAATGCTCAGCCAACCCAAGCGGGCAAAAGACCTTGGATGCCTCTAAGAGCGGCAGTGGGGGTGGGGGGTGGGGGGGGATGGGAGGGCTATAGAGAGGGGTGTGGGCTCAGGGTCCCAGCAGCTGGTGTTTGCCTCCAGGCTGCCCCCACCAGCCCTGTGACCCTGGGAGCACAGAGTCAGAGCTTTCTGAGCCACCTCCGCCCACATTGGGGACATCTGCAGCTTCCTGGCGGGGGGGGGGGGGGGGGGGGGGGAGGTTACCCGTGCAGATGTGGGGGGAGGGGAGGCAGGCCTGGGGAAAAATGGGAGGATCCAGGCTTCAGGGAACCTTGAGCGAAGGGGGTGCACAGGGAAGGCTGAGGGTGGGGGGCAGCAGAGGGGAAAATGGAAGAGGGCTGTGGAGCTTGGACTGACGTGCTTGTCGTTCAGTGAGAAATCCCAGTCAGACCAGAACCGGTTTGGTCCTGGGCTGTGTTTCTCTGAATGCAATAAGATGCTGTGGCCCCCGATCGGTTCAGAAATGAGTTTTACTCCTTATCCTCTAGTGGATGTTTTTTCTGCCCCTTTCCTAGAAGCCTCGCAGCTTCCACCTGGAAGGGGACATAGAAATGACCCAGCAGCTGACCTCCGGAGCAGGGCTGAGGCTCAGGAAGCGCTCAGTGGCTGGAGGCTCCGCCCAGAGGCCTGGCAGGCGGCTCTCCTAACCCTCCTGAAATGAGGCATCTGGGGCACCATCTCCTCTGCCTTGGCCTCCTCATCTGCAAAGTGGGGCGAGCACCCCTTCCCGCACCTCTGGCCTCATCACCCTACTTTGAAAAGCAAATGAGAGAGCAGATGTGAAAGTTCTCTGAAAAGGCAGAAGTGTTGGCGGGTCGAAGGAACTGCTATTCATAGCCTGTCTTCAACCTGGGCTGCGGTGAGAGCCCTTTAAAAGTGCAGCGCCCGCGGGAACAGGCAGGGTGGCCCACTTCCAGCTCAGCTCGGTCCTGCCCAGGGGTCCACTCTGGACAGTTCCTCCTTATTCGAAGATGCATCACCCCTGAAATGACTGAGGTAAAGCAGAGGGAACACGAAACCCCGTGAGGTCCTGAAATAAGAGCCTGCAGTTCAGTGGAAGACAGCACGGTGAGGGGCTGGGTGGATGTGGGAGACCAACAGCCAACGGCGTCTGGAAAGCACCGGCGTGGGGTCAGAGGGTGCACCCCTCCTGCTCGGAGCCCCAGGGTCCCGGGGGGAAAACAAGGGGGAGGCGGGAAGGCGGGACCAGCTGAGAGGCAGGTGGAGCACCAGCGGCCGGCCCTCCATGTCCTTGGAAAGGGTAAGGCCGAGGCTTCTGGATGCCGCCTGTGCCCCGATCTGCCTTTACACATCCTTCTGCTGGCGGGTGCTTTGCACTCAGGACACCCGAACGCAAAGCATTTTGAAGCTACATGGAACTGCACACTCATTACTAAAAGGAAACAAATTTCTCTTCAGCCCTGCTCATTACGCTCTTGCAAAGAATATGACTCTAGTATTTAAGAGAAGAATTAAAAAGCAAAACAAAACAAGATTTGGAAAGAAAACAAGATTCGGGGGGGGGGGATCCTTATGTTCATCTTGTTTGCTTGACACAGATTATAAGTGATGAGTGACTCCGCACCATTTTTTTGGGGGGGGGGATGTAATTCCTACTCCTCCCTAAGCTTCAAGAACTCCTGCTGAGACTTGCCAGCGGGAGGGGGGAGGGAGGGGGATGGGCGGGAGTGTGGGGTCGGTAGATGCAAACTGACATTTAGAATGGAGAAGCAATGAGGTCCTGCCGTAGAGTGCAGGGAACTACGTCCAATCTCCTGGGAGAGAACATGCTGGAAGATAAGAAGGGAATGTAGGTATCTGTGTGACTGGGTCACTTTGCTGGGCTGCAGAAATTGGCACAACATTGTAAATCAAAAACACTTTAATAAAAAAATGTTTTTATCCACGCTGAATGCAGTGGATATTGTGGGTTCCAGTTCCTAAACTAGTCCCAAGTGAGATGCTGGGAACCTCAGTGGAAACTGAAGTATGGCCTCGGGTTCCTTCCCTCAAATACCTTTTAATAGCGGGGCATGCCTACCAAATCAGAAAATAGTTTACTTTTAATGAGAAAATGCATGCGACAATTCCCCGTCTAGGGATTTACGCTACAGAAATGTGTGCATAACCAGGCAAAGATCCATGCAGAGGTTTTTACTGCTCCGTGTTTAACAACAGGGAAACGTTTGGAACAGCTTGGCCTCTGTAAACCACGATGCAGCTCACAGGGGGACGCCATGCAGCCTTGAGAGAAGACCCTAATAGCCCCGCGTAGTGCCAGGGAAGACGGCTGGGCATACATCAACCCTGCACCCGCGCCCAACACGCGGGCACACACCGTGAAGCGCAGGCGCCTGCACACTGCAGACAGCAGGCAGGCTTGAGGGAGCAGTTGAAGACGTACCATTCTCAATATCAGGACAGAAAATGAGAGAGGAATTTTATTCTCACAAACATGTTGGACTTGTTTTTATATGAACAAGAAAGAAAGATGCTGTCTGGTGAGCTTGGATGCCGGCACTGACGTGAGGGGCGCAGATACACACTGGCCGTAAAATCTGGTTCCACTGTACACTTACCTCACACAGCCAGGGAAGGATTCGGCGACTTGCTTAAGAGTGTCTACGTATTTTGACCCCATTATCCACTGCAAGGAGTCTCCGTGAAGCGGGAAATTCCAAATCACAGAAAAAGCTCACTTAAAAAATGTCTGAGAGCATTATTTAGCACAGCCACAAATGGGAAGAATTTACACGTGGAGCCGAAACGAACTAGTCAGTGACAGTGTATCTACACACATGAAAACGACGATGAGCTCGTGCGCCCACGATGACGTCATCATGGGAAAGTAGTGAAAATTCTTTAGGTAGTGTTATCGCAGCTCCATAAATACACACAAGCAAGATGAAAGAGGCACATGACTGATGGAAAGGCGCCAAAATTTTATGTTTATGTGCGAAAGTTTGGTGTATTTTTAGAGTTTTGTTTCTGCACTTTTTCTCTAATTATCAGGTTCAGTTTTAGACTTACTTTAATTAAAAATTTCTCCCTTCCTTCCTCCCTTCCCTTCTTCGCAGCACCCATGGCACGTGAAGTTCTGGGGCCAGGAATCGAATGCAAGGCTCTGCTGTGACCTATGGCACAGCTGCAGCAACGCGGGATCCTTAAAAGTTATTCTTAAAACTGTTCGTCTATCACCACCAATACAGCAGGCATGTCAGGCAATTTGGTGGCCAGACTACAAAATCAATGAATGAGAAAAATTTGAAAGCATTTACGCTTTGGGGAAGCTAGTGATTCCCACAGTGGAGCCGCCTGAACTCAGGAGTCAGTAGCCTTGACTGTCTGAAGCGCGGCTCCCAGCGCGGGAGTGGGCGCTGGGCAGGGCTCCCTGCCGTGAGCAAGCACACGGACGACGAGCATCTTAAGGACAGTATCAAAGCGATTTCTGAAAGTTTCGATGAGAAGACAGAGGGAGAGTCCTCTTCGCCCTCGAAGAGGATGGTGCTCTCCGCTGGGCGCAGAGCAGATGCGCTTCCGGCCGGGACCCCACGCAGTGGCATCGCGTCGTGTGGATGCTTCCGCGCTGGGCTCAAGGTGATCTTGTGGCGACGAGGCCCCGTTTTTGTTTAGAGACTCAAGTACGTATAGAAACACCATAAAGCAAAGCAAGAAAAGGAGAAGCACGGAGTCTGACAGTGATGCCTTCTGGGTGGGGGAGGGAGACCCCAGAAATGAGGCTGGGAGGAGGACACGGCTGGCTTAGAAGACTTGAATAAAATGCTATTTCCTTGGCTAGGTGGGGGACGCAGAGGCATTTCCTCGTTCCTTTACTTTGTATGTTACATAGGACACCATATACATAGATTTGGTATCAGTACCTTAAAGTAAAAATGGAAAACATTTCTTTGTGTTCAAAGGTTAAAATTCTATTTAAACACGAAACCTCCTTCATTGAGAAACTTCGCGACCTCAGAGGCCCTCTAGTGCCCAATTTGGGTAAGTGCAGTTAAATGTCTTCAATTCTTTTACATGATCATAATTTCTTTTCCTTAAAAACAGAAATTAACAGCGAGATGAGGGCAAACGGCATATGCTCCCAGATGTATTCAAGCTGAAGGGTATGTTCTTCATCAAATTTTAAAAATGCTGCCAGACTGATCTTTACTGTCTTTGAAGAATGACCCCAAAGAATCTGCTTTGATTCTTCAGAAAGAATGTTTCATAAAACACTTCAAAATTCAAATGGACATTTCAAAGGAGAAACAGTACTACATTTTTATGCCCATAGAATATTTGCAGTTGGTTTTGTCCTCATATGCTTTCTTAGAATTGTTAGAATTCCTGCGTTTAATAGCCATAATTTCCTTGCAGAAATTAAGGAAGAATCATATCAATGAACCCTTCCTCAGGACTCAGCTAAAACATCACAGCCTTGAGTCTTGTGGGTGAGAGTGACCCCTCAGTCCAACTGAGATCAAAAGCAAGGAGTTAACTCTGAGGGAGGCTTCCCCTCCCCCTCCTTCCCCTCCCCCTCCTTCCCCTCCCCCTTCCCTTCCCTCCCCCCCTTCCTTTTCTTTCTTTAGGTTGAAATAGATCAGCTCCCTTAATTCTTCAGTGCACTAAGTTACAGAGATATATTTTAAAATCAAAGTTGTGAAACGTACTTTAGTTTGGCCAAGTAGTCAAGGGAATTAGAGAGTCAGAATACGTAGCATAGGAAAATCCAAAATTATTTTATGGGATTTAAATAGGTCTGAAGGACAGATAATGTGAAATTTAGCTGGTTTGTCATATGGGCATAAGCGATTTTTTTTTTTAAGTGGAAATCCATTAACATTTAAAAACCTGTTGTGATTCACACTATAGCCTGGCACGACCTCTCCTGCAAGCTCTGCAGTCATCACAGAAACGGATGGTGTAGCAGCCATGCTCGGCAGCTCAGTGGCCTAATGAAAAGACATAGCACCTCGGCTTCCTGTAGCGTGTCTTGAGAGTGCCAGGGAAGTCATTTCTGAGTCTCGCTGTTGCCATCGGTGAAAGCAAATATATATCTACCTTTACATTCTTGTTGTGTGTGTGTGCACACATTACATATATTTTTACATTCTGTTTTGTGTGTGTGCACACACACATCTTTATAGTCTGCGTTTTACATGTGCGTGTGCACACATAATATATAGTATATATGTAGCTGCACAGGTTAGTCAGGGCTCAAAACTAATTTCCTGTGTGAGAAACCACAGTTCCTTCAGGAAACAGCTCCCTTAATTCTCCAATGCACTAAGTTACAGAGATATATTTTAAAATCAAAGTTGTGAAACATCTTTTAGTTTGGTCTTTCTTCCTAAGCTGTGCTTAAACCTAGGCCTTTCTTTTAAAAAAAATTAAAGTTTATTTCCAATGCTGTGTCAGTTTCTACTGTTTTAATGGAAGTTGATTTGCCACGTGGTGTTGATTTCTGCTCTACAGCGAAGTGACTCCGCCACATATACATACGCGTTCCTTTTCATGTCCTTGTCCGCTGTGGTTTATCACAGGATATTGGATACAGGTCCCCGTGCTCTAGGGGGGACCGAGTGGCTCCTCCACGGCCGTGTTGTAGTCCTTCATTCTTCACAAAGCCCACTGCCACGCGTCCCCTCAGTAAGGAAGTGCGGGGAATGGTCGGAAGCGGGACTCACCGGCTTGTGTTTGCAGAAAGAACTTCAGAGCTCCGAGTCCTGGCGAGAGAGGCGGTGTCTCCGTGGGGGTTGTCAATGTCCTCTGCGTTCGTCGACTGCACGCAACCACTGCTGGGGCAGAAAGAAAAGACAACTGCGTTTCTTTCTTTTCTTTTTTTTTTTTTTTGTCTTTTTGCCATTTCTTGGGCCACTCCCATGGCATATGGAGGTTCCCAGGCTAGGGGTCCAATCGGAGCTGCAGCCACTGGCCTACGCCAGAGCCACAGCAACTCGGGATCCGAGCCGCGTCTGTGACCTACACCACAGCTCACGGCAACGCCGGATCGTTAACCCACTGAGCTAGGGCAGGGATCGAACCGGCAACCTCATGGTTCCTGCGCCACGACGGGAACTCCGACAACTGCGTTTCTTTATGAGACACCCAGAGAAAACAGGGGAATGTAAGCCAGCTCTCAAAGGAAAGCTGGCCAAAATGGATCAAAACTCAAAATGCAAAAAACCAACTATGATGATGGAATGGCTTGCCTTAAAAACATAAAGTAAGGCGAGTCTCTCATGTGAAGAATAAGGGGTGATCTGCGGTTTGGGCCAGAGGGAGAGTAACTGCTGGTTTGTGATTGGGAGCAAAGAAGGGGGCTGTTTCTGCAGCCCTGCGCCTCCTTCCCTGGAGCCTGGGAGGCGTTGGGGGGCCCGGCAGAGAGGGTCCCAGAGCTAAGAGGGCGCCCGTGGAGATGGAAATGGGGCAGGTGCCTGGGGTTCTGGGCAACTGGCAATGTGCCTTCAGGCCTGAGAGAGGGTCCTGGTGGCATTTCTGGGGCCACCAGTGGAAAGATGAGTCAACTCTACTGTGAAGCAGAAGAGGCAGGAGTAATGGGGGAGGGCAGTGCAGAGGCCCGGATTCCTCCACTTTCTGGGATTTACTATGTTCTAAGCTACCGCAATCTGAAGGTTTATGCCCCCCACCCCCAATTTTTTTCTGGCCACGCCCTTGGCAGGTGGCAGTACCCCAGGCCAGGGACTGAACCCATGCCACAGCAGTGACAACAGTGGATCCTTAACTGCTAGGCCACCAGGGAACTCTCCCCACCAAATCCACAGGCTGAAATCCTAACACCCAAAGGCAACGGTATCAGGAGGTGGGAGGTACTTAAGTCGTTAGTGCTCCCAGCCCCCTGCGCTTGTGTGTGGGCACGGCAGGAAGTCTGAGACCCAGAAGAGGCCAGCTCTGACTTCCAGCGTTCAGAGCTGTGAGAAATAAATGTCTGTTGTTCATAAGCCACCCAGTCTGTGGTATTTTGTCACAGCAGCCCAGGCAGGCTAAGATACAGAGGTTTTCTCCAGCATAAAGAGAGAAGACCCCTGACAGCGGATGGCCACACCCTCGCTGTCTACAGAATGCCAGGTTTCAATTTCAAAAAGCAGGAGGTCACATTTCCTGCCCTTCAGCATTAGTGAGCAAATCACAGCTTCCACCTTAAGTGGAAAAGTCTTTCTGGTTGACAACACCCATTATTAGAAGCATCCAGGGTGTTTTATTTCATAAAATAAGCAATTTGGGAAAACTGAAAATACTGCTCCCTCTTTCTTTTATCAAACTCTATAACTCATCTTTGATGACACTCCCGTCAGGCACGGAGCTAGGAGAACAGACATTGGCTAGAAAGTGTAAGTTGTGTTTACAAGTGCCTCACAAACACGAGTGAGCTGAAAGAAACTACAATTTAGATGTAAATCTAGTCATTTTTAAAACATTAAGAAACATTACTTACGTATAGAGAGGAGGGTATTTGCTTCTGGAACTGGGACTCACACTTAGAAAATGAGAAAAAAAGGGCAGCTGAGTAACCGACATTTAAGTTAATAATGTCAAATTATTACAAATCAAATGATGACGGTATTTCCCCTTCTTAAAAAAAAAATCTTCAGAGATGTCTCATAGGAATGGGCTTCCAAAAGTTAGTAATTTTAAACAGAAACGATTTAAAGGTACAGTTTTACGTGGTGAAAAGCAAACACAGAATAAATTGACTCCAAGCAGCCGAAGGCACGCACGTCCTCGACTGAGACGCCTGTGATCTAGTCCTATTTCAGAGCTTCTTCTCCCCCGAGTTCTCCCTGCTGGGAGCCTCCTCAATGACTGGATAGGCCCTATTTGGCAAAGCTGAGCTCTCGCTTTCTCAGATCCTCAGTCTGAGTGGCTCTCAGTGACCAGAGGGTGGAGGCCTCCACGGTGGAGGAGAAGCAGCCGTAAGTTAGGCGAGATTGCGGTCACTTAGGGCGCTTCGAGGACCTTTAGGTCTATTTTGTAGTTTCCCTGCTCTGGCCCCAGAATCAGCCCTGTCTTCAAGGATCTCACACTGCCTTTTATGGAGAGTGGCATTTTAATTCAACGTCTTGGAGCTGGACCTGCTTCTGGCTGCTGGGATGTCCT
The DNA here is from genome assembly GCF_016906955.1 of Phacochoerus africanus. NCBI lineage: Eukaryota > Metazoa > Chordata > Mammalia > Artiodactyla > Suidae > Phacochoerus > Phacochoerus africanus. The sequence goes on along the minus strand of NC_062554.1, from coordinate 135,504,196 downwards.
GCTTCCAGGCCCTCCCAGGGGAAGGAACACATGGGTTTATATGAACCTCTGTGTGCCCACACATGTACATATAGTTCTGTATTTACTTTCTGCATATATATAAAGGCATATACCTCAAGTGAGTATCTGGGCTTGAGTCCAGATCATGGCAATAAAGTGAATGCCACAGGAAAGCGAGTCACACACACTTTTTGATTTCCCAGGGCACATTAAAGTTGTGTTTGTCCCACACTGTAGACTCCTTAGTGTGCAACAGCACTGTGTCTAAAAAATGGACATACCTAAATTAAAAAATATGTTATTGCTAAAGAATGCTAAGGAGAATGTAAGCCTTCAGCGGGTCGTAATCTTGTTGCAGAGTCACGTTAAAGCTCACTGATCACAATTAGAACTATAGTAACGATGAAAGAGCTTGAGATAGTACAAGAATGGCCAAAATGTGGCACAGAGACACAAAGTGAGCAGATGCTGTTGGGAAAAAAAAAGCACAAAGAGTTGCTTGACACAGGGTTGTCACGGCCCTTCAATTTGTAAAAAACAAACAACTTAAATAGGATTATCAACAATTTCAGCTGGCTGTGTTTACAAGGATCTTTTACTTAAATTATTACCATTCACTTTATATATATATAGAATCTATTAAAGACGATTTTTTTTACTCTTTTTTTTTTAGGGTTTCACTTGAGGCATATGGAAGTTCCCAGGCTAGGGGTCTAATTGGATCTACAGCTGCCAGCCTACACCACAGCCACAGCAACACCAGGTCCTAGCTGCATCTGCGACCTACACAGCTCATGGCAACACCGGATCCTTAACCCACTGAGCAAGGCCAGGGATCGAATCTGCATCCTCATGGATCCTAGTCAGGCTTGTTACCACTGAGCCACGTTGGGAACACCCAGAAATCTATTATTTATATTGGGGTATAAAACTATCTTTTAAATAATCTTTATACAAATTTTACATAGTATTTTTAGAATATGGATCAATACAATCTGTTTCTTAACAAGACAATATTTTTCTCAATACTGTTACTAGTTGCAAATCCAGATTCAGCATTTAAACCTGATTATGATTTTGCATATTTCCACTTCATTATTCTTTCTTCTTCTAGTAATAAAAGTCTTCTTTAAAGGGCAATTTATGCTGGCTTTATTAAAGTGATACATACAACTGTTAAAGATTTCAAAAATGTCACCTTTGATTTTTTTATTTTTCCAGAACTGAAATTTAACATTAATTTTGCTGACTAAGGCTAAAAGTCTCCCATACTTTGCTTTGCAGTTAATCATGGGTTAGGCAAATAAGAAATTAAACGTGTAAGATTAAAAACCCTCTCATTGATGTGATAATCAAACTGATCAAAATCAAACCAGAAAATCAAATGAAACCCCAGAGAATAATCTAGCTGCGGACACATGCATTTTTCTTAGGCATTATCTGTCTGTCTCACACTATTCTTCGTAATTAGCCAAGGTATATTTTGCAAAATACACATATCTATTTAAAGTGCATTTTTACATTTTGTATCCTATTGAATTTTCACAAAATGCTGGTTGTGACTCTTCACTAATGGGCTGCAACCAACAGGCAACAAACTACCCATTAAACTACCAAGAAGAGCCTCCTCATCAAACAGGGCCGTGATAACCGCCCGGTCATGCTGGGCGGTGGATCCCTTGCTCACATCAAGATGCAACTTCAAGTGGTTTAGAGATAAATGTGAATAGCAAAATTTCAATTTTTTTAAGAAAAAAGTAAAAATTATTAATCATTACTTATTACTTCTGGTGGAGAAAGAGCTATTAAAATTTTCACAAAAGTAACGAGATAGGAAAACACTGATGCGTTCAGTTACATCAAAATTCAAAACTTCGGTTCAGCAAGGCACACTGCAAAATAGAGACATCGCAGACCAGGAGATATTTTGATGCATATTAGCAATACAGGATTTTTATCCAGAATAACAGACATAAAATGACTACAATCAATCAGTAAAAGACAAACAACCCAACTGCAACAGGTGAGTTACACATCCGAACAGCCAAGGAAGGCATAACTTACAAACAATGGCTTTTAGAAGCCAGGTAAATGTAAGCTAAAGTTATAACAAAGTACAATTTCATACTTCTAAAAGTAAATTTTTTTAATTTGAAAATTCGAAATGCTGGCCACAAGGCACAGTAGTGGAAACTCAAGCATTGCCAATGGTTGGTCCACTGGTAAAACTCACTAGAAACAGTGTTGCAATATTTATACACAAAGACGTGCACACCTCTTGATGCACCAACGGCAGACAGAAGGATGCACATATACAACCCAGAAATGTCTTTTTTTACACTTGGGAACATAAAAAATGGGCGTTGCTTCCAAATTCAATAGAAATGAGACAAAATATCAAATGACAGTATGTTCACTCAATGGAAAATCACGCATCAGGGGAAATGAACACTTAGAAATGCCAGCATGTATGAGTATCATAAACACAATACTGAACGCAAATATTAAGTTGTATGAAACAGACTCACAGACACAGAGGACAGGCTTGTGGTTGCCAAGGGGGAGAGAAAGTTGGGAGTTTGGGATCAGCAGATACAGACTATTATGTACAGAATGGAGAAGCGACAAGGTCCTACTGCATATTCGCTATCTTGTGATTAAAAACCACAATGGAACAGAATCTGAAAACTACATTTAAAAACCAGACAAAAAGTCAACAGAAAGCGTAACACGTCTTAAGGATTAAAGGGGTGCATGAAAATGTGCAACAGCAAATCCGGAATAACGGTGACCCCTCGGTGGTTAATGGGCTTCGAGAGAAGGACACGGGGCATCTACAGGGTTGGGATTGGTTTGTTTTCATAGTTGGGAAGCAGATACACAGACGACCTCATTTTCCTATGTATACATTTTACATAGGGAATTTCAAAAACAAAGTTTGGGGGGCCACGCTTACAGCATATGCGTAAGTTCCTAGGCCATCAGGAATCATCATCAGTTTGTTCCAAGGATCAAACTGGCACCACAGCAGGGACACCACCAGATCTTAATCCGCTGAGGACCAGGGAGCTCTCAAAATAAAAGCAGAGATGATGGCTGGATTGTGGGTTAAAAAAGAGAACATCAGCCATAAAAAAGAACAAAATAATGCCATTTGCAGCAACATGGATGGAACTAGAGACTCTCCTACTGAGTGAAGTAAGTCAGAAAGAGAAAGACAAATACCATATCACTTGTATCTGAATCTAATATATGGCACAAATGAATGTTTCCACAGAAAAGAAAATCATAGACTTGGAGAACAGACTTGTGGCTGCCAAGGGGGAGGTCGAGGGAGGGGGAGGCGGAGGGAGTGGGAGGGATCGGGAGCTTGGGGCTAAGGGATGCAAAGTATTGCTCTTGGAATGGATTTACAATGAGATCCTGCTGTGTAGCATCGAGAACTATGTCTAGATACTTACATCGTAACACAACAATGGGAGGAAAAAGTATGTATACACGTATGTGTACCTGGGTCCCCATGCTGTACAATGGAAAACTAACTAACTAACTAAATAAATGAATAAAAGAGAACAACAAAAAAGAGACAAACTGGTGACATTTTCAAAGACAGAAAAAACACCAAGTTTTTTAGACTAACTGGAAATTTACATATGTGGAAAGACTGGTAATAAAGTCATGCCTTAATAGAACACAAAACACTGTATAATACAAAAGTGGATAGAAAATAATTTATTTATTTATTTATTTGATTTTTTGTCTTTTCTCTTTTCGGGGCTGCACCCGTGGCACATGGAGGGTCCCAGGCCAGGGGTCTTATAAGAGCTGCTGCTGCCAGCCTACGCCCCAGCCACAGCAACGCAGGATCCGAGCTGCGTCTGTGACCCACACCACAGCTCACGGCAATGCCCAGATCCTCAACCCACTGAGCAAGGCCAGGGATTGAACCCATAACCTCATGGTCCCTAGTCGGATTTGTTTCTGCTGAGCCATGACGGGAACTCCTAGAAAATCATTTATAATCATTTGAAGTCCATGCAGTTTATGCCATTATAATTCTTCATGTCACTCCTTAGTTTTAAATGGTTGTGATATATTTAATAGTCTATATTTTAAGAAGGGTGGAGTGGTAACAGAGAAAGGTGGCAACACCGAGTGATGATCTGGTGTTCTCTTTCCAGCCACAGGGATCAAGTCGGAGGGCCTTCAGGATGCTGTGCAGATGATACACCTGTTCCCTCTCTACCACTCATGGCCTAGAGCGCCAAATCCTTAATGACAACTATATGACAGCAAAAAAAAAAAAAAAATCCAGCGATGAGAACAGGAGGAGATAAAACTTACAAGTTGACTGGCTTGACCGGTGCCAAGAAAGATCTTGTTTGAAATCTGTCCCAGAGTCCACCAACCATCTAAAATCACAGCGACAATGACTGCCAAGTATTTAACAAAGTTACTTTAATTACTTCTAGTGTACAAGTTTCAAGTTGCTGTAATTATTTCTAGTACATGAGTTACAAATTACTGTGATTATTTCTGGTGCGGGAATTCCAAGTTGCTGTAATTATTTCTAGCACACAACCTTCCGAGTTGCTATAATTACTTCTCGTATATAAGCTTCAATCCTCTTCTCAGTCCGCTCCCCATCACAAGCAAGACCCCCAGCCGCCCAACGGAAGACACCCCCCAAGCATCCTTATCAACCCAGTGGGTTGCTCCTGAGCCAGTCCTGGTGTCTGCTCTGCTCTCAGACGCTCGGTTTGTTTTCTCATCGCTCCTCCACTCCCTTGTGCAAGGTCTGGCTTGGGTTTTCACCCCAAGACCAGGCTGTCCTGGCTCCACCTCAGCCCGTCCTCCGCAGCCCCAGGCTAGTCCCCCCAGGCCAGCCCCTGAGTTTGAACTTCATCTTGCTGGGAAGGACTGTGGATACAGATATAATTCAACACTGAAGAATATGTAATGAAAGACCACCTTTCATAGGGAATAAGGATATTTTAAAGTAGTAGTCATCCTTAAAAAATTAGTTATAGGAATCCAGACATGTTTTTTTTTTTTTGCCCTTTAATTGGGTTTAATTTCTATGCACAAATTTAATTTCTATTTAATTTCTATGCACAAATCCTACACTGAGATTTTATATGAAAGCTATATTTTTGCTCCTTTATGATTATTTTTCTCTGTAAAAGCTGACATTTTTCAGGACAATGTGGGTTTCTTCACCTGTAGTTCGTGAACCTCTTAGAGGCCATGTTTACAACTGTGTTTCAATATAATTGCTTTCCCTGTTAGTCCTGTGAATTTTATATATTGAAAACTTCATTATGAAAGGTGGTCCCAGAGCTTGTCAGACTCTCCCCAAAGGATGAGACAATCAAGGGAAAGAGCAGGTGCTGCGCAAGCACAGAGCAGCAGCATCTACTGCAGTATGAGGAGGTCTAAGATAAAGCCTGAAGGATACCTGAGATTCCGCCTGGAAAACCCAGAGTGGGAAAGGCAGTGGGACACTCTTTGCAAAAGATGTGGCCAGAGGAAGAGCCTGGCAGTGTTGAGGATTTGAGAGAAGCTGAGCGTAGAATGTGATGTGACAGGTGCAGTGTGGGGGGTGCTGTGTGGGTGGCAGCGTGGAAGCAAGAGGGAAAGACAGGAAGAGACGAGGAGGAGGCTGTGGGGAAGAGTGGAGACTTGGGTACATGTCGCATCAAGGACTGCGGGTCTCATAGAGAGTGATGGATTTTGACCATGGAGGGACACGGGGAGACCCCCCTTTAGGGAAAGTCCCCTGGATGTGGTCTGAATATAAGCATATGCACAGGATGGGTTCTTCATGTTCAGAAGGGACAGCCATGGTCATCACTACTGACCACTGGGCATGCCCTGCTTTATTAGACCACAAAAGCTCTTTGAGCCAAGGATTTTCCCATTCTGCCTCAAAAAGTGCAGTTAGGTCCTGGATTCAATTTCAAGGACTGTTCTCAGCAGAGGTTCTCTGATGGAATCCTCATCCTTTCTCTGTCTTCGTTATTGACTCCTTCTTTTGCTATCTTAAAATAAACACAGTGTCAGCAAATGACTTGAGAAAGAGGTCATCTTAAATGAAATTTAAAAAATTTCAATATAGATATTAACACATTTGAGTCACTGAAGATTTTTACAATTACGGCGCTTTCACGTCCATAATGTGTGTATTCACTGTGTTCTTCCCATAATTCTTAACAATACAATAAATATTACCGTGACTTAAAGTTTGGAGGTCAGTTCAGTAATAAACGCATTACTGCAAAAAAATTCAACTTTATAAGGCAGAAGGGACTGTGAAATGCAATTAATGTCCCTAATTTGCTGACCTGAGTGATTGCTGGCAACCGTTCATATCTTTTCAGGGTAAAACACTGTGAGATGGGGTCAGCAGCTCTTTCCACAGTTGTTTCTTCCGGATCAACTTTTGGTGGCAGCATCTTGTCCCAAGGAACTGCTTCATAAGCCCTATGAAATGATGGATGACATTTTGTGAAAAATACACATTTGGCACAGTTCTTAATTGGTACAGTTTGTAACAGTGTCATATTCTGTGGTGGCGGAATTCCTCAAGGCCCCCTAAGACTCCTGGCCCTGGTGTACACACCACATATAAATGCCCTCCCTCAGGTGTGGGCAGAGCAAACAGATACGGTACCAGAGCACTCTCAGGATAGTTTATATGGCAACTTGATCTGGCAAAAGAGATTGTGCACAAGTAATTAAGGTCCCTAATCGGTTGAATCTGAGTTACTCAGAAGGCAGATTATCCTAAATGGATGATCATCGAGTCTAAAGAGATGATTCCTAAAAAGAGGCAAAAAGGCAGCCGACACTCTTCAGCTCTCCTTAAACACGTCCCGTGATCCCACAGCTGCACTGAGCTGAGTGCTGCCCACAGGGTGCTGATGCTGGGGGGTGGGGACTCAGCATGGCTGGCATCTCGATTCCAGCCTGAGAAACTCCGAGCACTGAACTCAGCAGGGACAGGCCTGCACTTCCGTCTTATGCACATGTGAGGCAATAAACAGGCGTGATTTAAAGCTGCCATATTTATGGTAAAATCTGCTACACTGCAATGTATGCACTTATCTTACACTGCCCCCCTCCAAAAAAAATTATGTGAACTCTGTGGCAAATTATTTGACTAAGCAGGACCCTATGAAGCCTTCCCAATACAGACCCCCACCCATGCTCTCTGCCCTGCTTTTTGTCTGTAAAATAAAACTTTGTTTCATTTTTTGTCTTTTTTCTTTTTTTCTTAGGGCTGCATCTGCAGCACATGGAGGTTCCCAGGCTAGGGGTAAAACCGGAGCTGTAGCTGCTGCCCTACGCCACAGCCACACAACTGGGGATCCCAGCCGAATCTGCGACCTACACCACAGCTCACAGAAATGCTGGATCTTTAACCCGCTGAGTGAGGCCAGGGATCAAACCTGCGTCCTCATGGATACTAGTCAGATTCGTTTCCGCTGAGCTGCCACGGGAACCGAAAAACTTTAGAATAAATTTAATCAGAAAAGTAAGAAAATGCAGAGAGAAAGGAAGACAGTCAAACAAGACAAAAGCCAACACTTTAGCCATTAAACAACAGCAAGGCTCTTCAGGTCTTCTCCAAGGACTACAGATAACACTCTGGGCCATGGGTTTTGAGCTGTTTTGCAGCGACTGAAACCCCTAGCAGGTGGAAGCAGCTCTGCTGCCCACCAGCAAGCAGAGCCCAGACGGACTGGAAGCAGAAGGTTTATGATGCCGACTCTCAATTACCTCATCAGCAGCCAATCAGAAGAATGTCCGTGAGCCGGTCACGCCCTGCCCCTTGGACACGTGCGTCTCCTCAGTACCTGCTCCAGGGCAGGGCACAGTTTTGAGGGCACCAGTCTGCTGCGGCCCCCTTTGCCTGGCAAAGCGGCCAAGCTCTTCTTTTCTACTTCGCCCAAAACTCTGTCTCTGTGGTTCAACTCAGTGCCCATGTACAGAGGCGGAGTTTCAGCAACAGGAAGACCACTCGTTTACCAAGAAATAAACTACAGCGTAGAAAGTTGAGTTTGTCTGCTTAAGGTCAGTCGGTCACTGATGGTGGAAGTTAGAACTCAGGTGTTAGGAGTTCCTGTCGTGGCGCAGCAGAAATAAATCCCACGAGGAACCATGAGGTTGTGGGTTCGGTCCGTGGCCTCACTCGGCAGGTCAAGAATCCCAAGAATCCAGCGTTGCCTTGAGCTGTGGTGTAGGTCGCAGATGCAGCTCGGATCCTGCGTTGTGGTGGCTGTGGTGTAGGCAGGCAGCTGTAGCTCCGATTAGACCCCTAACCCGGGAACCTCCATATGCTGCAGGTGCGGCCCTAAAAAGACCAAAAGACAAAATAAATAAATAAAATGGAAGTGCCTTTAAAGAAGCAAGAATTCAGGTCTCGAAGCTCTGCCTCTGAAGCATCAGCAGCGCTCCCGCTGTTCCACAGCAGAGCCGCCAAATCGTGAGCATCAGGAGTTCACCCCGGCCAAGGGCTCCAGCCACCTCCGTAAATACAATCATTCTCTTTGTAAGGACTTGAACCTTCAGGTGTCCTCCTTTGCCCAGAGTTTTGAAAGTCATTCTTTTTGACAGACGTATGTGACAGATTCAGTGAAACAGACTCTAATTTGATTCTGAACGAATCAGTGCCTGTGCTCTCACAGGTCAGAGGACCGAAGGTCTGTGGTCCTGCCGCCTGGGGGCCAGGACCCTGCTCCTGTCCCGGCCAAACGCAGGGTCAGAGCTAACCTTCCAATCAAGCCACATCCTTCCAAATAACTCCACTGTTAGCCAAAGTCTGTTTGCAAACAGATAAGTACCAGCAATCCTTATTGCCTCAAAATTATTTACTGATGTACTGATAAAGTTAAAAGGCACAGTCACAGGTCCCATTATTTTCACTGTCGTGAACACTGTTTGAATTCCCTCACTCTGAGGTTACTTTATCCTCAAGGAAAGCAAGATCTAATAAAACATTTTCAATTTTAGTGAAGACTTTAACGGTGCACTTTTCTGAATAATATCTGAGGAATATTGCCTTAGGAAAATCAAAGCTTGACAGACACATCCCTGTCTGAGCCTCTCATATTTCATGAATATTTTATGGATTTTTTCCATAGCAGTTACAAAGATTCTTCCTTAAGAAAACTTACAAAATTAAAAAAAAATAGACTACTAAGTCATATAATTTGATACGTGGTTTTGTAAAAAACTGCTCTATTGTGAATAAAGTATCATGAATTCAACCAAAACATTAACTGTTTCTAAGATGACCACTGGAATGTTTTTTTCCTGATAAAAAACCCAGATAAGAATACAATAGAGAATGAACAACAACAACAAAAAAAATGTGGCAGGAATTTCAAGGTCTTTTAGTAATAATTCCTCATGTTTAAGATGAGATGAGAAAATTGAAAGTCAAAATTATTGAAGGATGCCAAAGTAAAATTTAAGGAAGAAACATCATCTTACCCCAAAAATATATTTGAGGACAAAAGAATCCTGTCATCAAAATATATGAAGAAGATATTATAATGAAAATTACAGCCTAATATACCTGTGAACAGACAAAAAAATCCTTAGCAAAATATATCCGGAATGCAAACAGCTGATGTCTTAGTGCTGTTGGCAATCTTTCTCAAATTGTTCTAAGATTCTGAACTCCAACTCCCTATCACATATTTCTTATGTCCTTATAAGCCTCAGGGATAATATTTATTCACAGATGCCTTTTATAAAACTGGATTTGGTGACCTAAGGCTCAAGTGTGAGGTGTGTCTGCCACGTTCCTTCAGCACGAGAGGACGGGGCTCCTGGGCAGAAGGGGAGGGCTTTGCCACACGCGCACCCTGTTACCTGCAAGTCTCACTGCGGCCACTTCCTGTCCACCTCCCTCTCCACTCGCCACCACTTCCAAAACCACTGCTCAGTGCCAACCTCCATTCTGGGCCTCGTCTCACCCGCTCCATTCACAGATGTAAACAGTCCATCCTCCTACCCCCACCTGGGCACCAGATCTCTTCATTTTTCTCCTCCCCTATTGGCTGCTTCCTGTGGGTCTCCCTTGCAGGCACCCACCTCCCATCCCTCCAGCACCACCCCCTGTACTGCCTCCGCTTTCAGGCCCGCTGCCCCTCTCGCTGCTCTTCTCCTTTGGCTCATGCAGAGCTGCGGCTTGACGCACCTGCCGGTAAGCCACAGCACCCCTCTTCCTCCTGCAGCCTGGCCCCTCCAAAGCTGCAGATCCACAGGCCCCGCTGCCTACTTGACACATCCACATGGGTGCCCAGTGAGCTGCTTCGTAGAGGTTCCCAGGCTAGGGTCGAATGGGAGCTGTAGCTGCCAGCTTACACCACAGCCACAGCAACGCGGGATCCGAGCCACATCTGCGACCTACACCACAGCTCACAGTAACGCCTGATCCTGAACCCACTGAGCACGGCCAGGGATCAAACCTGCAACCTCATGGTTCCTAATTGGATTCATTAACCACTGAGCCAAGATGGGAACTCCGAAAGGGGGCCTTTTATTCTCCGGTAAATCTCACAGTCTGGGACATGGACACATAACAGACACTCTGTATGGTTTTCGACTGAGTAAAAAGCTTCTCTGCCCCCCTATGATGCTGTATCCTCTTCTCCTCCTCCTCTGATCATTTCCTTTCTGTTTTGGTTTTACTTTTCTGTTAAATATAGGTCTTCTTCCTTTAGCTGTTTGTTTTCTCAATCAAGGTAAAGAGTCGTCCTGATGTGTGTGCTGTGTTCTGATGTGTGTGCTGAGCTCTGATGTGTGTGCTGTGCTCTTTGAATTCCTCACAGGATTCAGGATATTCTGAGCATGAAGGGGACATATTATTAAAGATAAAAGAAATATATAGTAAAATTAAGTTCTATTGGGAAAAATGCTTACTTTTGCGTGGAGGACTTGTAAAATGAGTCTTTTGCACTGTATTTCTTGTTCGGTTGCACGAGTGTGTCTCCATCATCCTAGAAAGGGTAAATAAGAAGTTTAAAAGAGCAGATATAAATGAGAACTGTAATGTTTTCTATTTGCCATGCTTTATTTTTTCCCTTTCAGCTTTTTTTCTTCTTTCAAAGCACCTCTTGGATGAAACAGATTTAAATGGTTTCCTATTTCCCTCTATTGCCTTGGAAATTTACATTCTGTGTATATAGTCTCTTAGTGATTAAATTAAAATTTAATAATTAGATATTATTTACTCATCTTTTTAATCTTCCCCTCTCTTATTTTTGGCTTGTTTTTAGTTTCTTAAGATTGAAATTTATGTAATTAATTTTAGACCTTTCTTGTTTCCTAATAAACACACAAAAGACGACCTTTTCCTTCCTAGTAGAGGTTTAACTCCTTTATACCAAATTTGTTGTTTTATTTTCATCATTCAGTTTAAAGTATTTTCTGATTTCTCCTGTGATTTTCTCTTTGATTCATGGGTTATTTAGATTTGTAGTGTTTAATTTAAAAATATTTGATGTTTTCCTAGACATGTTACAGCTATTATTTATTTTTAATTTAACCCTGTGGTGGTTAGAGGACATATATAGTAAATTATAGTCATTGGTGTTGAATGCAAACCAATTGTGCAATCCTGGAATATCCCCACTTACTCATGATTCATTATCTTTTTTTTCTTTGTCTTTTCAGGGCTACACCCGAGGCACATGGACGTTCCCAGGCCTAGGGGCTGAACTGTCGCTGTAGCTGCTGGCCTGGACCACGGCCACAGCAAAGCCAGATCCTTAACCCACTGAGTGAGGCCAGGGATCAAACCTGCGTCCTCATGGATACTAGTCAGATTCGTTTCTGCTGCACACGATGGGAACTCCCATTATCTTTTTTATCTATTGTCAAATTCAAGTTAGTAAACTGTTGCTAAAGACTTTTTTGGTCTGTTTATGGATATGTTAGATTGGAATTTTTGTTGTAATTTTTTTTCGTATTCTGGTGACAGGATTCTTTTGTCCTCAAAAGAAGATCCTCTGGCGTCAGCCATACAAATATCTTCTTAGATCAGTCTCCCAAGGCATTAGAAATAAAAACAGTGGGACTTAACCAAACTGACAAGCTTTTGCACAGCAAAGGAAACAAACAAACAAACAAAAAAGACAACCTACAGAATGGGAGAAAATAGTTGCAAATGATGAAACCGATAGGGCTGAATCTTCAAAATATACAAACAGCTCATACAATTCAACAGCAAAAAAGCAAACAACTCAAATGAAAAATGGGCAGAAGACCTAAATAGACATTTCTCCAAAGAAGACATACGGATGGCCAACAGGCATATGGAAAAATGCTCAACATCATTAATTATTAGAGAAGTCCAAATCAAAACTGCAGTGAGGTACCACCTCACACCCGTCAGAATGGCCATCATTAGCAAGTCCACAGATAACAAATGCTGGAGAGGGTGTGGAGAAAGGGAACCCTCCTGCACTGTTGGTGGGAATGTAACTTGGTACAATCACCATGGAAAACAGTATGGAAGTACCTTAGACAACTATACATAGAACCACCATATGACCCAGCAACCCCACTCCTGGGCCTATACCTGGACAAAATTTTCATCCCGAAATATACGTGCACCCCTACGTTCACTGCAACACTATTCACAGTAGCCAAAATATGGAAACGACCTAAATGTCCATCGACAGATAAATGGATTAAGAAGATGTGGTATATACACACAATGGAATACTACTCAGCCATAAAAGAACAAAATAACGCCATTTGAGCCAACATGGATGGAACTAGAGACTCTCATACCAAGTGAAGTAAGCCAGAAAGAAAGACAAATACCACATGATATCCTTACATGTGGGATCTAAAATATGGCCCAAATGAATCTATCTATAGAGTAGAAACAAACTCACTGACATAGAGAAGAGACTTGTGGTTGCCAAGGGACAGGGGGAGGGAGTGGGATGGACTGGGATGAATAGATGCAAACTATTTCATGTGGAGTGGATAAGAAATGAGGTCCGGCTGCATAGCACAGGGAACTATGTCTAGTCGCTTGTGATGGAACATGACGGAGAATAATATGACAAAAAGAATTATACATATATATATATTTATTTATCACTGGGTTACTTTGCTGTACAGCAGAAATTGACAGAACACTGTAAACTGACTATACTATTTTTTTTTAAAAAAAAGAATAATAGTTTTGTGTAATTCTTTCAAATTCGATACTATTTTTATGCTTCTTTGATTGGGCGAGAGCTAGGAACGCCAGGGTGTGGATGAGGTAAAGGAAGACGTTATTGCTTCACGCAGGTTACAAAGGTTACAACTATTTCGTTGTTCATTATTAACTCTGATTTACCTTTTCATATATATCTGATGTGAATTGAGGATAACTTTCAATTCTTTCCATCAATTTTTTTTTGCCAATGTCATGATGAGTACATGACTTGTCTGCTTTGACACAATTATGTTCACTGATTTCCTAAAGTTAAGCAAATCTTACATTTCTGGAATAGACTCAAATGTATCACAATGTATTAAGCATGTGCTATATTGCTAGATCCTAAACACGTGCATTTATCCTCGGTCTCTACCTGATACCTATCATTACTAATTTCTAGTTTAATTCAGTTTTGATCAGAGCATACTCTCGGTATAATTTCTATTATTTTAATTTATTTATGTCCCAGAAGATAATTTACCCTGGCGAACCCTCTGTGTGAATTGAAAAGAATTCCTATTCTGCTATCGTTTTATGCATTAGACCAAGTAGGTCAGGTTAGTCAGTAATGTTATTATACCTTCTTTTTTATTTTTACACTTTTATTGAAGTACGATTGATTTACAATGTTGTGATGATTTCTGCTATACAACCAAGTGATACAATGTTGTGATAATTTCTGCTGCACAACCAAGTGATACAGATGTGTCTGTGCATATATATACACACACACACACATTCTCTTTCAGATTCTTTTTGCACATAGATGAGCACAGAATGTTGGGTAGAGCTCCCCATGCTATGCAGCAGGTCCCTGTAGGCCAGTAATTCCACAGACCACAATGTACATATATGGCAATCCCCAAATCTTCTTTATCTTCACTTTTTTCTTGTCTATCTTTCTCTCAATTACCAAGAATGGAATACTTAAATCTCTGAGAATAACTGTGGCTCCGACGTCAGTTTCATCAGTTTTTGCTTCGCGTGTGAGTTGGCATTAGGTGCAGGTACATTTTATAAAACGACCTCCTTTACCCTCATGACCTATCTCTGTTAAACCTTCTTGTTCTGATATCTCCTTTGTTTGGTATCACTACTGCTCCTTCTGTTTTCTTAAACTACTTTTTGTGGAGTATACGTTGTCCCATCTTAAATTTTATCTATTTCTAGGTTACATGGTTTTCTTGCAGTCAGAATATAATTGGGTACCGATATTTTATCCAAGGTAACAATTTCTGACTTTTAATTATATATAGTTAGATTCAATATAACAATTAACACAGTTTGGCTTAAATCTAGCTTTATTTACTGTTTGCTTCATCTGCTCTTTATTCTTTTTGAATTACTTTCTTTTGGATTAGTTGAGGCATTTTTTCCTTTTTACAACTTGATTTTATTTATGTCTATTGGCTTATTGAATTTTTTCTCTCTTCCTCCTCCCCTCCCTCCCCGCTCTTCCTTCCTCCTTTCCTCCCTCCCTCCCTTCTTTCTTTTCTTCTATCATTGTCACTCTAGGATTTACAATATGCATCTTTAATTCTAGAGTTTACAGTAGAACATTATACCAGTTCATAAACATTGTAAAAATTACAACAGCATAGCCTCATTTTCCTCCTGACACTCCCTGTGCTGCTGCTATACAGTTTACTTCTACTTATGCTATAACCCTTAAATACCTGTTATTGTTTCTTTAGAAGAATATTTTAAATAACTTAAAAATAAAATGGTATTTTATTTTTACCCACATATTTACCCTTTCTGTTGACCTCACCTCCCTTTCATTGTGGAGATTCGAATTTCCACACCCTTTATTTTCTTCTAACAAACTTCCATTACATCTGCTAGCAATGCATTGTCTCAGCTTTGTTTTTCTGAAAATGTCCCTGTGTGTTTTGCCTTTGTTTTTGAAAATTGTTACTACTGGTTAAAGTATTCTTAGTTTTTTTTTTTTTTTTAAATGTAAAATGTGTCTCCATTTCCTTCTGGCACAGATTCTGATAAGAAGCCTGCTGCCATTCTTACAGGCGCCTCTATACGTAATGTTCTCTTTTTCTCTCTATGTTGAGGTTTTCCTCTTTATTACTGTTTTTCAGCAATGTGATTACTGTGCATAGTTTTATTTAGTATTCAGCTTGGCATGTGCTGAATTTCTCAGGACTGGAGATTTATAATTGTCATCACTTGGGAATAGTTTTGGCTATTATTTCCCCAAATATTTTTTCCCATCTTCCTTTTGTCCCGGGACTTCAACTACACGTGTGTTAGATGGCTTGATATTGTCCCACAGCTGATGGAGGCTTTATTAATTTCCTTCCTGTATTTCCTTTTGGACAGTTTCTACTTCTGTGTCTTTAATTTCACTTATCTTTTATCCTGCAGTGTCTAATCTGCTTCTAAAGTACCTGTGTACCTTTCATTTTAGACACTGTACCTTTCTCTAGAAGTCCTTTTGAGTCTTGTTTCTGGCATCCATCTTCCACTTTGTCATGGGGATGGTCCCCTCTGGCATCCAGATGTATGGACCACATCTGTAACAGCTGCCTGAACACGTTCCTGTCTGCTTGTTCCTTCATGACTGTGTCTGGTATTATTGACATACTTTTTCTCCTGGCTGTGAGGAATATTTTTCTTCTTTGCATAAAAATGTTTTTTTATTGAGTGTCTGTTTTAGATTTTCATTTGTTGGTTGCCAGGACAGGTTTTATACTTCAAGTTGGTTTCTGTAACCAGCACAATGTTGAGTCATTGAAATCGGTTGCATGCTTCTGAGGGTTTTTGCTTATGACCTCTGCTCATCAGAGTCCAGCGGAGCCGGTAGGAGAGGGCTAAGTAAGCCCGGCTACAAAGGTGATAGCCTTCCAGAGAGTCTGTCTAATACACTACATCCTGCAAAGTTTCTTCCTTCTCTTTTGTAGGGACGTGAGTTTCCCCTGCCCATGTGAGCTCTGCAAGAGCTGGTCTTTCCTCAGCTTTGGCGGTTTCCTCCGAGGGATGCACAGATCAGCCCTCTAAGGCCTGTGCACTCCCTCCCCCATGTCTCCAGAGGCAGCTCTCTGTAGCTCCCTCCTCTCTGCAATCCTATTCTGCAGATTCCACACCCAGAACTTCAATCTCTGGGTCCTCAAGTCTGTAAGAGCTTAAAGCCTTGTATGGACTCCCTTCCCTGGACTGTGATTGAGAAACTGTCTCCAGGCAGTAAGCTGGTCTCATGATAGAAGTCATGTTATTTTCCTGCTCTTAGAGATCTCAGCGCTTCAGTAAGTTGAGCAGGTGTTACCTCCACGAATGCATTCATTTCTTCTGCTATATTTTCTCTCATACTTTTTTTTTGGGGGGGGTTACTTTGCTGTCCATTTTCTACCTTTTTGAGAAGGGATTTTCATTCCCCAAGAAGGCTGCTACTGGCATTTAACGGGGAGAAGCAAGGAATGCTGATAACAATCCTTCATTGCACAAATGCCCCCACAGCAAAGAACTATTCAGCCCCAAACGTCAACTGTACCAAGGCTGAGAACTCCTGGTTTAATGTAGTCTTTTCATTCTTTTTCCATTAATTGCTTAATTCTTGTTCAGGGACCCCAATTATACATATATTGTTTTTTCTTTGCCTATCTTCCTTTTCAATCATTTTCACTTAGTTATTTTTAACTAATTCTTCAACATCTTTTTATTTCCTTGCGTGTTTTCCTGCTTTCTTCTATGTCCCTCAGTAAATTTTTATCTTAACTTCCTTTTCCTTGGTCATGATATAATTAGGTATTAATTTATGAATGAATTTTATTTCATTCATTTCACCTACAATTTTATTGTAGTTAATTTCTAAATTTCTGTATGAAGGCAGTTTTTCATATTCTCAAATGCTTGTTCGAAAATAAATAATTTACTTCAGAGTATTATAATTTTCAGTATTATAGTTGATTTAGGGAGGGATTTTCTTCACTAAAGTATTCTGATTCTTGGTTTTTGGTTTTATTAGAGTTTCTTGGTTTTTGGTTTTATTAGAGTTTCTGTGAATGGATAGTCAGTTTTCCTGAACTCCTTTTGTGAATTTTGGATGGTTTGCAATCTTTGTAGTTCAGTGGTATCAAAGTACAGTTTCTTTAATAAAGATTTTTTTTTCTTACCTTAATTCACTGTTACTGGAGGAGATGTATAATCTCCAACTAATTAACTCTTTTTGACTTTCGGGATCGTAAATTTTCTTCTTTTTTCCCATTACTAGCCAGCCTCTAAAAGGTCACTGTGCTTATTTTGATTTTCTCGTACACAATCAATTCCTTTCCGAGACGGCCATCCCAAATCACCTGTCCTTCCAATTCCTTTGCAAACTTAGATTGTGTATTTAAGTCTTAATTTAGTCTACTTATTAGTGTTGTTTTTTGTTGTTTTTTACCAATTTTAGGCTGACTTCTGCCTACCATGTAATTTCTCCAAGAGTGTCTTCATTTACCAAAGAAGGATTTTTGTTGAGAGCTTGAGACATGACTTGTTAGGATTTTGTGTCTTTTCTTTTTAACTTGCAGTAATTTGAAGTTCAGAATTTCTATCCTCTGATTATGTTGATGATAAAGTTTCTGTATACCATCATTTATCTTGTTCTGCACTGTTCTTGATCCCTGACCTGGGAGCTACATAAGCCACAGGGTGGCCAAAAATGAAAAAAGTATATATGTATTTTTTATTTCCTTAATTTTTTATTTTATCTTTATTATATTTTCCCTTCAACTTAAAAAATGTGTTTTTTTTCTTACTTTTTGAGGTGGAGGCCTGCTTAGTTCTTAAATTTTCAGTATTATTTTTCTGTTAAAATATGCTAAGATTATATATTTTCCTCCAGGTATTATTATAGTCACATTCTTACACATGTTGCTACAATATTTTTAATTGAAATATAATTGATGTACAATATTATATGTTACAGGTGAACACTATAGTGATTTATAATTTTAAAAGTCATATTCCATTTATTGTTATAAAATATTGGCTACATTCTGTGTGTTGTATATTATTTTATTATTGTTCAAGATATTTCCTAGGTTCCTTTATGATGTCTTTGGCCCATAACTCATTCATAATATATTCATTATCTTTCCAAATATATGATTTTCTAGAGTGATTTGCTCTGTCATAATTGTTTTGCATCTAAAATATAGACTGTATAATTTAAAGCATTTAAAGAAATTTAGACTTGTTTATGGCATAGCACATGGTAATTTTTATAAATGACCCTTGCAGAAAGATTTATTTATGTATGTCTACTAGGTCAGCTATTTTTTAAAAGGACTTTTTTTTTCTATTGTTGCTGGTTTATAGTGTTCCGTCATTTTCCTACTGTACAGCAAGGTAGACCCAGTCACACATACACATAGACGTTCTTTTTTCTCACATCTGGCTCCATCATAAGTGACTAGATATAGTTCCCTGTGCTATACAGCAGGGTCTCTTTGCTAATCCATTCCAAAGGCAATAGTCTGCATCTATGAACGCCAAGCTCCAAATCCATCCCACTTCCTCCCCCTCCCCCTTGGCAACCACAAGTCTGTTCCCCATGTCCATGATTTTCTTTTCCGTGGAAAGGTTCATTTGTGCCATATATTAGATTCCAGATATAAATGATATCATAGGGTATTTGTCTTTCTCTTTCTGACACACTTCCCTAGTATGAGAGTCTTTAGTTCCATCCATGTTGCTGCAAATGACATTATTTTGATCTTGTAATGGCTGAGTAGTATTCCATTGTGTATATATACCATTCATCTGCCAATAGAAATTCAGGTTGTTTCCATGTCTTGGCTACTGTGCATAGTGCTGAAATGAACATACAGGTGCATGTGTCTTTTTTAAGGAAAGTTTTGTCCAGATATATGCCCAAGAGTGGGACTGCTGGGTCATATGGTAGTTCTATATTTAGTTTTTTGAGGTACCTCCATACTGTTTTCCATAGTAGTTGTACCAGCTTACATTCCCACCAACAGTGCAGGAGGGTTCCCTTTTCTCCATACCCCCTCCAGTGTTGGTTATTTGTGGACTTATTAATAATGGCCATTCTGACTGGTGTGAGGTGGTACCTCATGTAGTTTTGATTTGCATTTCTCTAATAATCAGTGATGTTGAGCATTTTTTCATGTGCTTTTTGGCCATCTGTATAACTTCTTTGGAGAAATGTCTAGTCAGGTCTTTTGCTCATTTTTCGATTGAGTTGTGACTTTTTTGCTGTTGAGTTGTTGAAGTTGTTTGTGTATTTTAGAAATTAAGCCCTTGTCAGTTGGTTCATTTGAAACTGTTTTCTCCCATTCTGTAAGTTGTCTTTTTGTTTTATGGTTTCCTTTGCTGTGGAAAAGCTTGTCAGCTTGATTAGGTCCACTGGTTTATTTTTGCTTTTCTTTCCGTTGCTTTGGGAGACTGACCTGAGAAAACATTTGTAGGGTTGATGTCAGAGAATGTTTTGCCTATGTTCTCTTCCAGGAATTTGATGGTGTCTTGTCTTATATTTAAGTCTTTAAGCCATTTTGAGTTTATTTTTGTGCATGGCACGAGGGTGTGTTCTAGTTTCGTTGATTTGCATGCAGCTGTCCAGGTTTCCCAGAAATACTTGCTGAAAACACTGTCTTTTTCCCATTTTATATTCTTGCCTCCCTTGTCAAAGATTAATTGACCCTAGGTGTCAGGGTTTATTTCTGGTTCTCTAGTCTGTTCCATTGGTCTGTATGTCTGTTTTGGTATCAGTACCGCACTGTCTTGATGACTGTGGCTTTGTAACATTGCCTGAAGTCTGGGAGAGTTATGCTTCCTGCTTGGTTTTTGTTCCTCAGAATTGCTTTGGCAATTCTGGGTCTTCTGTGGTTCCATATAAATGTTTGGATTGTTTATTCTAGTTCTGTGAAAAATGTCATGGGTAATTTGATAGGGATTGCAATGAATCTGTAGATTGCTTTGGGTAGTGTGGCCATTTTTACAATATTAATTTTTCCAATGCAGGAGCATGGAATATCTTTCCATTTCTTTGAATCCTCTTTAATTTCCTTGATTAGCGTTTTATAGTTCTTGGCATATAAGTCTTTTACCTCCTTGGTCAGGTGTATTCCCAGGTACTTGATTTTTCTGGGTGCAATTTTAAAAGGTATTGTATTTTTGTATTCCTTTTCATTTTTGTTGGTGCTGGGCCGACACTGACAGCTGCTGCTATTTCTGCTATGTCTGCATTACTTGCGTGTAACCATAACTAATCCTTAATGTACAGAAGAAAATGTGAGGGGGATGCCTCAGGAAACCCCAGAACCAAAGCAGTGGGTATAATAATTGTGTCTTCATGTTGTTTCCATCCTATTCTGCTACACATCTGGGATTCCAAGTAAACATATGTTCTTCTTTTCCACTGTATCTTCTATGTTTCTTACTCTCACTTCTCTATTTTCCATTTTTTTTTGAAATTTGTGTGTCATCTGGAGTGGTTTCCTCTCTATTATCTAGAGTTTTCCAACTCTAACTGTGTCTACTCTGCTAATCCATCCATCTACCGTGTTCTTGGCTTATTTTCTTTTTCAGTTCTGTTACTACATTTTCCCCAATTTTCTAATTTCACATTTTATAATTTATAGCTTATTGACAAAAATTATGAGCTCATCTTTTTTTTTTCCTTTTTGAATACTCTATGCATATGTCTACTGTCTAGAAACAATTTGTTTCTCTTTTTGTTTTCTCTCATTTCTGTTCATTCTCATTCACAGTGTCCTTTCTCTTTATGTGTTTGGTTACTGCTGATGGTGTGTTAAACATGATATCTTAAAAGTTTTTGACAAAAATAATTTGAGACTTGGCAATTAATACATTATCTTCCTCCAAAGAAGTTTTGTTTGTCTCCTTCTGGATCCTGGGAAGGATAGTAATCTGGGATCACTGGAGCACCAGTTCAAGACTGGAAGTTCTCCCATTTATTGTGAAGCCAGCTGCAGTCTGTTCAAGGCGTTTGTACTATCAATTGACCCTTACTTCTTGGGAGAAGGCCTTCAGGAATTTAGCCCAAAGTAGTGGGTGGTTTTCAAAGACCAATTCCAATTTTGGATATTTTATTCTGGTGAGACTAGGAAGTGTTCAGTCAAAGTTTATTTCCCCTTCCTCTGAGGCCAAAGTGACCTAAGTGCTGGCTTAAATTTTAGAGTTCCTATCCTCATTGGCCCAGCAATTCATCTCCACCTTGTTAGATTTTTTTTTCTTTTTATGGCCGCACCTGTGGCATATGTAAGTTCCCAGACTAGGGGTAGAATTGGAGCTGCACCTGAGACCTGCACCATAATCACAGTAACACGAGACCCAAGCCACATCTGCGATGCGCACTGCAGCTTGCCAGCAGTATCGGATCTTTCGCCCACTGAGCGAGGCCAGGGATCAATCCGCATCCTCACAAAGACAACCTTGGGTTCTTCACCCACTCAGCCACAACAGGAACTCTTCCTATTAGCTTTGTGATGTTAAAAAAAAATATTAATGCAGTTGTTTTTCCATTGGCAGTGTTGTCCCCTGTAACTTAGTTACCTTCTACTACTGGTAGTAAAATATTAAGATTTACTTTGTCATAAAAGCCTAAGCTTTTTAAAAATATAAATAAGTATGCTTATATGCTTTTGCATGACAAGCACCAACTTCAGAGTTCTAACTCTATTAAAATAGATAGCTAAGGAAAGCATGTAGCCTTTCCCTAAATTTACAGCCTTAGATGGAAAAAAAAGACATAAATGCCTTCCATTTCTTACAATGGTCCCTTTCATGTGCTCTCACAAGACACTGCTGAGGAGCAATGGATTCTTAGAAGAATCTGGAGATGGAGTAAGTGAACCCAATAAATTCAGATTTTCTTTTCCCTTGTAACTGAATTCTGTATTTTATCCAAAATTTAGAAGAGCTCAAAACAGGCCAAATCTCCCGCATTCCAATGCCGTGATTTTCTTATCGAGAAAAATACATAAACAAGGAAAGCCGTGAGGCCCTGGCCTGGGCAAACGGCATCTTGAGTAAAGGAGGCCCTGGTGACATTTGTTTTGAATGACCTTTCTGTTCCACGGCCCTAGTGCAATCGACGATTTGTGGGAGGTATGCTCCCTTCCTCTTTGTGGTAAGATTACAAAAGCCATTGGCAAAGGGAGAGGTGGGAAAAGAGAGAAAAGAAGAAATCAGTCCGAGTCTCTTAACTACAGACAAATTATCAAGCAGATCAGCTTTAGGAAGTACATATAAGTTACAGAAATGGAAATTGATTCCTTGAAAGTATCCATATCTCTACTGCTAATAGGCTTGGGGTTTCTTTTTGGGGTGATAAACATTTTCTAAAATTAGATTTTGGTAATGGGTATACAATTCTGTGAATACCCTGAAAAAACAAAAACAAACACTGATTTGTTTCAATTCAAAATTTACTTCAAACGGGTAAATTTGATGGTGTGTAAAATGTATCTAAATAGAGCTGTTTTCTTCTTTAACCTTGCCGAATCTAGGTATCCCTTGAAGAGTCTTCAAGTAATCCAAATACCAAGGGTTTAGAGCCTACAAAATCCACATAGGATAATGATTCAGAAAGATATCTAGGTTTAAAGTTTGATCTTATATTTACTACCCTTGTGGTCAAAAGTCAGTTACTTAACATCACTGGACCTCAGCTTTCTCACATAATAGGGGCTAACAACACTATCGTGTCCAGAAGCAAAGGCTGAAACACAGTTTTTCATCATTTAATACATGGTGGGGGTGCTTGGGGTGAAGAGTAGGATGGGACAAGGAAAAAAAGCTAATGAGAATGTGGTGTCAGCTGAAGACTTGCTTTATTCTGTTTCTTCAAGGATGCCCACCATTGGCCAAAGTCTGAGGGGTCAGTGTGGGAGGGGGCAATGTCCAGCTGGTAGCTTCCAGGCATTTAGTGGCCATTAGTCACTGCTACAGGGGAGGGTGCGCTTGCCAGTAGAGGGGGTCTGGGTTGGGCACTAATCATCTAGCACTCACCCCTGTTCCATGAGGTTTTTGTTTGGATGGTACAAGATAATGCGTAATATACAATGACTGTAAACTTTGCACAGTGCCTGGCACATAAGAAGTACTTTATACATGGTAACTATTCTTGACGGGGCACAAAATATCAAATCCACAGACAATGAAATAAATTGATGACAAATATTATAGAACACTACCAAGCAAGAGAGTCTTACTGTACTTGTTGCTTCCTCGTCAAATGTATACGGGTGATGTGTTGAATGTTCTTCATGATGAGTTCGTAAAGGAGTAACTTTCACTGGGCTTGTCCAACCTAAACGCAAAAATGTATGTGCTTTGGGTACAAACAATATACGTACCAAATGCCACAGAAACTTCTTCTACCACCAGAAACATTGCCCATTAGAAAACTAAACTGTGGGGTGTTACTTTTCAGTGGGGTATCTAACAGCTTTTCTCAGTAGTGCAAACAGAACAGCTCTGGATTTACGTGTTAGAGTAATTACAGTAGTGTAGAATTGTTATTTATTATTGTTGGAAGAGATCTCTTGGGTACCATGAATCTGTCTATGGTGCAGACATGATGGGGATAGTGGAGACACAAAGGTGTTAATTACTAGGTAAATAATTCACCCGATGATACAGGAGGCTAGCAAACATAAAAGCTGCCTTAGCGCAAATGTGGGCAGATGAATATGTAAAGATGGAAGACAGGTTTTCTGGTTTTGCGGTGCTGGTGAACAATTGGAAAGACGTATGTGGAAGCAGATCTTCGACACAACGTGGGGACTATAATAATAGTTGAGCTCTGAGTGTGGTGGGAGTGCAGGCGGGACATGTAATCCAGCCAGACTGTAGGGAGCCAGCGACATCCTCCTGGATGTAAGGCCAGCTCTCATCTTGACAACTGAGTAGGGCTCAGATAACAAAGGGAGGTGGAAGAAGAGTCATTCCAGGCAAGGGAACAGTATGGGCAATGGTCGGCCCACCCTGTGAGAGCAACGCCAACGTTGATAAGAAATTACTGATGGCGGGTATGGCTCCACCATGAGAGGGTGGCCAGGGAGGATGAACAATGAGGCAGGAACAACCTAACCCAGAGAGACTGCCCTTGGAAAGCTTTAATCATAGAGATTGGTAACTTCTGCAAATTACTCTGGTTTGGACAGGGGATTAATGTGGGTGAAGACAAAGCTTGCACATAGAGATCTGCTTCCTACCCCATGGGGGCTTCCGACTTGGTCATCTACTTTTAGATTTGGCTCACGAGTTAATCCAACTCAAAGAAGTAACCACAGTGTTGCAGTTTGGGAGATGTTTAAACATAAGTAAAGTGAATTGCCTGAGGGGTCTAAGATACACAGGAGCACAGGGTCACCATGAGCTCCCCCCCGCCGCCACCCCAGCTGGTGGAGCTGCCTAACAGACTACAGCACATCTTGGCTTAACAGTGGACATCCTTTCTGGCTCAGGCACCAGTGTGACTTCATGAATTATTTGACCCCCTTAATGATCACTGTCAAGAGCTGTGAAAACCACAATTGATGTATTTAAAGAAACTGACAAATTTCTGGCATGTGGTTTACATTTATTACTGATTAGTAGTTGTAACATTATTAGTATCTATAGTAGTAATATAGTAACATCATTTTCATAACGTTGATGACGAGTCAGTCCACAGTTGACTCAGACATCAGGACAGACTCTGCAAAGGGAAGTGGCACGTGAGGGGTGGAAACCGGTGGACCTCGGTGGACCGTGAAGGGAGTTAGAAACAGGAGAGTGTGAGAAGGCCTTGACACCGCCTTACCGACTGAAGATGGAGCAGGGCATGTGGAAAGACTAGGAGCAGTCTGTGCCCCTGGCTGCCAGAGAGCAAGGAGACAGTGCCTCAGATGTGAGGAACTGAATTCCGCACAATCTGAATGAACTTAAAAGCAGATTTTTTTCCCCAGATCCTCCAGAGATGAACAAAGAGGATATGAACAAAGAACATTGTTGGATCTTGAGTAGAAAACCCAGTTAAGCCTGTCCAGGCTTCTGACTCACAAATTTGTAAGAAATGGGTTTTGTTTAAATCTGCTAGGTTGGTGGGAGTTTGTTACAGAGGCTGAGATGAGAGGCCAAAGCAGAGTGAGAGAGGTGGCTGTGAATTCCATGATCATTTCGATTCTAAGAAGGATAATTATGTCTATGACTTAGTTGGCCAAATAAAACCCTCCAGAAGACTCTCATGCCAATAGCAGCAATATGGCACTTTGTGCTACCCACTGATTTGAAGCCATGCTAGCAGCTGCTTAGGAAAAAAAAAATTAGAAAAACAAGAAAACTAAAGTCTTGATTTTAAGCTACAGTAGAAGAAAGTGTCAGGGCAATGAATTACAACCAATATCTCAGGTATATGTCATCTAAGTATGATGATGTCCTTTTTTTTTTCTTTTTTTTTTTTTAAACTTGTTTCCATATCTACTGGTGCAAAATACACAACCCCAAACTAGTATTTTAAAACAACTGCTCATCATCTCCTGGTATTATGAAGTGCCCTATGTCCTATGGCAAAGCTCGGATAGCTAGAAAGGTCCAAAATGACCCCTCACTCATGTGGTGCAAGCTGGTGTTGACTTATGTGGGAGCTTAGCTGGACTTAATGACCTAATGCCTTGTTATTTATTTTTTTCCTATGGGCCTAGGTTGGGTCTCTCAGAAAACAGGGACTGAAACTCCAGGGGAATAATCTCAAAAGTACTAACCCCAAAGTGCCAGTAATTTCTATGCCTCCAGTGGCATCATATTTGCTAATAGCTTACCTGCCAGAGCCACTCCTGTGTTTAAGCCCACAGTCAAAGTGAGAAGGAAACGGACCTCAGTTCACCATAGGAGAAGGAGCAGGCATATTAAGGAAGGGGTGAACTGCCAAAAGCCACTTTAGGGAATAGCTATTACACACCTCTCTTTCATAACTCATACTCTCACCTTAGCAGTTTCATGCCACCAAACAAATATCAAGTCTTTGGTCAAGGAAAGCACTGTAGCATTTCCTCATTTATTAGAGATTTAACATGTTTAAAACTGTGATCATATTTTTACCATGAATGGGTTTTATGTGTAATTCATCAAATTGTGTTAATTTGGAGAGGTCTACTATAAACACTATTTTCCCATAGACCCTATTATTTTTATTATAAAGCATTTCTAAAATATGGTGCTTTTAAAGAACTAAAAACTAAACAAAAGATTCAAGGACTGTAGTTCCCGTTGTGGCTTGGTGGTTAATGAATCCAACTAGGAACCATGAGGTTGCGGGTTTGATCCCTGGTCTTGCTCAGTGGGTTAAGAATCCAGTGTTGCCGTGAGCTGTGGTGTAGGTTGCAGACACAGCTCGGATCCTGTGTTGCTGTGGCTTTGGCATAGGCTGGTGGCTACAGCTCCAATTAGACCCCTAGACTGGGAACCTCCATATGCTGTGGGAGTGGCCTTAGAAAAGGCAAAAAAAAAAAAGATTCAAGGACTATTTGATGTATTTTTTATAAATTCATGTGTTATCTCTCCTCTAATGATTATAGATAGAGTCTTTTTTTAATATCTAAAACACCCTTTGTTAGAAATCTCTCCTCAGTTTTTTTTTTCCTCAATCTATAAAAAGGGAGGTCAATTATGTTGCTATTTTCAAAGAACGAACTTTAGGTTTAGTTTATTTTTTAGTTGTTTTTCTATTCTCTATTTTATTTATATGAACCAAACATCTGAAATTCAAAATATATAATACAGATACTGACAGAATTGAAGAGAGAAAGAGCCCTACAATAATAGTTGGAAATTTTAGTACTCTACTTTCAATAATGGATAGAACGACCAGACAAAGATCAGTAAGGAAATAGAGGACTTGAACAATTTCACTGAACAGACATATACAGAACCCTCCTACCAATGGAATACCCAAGCAGAATACACGTTTTTCTCAGGTGCACATGGAACATTCTCTAGAATAGACTATATTGTAGACCACAAAGCAAGTCTTAGCAAATTTAAAAGGACTGAAAAGACAAAATACTTTTTCTGATCACAACAGAATGAAAGTAGAAATTGATAAAAATGGAATAAAACTAAAAATCAATATTGGAAAATTAAACAGCATACTTCTAACCAATAGGTCAAAGAATAAATAACATGGGAAATTAGAAATCATCTTGAGACAAATGAAAACAAAAACATAAATTTAGGGGTTTAGCAAAAGTAGTGCTAAGAGCAAAACTTATATACATAAGGGTTTACATTAAAGAAGATCTCAAATCAATAACCTAAATTTACACCTTAAGGATTTTGAAAAAGAACAAACTAAACCCAAAGCCAGCAGAAAAAAGAAAATAATTAAGATCAGTCCAGAGATACACAAAATAGAGAACAGAAAAATAGGGAAAATCAATGAAAGCAACAGTTGGTTCTTACAGAGATCAATAAATTGACAAACATTTAGCCATGCTGAATCAGAGAAGAAGAAAGAAGGCTCTAATAGCTAAATCACAAACGAAAGAGGAGACATTACAACTGATTTTTGTTGGAGGAGGTCACTGAGAGGATGTCCATGAGCTGAACTCAGGAAATCAGAGGCTCCTCACCCCCTCTGCTCTTTTTGGAATGTATGTTCAGCCCACAATTTCCACAGTAGGAGCTGTCTCAAGGACACAGCCTTGAGAGAGTAATGTATTGTTGATTCTATCTGGGCAGGATACGTGACTGAACCCTGTTAGGTCCTCTAGGTAAACTTTTAAGATGGTGGCAGGCCGGTATGGAGATCTACTCATCCTGTGGCCATCCAAGACAAGCATCATAAGTAACTTCCGTTGTTTATTCAACCTGCCACCTACCAATGTGGAGTGTCTGCCTCTTTCTTCAGTCTCTCCCTGCCCTCTGAATACAGGTGCCAGTTTTAGATTTTGCCCTGAGGTTTTTCCAACCAACAATTTTACAAAATAAAAAGATTAGAAGAAAGTATTATGGACAGTTGTGGACCAAATAATTCTATAACCTACATGAAATGGACAAGTTCCTAAAAACACATAACCTCCAAGATTGAATTATGAAGAAAGAGAAAATATAAACAAACCTATAACTAATAAGGACACTGAATCAGTAACTAAACCTCCCAACAAAGAAAAGCCTGGGATTAGATGGCTTCACAGGTCAATTCTACAAAATATTTAGAAAAGAGTTAACACCAATCCTCTTCAAGCTCTTCCAAAAAAACGTGAACATTTCCAAACTCATTCCCTAAGGCCAATCTTACCCTGATACCAGAGACACTACAAGTTACAGATGAACATCCTAATGAATACTGATACAAAAATCCTCAAAATACTAGAAAACAGAATTTAACACACACTTGAAAGGATGATACACCATGGCCAAATGGGGTCTATATATATATATATATATATTTTTTTTTTGGCCCACACCAGCAGCGTATGGAAGTTCCCAGGCTAGGGGTCGAATTGGAGCTGTAGCTGCCAGCCTACACCACAGCCACAGCAACGTGGGATCCAACCCACGTCCTCATGGATACTAGTCGGATTTGTTTCTGCTGCATCACAACGGGACCTCTGGGGTCTATTTCTTGAATGCAAGTAACTATAATTGCGCACTATTGGAGCAGTCACTATGGAAAACAAAATGGCTGGAATTTTCTGCTTACAAGCAAAGTGGCATACTTGTCTAAAACAGAACTACAATCAGTAAGGTTTCAATTCCTTTAAATACGTGTTCTTGACAGTGACTATCATTATATATTGCAACATCAGCAAAAGATTAAACTCAAGCTCCTTTCTTGACAGATTAGAAAATCACATAAGTTTGGAATCAGTGAAAAATACATTGTCTGTGACCATGACCTGAGCCCATCAATGGGTCCCTCAATGTGCAATGCATTTGCTTCTCAGTTACACCTATTGTCTAGATGGTATTTCCAATGGACTGTAGAAGAATTACTTCTTAAAATAAGTTGTTCAACGTTTTTATTATTTACATAACTTCCAAACTAAGAAATTTCCCCAAGCCCACCTGCTGAGGCCATAACTGAGAGAGCACATTAAAAGCGTAACTCTTACCTTATGCTTATCTCTCACAAAATTGCTCTTTCTAGTTCAAAAGTGGGTATCTGGAGTGTGGGGTTAGGGACCACTGTCTCGTGGGGTTTTTTGTTTCCATTACCTTTGCCTTTTTCTCACTCTCTTCCTGGTTCCAAGTGCCTGCGGCCTCTCTTTATGGAGGAGCAGCTAGAACCAATGCTTCAAAAAAAATGGTGAC
Organism: Phacochoerus africanus; assembly: GCF_016906955.1. Classification (NCBI taxonomy): domain Eukaryota; kingdom Metazoa; phylum Chordata; class Mammalia; order Artiodactyla; family Suidae; genus Phacochoerus; species Phacochoerus africanus. The sequence goes on along the minus strand of NC_062554.1, from coordinate 135,474,684 downwards.
ATAAGGTTCCTCCACACAAAGCCTCCCTAGGTCTCTGGTCTGTGGCTGGGGCTGAAAAGGAGTGGTGAAGTGGGTGGAGCCCCCTCAGGCTGTAAGGCTACAGCTCTGGAGCATCTCTTGCGATAGCCTTTGGCCTTTTCCTTTTCATATGCTCAAACCTGTTAATCTCTCTTCACTCCCCACCTGCCAGACACATTTCCAAACAGCTGCCTGCAGCTTTCCTTTGGAAGTGCTGCTCATCACTTCTGGCACACCTGGGACACTCTGGGAGGTCTTAGGTAGGAATCATGCGGGGGCATGTATCAGTTTGTGGTCTTCAATCCTGCCTCCAGGGCTGTGGTGGAGTTACTCATGCAGGGGTTGTCTATCTTCAGCTCCTGTTCTTACTAGACTCCCCAATTTACTTTCAACTCTTTTCCTGTTTTATTTCAGCCCCCATAACCTAACTCTTTGATAATCATCAGCAGATTTATTTTTTCAAGGGAGAAAGATATGGAGGCATGATATGCAATGATTGGAGTTAAACATAAATTTCATTGAGGCAAAATTAGATTATCTGTACCTTTAGAATAAATTATCTGATATAGACATTGTGTTGCCACTTATACTAATGAATGCACTTTTTGCAAACCAACTATTTTTTTTTTTTTACAAATAGGTTTACAAAAGGCTTATCATTCTCACTACTTTTTGTTTACAATCTGTAATTTAAGTGAAAGGATTCCTTATTCGGTTCTTTACAATTTTATGTTAAATTAACTGCTAAATACTGAATCTTATATCCATGCTCTTCTCCCTCCTTTGAATGTTTAAAAATTACAAAGCCCCTGTCACTTTATTTACCTCCAAGTCTTGCTCTGATGGAAACGTCTGGTACTGCCCTCGAATTCCATCTCCTGTCCTGTTTTAGTTCTTCGAATAAAAGGTTCTTCCTTTTTAATGTCGTCTGAAATCCCGTGTCTGGCCTGGGAACTCGATGCTGAGGTTTCACATCACTGAAATCCACCAGGCTTGGAATGGCTCTGCCAAGGCCAGGCTTTAAGTCGGCATCACCACCAGGACTCAAAAACCCTGAACAGGAGTCACCTAAAGGTACATCATCCCGAAGGGGGAATAACGGATAATCCGGTCCATAGGGCGGGGGATAAGGATAGTGCAAGTGATAGTCGGGCAGTGCTGAAGGGGGGTAAGGGTGAAATTTAAGAAAAGCAGGGTTGCATTTCTTCTCAATTCTGCCATAGTCATGTCTGTCCTCAACTCCTTTCACAAAAGGCATGTTCAGTTTCCTTAAGAGATCACGGTGGTGAGGGTAATCTACATTCTCAACAGCCTTTGCCCTTGAAAGGAAGGACCCTTCAGAGATACGTATCTTCCCAGGTGTGTGCTGTGAATCCATATCCATGGACTTCCTCTGCAAAATTTTGGATGACTCTATATTAAGTGCCTCTGGTATGCCCTTGATCGATAAAGCTCTTCTATTTCTAATCACTGAGGATTGGTTAATCTAATATAGTTATTCATTTGGCTTTCTCAAAATAAGTAGGTTTTTGTTTTGTTTTTTAATTTTTAAGGTAAATGCATATTCTCCACCAAAGGAAATACAGGTCAGTAAGGGACCAGAACCAGAAAATATAACAGAACCCATGTTGCTTGGCAACGATTAGAACCGTAATACACTGGACCTTTTATTATATACATCATAATTTAATTCTTAGGAAAAACAGAAACAGCCTTGTTAGGAATGTCTCCACAATAGTTTTCTCATCCATGCTTAGAAACTGTGCTCATTTGTTATTTTTAATTTTTCCATAAGTTGATATTGTATGGGTAAATGATATTAGTAAAGGGTGGCAGTTAATGAAATGAGAATACACATTTTTTAAAGTACATCTCTATATACTTTAAGTATTTATGTCATAGATATAACTAACAAAACATGTACTTAAATATAAATTTTTTTTTTGTCTTTTTAGGGCCGCACCCACAGCATATGGAGGTTCCCAGGCTAGGGGTCAAATCCGAGCTACAGTTATTGGCCTACACCACAGACACAGCAACGCCAGATTCAAGCCTCATCTGCAACCTACACCACAGCTCACGGCAACGCCGGATCCTTAACCCACTGAGCGAGGCCAGGCATCGAAGCCTCAACCTCATGGTTCCTAGCCAAATTGGTTTCCGCTGTGGCACAACAGGAACTCCCCCTCAATAAGGTTCCTAAATTCATTTCAGGACTACAAAAAATAGCAGGTATTAGCTCACATGCAAAAAAAAAAAAAAAAAGGTCATCAATATACTGTTCATATAAAAGCTCATTGCACTGAGATAACTTGGTCTTGCATGAACGCTACCAAAGAAATTCCAGATGGGAGAATTTGGGCACACGAGCTCACACCATCCCCACTGGAGTAAAAGTAAACAAATACGAATAAATAAACAGACAGACCTACCTTCTTTCTGATTTTAGGAGTTAGCTTTCCACCTTTAGAATCACACTGCTCATTACCTAAGAGCTCCAATATCACAGCCGATTCTCAGCTTAACATTAGAAAGTGACACAGCAGACCACGGCAGGAGAGACTGATGACCTGAAGCAAATTCTCGATGACAGAAAACCCAGATTTCAGGATTCAGCACGTCTGAATAGTCCTCTCTATCCTTTATTCTTTAGAAGTCCATGGTCCAAAGTTCATTTGGTAAAAATCCTATTGTGCAGGTTTACTTGCTTATAAAAATTGAAAGTATTTTTAGCAGAATACATACCTGGACAAATATAGTGACTGACTGGGCACTATTCAGTAAAATACGTTTCCTAGGAGTGCTCAAAGCAACTGCAGGACTTTAACCAAAATGCTGGCTGGATCTAAATCATTCAGGTCTCTTTTTATGAAACATGCCTGAAAAGGTTAAATTTGGGATTTTATATAGACTAGGAAGAATTTCTAAATAAGCGACTCTACTCAGTGGAATAAAATGTACTATATACATTTTACCAATTTAACACATGCATAAACATGGCCAGGAAACTCAAGGAAGATGCATAAAATTCATTTTATTTTCTTAGTAAGAACCAAGGACTTAGGATTTTTATGTGGTCCTTAAGACATGTCTTCGTCCTGGTTCTGGTATTAAAAAGAAGCCTTAACCCTTTCTATTACTTTCTTTTTCCTTTTCTTTGCATGGCTGCGGGGGGAGGGGGGGGCACACCGCATTTGCTGCATATGGAAATTCCTAGGATAGGGGTCAAATTGGAGCTGCAGCTGCCGGCCTGTGCCACAGCCACGCCAAATCTCAGCCATGTCTGCAGACCTACACCACAGCTCAAAGCAACACTGGATCCTTCATGCACCGAGAGAGGTCAAGGGTGGAACCCATATCCTAATGGATATTAGTTGGGTTCGTAACCTGCTGAGCCACAACGGGAACTCCCTTTCCTTTTCTTTCTAAAATTTATGACTATTTGAATGCTTACATTATACCAGGAACTATCCTAGGAGTTGAGGTCAAATCAAGATGGTGGCAAAACAGACAAGATCTTAGCTTTGAGGACATATAAAGAAGGCCAACGGAAAGACAGCGGGGTGATGATATCAGTGGTGCAACCAAAATACACGGGAAGGCAGCAACGTTTGAGGTAAGCTACCAAACAAGCAGGGAGGCTGACTTGGGTAGTTAGGCGGTCAGTTTGAAATCCCTTGCCTTGAGCGAAGAACGCCCTGTGATGGTTTCCGGTGGACTCTGAATCACTCATTTCTTCCTGCTACAGGCATTCTCTCTTCTTCAGTTGCTTAAATGTCATTCTTTTTCTATGTATTTGCACCAACTGCACAAGATGTACTTCCATGGTAGTTCTGTTCATGTTAAGCAAATCTTTCCAGCTGCAGAGAAGCAGAGGGTTTTAACACGTTCTGGCTATAAGTGGCCACTTAGGGGTAAGGATGCTTTAATACATCTTTCTGAATTTGGATGATAAAACACAATTTTCCAGGCAGAGCGTTGCAGTAAGGTCAGTTTGATCCAAGGCTGTTTGCTCCACTCTACCCGTGGCCAAGGACCCACTTTCATTCCCAATTAAGTCCCACAGGTCCACAGGTGACATCAGGAGAAGGCCTCCAAGGGCTGGACCACTGATAAGTCACGTGACCCTCCCATCTGTGGTTCAGGGCCCGTGCTGGGCCCACGAATGCCTGCACCAAGCTCAGGCGCGGGTTGCGAGGTCCGTGGCTCTTCCATCCGGTCCAGAACCTTCCACAGATCCCTTATGCCCTCTGAGTTCGCCTAGCGGCGGCGGATTCCCCCTGCGGGCGGCTTTGACCAGCTCCTCTGGCATCTACAGGAAGCGGCCCGAGGGCAGCCCGGGCCCCGCCCCGGGCCCCGCCCCCACCCGACGGAAGTCGTGGCCCTTCTCCCGACCTCCTTCCGGTTCGCTGCCCGCCAGCATCCGGAGGGTGGGTGGGCGCGCGCGCCCCCTAACGACCTTCTGCGTCGACGGTCGGCAGGCGGCGGCGGCGGCGTGTGGATGGAGGCCTCGGCCCCCGACCGGGCGCGGCGGGGCTGGCGGCGGGCCCGGGCCGCAGGCTCCCCCCTCTCCCGGGCCGCGGTGGTCCTCCTGCTCTCCGCGCTGGTGCTGCGGGCGCCCCCGTCAGGTGAGGCGTCGGCATCGGCGGCGGACGGCTCCCGAGGCTCCCGGAGGTTTTCGCATGTCACGTGCCTGCACCTGCTGATGGGAAGGCCTGTATCACCGACACCCACTGTACACTGAATAGGGTGTAGGTGCGGAGCAGAGGACTGGACATTGATGACGTATGGACTGGAGAGGTCGTTAAAACACCCACAGTTCAAGGTTTAAGGTTACATTGGCTGTTAGTAACCCTCGAATCAGCCCATGTTCCTTTGCCAGTTTTCCATGATGTACTGGGCTCGGGATCTCAGTATATTGCAAAATGAGTAGACAGCCCAAGGCTTTGTAATTTTCGTGGTTGTGGAGCTCCATCTATTGGTTTTACCTAGAAAACACAGGCTTCTTTTTTTTTTTTTAATAAATCTTTTATTTGCTTCCTGGTTTTTGCAGTGTCACAGCAAGGCTTGCAAAGACCTTCCCAATCTGGCCCTGCCTTCCTCTTCTGCCTCCCAGCACTGTTTCCTCCAGGTTTAAGGGTCCTGGTTTTTTTCTCCCAGTTTTTTTGGAAATATAATTGACATACAGTATAATTTTAGGGCATACAGCGTAATGATTTGATTTACATCATGAAGTGACTATCACAATAAGTTTAGGGAATGATTAGGTACACAATTAAATAGAAAAATTTTTTTCTTGTGTTGAAAATTTAGGGTTTTCTCTCAACAGTTCATAAATGTCATGCAGCAGTGTTAATTACATTAATCATATGCGTAGTGCATTCCTTAGTACTTAACAACGAGAAAATTTATACCTTTTGACTGCCACCTACTGAATGGGAGAAGATATTTTCAAGCAATATATACCCAATAAAGGGTTAATACCCAAAATACATAAACAACATGCAACGCAACATCAAAAAACAAACGATCTGATTAACAAATGGGCAGAGGATCTGAATACACATTTTTCCAAGGAAGGTATACAGGCATATGAAAATATGCCTGCTGTCACTAACCATCAGGAAAATGTCAATCAAAACCATGTGGGCAGTTACCTCACACCTGTCAAAATAGCTATCATCAAAAAGACAGCAAATAAATGTTCAAGGTGGTGCTGCAGAGAAAAGGGAACCCTGGTGCCCTGGGGCGGGAATGTAAATTGATTCAGTAACTATGGAAAGCAGTATGGAGAGTCCTCAAAAAATTACAAGTAGAACTGCTATATGAGCCAACAATACCATTCTAAAATTTTAATCTGAAGTATGCTTCCCTATGTTAATTGGAGTGTTATTTACAATATCCAAGATATGGAAGCAACTTAAGTGCTCGTCCATAGATGAACGGATAAAGAAGACATATGTACATACAGTGGACTATTACACAGGCATAGAAAATAGCAAAAGCTGCCATTTGCTCCAATGGGCATTATGTTAAGTGAAATAAGAGAAAAATACCACCTGATTTCACTTATATGTAAATCTAAAAAAATGAAACAAATGAGAATGCATGTATCAAAATAGTTATAGCTAGAGAGCAAAGAGGTGTTTGCCAGAGGGGAAGAAATAAATAGGGAGATTAAGAGGTACAAACTTCCAGTTGCAAATTGAATGAGTCACAGATATGAAATATATAGTGTGAGGAATATGGTCAATAGCTATGTAATGTCTTTGTGATTTATCATAACTAAACTAATGGTGGTGGTCATTTTGAAATGTACAGAAATATCAAATCATTTTCTTGTATAATAAGAACTAACAGAGTGTTGGAAGTCAATTCAAAAACAAAAAACTCATTGAAGAAGAGATCAGATTTGTGGTCACCAGAGGCAAGAGCGGGGGGAGTTGGATGAAGGCAGTCAAAAGGGACCGGTTCTTGATATGTTGACATAAACACTTAAACTACTGTCTCTTGAGCTTATAATAAAATAAGGAAGAATTGGAATATAATGTAGAGTGAGTGTTACAAGAGAGGTGCTGATGATGTATTATGGAAGCTAAGAGATAATAAGTACAAAGAGAAGTCTTGAGGGAAGAGGGACTTGTGATTTGAGTCTTGAAAGGTGGGGACCTCAGTTTTTAAAAATGGGACTATTCTAAGTGGATGTATAAAAAGCTGGAGATGAGACATAAAAGGGGAAGGAGTGGGTATGCTTATTTCATTGGAGCCCATGAAGGAGATAGAGTTGGAACAGAGATGCAGAATGTCAGTTCCCCTTCAACAAATATAAAATAGACTGTGACATGATACTATCTGAATGTCTTGAAATTTATCATAAGCCAGATTTTTGATCATTTCTCTCCTTTTTGTTTTTGATAGTTGGACATTTGGATCGATTACCAAGAAGTTTTCACTTGACCCAAGAATCAGCGAAAATAGTGGGATCACCAAATTTTCCAGGTATTAATAAACTGATTTGCAGTAATTGTAAGAAAGTAATTGGCATTTGCTTAAGTTTTATCTGTCTTTTGCAAAAGGCTAAGGTCCCCCAGTTATCCTAGACTCCGTGGCCCTTTTCCTTCTATGGACGTGGATTAAAGTTGTTTCCATAGACTTACAGTCTGATTCTATTTGCTATAACTGCTTGCGTGTGCAAAAATAATTATTTCTAAAAGTAATCTAGTTAAATTTGTCTGCAGTGTTTTTTATTGTTATTGTATAATAAATAATATTAAATACATGCAGTTCTTAAGCTAAAACTTTTTTCAGATGAGATCTACATATATCATAAATATTTTGTATGAATAAGATTTTACAGTAGCTACATGAGGCATAGTATCTATAACTTTTTTTGTGTATATTTTTTATTGAGGTAAAATTTCTTAAAGTATGCCATTGAGTAGTTTTCACTCTATTGACCAGGCTGTGAAACCATCCGCTATTTTATAGCATTTTCATAACTCTAAAAAGAAACAACCCATGTATTAAGGAGTCACACTTCAGCCTTTGGAAACCACTAATCCACTTTCTGTCTCTTATGAATTTACCCATTTTGGACATTTCATATAAATGGAATCATACATTCTGTGTTTTGTGTGTGGCTTCTTTCACTTAGTATGATGGTTTCAAGGTTCATTTATGTTATAGAATGTATCAATATTTCATTTTTATAAGGATATACTACAATTGTATATCTATCAATTGTTGGATTTTTAGGAAGTTTCCGCTTTTTGACTATTTTGAATAATGCTGCTATGAACACTCCTGGAAAAGTTTCTGTGTGAACATATGTTTTCAGTTCTCTTAGGAGTATACTCTTGGGAGTATAGACCTAGGAGTAAAATTTCTGGGGCATATGGGAACTCTATGTTTAACGTTTGAGGAACTGCCAAACTATTTTTCAAAGAGTTTGAACTATTGTACTTTCACACCAGAAACTTGCGAGGATTCAAATTTCCCAACATCCATGTTAACATTTATTATTGTCCATCTTTCTAAATTGTAGCCACCCTATGTCTGTGAAATGGATTCTCATTGTGGTTTTTACTTGCGTTTCCCTGATGACAGATGATGTGGAACCTCTTTTCAAGTGTTTATTGACTGACCATTTGGACACCTTCTTTACAGAAATGCCTATTCAAGTCCTTTGCCCATTTTTTTACATTTTGTTTTTTCAAATGATTTTTATTTTTTCCATTATAGCTGGTTTACAGTGTTCTGTCAGTTTTCTGCATCATGCTCAATGACAAGTGGCTAGATTTGGTTCCCCGTTCTATACAGCAGGATATCTTTACTTATCCATTCCAAATGCAGTAGTTTGCATCTATTAACTCCAGACTCCCAGTCCATCTCATTCCCTCTCCCTCTCCCTTGGCAACCACAAGTCTGTTCTCCAAGTCCCTGAGTTTCTTTTCTGTGGAAAGGTTCGTTTGTGACATATATTAGATTCCAGATAAGTGATATCATATGGCATTTGTCTTTCTCTTTCTGACTTACTTCACTTAGTATGAGAATCTCTAGTAAATCTGGCTGTCTTTCATATTATTGAATTGGAAGAGGTTTTTTGTTTTTGTTTTGTCATACAAAAACAGTCCCTTATCAAATTCTGGATTTTCAAATATTTTCTTCTATTCTGTGGATCATGTTTTCGCTTTTTAAGGGTGTTCTTTAAAGTGCTCATTTTAAACTTGTTAAAGCTTAATTTCTATTTTTGTTTAGTGTTGGTGCTTTAGAAGTCATGTATCAGAAATGATGGCTTAATCAACAGTCACAAAGTGTTACTCCTATGGTTTCCTTAAAAGAATTTCATAGTTTTGGTGCTTACATTTAAGTTGTTGATCCATTTTGAACTAATTTTTGCATATGATATGAAGCAGAGGTCCAACTTCACTTGTTTTCTGTGTGGAGATCCACTTGTTTCAGCACCATTTGTTTAAGAAGCTTTTCCTTCTCCATTGAATGTCTTTGGTGCCCTTGTTGAAGAGCAGTTTGCCGTAGATGTATGTTTTGTTTTGCTTTCTTTTTTTTGTCTTTTTTTTTCACCTTTTCTAGGGCCGGTCCCGAGGCATGTGGAGGTTCCCAGGCTAGGGGTCCATTCAGAGCTGTAGCCGCCAGCCTACACCAGAGCCACAGCAACGCGGGATCCGAGCTGCGTCTGCAACCTACACCATAGCTCACTGCAACGCCGGACCCTTAACCCACTGAGCAAGGCCAGGGATCAAACCCGCGACCTCACGGTTCCTAGTCGGATTCGTTAACCACTGTGCCATGACGGGAGCTTCCAGATGTATGTTGTTTGATGGACTCTAAATTCTATTCCATTGGTAGATATGTCTGTCCCTCTTCCAGTACAACGCTGTCTTGGTGATGATTTCTTTATAGTATTAAGTTTTGAAATTATTACATGTGACTCTTTCAAAGTTGCTCTTTTTCAAGATTTTCTTGGCTATTCTGGGTCCCATGAAATTCTATGTTATTCTAGATACAGCTTTGTCAATTTTGGGGAAAAAAGCCTATTGGGATTTTAATAGGAATTGCATTGAATCTGTAGATCAGTTTTGGGCATATCAACACTATAGAGTCTTCCAAATCATGACATGTTGTGTTTTTTCACTTATTTAGGTATTCTTAATTTTCCCTCAATGACGTTTGTTTTCAGTATATGTCTTCTTGTACTGCTTTTGTTTAATTTATTTCTAAACATTTTATTCTTTTTATGCTATTGTAAGTAGAATGCTATTCTCAATTTAGTATTTGGATTGCTCACTGTTAGTTGTTTTTGACAAATGCCTTTGGGGAAAAGGCTTTTTACAGTGGGTGAGCTCCAAGTTAGGTCATGTAAAGATAGCTTGGTGAGCGGTACCTTCCAGGGCACTGCCAGAAAGGTCAAATAATGACAGTTCTCTGGGAAGGAGGCATTGAAGTCCATCTTTCCCGATGTTCCCCTTTAGTAGCTGCCAGGCTGCTGGTTCCTATAATGACTGTGGCAGATTGGTTTTCAAAGTTAACTACAGAGCCGGGAAGGGGTAACAGGAATAGAGAAACTTAAAATGCTATAAGCTCACTGCTTTTACCAGGTGTTTTAGTTGCTAGGGCTTGTGTAACCAATCACCGCAGACGGGGCGGGTTAAATAACAGAAATGTGCTGTCTCACAGTTCTGGAGGATAGACGTCCAGTTGAGGAGGTGTGGTTGGGTCCCGCCATGGTCCCTAAGGGAAGGACCTGTTCCAGTTCTCCTTCCTTGGCTTGGAGATGGCTTTCGTTTTTCCACTGTATTTGTCTGCGTGTCCAGATTTCCTCCTTCTGTAAGGAGACCAATCGTATTGGATTTGGGCCTACCCTAATGACCTTATTCTAACTTGATTACTTCTGTAAAAATTCCGTCTCTAAATAAGTTCACTTTCTAGGTGTTGGGGATTAGGACTTAAAGATATGAATTTAGGGAGAGGCATAATTCAACCCATCAAACCGAGATTCAGCTGTTTTTCTTGAATACATTTTTCCTGGGTTGCTGCAGGTCTTTGACTAATTTCCGGAGTTCTATAAATGTTAATTCTAACGGTATGTGCCATTTTCCTCATTTCCTTTATGAAGGGGATTATTTTTTGGAGTTTCTAATTCTGCCGTTTTCACTGATACCACACTTTTAACACAGCTTTTGTTTTAAAACTACAGCTTTTAAACCTGAATTATAATAGTTACATATAACTAACTTCCCTTTTTATTGCTTTCTCTTATTGGATGTGCTTAAATTTATCCTTGCAGTGAATTAACATTTCAGGCGGGTGTGTATTTTTTACATCACAAAGCATATTGTTACCTGTGTGACTAGGTGAGCCTCTGTAAAAGGCTCACCGCCTAATTTGTCTTGTGTAGAATTTCTTTGGTGTTTTCTGTTATGCAAAGTGACACTATCTGTCTGTGGAGGCCAGTTTCCCATTCTGTGACCCTGTCTTTCCCTTGTTCTCTCTTCACTTACTGTTTTTGACCAGGTGGTCTTCTGTTTTCACCCACCCGTGTATCCACTCACTCAGTAATAATTTTACAGCTGTACTTTCAGTTCATTACATTTTTGGCACGTGTGACGAATACCTTTTTGAATATTTCATTTTGTGCATGTTCAGAAGGGGTCCGGGTCTGTGGTGTCCTGGAGTAGAAGTTCATCATCAGAGGCCTGAGCACTCTCAATGCCATTGAAATCGCACTTCAAAGTGGCCGCCCCAGTTCACACCTCCTCCAGCATGGAGTACCACCCAGGTTTCCCACTTTTGCTAAACTGAAAGTTGTTACCTGTGCACATCATTTTCCTGCTGTTTTCAAAGGAGTCCATTTCCTATTTATATTCTGGTTATAAATTCATTATTATCTTTGTTTCCAGCATGTTCTCCCAGATGTCAAACTGGTGATGCTTTTAATCCCAGATGTTACCTTTACCTGTGTTATAGGATTGAGCAGAAATTGTTAATACTTCAGGAGTTGAGTTCAGTACTTTTTTTAATATGAAAAATTAATGCTTTTTTTCGTTGAGTCCTTCCATATCTCAAATACATAAGGGTATTATTTTACATTTTCTTTAAATAATGATTTCCTTTAAATCTTCAGTCTATTTGGAATTTATTTTTGGTATGTGGTGTGAGATATAAATCTAATTTCAGTTTTGTTTATATATTGAGATAGTTTTTAAACATGATTTATGAATAATCTATTTTTTCTCCACTGACCTAAGGTGCTACTCTTATTATATAATAGTCTTTTCATACTTGCTTTTTCCCCTAGACCCACTATTCTTTGTTCCTACAACAGAACACTTTGTTATAATTAGTATGGCTTTGTAATTCATCTTAATAGCTTGTAAAAACTTGTAATGCTATTCATTCCTCTGCTTTTCTTCTATAGAATTGTCTTAGCTATTTAAGAACCTTTAATTTTCCAAATACATTTTTAGAATCAGTCTTCAAGAGTTTCTTTAAAAATTCTTCTGGATTTTGCTTATAACTATGTTGCTTATATCTGTCAATAGAGGGATAGGTTGGCATCTTTACAATTGCAAGTGTGCACTCCCGTGATTAGGCGTGTGGTCTAACTGCTTATCTCTTGAGGGAGTGTGAACTTGTTCCTCACGTTGGTCTTATCTGAGCAAAGGTTAACTTCTGTTTAGTGCTTTCTCAGTGTTACCTTGTTTCCTGTTGTATAACTTAAGGTGCTGTTACTGATGTAGAGAAAAGTTATTTATTTTTGTATGTTGATCTTGCATTGGGAAACTCTTCTGGATTCACTTATGTTTTCTGTGACTTACGTATGTACAGAGGTTAGTAGGGTCTCGAGGAAGCAGCAGTAGTGGTATGAGGTACTTGGACTGCCCAAGCCAGAGCAGAAAGGATGAGGTGTGCTGAGTTTCCGGTGAGGCGTGGTCGGAGTGGCCGGGCATGGCTAGGGCAAGGAGTGTGAAAAGAGACGTAATGAGGTGTGTGTAAAGGACGGATCCTGGAGAGGAAAGCCAGTAAGCTGTGCTGGGGAGCGACGCTGTCATACAAGAGACACTCATTCCAAGGCGAGAAAAGAAGAGACATTTAAACCAAGGTAAGCAGGAGATAAGTAAGAAGAGAAATTAATAAGAGATCAGAGAAGAAAATAAGTTGAATGGACCCCAGAGTTGCCTTTGGAGCAATTAGTAGACACATTTTTTGGTAACTGTTTCATGAGAGAATACCAAAAGTACAATAATATTGTGAATAAATAAAGATATCATAAAAGTTAAAATCATAACTGAATATTCTTAACCATTTTACATAATAAACTTGTAGGGAATAGCTAATAAAATGTAAGTTTCTAAAACAGACTTGATTAAATTACTTAGTAAATTCGTAATTAAATTCTCCTGCTTGGCAATCAAAAAATGTGTTCTCCTACATCCTTCCTTGCCAAAAAACTACCAGGCTACACAGTTTTCCAGGGACAAAACACTTTACGTATTCTTTCAGAGAAAATTCCTAGGAGAAAATCTGCCTAGTTCATTTTATATGGCTATTATAATCTTAGATGGCTGTCTTAATAATACTAAATAATAAATATCAAATTTGTACTGAAATTGGAAAAATGCAAAGGATGATATAAGAAAATTTATACACAGTTACATTTATAATATAGATGCAAGTATCCCAGGAAAACAAATAACAAAGGGTAGAGGGGACCTTTCTTTTCTTTTTTTTTTTTTTGGTACTTATTTTTTTCATTTTTTGTATTATAGTTGATTTACAATGTTCTGTCAATTTCTGCTGTACAGCAAAGTGTCCTGGTCATACATATATATGTGTATATATACATTCTTTTTCTCATATTATCATGTTCCATCACAAGTGACTAGATATGGCTCCCTGTGTCATACAGCAGGATCTCATTGCTTATCCACTTCAAATGCAATAGTTTGCATCTACTAACCCCAAACTCCCTGTCCATTCCTCTCCTTCCCTTCCCCCTTGGCAACCACAAGTCTGTTTCCATGTCCATGAGTTTGTTTCTTTTCTGTAGATAGGTTCATTTGTGCCTTATATTAGATTCCAGATATAAGTGGTATCATATGGTATTTGTCTTTCTCTTTCCGACTTACTTCGCTCAGTATGAGAGTCTCTAGTTCCATCCATGTTGCTGCAAATGCAAATTTCATTCTAAATTCTTATGGCTGAGCAGAATTCCGTTGTGTACATGTACCACAGCTTCTTAATCCACTCCTCTGTTGATGGACATTTAGATCGTTTCCATGTCTTGGCTGTTGTGAGCGGTGCTGCAATGGACATAGGGGTGCATATGTCTTTTTGCATACATCTTTTTTCCATAGTGGTTGTATAGAGGCAAACTTTCTTAACCTAAGCAAGGTGAGTTACCTAAAAACTGCGTTCAGCAAACTTCATGCTGTGTGGTGGAAGTTTAGATTACTCTGTTTAGACCTAAGGAGAATTTTGATTCTCATAAACAACTTTTATTTTCCTGGATCACAGATATCTTAGTATGTGGTTGATCAATGCTGTTAGAACTTTTACTAAAGGCTTCCTGATGAGTAAATTCAAAACAATTGACTCTTTACTGTGTTCCTTTTGTATTTCATAGACTATTACTTTTGCTTGTTTAATGAGCAATATTCTTTGAATTTTAAAACAAGTGGGGAAAATGCTTAATAATTAAAAATCCATCAATATTTGTCAATTTTTAATCATATTTATAATTTTTAAATTCAGTATATTGTGTTGTGTCATTGTGAATAATGTATTATTCCCCTTATCTAAACAGAATTTATCCTGTAAATTTCTTTGAGATTTGATCTTTTGCAAAACAGATTAAGTCTAGATATAGAATTCTCTTAATACTCCCTAATTAAAATAATTTTCTGACGAGTTCTCTGATAGCTTGGTGGTTAAGGATCCAGCATTGTCACTGCTGTGGCTAGGGTCACTGCTATAGCACAGATCTGATCCTTTGCTGGGGGACTTTTGTGTGCCATGGATATGGCCAAAAATTTCTTTTTTCTGAGAATAGAATAAGTTAGTGTGTATGAACTCTGAATAAAAAGACCAATGCATTATACTGAGATACGCTCATAATCCCAAATAAAATAAGTGTATATTTTTGAATGTTAGTTATATGTAATGCAATGAAATTTAGTCTCATCTAGTAATAGCAATAACCCAAAGAAACCTTATGAAAACATGTAACTGAAACTACAGAAATGTAAGCCATTATAGAGCATAAATGAACATAAAATATTATTGGAACATTTTAATATTGTGTTTTCAGTGAAAGTATATGTTATGCTCCATCAAAAGAGTCCACATGTGTTATGTGTAACCCAACGGCTGCGGAATTTTGAACTGGTAGACCCATCATTCCAATGGCATGGGCCAAAAGGAAAAATCGTTTCAGGTAGGATTCTGTTTCAGTTGTCAAACTAAAAATGTGTGAAATGTACTCAGAACAAAAAGAATATTTGTATCTCATATACAAGTGTCAGCTTACTTCTTCTTCCTGTGATGTCTTTCTGGAGTTAGAATCCAACAATGTAGGTGGAGTGACCATTTCCACAGATCTTAATTTGAGATAGAGATACGCTGGATGACTAAACTGGAGACGTTGCGAAGCATTCAGATTTCAAAAAAGTTCCTTTTTTTGGTGAAGTTCATAGAGTCATTTTGAAAACTTCAACTAGTCTTTTGTTAGCAAAGAATGTGTGAGGAAGTAAATATGATTCTGGTTTTTGTTAAAAATACAAAGGAGCACTTTGAGCTCTAGATTTATAACTATGGTCTTGCTTGTTTTATGCAGCCCCATGTAGGGAAAACTTGAGACTTTATTAGTAGTTATGATTTTATGTATTTTTTGATCTTATATTTCATTCTGTCCAAAATCCTGACCAAACAATATGGATTCTATTTGAATTAAGCTTAAATATTATTATCCATTTTGAGAAAAAAAATGCTGAATTTAACATTCAGTATATTAGTATAAAAACATACTTTTAAATGTACAGCATGGATTGGCAGTAGTTGTGGAATAATATATTATTGATGTTGTGCTTACAAAGAGGAAATTTAATACTTGGGTCTTTATCCAGAGGAGGAGATGGACTTGAGACATCTAAATAGTAACCTTAGAGTTTGCAAATTTTTAAGAAAATAAGATATTATTCTCATGAGATAACTTTTTTCCACATAGATATTACTATTGGTATGACTGATTTGATGAACGTTTTCTCCTTTTAGCTTCTTGTTATATTATTTTGAGATGCCTGTCTTACTTTTATTATAATTTTTCATTTGCTAAAAGCTGATTCGTTTTTGCAGTATAGTTTAAAAAACTGGTTTTGGAGTTCCCATCGTGGCTCAGCGGTTAACGAACTTGACTAGCATCCATGAGGATGCAGGTCTGATCCCTGGCCTCGATCAGTGGGTTAAGGACCTGGTATTGCCATGAGCTGTGGTGTGGGTCGCAGATGCAGCTTAGATCCCGCATGGCTGTGGCTGTGGTGCAGGCCGGCAGTTGCAGCTCCGATTTGACCCCTAGCCTGGGAACCTCCATATGCTGTGGGTGCAGCCCTAAAAAGGCAAAAAGACAAATAATAATAATAATGATGATGATGATAATAAAAGCTGGTTTTGTTTTCAGCCTTAGTGAAAATTCGTAGAACAATTTTCATCCTAAATATCTGCTCAAGGAAGCACCTTTTTGCGTTACCTCCTGAGGAAATTTTTCTTTCTTACTCTATTCACCAGGTTTTCTTTCTCTCTCTCTTCTCTCCGCCACTCTCTCTTCCTTCCTCTTCCTTTCCCCCCTCCCTCCCCTTATTGGTATTTCGGGTAATGCTTGTGGGTGAAAACCTACAGGTTTATGTTGTGGACTTGGACAGAGGAAAGCAACATATGCTTTTCCTGTGAAGAAACATTCATGGGAAATATTTATTCTGAAATATTTTTAATTCATATTTAATAGAGATGAACAATTTCAGTTGTACATTACTATAATATTTTACGTTGACGCTAAAATGCTGCAGGTTTAAAGAGTTTCTCCACTCTTAAGTTAGGTGGTGTGTCTTCAGAGTGAATTATTCAGCTCTTAGTGGGAGACTCGGTGGTGGAGGATGCGTGCTGAGCTATCAGGGGCACAGAGAGCGGCCGGCAGCTCTGCCTGACTGCACTATAGCGCACAGGAAGCAACCAGCAGAGGGCAGTGGTGTAAACCCGAAGAGGCTGGGCCGTTAATGTAAATCAGGGGCGGGGCCACGTGCAAAGGCATCGGATACTGAAAATATAATCATATTTTATTTTTATTGCTCTCTGATAGCACAGTATATAATGCACACATGTATATTAAACATATTTTACACTAGATTCCAAAACTCTTGTGAGTTCAAAAATAGAAGCATTTAAGTGTTCACTTGTTGTGTTGTAATTTGTCACTCCTTTGATGTGGAAATTGAAGTGTGAAACACATTCTTCTCTAAGATGCCAGGCCAGATCTTACAGTTTGAATTGCAGAGTGTAGTATGTAAGTGAATTTTGATTCCTTAAAGTGATATTTTATTTTACTCACTTTCATAATGGAAAATAGATGTTCAGAAGCATAGCTATTTCCAGGTAAGGACAAAAGCATATTGATGCAACGCTTTTGTATTTATAAAAACAGTTCCAGACAGCCCTGGAATTCCGACATCATGATTCTAGTTTGGTTTTCAGTACAGTGTCACATCATAGTTCCCTGCTGCGTTCAAGCTCAGTCCTGTCATTGTTCTTGCAGAAAGACCTGGGAAATGTCCAATTTCCTTAGAGCTCGAAAAACAGAGACCGTCTCTGGACTTAGTTACCTTAATTGTGGACATTCCAAAGATAGTTCCCTAAGCTTGAACCGAAGGGGTGTGTAGTTACGGACCTGCACACTTCTTTGGAAAGAAATTCTCAGATTGTTCGGATGAGTTGTTAAGTGTAGGGGCCGGCCAAGTCTTAGATTGGTCGGCTCGGTACCCCCCCCCCCCACCCGGTCTCTCTTGTGGTATTCTTCTCTCTTTCTTCCAGTATTTTTTTTTTTTTTTTGTCTTTTTAGGGCCACACCCATGGCACATGGAGGTTCCCAGGCTATGGGCTGAATTGGAGCTACAGCTGCTGGCCTATTCCACAGCCACAGCAAGGCCAGATCTGAGCTGCGTCTGCAACCTATACCACAGCTCATGGCAATGCCGGATCCTTAACCCATTGAAGGAGGCCAGGGATCAATCCTGTGTCCTCATGGATTCTAGTCCGGTTCATTAACCACTGAGCCACTATGGGAACTCCCAGTATTTTTTCTTTATTGCAATAAGACCTGTACCTCTGACTCCAACCCTGATACTGTTTTGATGAATGAATGCTTTTTGGTGTGTGACTTTCCCACTTTTCCAAATGATCACACAAGCATATGTAAGCACCTCCCCCCCCCCACATGTTCAGCTTTACCCTGTAACTGCAAATGAGATCATATATTATACCTTCCTCTACCTTACGATTTTTATTATGAAGCATCTGATATATACAAATCTGTATAAGATATATGTTATGCAGCATGATAAAACAGATATCCTTGAACTTGCTATAAAAGCCAAGATATACCATTATCAAGACCATTGAGCCTTCTGAATGTTTAAAAATCCCCATTCATCTGTCCCCAGCCCCTGTCAGGTAAACACTATCCTCAACGTTTAAAATATGTTCCTTAGCTTTTCTTTATGCATTTCCTATATATTTAATTACACACTCGCA
Source organism: Phacochoerus africanus (assembly GCF_016906955.1). Classification (NCBI taxonomy): domain Eukaryota; kingdom Metazoa; phylum Chordata; class Mammalia; order Artiodactyla; family Suidae; genus Phacochoerus; species Phacochoerus africanus. The sequence continues at coordinate 135,456,351 of NC_062554.1, read as the reverse complement.
AGTTCATATACATGTGTGTGTGTGTATTCATGCATAGAGTAAATGCACATATTTATGTCTATATAAATATAGATATATGTATGGATGCATTCAGTGAGTTTATTTTTCCCTTAGTGTTTTTATTTTGAATTTTCTAAAAATAATAAACACACAGTTTATCATGTGTCAGATACTGTGCTAAGCAGTTTACACATATGAATCATTTAAATCTCACAGCAGCTCTTTGCAGTAAGTACAGCTGTTTAACCCATTTTATACGTAGAAAACAGAGGCAGCGAGAGAGCAAGGTACTGCTCTGGACATCTTTCCAAAGTGTGATGCTTTTAACATTTTTAAAATAAGGTGGTCAGAGGATGCTTTCTTACAAATTGTGTGATAACAGATTTTCCGGCTGTCGTAATATTTAACGTTGTAGGAGGCATTCAAATATGTGTTTGTATTATTATTAATTGATGCCTCCGGCTTGCGAAATTTCTATTTCAAATGATTGCCAGGGAGTGCAGAGCCTCATTGCTGACATGATATTCTAAAATTTCTTCACATTTGTAGGCACCTTTTATCATATTACTGTGGTGCATCTGTCCGTGTCTGCTGAAATGCATAGAAAACTTAAAAAACCTTTTAGTCTGTGTTAAAAATGAGACAGCATGTTATGGTAAAGGTGTACTCTTTCGTCAAAAAATATTCATGAAGAAATAGGCAATACAGTGGAAGTGTAGTCTAAATTTGTACCACATGTTCAGCTTCGTCCGGGATGTAGAAACGGGGCGCTGTCAGGGCGTAATGCTCTGTGTAAATTCCTCGAGGGCGGGCGTGTCCATCTGTTCCTTTCTCCCCAGTCGCTGAAACAGGGCCTTGCGGGTGCTAGAACCCCAAGAGGTTGTTAGTGAGAAAAATTAATAATGAGCAGTTCTTCACTAAGCACATTCATCTTTTGTCTTCTTTTGAAGCAATACATTACTTTGAAATAAATTTCAACTTGAAATTTATAGGCAATAAATTATTTTCTTAAAATAGGAAAAGATGAGCAGTTATTTACTAAGATAATATTTTCAGTTCTAATGCATGGTTTGTTAAATGATTACATGAGTTTTAATATCTAATGATTTTTTCTAGTGCAAAACCATGGTTATAAACTTTCAGAATAACAACTTTGATTGCTTAACATTTTATAGCTTTTCAGGTCATTAACATTCGTTGTGCTTATTACACAAAAACAATTCTATGAGATACATTGTCATAGGTTATGATTCTTCGTTGTACAAGTGAGGGAACTGGACTTCAGAAAGATGACGTGACTACCCCAGGATCACACAGTTTGTGAGAAAGAAAGGTATACCTCCCATCCAGCTGTTAATGCTTCAAGACCAGGCTTCTTGTCCATCATGCAGCATGGCTCTCTCCCAGTGTGACAGCTAAGTCATGAAGCCTGTTGAAGTGAAAAGGGATCTTACAGCCAGTTCTCACTCCCAGCACTGCAATTCTGATTGTGTGACTTTAGGCAAGTGTCCAATCGCCTATTGTCTTTCTTCTGCAACTTCAGGGTTATAATCCAGCTTTTCCTAGTATCATATGTAATGGCAAGAAATCCATAGGAGTTAGTGATCACACGAGTTAGCCTTTGTGCTGGGCACACTCTTCCATTCCTTTCGGATATAGTTTGTGTGCTTACTGAGAGTGGAACTCCTGAATAAAATATGTGTATATGTGCTATTGTATATGTGACCGAATATCTGATGGTGCCCAAGGTCAGTCCAGCGAGCGGACCAGGAGCACGTCATGTACGTGTCACTGTTAGTGTCTTATCACTTAGGCAGCTACGCATTGGGTGCATCTGGTTAGTGAAATTCTGACCCTGAGACGTACATCCTGGCACCCACTGTCGACACCTCCAGATGCACTGCTTAGGCCCCTGACTCCTTTAATGATTCTGCAGGTAAATTTTGATGGGTTTTCTCTCTGCAGCAAATGCTTCGTTGTTTTATTTCAGTCTCATGTACATTAAGCCCCTGTTCACTGTGTCCTGTCCCTCTCTTAGAAAACAGCACTGCGCAGGTAACCTCCACAGGAAGCCTTGTGTTCCAGAACTTCGAGGAGAGCATGAGTGGCGTTTACACGTGCTTCCTGGAATATAAACCTACTGTGGAAGAAATCGTTAAAAACCTTCAACTGAAATATATTATATATGGTAAGAAGGGATTTCCGTTGTAGTTTAACATTTCTTAATGTTTTCGAATATTTGCATATTTTAACTGGTTTGTTTTAAAGGGATGTTGTTATTTTGAGTCTCAATTATTTTACGAAGGACTTTTTAAGGGAAGATCTTTTTTCTTGGGGGGGGGTGTTGACGTGCACAAATCACTTTGCGGCAATGAATACACACGGGGTGGTATGGAAATCACGTTTTCAGTGTGACGATGATTTTGTGGTCTCAGCTAGGTTAAAATTCTGAGTATTGTGCTTGATGGCGTGCTATCATGTCCCCAAACAAAAAGGTCCCCTTTTCTATAAGCAGGTTGATCTGTCGAGGTTTGAGATTGGAGAGCTGCGTTGGTGGTGGAGCGGCCAGGAGAGCAGCCCGAGCTGTTCCGTTTCACTGGTGGGGCCCATGTGTGGAGCCAGGGTGGTGGGTCTCAACATTGTCCATGTCCAACCCCCAGAGCTTTTGGATAGGTTACCCTCCAGTCACAGATTCTGCGGATGTAATTAAGGGTTTTGAGAAGATGAGTCTGTCCTGAATTACCTGGACAATCACAGGGTCCTTCTAGGAGGACTGCAAGGGGGCCGAGGGCGGAAAAAGTAAACGTGGCCGTGGAAGCAGAGGGCGGGGCAGTTTCCTTTGAAGATGGGGTGGGGGTGGGGCACAAGCCGAAGAGGCAGCCTGTCTCTGGAACCCGAAGGTGGTTGAGAAGTGGATCTGACCCCAGAGCTTCTAGAGCGAGGGTACCTTGATTCTAGGCTGGTAAGACTCGTTTTGGACTTCTGAGCTGCCAAACTGTAAGATACTACATTTGTGTTATTTTAAGCCAATAGGAAACATATACCATTGTTTTCATGGCTGAAATACATAACAAATGGTAGAATTATTAATGATTTCCTGATCCATTGCGGCTCAGCAGGTTATATTGTCCGTGAGGATATAGCTTTGATCCCTGGCCTCGCTTGTTGGGTTAAGGATCTGATATTGCTGCAGGCTGCTGTGTGTAGGTCACTGATGTGGCTCAGATCCAGTGTTGCCACGGCTGTGACTTAAGCCTGCAGCTGCAGCTCTGATTTGACCCCTGGCCCAGGAATTTCTGTATGCCACAGGTGTTGCTATAGAAAGAAAAAAAAAAAAAAGAAAAAGAAAAAAACCCTCTCCCCATGATCCTGTATATCCAAAGAAAGACGTAATCTCTATGAGAAATTCTATTAACTTTGTTAGGCAAATAATTTGTTTAAACTTTGTAATTAGTTACACTTAATTTTTTTTTTTTTTGTCTTTCTGCTGTTTCTTTGGGCCGCTCCCACGGCATATAGAGGTTCCCAGGCTAGGGGTCCAATCGGAGCTGTAGATGCCAAGCCTATGCCAGAGCCACAGCAACACTGGATCTGAGCCGTGTCTGCGAACTAGACCACAGCTCACGGCAACGCCGGATCCTTAACCCACTGAGCAAGGGCAGGGACCGAACCCGCAACCTCATGGTTCCTAGTCGGATTCATTAACCACTGCGCCACGATAGGAACTCCTTAATTTTTGATATGTGGTTTTTTTCTGCAATACACGATATAGATATAGCTGTATGTTATTTCATGTAATTTATATAATTTATAACAAATATAATCTGAAAATTCTCATAAGAGTATTTTCACATAAACTGAGTAGTGTAACAGTGCGTAAGAATGAATGCTGTTGTAATAGTAATGAAAATGATAGACAGTATTTACTGAGCATTTATTATATGCCCAGTAGTGCTGTGTTTTTACATGTAATTATAATAAAAACAGCAAAACACATCTACTGCTTTATTTTTAAGGCTTTTTTGAAGTGCTTTATTTATATTCAGCGTATTTACTTTTTACAGTGATTTCGTATAGTAGGTACTGCATTTTTCTGTCTTGTCAAGATGAGGAGACTGAGGCGTGGCATGGGCTGGGTGACCTGCTCAGACCACACAGTTAGAATGTGGGGAGACTCAGTTTTGAGTCTAGGGATTTTCGTTCTAGAGTTAGTCTTTTTATCTTTTATGATGTCCTATTGTGCGCCACTGTAAGACTAATGCAAGCAGGATGACACAGCATTTAATGAGCTCTTATGTTGCAAACCTCTTGTTTCTGTTGTTACATCATGGAGTTGATTCTGTTTCATTTTCAGCACCCACTTTCTTTCTAATGGCTGCATAGTATTCCAGATTTTATTTGTACCTTCCTCGGTGGGTGATCATTTTGTTTCAGATTTTTCCTTCCTCAAACAGCAGTGCATGGAGCACCTTCCCCCCCCCCCTCCTTCCCTCCTTTTCTCTGTAGGTGTCTCTCTGTGTGTGTGAGTCCCTCGTCTGTCTGTGTCTAAATACACACCAGTATTCTCGTATCGTAGAGGTTAAATTGTTAGTGTTTCCATGAGGTGAACCTGTAAGGTAAAATCTTCTACAGGGTTTTCACAATGTTATTTTGATAATTCTGCCAGTTGGCCTACAAAGATTGTGCTAACTTATGTACCTGCCACTGTGGGTGAGAACCTCATCTGCACTCACTTGCAGCTTCCAGACAGTTCTGGAAGGTGAGGGAGGAGGCTTGTGCCCTTGCCTGCCCCAGTCCGGAGTAGGGTTTCCATCGAGCTGAGCTGGGGGAGGAGGTGGAGACCTGCATTCAGATACTGGAGACTCACTCGTCTTTCTGACTTGCAGTAGATTTTCTTGAATAAATGTGCTTTCATTTTTTCTTTGTCCTTGGGAACATATTCAGAGATTATAATTTTTTTTTAAATAATCTCCCTCGATTTCCCTGGAGACTGGGTTTGTGCCAGTCCTTCAACTCTAATATCAGAAGTTCCTCTCCTAGGAGTTCCTGTCATCGCACAGCATTTCACGAACCTGACTAGTATCCATGAGGACGCAGGTTCGATCCCTGCCCTTGCTCAGTGGGTTAAGGATCCGGCGTTGCCGTGAGCAGACGTGGCTCGGATCCCGCGTTGCTGTGGCTGTGGTGTAGGCAGTCAGCTGTAGCTCTGATTCGACTCCTAGCCTGGGAACCTCCAAATGCCCTGCGTGCGGCCCTTAAAAGGCAAAAAAAAAAAAAAAGTTCCTCTCCTACAGTAATTTTTAAAATGCTGTTACAATAGTCATTACTTTGATATACCATTTGCTATTTATTAGTATTTTGTTTAGAAATGTTTGAGGGATTTTAATTGTTGATTTTGATTTTGATTTCTCTGTATCAGAGAATGTGGCTTACATAATTCTTGGATTTCATTGACTTCTTTATGAGCTCTAAGAATCTTGCCCCTTGACTATTCTGTTTTTATTTCTCGAATGCCAGTTAAACCTACTTATTAGGGCTCCTTAGTTTATCATCCATATCTTTTAACTTGTCTTCAGTATGTGTTTTTTGGAGTACCATTGTCCAGCTTATCTAACCTCTCTTCAGAGATGTGAAGTCTGCTATTTAGCTGGTCTGTCCACTCTGTTTTTTATTTTAACCTTGGTGACCTTTGTTTTCTGTTTTAGGGACTGTACTTTCCATCTCCAGTATTTCCAAGTGAAGTTCTTTATCTACCTGCTTTTGTATTATCGTTTCCTTTTCTTAATTTGTTACTCTTTAATATTTTGGGGATATACTTCTGTTATTTTTAAATTTTTATAATATACATGCAAACACGGAGCCTCTGTCATGGCTCAAGAGTTAAAGAACCCAACTTGTAGCCATGAGGATGTAGCTTCAATCCCTGGCTTTGCTCAATGGGTTAAGGATCCAGCGTTGCTGTGAGCTGTGGCGTAGGTCACAGACATGGCTCATATCCAGAGCTTCTGTGGCTGTGGTATAGGCCGGCAGCTACAGCTCCAATTTGACCCCTAGCCTGGGGACCTCCATATGCCGCCAGGTACAGCCCTAGAAAGACCCCCTCCATACACACAGCTGTTTTTACCCATATACCTCACAAAATAGGTGTCACTGCTCTTTTATTTGTATAGCGGGTGTGAAATGCAGTGCCGCAGTTAGGACTGCCTTTTCCTTACTGCTGAGCTGCTTTTTTTGTGTTTGTTATTCCTTTGGAGGCTTTCTATATTTTTTTTAAATCTGTTTTCTAAGTTGTTTTCTAGTCAGTTCTAGTAAGTACAAACACTCTGACTCTGAATATACATCAGTAGTTTTCCAATTGTGGACTGTGGACTGCTGGGTGTTCCTGAGCCCCTTTCAGAGGGTCAGTAAGGTGAAAACTCCTTTTATGATTATACTGTGATACTGTTTACTGTTTTCACTGTGTTGAGATTGACAATTTTAGAGAGTAAACTGCTGTGGAACAACCCTCCACAATTACCTGAAAAGACTGTCAAAGTGTTCTCTTTCCAGCCAACTGCATGTCTCTACGAGGCAATAAACCAACACGTCACATCTTAGTGAATGCACAAGCAAGTATGATTTCTATTAAGCCAGGCATTAAAGAGCTTTTCAAAATGTAAAACAATACTACTCTTCCCAATGATTTTTTTGAAAAGAGTGTTATTATTCCTAAAGGTGTTTTTTAATGTTACTGCTTGATGGGTTTTTGTATCATTTTAAAATGAAACATTTTAAAAGTTTTTCAGTTTGCATTTCTAGTGTTGTAAATGTGAGTAGGCACAGCTCACATAAACGTTCTTTGTTGGTCCTCGGTGATTAAGAATGTAAAGAGATCCTGAGACCAAAACTTTTGAGAACGGCTCCTATGGATTATGTCTTTTTTTTTTTTTTTTATCATTCTCGTGTTTCTGGAGCCATATAAATCTTTTTCTTTTTTCTTTTAAAGCTTCTGAATTTCATGTGAGGACTTTATTTTGTACACTGTTGCAGGGATTTGCTGCAAGGACTTGAGGGACTCAGCAGAGTTGTACTCAAGGCTAAGGTGAGGGGACACGGTAGGAACAGCAGGCACATAGCACGAGCAGAAACTGGAGAAGCCCACCCTGGCCTCCTGTGGTGTAGGCTGGCCTGACAGCTCCAGCTCCGATTAGACCCCTAGCCTGGGAACTTCCATATGCCACGGGTACAGCCCTAAAAAGACAAAAATAAATAAATAAATAAATAAACTTGTTTTCGTCTATGACCTCAATTAATTTTTAGGATATCGATATTTATATTTGTATTTTTAAAATTTTTACAGGACATTTTTCCTATTTACTGTCACTTCTACAATAGCTTTATAATAGTTTTATTGGATATACTTTGTATCTTTACTGGTTAATATAAAAAGATTTTTAATAAATACTTCCTACATTAATTTTCTGTTATATTATTTTTCCTTACCTTTTCATTTTCTTGATTTTCCTTAGTGTTCCTAGATTTCCCCAAACTCAGGTTAGGGGAATCTGTGGTTTTGTAAATGGAATTGTTCATTTTCTCAGTAATTGGAAGCTGTCTGGTCTTGAATAACAATGGCTGACAGTAGCTTGGTCTGTGCGCTTCGTTTTGGTTTAAATGAGTGTGTGGGGAGGTGCCCAGGGCGGCCCCCACTGTCGTGTGACTGGAGAATGTCTCGGGTAAGTCAGAGACAGGTGGGGGGCCCTCGAGTAACAAAAGTAGCAACAGAGCTACCTGTCACAGAAGGTAAATTTTCTGATTTCTAGTATTTCTAGTATTATGGATTTCTTATCATTTTTATATTTCTTATGTCATTTCAGTGAGATTTTGAAATGGAAGGGAAAAATATATTGTCCGTTTCAGATGTTATAAGTGACTCAATAGAGCTTGTAGTTACGTTAGAATCATACTTTTTTGGGGGGGCCTATTAGTTGGTAATTATATGACTCCAGTTTCTTCTAGATGAATATTTACACTCAGAGAAGTTTCGTTCCTGAGATTGAGGCAGCCTAATACAGTGAGGAAGGGCACGGGCTCTGGGCCAGGCTGCTGGGTAAAATCTTAGACTTGACAGCATAGAGCCTTGGCATGTGACATAATCCCTGCACCCCTCAATTTCCTCATGATGGATCTAAAGACAATACCAGCCTTTCATCATCTCAGGAGATTTAAGTGAGTTCCTGTTTGTAAAGTGCCTGCAACAGCATTTGTCACTCAGTAACAGCTAGACAAGTGTTTGTTAAATTAAAAGAAATGCATATTTAGCTCTGTATACCAGCATACACAGTGGACTGTTGAAGAACATGGGTTGAACTGTGTGGGTCCAATTTACACAAGGATGTTTTCCAGTAGTATCGACTCCAGCACCACACAGTCTGTATCCCTGGATGCAGAACCCTGGATACACAGGAACTCGGGTAAACAGGGCCAACTATAGCTTCTTCCAGGGCTTTCTGCCAGGAATCTGCAGGGTGGGGTTGGCATTCCTAACCCTGCTTTGTTCAAGGGTCAACTGTACAGTGATTTACTCCAAATAATGATTTCTCCTAGATAGGTGAAGTATATTTGAGTTGTTCGAATAACATAACCTGTGCTGCTCTATTTAACTTTTGCAGCTTATCGTGAGCCCCGTTATTATTACCAGTTCACCGCTCGATACCACGCGGCTCCCTGCAATAGTATCTACAATATTTCTTTTGAGAAGAAACTTCTTCAGATTTTAAGCAAATTAGTTCTTGACCTTTCGTGTGAAGTTTCCCTGCTCAAGTCCGAATGCCATCGTGTTAAAATGCAAAGAGCTGGTTTGCAAAATGAATTGTTCTTTACATTTTCAGGTAAGTATACGCAGGTCTTTAAAGAAAACAAATTGAGAATGCAAAAGCAACTTTAAATACCTGTTGTGAGTGACTAGCAGCGTTTTTAGCATGTGAAGTTATAAATCTGAATTTTTCTCATTCTTCATTTTCACTTATTACTTGTAGTAGCCCCCACATGAAATTCCGCTGATTCGTGTACTCAGTGAAAAGTTTGGACTCCCAAATGACTTAAACATTGCTGGGTAATGTGCTGTTATGTGAGAAGATAGGTTAACAGTTTAGACCAGAGGGACCGTTTTAATAGATCGGTGTGCCTTGCCTGATGACGCTGAGTAGAAACCCAGCATTTCCTGGAACGTCAAGAATTGGACTTCATATCCGAGGGCGTTAGATGTGTGAAGGGCCTGCTCTGCACGAGTTCAGGAGTCAGCGTGTGTGTCTTCCCGGGTCCCCGGGGCATTTCTCATCTCAGATGGTGCCGTGTGCTCTCTCCTTCCTGCCTTCCTTTCTCTGTCCTCGACTCCTCTGCCCTCAGTGTTTGCTTACACTTCCTCATTTCTCTGGGATTCCCTTCTCTCTTTCCTGACCATCTAGGAGTAAACGTTTAGGCACAAGTGAGAGGTGTGGTGCTTACAAGGGAGAGAACAAGAGGCATTCAACTCCATTTTCACTGTCTTTTATCTTCCTTACTCTCTCTCTCTTTTCCGAAAAAACTTTGAGTCATTCTCCAGCCCTTTAGACAAATTGTGAAAGGTAGGTTCTTTCTTTAGCTCATCAAAGACATGCTCTTAGCATTCCTAAGTTTTGGGGTCTTTGTACCTGGTGTATTTAATAGGTGCTATTTTTTTATTTTTTGTTTTCTGCTTTTTAGGGTCGCACCCATGTCATGTGGAGGTTCCCAGGCTAGGGATCATATCGGAGCTGTAGCCGCCGGCCTACACCACAGCCACAGCAACGCGGGATCCCAGCTGTGTCTGTGACCTACACCACAGCTCATGGCAACGCCAGATCCTTAACCCACTGAGCAAGGCCAGGGATGGAAGCCGCATCCTCATGGATGCGTTGGGTTGGTTAACCACTGAGCCCCAAGGGGAACTTCCTAATAGGTGCTATTAATAGGCACCTAATAGTGTTTAGAAAACCTGAAAGTGTACCTGAGCGCATGAGGGCAAAGAGGTTATTTTCAACAGAAATGGGCCGTTGTGGACTTTGATTGCATTTCTGTAACAGCCAATGATATTGAGCATCTTTTCATGTGCTCCTTGAACATCTGTACATACTTTTTGGAGAAACGTCTATTTCAGTCCTTTGTCCAGTTCTGATTTTTTCCCTAGCTTTATGGAGATAGAGCTGACATATAACAATATGGAAGTTTCAACTGTGCAGCCTGGGGATGTGACGTATTGCAAGGTGATTTCCTTATGAGGATAAACACGTGTCATCTCGCCTAGTTACAAATGTATTTGTTTACTCCTGCACTAAGAACTTTTACCATCTACTCTTTTAGCAACTTCGGCGTATACAGTAGAGTGCTGCTGCCTGTGCCCGCCTTGCTCTGTGTTCCGTCCCCGGACTTGTTGGTTGTGCCCTTTATCCTCCATCCCCACCCCCACCCCCACCCCCTGCCCCTGCCCCTGGCAGTCACTACTCTGGCCTCTTTTGCTGGGAGTTTCGTTTTTTCAGATTCCACATGCAAATGAGATCATACAGTTTGTGTCTTTCTCTGACTTAATTTCGCTTGACCAAATATGCTGAAAGTTCATCTACCTTGTCATACATGGCAGAATTTCCTTCGTGGCTGAATAATATTCCATCGTGTGCATAAACGTATGTGCACTCATGTATTTCATTTATCCTTCATTTGTCGGACACTTAGGTTGTTTCTCCGTCTTAGCTGTGGTGAATAATACTTCAGTGAACATGGGGGTACAGATATTTCTATGCGACAGTGATTTCATTTCCTTCAGATGTATATCCAGGACTCGCTGGATCATGTGACAGTTGTATTCTCTCTAACTTTTGGGGGCCCCTCCCTCCTGTTTTCTGCAGTAGCTATAGTAGCTCTACCGATTTGTATTCCCGCTGATGCTGTACAAGGCTTCCCTTTTCTCCACATTCTCGACAGTGCGTCTCTCTTATCTTCTGCACGATAATCATCCTAGCAGGTATGGGGTGATGGTTCATGGTTTTGATTAGAATTTTCCTGGTGATTTGTAATGTCGAGCACTTTCGCACACCTGTTGGCTGTTTGAATACCGTCTTAGAAACAACAGTGCCTTCAGGTCCTTTCCCACTTTGAATTGGATTATTTGGGTTTTGCTTTGGAATTGTATGAGTTCCCTATGTATATTTCAGATATTATCGTCTTATCAAACATTTGATTATCGAATATTTTCTGCCATCCTCTAGATTGTTTTTTCAGTTTGTCAGTTGTTTCTTTTGCTGTGACGAAGCTTTTTTTAGTTGTGTGTCGTCCCACTTGTTTGTTTTTGCTTTCATTGCCTGGGCTTTGGGTGTCATATTATAAAGTCATTACCAGCCCCTCTGTGGAGGAGCTTTTCCCCTGTGTTTTCTTGGTGGAGTTTTGTGGTTGAGGTTTCACATTTAAATCTTTAATCCTAGTTTGAGTGTTTTTATCATGAAAATGTGTTAGCTTTTGTCAGATGTTTCTTCTGTCTCAAATGAGATGTGATGGTCACATTTTTTTTTCCTTCTGTGAATGTTGTGTGTTATAAATTTTGATTCTGTAAGGTGAACAATGCTTGCATCCTGTGATATATTTCACTTGGCCAGGTTGTGTGAGTGTGTGTATGTATAAATATTTATATACTATAAATATAGATCTATTTTTTCTGCATATATTTATGGTATGCTGCTGGAATTATTTGTAATTATATTATTGAGACTATTTGCATTCATAATGGATACTGGCCCTGAGTTTCCTTTTCTTGTGATGTGATTGTTTGCCCTTAATATCAGCATAATGCTAGCTTAATGAAAAGAGTTTTTAGGACATGTCCCTTCCTCGCCTATTCTCTTGGAAGATTGAAAAGCATTTTTTAAAATCTTTAATATTTGATAGAATTCACCACTGAAGCCACTGGATCCTGGATTTTCTTTATTGGAAGTTCGTCGATTACTGATTTTATCTCTTTGTTACATGCTTGTTTATGTTTTGTATTTCCTCTTGAGTAAGTTTAGATAATTTATATTTTCATCTAGGTTATCTAGTTTTTGGCACACAATTGTGCATAATATTACAATCCTTTTTATTTATTTTTATTTATTTATTTGTCTTTTTGCCTTTTCTAGGGCCGCACCCGTGGCATATGGAGGTTCCCAGGCTAGGGGTCTAATCAGAGCTGTAGCCGCCGGCCTACACCAGAGCCACAGCAACGCAGGATCCGAGCCATGTCTGTGACCTACACCACAGCTCACGGCAACGCCGGATCCTTAACCCACTGAGCAAGGCTAGGGATCGAACCTGTAACCTCATGGTTCCTAGTTGGATTCGTTATCCGCTGAGCCACGACGGGAACTCCACAGTCCTTTTTATTTATGAATGTTGGATTAGGTAGTAATGTCCTCTAATTTCTCTTTTTTTCTTAATCTAAGTATTTGTCAATTTTGTTGATCTTTTCAAAGAACCAATTATATTTTCCTTGAGTTTCTCTATTTTTTTCTATTCTCCATTTTGTTTATGTCTACTCTACTCTGTATTATTTCCTTCTTTCTCCTAGTTTGATTGCACTGGTTTGGTCGACTGATTTTCTGCCTATAATTTCATTCATTTCTTTTTAGTTTTTTTTTTTTTTTTTTTTTTTGTCTTTTTAGTGCTGCCTCCGTGGCATATGGAGGTTCCCAGGCTAGGGATCGAATCGGAGCTGTAGCTGCTGGCCTATGCAGATGCAGCAGTGCACACTCCATGCTGCATCTGTGACCTAAACCACAGCTCACAGCAATGCCGGATCCTGAACCCACTGAGCGAGGCCAAGGATTGAACCCACGTCCTCATGGATGCTAGTCAGGTTCATTAACTGCTGAGCCATGATGGGAACTCCTCTGTTGTAGTTTTTATATCTCTTTTCTTCTGTTTTCTCCTGTTGAATTTGTCCTTTTGAAAAATTTTTCCTAAAGGTGGAAACTTCAATTATTGATTTTATATTTTTCATCTTTTCTAATTTATGAATTCAACACTACAGATTTTTTTCTTTAAATGGTGCTTTCACTGAATCCCACAAATTCTGGTAAATTGTTATTTTCGCTTTCATTTAGTTGAAAATATTTTAAAATTTCTCTTGAGACGTCTTTGACCCATGTGTTAGTAATAGTCTGTTGTTTAATGTCCAAAGTGTTATGGGGTTTTACAAGAATCTTTCTGTTACGGATTTCTAGTTTAATTCATTTTCGTCTGCGCGCATACGTTGTGTATTTTTTATTTTTAAAAATTCTCCAGACTGTGTTTAATGGTCAAGGATGTGGTCTGTCGTGGTGAATGCTCCCTGTGCGCCGGAGAAGGGTTTGTATTGTTGGACGAGGCGTTCTGTCATTAGCAGTTGGATCCAGTGGACTGATGGTGTGGTTCAGGCCAGGTGGGCCTGCAGAGTTTTTGCTTTCTGGAGTTGTATATTGTGGGTTGTTCTATCGCTCCTTCTAGCTCTGTCGGTGTTTGTCTCATGAATGTAGACACCGTGTTGTAAGGCTCAGACACATTAAGGTTCTTTATTTCTTCTTGGAAAACTGAGATTTTTACCTGTGATAATTTCTCTTTCTCTGAGGTCTCTTTTGTCTTCACGTTGCTGTTCCAGCTTTCTTTTGACCAGTGTTAGCATGGTAAGTTCTTCTCAGTCACTTTACTTTTAGTCTGTCAGTGTCTTTAAAGTGTGTTTCTTGCAGATAAGATATAGTAAGGTCTTTAAAAAATTCATTCTGATAGTCTCTGTCCTTTAATTGGTGTCTTTAAGCTATTGACGTTAAAAATGATTATTGATGGAGCTGGAGTAACAGTTACTGTATTTGTACTGTTCTTTGTTTCTTTTTTGTCTTGCCCTTCTTCTACCTTCTCTGGTGTTAATCAAGCATCTATATGATTCCATTTGTTTCCTGATACATTAGCATATCAATTATAATTCATTTTTTACTTTAAGTGGTTGCCCTATGTTTGTAATATGCATTTATGATTAATAAAATTCTTCTTCAGATAACACTGTACAATTTCATGGGTAGTAAAAGTAACTTACAACTGAATTTGCAAATTTGTCCTCTCTTCCATTGTAAAACTGTAGTCATTTATTTTGCTTATCCATAAGCTTTAATCAATTAATACATTATTCATATTATTATTTTGAACAAGATAGTGTCTGATAGATCAATTAAGAATAAAAAAAACAGGTTTACTCTTACCTTTATTTATTCCTTTTTTAATGCTCTTACTTTATGTAGATCCCAGTTTTGGTCGTTTGTTGGTTTCCTCCTTTAAGAACTTCTTTTAACATTTCTTGCAAGTCTAAGTTTCTGGTGACAGATTCTCTCAATTTTTGTTTTTCTGAGAAAGTCTTTATTTAGTTTGGTGGCATTTTCTTCCTCCCTCCCTCCCTCCCTTCCTTCCTTCCTTCCATCCTCCCTCTTCTTCCTTCCTTTTTCCTTCCTTCCTTCTTTCTTCTTCTTCTTTTTTTTTTTTTTTTTTTTTTGTCCATGCCCATAGTATTTTGAAGTTCCTAGACCAGGGATTAAACCTGCACCATAAGCAGTGACCTGAGCCACAGCAGTGAGAACACAGATTCTTACCCTGCTATGCCACCAGAGAACTCCCTTTTTTTCCTTTCATTACTGTGTTTAAAATCATTAACAGTACTGGAGTTCCTGTTGTGGCTCAGTGGTTAACGAACCTGACTAGTAATCATGAGGTTGTGTGTTCGATCCCTGGCCTTGCTCAGTGGGTTAAGGATCCAGCATTGCCATAAGCTGTGGTGTAGGTCACAGACATGGCTTGGATCCTTTGTTGCTGCGGCTGTGACATAGGCAGGCAGCTACAGCTCCGATTCGACCCCTAGCCTGGGAACCTCCATATGCCACAGGTATGGCCCTAAAAAGACAAAAGAAATAAAAAAGAACTACTTGAAAATCATTAATAGTACTCTCCTCTTGCTTGCATGGTTTCTGAAGAAAAGTCTGATTTAATTCTTTTATTTTTTTTCCATTTTTCTTACTGTCATAAAATACGTATAACATAAAATAACTTATAACATAAAATTAATCTTCACATTTAAGTTGTATTAAATACATTTGTGTGGAACTACTATCATCACTTTCATCTTGGAATTCTTAGAATATTAAACATAAATCCCTATTACACACGCAGTCCCTGGCATTTATCATTCTACTTTCTATCTCTGGGATTTTAACTAACTACCTCATATAAGTGGAGTCATACAGTATTTTTGTTTCTGGCTTATTTCACTTAACATTATGTCCTTGAGGTTCATCCATGTTGTAGCATATAAAGGGATTTCCTTCCTTTTTAAGAATTAATGGTATTTCATCCTATGTATATAAAACATTTTGGTATCCATTCACCCATTGAAGAACACTTGGCTCATTTCAACAGATAACCATATGAATAATGCTGTTTATAGGTGTAGACATATCTCTTAGAGACCCTGCATTCATTTCTTTTGAGAATGTACTCAGAAGTGGATTTGCTAGATCATGTAGTAATTCTATTTTAATTTTTTTTGAGGAACTGCCACACTGTTTTCCTCAGTGGCTGCATTTTGCCTTCCAACCAACAGTACACAAGGGTTCCAATTCACTCATCCTCACAAACACAAGTCATGTTGTTTGGTTTCCATAGTAACCGTCCTAATGGATACATGGTAGCATCTCAATATAGTTTTGATTTGAACTTCCATAATAATTAGTTACATTGAACATTTTTTCCCAAGCTTATTCATCATTTGTACATCTTCTTTGGAGAAATGCCTTTTCAAGGTCATTGCCCATTTTTTAATCTGGTTGTTTGTGTTCTTTGGTATTGAGCTTTTGGAGTTTTCTATATATTCTGTATATTAATACCTTATCTGATATGTGATTTGGAACTATTTTTTTTTCAAATTCTGTAGCTTGCCATTTAACTCTGTGGATATTGTCTTTTGATTCATACTTAAAGATTTTTTTTCATGAAGTCCACTTGGCTATTTTTTCTTTTGTTGCTTGCACCTTTGGTGACATATCTGAGAAATTGTTGCCAAATCCAATGCTGTAAAGCTTTTGCCGTTAGTTTTCTCCTAAGAATGTTTTAGTTTTAGTTCTTACATTTAGATCTTTGATCCATTTTGAGTTAATTTACATGTATGGTGTTATGTGTGGACCCAGATTTATCCTTTTGCATGTGGATATCCAGTTTTTTCCAGCACCATTTATTGAAAAGACTGTCATTTCCCCATTGAATAGTCTTGACACCCTTGTCAAAAATCATATGTGCAGGCTTATTTTTGGTCTGTATCATCTATTGGTCTGTATTTCTGTCTTTATGCCAATAACACACTGTTTTGGCTACTGCAGCTTTATAGTAAATTTTGAAATCATTTATGATTTCTAGCTTTATTCTTTCTTCCAGACCGTTTTGGCTATATGAATTCCCTTGTGATGCCACATGAATTTTAAGGTGGATGTTTATATTTACGCAGAAAATATAGTTGGGAATGTTCAAATTTATTGCATTCAATCTATGGATTGCTTTGTATAATATTGACGTTTTGACAATATTAAGTCTCCAGTCTGTAAACGTGGGATGCATGTCTATTTATTTATGTCGTCTTTAATTTATTCCAGCAGTGCTTTGTAGTCTTCATGGTATAAGTCTTTCACCTTCTTGGTTAGTTCATTCTTAAGTGTTTTATTCTTTATGTTTACTGTAAATGGAATTGTTTCAACTATTTTCTTTTCAGGCTATTCATTGTAGTGTGTAGAAATACAACTGATTTGTGTATTGACTTTGTATTTCGCAAAGTTCTTGAATTTATTTATGGAATTTTAATATAGTTTTATCCATGGAATCTTAATGCTTGCATGTGAGATGATATCGCCTGTGAACAGAAATAATTTTCCTACTTTTTCAATTTGGGTACTTCTTATTTCATTTTCTTGCCACAATGTAGTGGCTGGAACGACCATTACTATGTTGAGAAAAAATGGCAAAAGTGCACATTCTTACTTGTTTCTCGTTTTTTGAGCAGGCACTTTCAGTCTTTAACCACTGAATGTATGTTAGATGTGGATTTTGTATATCTACAAAATGATGTGTTTTTCTCCTCCTATTCCTGTTTTTTAGCTTTTATGATGTGTTTTTCTCCTCCTATTCCTGTTTTTTAGCTTTTTTTCTATGAAGGATGTTTGATTTTGTAAACTACTTTTTTTCCTGCCTCAAATGAGATATTCCTATGGGCTTTTTCCCACCTTCATTCTTTTAATGTGTTGTATCATAGTGATTGATTTTTTTTTTCTTTTTAGGCCACACCACAGCTTATGGAAGTTCCTGGGCCAGGGATGGAGTCTGAGCAAGAGTTGTGACCTACACCCCAGCTGCTGTAATACCGTTCCTTCACCTACTGCATCTGGCTGAGAATTGAACTGGTGCCTCCACAGAGAAAAGCTGGATCATTAACCAACTGTGCCACAGCAGGAGTTACCAATTGATTTTTTAAAACATTTTTATTATAGTTGATTTACAGTGTGCTGTCAATTTCTGCTGTACAGCACAGTGACCCAGTCATACATATGTTTATATACACACACATTCTTTTTCTCACATTATCCTCCATCGTGTTCCATCTCAAGTGACTGGATATGGTTCCCTGTGCTGTAGAGCAGGATCTCATTGCTTCTCCACTCCAAATGCAGTAGTTTGCATCTATTAACCCCAAACTCCCAGTCCATCCTATTCCCTCCCCCTCCTCCTTGGCAACCACAAGTCTGTTCTCCATCTCCATGAGTTTGTTTCTTTTCTGTAGATAGGTTCATTTGTGCCATATATTAGATTCTAGATATAAGTGAAATCATATGGTATTTGTCTTTCTCTTTTTTATTTACTTCACTTAGTATGAGAATCTCCAGTTCCATCCGTATTTCTGCAAATGGCATTATTTTTTATGGTGGAATAATATTCCATTGAGTATATGTACCACATCTTCTTAATCCATTCATCTGTTGTTGGACATTTAGATTGTTTTCATGTCTTGGCTATTGTGAAAAATGCTACAATGAACATAGCGGTGCATGTATCTTTTTCATGAAAGTTTTGTCTGGATATATGTCCTGGAGTGAGATTGCTGGATCATGTTGTAGCTCTATATTTAGTTGTCTGAGGTACCTCCATACTGTTTTCCATAGTGGTTATACCAATTTACATTCCCAACAACAGCATTTGTTATTTGTGGATTTATTCGTGATGGCCATTCGGACAGGTGTGAGGTGGTACCTCATTGTAGTTTTGATTTGCATTTCTCTAGTAACTAGTGATGTTGAGCAAATGTGCTTATTGGCCATCAATATGTCTTCTTTGGAGAAATGTCTATATAGATTTTTCGCCCGTTTTTGGATTGGGATGTTTGCTCTTTTGCTGTTGAGTTGTATGAGATGTTTGTATATTTTGGAGATTAAGAGCCCTTGTCGTTTGCCTCATTTGAAAACATTTTTTACCAATTCCATAGGTTGTCTTTTTCTATGATTTCCCTTGCTGTGCAAAAGCTTGTAAGTTTGATTAGGTCCTATTAGTTTATTTTTGTTTTTGTTTTTTTGTTTTTTAACCTAAGAAAACATTTATACAGTTGGTGTCAGAGAAGGTTTTGCAGGCATATTCTACCAAACACACAAAGAAGAACTTATACCCATCCTTCTCAAACCTTTCCAAAGATTGAAGAAAAAGGAACACTCCCAAAGACATTCTGTGATGCCACCATCACCCTAATACCAAGACCAGACAGTGGCACTACCAAAGAATAAAATTATAGTCAAATGTATTTAATGAACATAGATACAAAAATTATCAACAAAATTTTAGGCAACCAAATTCAACAACATATCAAAAAGATCATACACTACAACCAAGTGGGATTCATCCCAGGTTCACAGGGATGGTTCATCATGCACAAAACAATGTCATCCACCACATTAACAAAAGAAAAGCCAAAAACCATATTATCATATCTATAGATACAGAAAAAGCATTTGAGAAGTCCAACA
Source organism: Phacochoerus africanus (assembly GCF_016906955.1). Lineage (NCBI taxonomy): Eukaryota > Metazoa > Chordata > Mammalia > Artiodactyla > Suidae > Phacochoerus > Phacochoerus africanus. The sequence continues at coordinate 135,437,257 of NC_062554.1, read as the reverse complement.
TCCATTCATGATAAAAAAAAAATACTCAATGGAGAAAAGCTGAAAGCCTTACCACTAAAATCTGGAACAAGACAAGCATGCCCACTCTCACCACTTTTATTCAACATAGTATTGAAAGTCCTAGCCACAGCAGTCAGACAAACAAAAGGAATAAATGTATCCAGATTAGCAGAGAAGAGGTAAAATTGTCACTGTATGCAGATGACATGATACTATATATAGAAAAACCTAAGGACTCAACCCAAAAACTACCCGAACTGATGAACAAATTCAGCAAAGCAGCAGGATATAAGATTAACATTCAGAAATCAGTCACATTTCTGTATATTCTCAGTGACATATTAGAAAAGGAATACAGAACTACAATACCTTTTAAAATTGCACCAAAAATATAAAATACTTAGGAACAAACCTGTCCAAGGAGGTGAAAGACTTATATGCTGAGAACTGTAAAACACTAATCAAGGAAATTAAAGAGGGTTCAAAGAAATGGAAAGATATTCCATGTTCCTGGGTTGTAAAAATGGCCATACTACCCAAAGCAATCTACAGATTTAATGCAATCCCTATCAAATTACCCATGACATTTTTCACAGAACTAGAACAAACAATCCAAAAATTTATATGGAACCACAAAAGGCTCAGAATTGTCAAAGCAATCCTGGGGAAAAAAAAAAAAAGAAATGCAGGAGGAATAACTCCTCAGACTTGAGACAATATTATAAATCTACAGTAATCAAGACAGTGTGCTACTGGTACCAAAGCAGACATAGACCAATGGAACAGAATAGAGAACCAGAAATAAACCCAGACACCTATGGTCAATTAATCTTCGACAAAGGAGGTAATAATAGAAAATGGGTAATAATAGAAAATAGCAAGCAGTGCTGGGAAAACGGGACAGCTGCATGTAAATCAATGAAACTAGAACACACCCTCACACCATGCACAAAAATAAACTCAAAATGGCTTAAAGACTTAAACATAAGATAAGACACCCTAAAACTCCAATTGATTTTTTAATATTCTGGCACTAAATCCCATGTGCTCAGGGTACATAATCGTGTTAATAAGTTCCTGAGCTGGGTTTGCTAGTATTTTATGAGGAGTTTTGCATCAGTGTTAATTAGGGATATTAATCCATAGTTTTCTTTTCTTAGAGTATCTTTGCCTGGTTTTTGCATCCAAAGGATAAATTTAGAACTGTTACCTCCTCTTCAACTTTTTGGTAGTGTTTGAGAGGATTCACATTAATTCTTCTTATAATTGTAAAATTCTCCCTTGACGTGACCTGATCCTGGTTTATTGTTGTGCTGTTAAGTATTCTATTTTCTTATTTACCTTCTGTCTGACTGTTTTGTCCACTATTGTGAGGTATTGAATTTTTCAAATATTATTGTAGAACTATGTATTTCTCTTTTGATTTCTATTAATTTTTGCTTCAAAATTTTTATGGTCTCAGGTATGTAAATGTTTGTAAGTTCTGCATTTTCTTGTTATTTTGAGCCTTTTATTAATATGTAATACCTTTATATGTCTCCTACACCCTTTCTTGATTTTAGGTCTGTTTTATATCTTATTAGTGTGGTGACCCTTGTTCTGTTTTGGTTACTATTTCCGTGGAATATCTTTTTCCATCCTTTCGTGTACTTTTGTTTTTGTATCTGAAGCCAGTCTCCTAAAGACAGTGTATATTTGGATAATTTTAATTCATTCTTCAATCTCTATCTTTCAGTTTGAGAATTTGATCAATTTACTTTAAAGGCGATTATTGATAATGCAGGAGTTACCTATGCCACTTTGCTATTTGTTTTCCTTATACTTTAAAGCTGCATTGTTCCTCATTTTCTTCATTATAGTCTTTTTGTTTAGTTGACTTTTTATAGTTAGATGTTTAAATCTTTCTCATGTTCTGTTTTGTATATCCTATAGTTATTTTCTTTGTTGTTCCTGTGGGAATTGTATTTAACATCCCAATTTTATAACATGCTAATCTGAATTTATGCCAACTGAACTTCTATACCAGATGAAAACTCTACTTAAACATCTGTATTACCACCTCTTTCAGTTGTTGTTGATAGAAGATAGCTACTTTATAAATTCTTCACCTCCAAATATAAATTAATTATTATTTTAAATGAATTAGTCCCCTAGCTTATATAGAGAACAAAGCGTGGAGTTACGAAGTTACAATCATACTAGATTTTAGACTGGTGGCTTTTTCTCAAGTATATGAAGACTCTTAAATCATGTGCAGAAAAGTTTGTGTTGCAGTCTGATCTGATAGTAATAGCAGCTTTGGTCATAGCCCACGTGTTTACCTTTGTTGAGGTCGTTGTTTCTCATCGTACAGCTGCACGCTACCGTCTAGTGTCCTTTCACTTCACCTGCAGGATTCCCTGCTCACTTCTTGCCAGGCAGATCTAGGGGTAACAAACCGCTTAGCTCTTGTTTATTTAGGAGAGTCTTAATTTCTCTCTCCCTCTTGAAGGTTAGTTTTGTAGGTTATAGCTTTCCTTACTCTTTCCTTTCTGGTATTTATCACCATATCACACGACATGTTTCTTTTTTTTTTTTTTTTAGGGCCGCACCTACGGCATATGGAACTTCCCAGGCTAGGGATTGAATTGGAGCTGCAGCTGCCAGCCTACATCACAGCCACAGCAACACCAGGTCGTCTACATCCTACACCACAGCTCACGGCAACGCCAGATCCTTAACCCCCTGAATAAGGCCGGAATCGAACCCACAACCTCATGGTCACTCTTCAGATTTGTTTCTGCTGTGCCACAGTGGGAGCTCTCACAGTCTGTTTCTGTAATGATTTTTGTTTATTGTTTGTATGTATTATTATTGTTCATTCTAATTTTCTGCATTCGAATACAATTTCTAAAATGTCAGGGAGTTTGTAGATTTTGATCACTTTATATATCTCAGACGCATAGAATAACTCCGTATGTTGTAGATTCCTGATAATTACTTGTCGAATGAGTAGTACATGCATTCACAGATAAATGTGTTCTCATTTTAGTTACCATGGCCATTCCTCTAGTCCAGCCTCATTCCCTTTCCAGTATTGTTATATTGGTTTATGTCTTTGTAGAGATTGAATTAGTCAAATGACACACACTATATAGGTAGAGTTAATTAAGTAGGATATTGGTGGAATACATGTATTTATACATATATACATATATGTTATAAAAGGTAGAATAATTCTATTGTTGAAAATTGTATGAAATCAGAGTTCCCATTGTGGCTCAGCAGTAATGAACCCAGTTACTAGTATCCATGAAGATGTGGGTTCAATCCCTGGCCTCGCTAAGTGGGTTAAAGGATCTGGTGTTGCCATGAGCTGTGGTGTAGGTCACAGCCATGGCTCATATCTGACATTGCTGTGGCTGTGGTGTAGGCCTGCATCCGATTCAACCCCTAGCTTGGGAACTTCCATATGTCATGGATTTGGCCCTAAAAAGCAAAAACAAACAAACAAACAAAACTTGTATGAAATCAATTGCCAAATACTATCAAAATGATGGATTATTCTTGAGTTCATTATAATAGTGTAATTTTCCTTATTTATATGAAATAAATTTTTTCCTTAGGTTATTAGCAAAAAAGAGTGATTTAATATTCGGAAATCTGTTTAATTTTTTAGTGGCATAGAAATATTAGACATATGATCTGTATGTCAAAATTCAGTTTAAATGCTGTACTATATATAGTTCTTTAGACCTATGATGCAATCTAATCTATTTTCTCAGTTTCATCTCTAGACACTGAAAAAGGACCCAAGCCATGTGCAGGCCATAGTTGCGAATCTTCCAAAAGGCTGTCGAAGGTATGTCGTGGGAGGTGAGAAAAGAGCAGAGACAGTGAACATGGCAGTGTAGGTTCACGTGTCACCGCCACGCCCAGCACACAGACCGTGGAAATAAGACTTCATCAAACAATAAGTTATAAGACATTTAGTAGAGCTAGTATTTTCATGAAATGTTTTGAATTTAGCATTTTGTAACTGATTGTTTAAGAAAGATGTTTTTAAATGATAAGAAATTTAGTAGAGTTAATATCTTACTGAATGCTTTGAAATTTAACATTTTGTAACTGACGGTTTGAAGAAAGATGTTTTTCTCCATTTCTGTGGCCTTGTTTGCTATTGCAAATTCATATACAGCGAATGATCAGGTAGAATTCTCTCCATGTTAATGTCATTCTCACCCGAAACAATAGATATTATTATCTCTCTAATGTTTACTGTTTTCATGCTGCTCTGTACCCAGCGTCTTGTGAAACTATGCTTAGGGTAAAAATTATGTTGAAACTCTCAGCAGCAATTTAATTTTCTCTTTTATATTATACTTAGCATATTTTTCATGCTCAGTATATTTATGGCACATTTTCCCATCTTAGATTACTCTTCAGTGACCCTGAATGCTTTGTTCAAATAATATTTTAAAATATTGGGAATATAAATAATTTATATTATGATGAATGTGAAAATTTTCCTATTAAAATCATAAGTAATGCACATTTAGGTCAATATCCATTACTTTTGCCTGGGAAAATGAGCTCTTAATTTGTATTCACTAAGCTTCCTGAAATGTAATTATATATATTTATAATCTACCTGTAAACATTATCTAAGTATATAAAAGTATATAATGTTTATAGATAGATAAATCATCTATTTATTTATTTCCAGGTTATTTCCATTTAAAAAACTTCCTTAGGGATTACCTCTCATCCCTTTACTTTCTAAATAGGAGTTAGGTTTTGGGGACTAAGAGGAGAAGACAATCTTGTTTTTCTAATTCTGTTTCTTAATGCGTGAGTACTACTCTAGTCATTATTACTCTAACCACAAATTTGGTTAGTATTTTGTTAAAATTTAAAAATTTTTAAATATTTAAAAGTAGTCTCAAGACATCTCCTTTGACGTATGTGCTAGAAGTGTTTTGTTGCCTCTCCTTGCATTTGGGGATTTTCCAGTCATCTTTTGGTTATTTTTTGATTCCTAGTTTAATTCCATCATGGTTTGAGGGTAAATGTTGTTTGATTTCTGTTCTTTTAAATTTGCTAAGGTATGTGTTATGGTGGGCAATGTGGTTTGTCATGGGGAATAGTCCATTTAAGCTTGAGTAGAATGTGTATTCCCCTGAAGTCACGTGAATCAAGAGATTCGTACACCATTGATTAATAGTGTTGAGTTAAACTATGTCCTTACAACTGCTTCTTTTTCATGGCTAAGACTCCATTATATGAATATGCCACATTTTTCATACATCCTTTCAACTGTAAGTGGACTTTTAGGTTGCTTGCATGTCTTGGTTACTGTGAATAGTCAACTTGGGAGTGTGGCCATCTCTTTGAGATCCTGATTTTAATTCCTTTGGAGAAATCAGAAATGGAATTGCCAGATCTTATGGTGATCCTATTTAATATTTTGGACCTTCCGTACTGTTTTCCATAGTGACTTCCTCAATTTACATTTGTACCAACAGAATGTAAGGATTCCCTTTTCTACTCATCTGTGCCCACACTTTCTGTCTTTTGTTTTTCTGATACGGTCATCCTAACAGGTGTGAGTTGATGGTGTGTTGTGGTTTTGATTTCATCTCCCTTGTGTTTAGTTCTGTTGAGAACCTTCTCACGTACCTGTTGGGTGTTTGTATGTCTTCTTTGGAGAAAATTCTATTCAGTTCCTTTGCCTATTTTAAAATTCAGACTTTTTTTTTTTTTGCGCTATTGAGTTTCATGTCTTATCTATTTTGGAAATCAACCCTTTTTCTGATACATGGTTTACAAATACCTCCTCCCACCTAAGTATTAATCAGCCCCAATCCTGCTCAGCTTCCAAGATCAGACAAGATCCAGCACGGTCACAGTGGTATGGCCAGACACAACAAATACACGCCTATTCCATAGGTTTCTTCTTGTTTTCTTGTGTATTTTCTTTTCTGTTCAGAAGCTTTTTAATTTGATGTAATCCCACTGGTCTGTTTTTGCCTTTGTTGCCTGTTTTTTTGGTGTCATATCCAAGTTCTCACTGCGAAAGCCGATGTCAAACTTTTTTCCCTTTGATATTCTTTTCTAGATATTTTATAGTTTCATGCCTTACATTTAAGTCATTAATGTATTTTGACTTGATTTTTGTGTAAAATATAAGATACATTTTTCATCTGGAAAAAAAATCATCTGCCCAATGCCATTTATTGAAGAGACTCTCCTTTCTGTATGTTCCTGCGCTCTTGTGTAAGATCAGTTGACAGTATGTGTGGGTTTATTTCTGTATACTGTTCTGGATCATTGGTCAGTATGTCTGTTTTTATAACAGTACCATATTGTTTTGATTAGTACAGCTTTGTAATGTAATTTGAAAGTAGGAAGTGTGATGCCTTCATCTTTGTTTATCTTGCTCAAAATTACTTTGACTGTATCGAATGTCTTGTAGATCCAGATGAATTTTAGGATTTTTTTTTTCTATTTCTGGAAAAATGCCATTGGAATTTTGAAAGAGGTTGCATTGAATGTCTAGATCCCTTTAGGTATTCTGGATATTTTAACAGTATTCTTCCATCTGAAAATAGAGTGTCTTTCTATTCATTTGTGTTTTCTAAATATCTTTCATCAATGTTTTACAGTTTTCTATGTACAAGTCTCTCATCTTCCAACTTACTTTTATTCCTAAGTATTTTATTCTTCTTGGTGCTAATGTAAATGAGATTATTTTCTTGATAACTTTTTAAGATAGTTTCTCAATGGTGTGTAGAAACACAAATTTTTGAATGTTGATTTTGTATCATGCAACTTAACTGAACTTGCTTACTGTAATAGTTTTTGTGGAGTCTTTTGTGTTTTCTGCATAGATGAATATGTCATCTGAAAACAGAGTGGTTTTACTTCTTCATTTCAGATTTGGGTGCTTTTTATATGTATTTCTTTTCTATTTGCTCTCATTAGGACTTCAGTGCTGTATGAATAGAAGTGGCAAGACTGGGCATCCTTTCTTTGTCCAGGTCTTAGAGAAAAATTTTTCAGTCGTTCATTTTTGAATGCATTTTTAGATGTGGGATTTTGTATAGGGACTTAATTATTGTGTTTAGGTAAATTCCTAATATTCCTACTTCATTGAGGATGTTCATCATAAATGAATGTGAAATCATACTTTTCTACATCTGTTGTGATAATCATATGAATTTTGTTTTCCATTCTGTTAATGCTTTATCTGTGTATGTTGAAACATCCTTGCATCCCAAGAATATACTCCACTTGGTCATGGTGTATGTTCCTTTCAATATGTTGATGAATTTGGTTTGCTAGTGTTTAGTTGTGGATTCTTGTATGTATGTTAGTCAGGGATATTATAGATTTCTTTTCTTTTGGTGTCTTTGGTTTTGGTATCAGAGTGAGTGATACTGGCCTCACAAAATGAGTTTAGAAGTGTTCCCTCTTCTGTTTCTTTGAACGAAGTTTGAAAAGTTTTGTTATTGATTCTTCTTTAAATATTTGTTAGAATTCATCTATGTAGCCATCTTGTCCTTGAGTTTTCCTTGCTAGAAGGTTTTTGTTTTGCTTTTTAGGGCTGCATCAACATCATATAGAAGTTCTTAGGCTAGGGGTCAAATCGGACATACAGCTGCCGGCCTATGCCACAGCCACAGCAATGCAGAATCTTTGCCGTGTCTGCAACCTACACCATAGCTCATGGCAACTCCAGATCCCCAACCCACTGAGTGAGGCCAGGGATCGAACCCACATCCTCATGGATACTACTCATATTCATTTCCACTGCACCACAATAGGAATTCCCACTGAAAGATTTTTGATAACTGATTCAGTTTTCTTATTTCTTATTGGTCTGCTCATGTTTTCTATTTTTTTTTAGTTCAGCCTCTGTATTATGTATGTTTATAGGAATTTGCCATATGTTCTAACTTGTTCGATTTGTTTGCATATAGTTTTTCATCATAGTCCTTTATATTTTTTCTCTTTGTGATATCAGTGGTAATATCTCTTTTATTTCTGATTTTATTTGTCTCCTCTTTTTCTTTGTTAGTCTTGCTAATTGTTTGTCTTTTTAGTTTATCTTTTCAAAAAAACGATTCTTAGTTTTATCATTGTTGCATTGTTTTTCTGTTTTCTACTTCATTTATTCTGCTCTAGTCTTTCTTTCTTCTCCTTGGATTTAGTTTGTCTTTTTCCAGTTTCTTGAGGTGTAAGGTTAGATTGTTTACTTGATATTTTTCTTTTTTATTAATATAGGATTTCTTTGATATAAATTTGCCTCAGAGTACTGCTTTTGCTACATCTCACAAACTTTAATATTTTGCATTTTTGTTTATATTTCTCTCATTTTATTATTTGCCTTCTTTGACTCAGTGGTTTCAGGATGTGTTTTTTAAATTCCACATATTCGTGAATTGTTTCATTTTCCTTCAGCTATTGATTTCTAGGTTCGTTTCAGTTGTGGTTATAAGATATACTTGGTGAGCATTTAATATTTTTATATTCATAAAGACATGCTTTGTGATCTAGCATATGACTCATCCTGGATAATGTTTGTATGCACTTTAGAAGAATACATGTTCTTCTGCTGATGCATGGAATATTCTATATATCTGTTAAGTTCATTTGATCTATTGTGTTGTTCAAGTCTGATGGTTCCTGATTTACTGTCTGAATATTCTGTCCATTATTCATATTGGAGTATTGAAGTCTCTTACTATTATTGCATTGATGTCTATTCTTCCCTTCAGATTTCTCAATGTTTGCTTTATATCTGTGTAATCTGATGTTGGGTATATACATATATTTATGATTGTCATATCTTCCTGACAAATAGATTCTTTAATCATCATATGATGAAGAAACATTTTTTGTTTCTTATTATAGTTCTTGGTTATTTCAAGGTGATTTTTTTGGACGTAAGTATATCCGTCCTTTCTCTCTTTGGTTATCATCTGCATGGAATATCTTTTTCCATGTTTCACTTTAAGCCTATAAATATCCTTAAATCTAAAGTTCATCTCTTGTAGACAGCATATAATTGGATCATCTTATTTTATCCATTAAGCCATAGTATGTTTTTTTATGGGAGAGTTAAATCTGTTTACATTTGAAGTTACCATCGATAGATAAGAGCCTACTACTATCATTTTGTTAAATAATTTCTGTATGCTTTGTATTTCTTTTGTTCCTTTCTTCTCATGTTGCTATTTTCCTTCTTCTTTTTTTTTTTTTTTCTCTCTTGCTTTTTAGGGCTATACCCATGGCATATGGAAGTTCCCGGGCTAGGGATTGAATTGGAGCTATAGCTGCCAGCGTACACCACAGCCACAGCCACACCATATCTGAGCTGTATCTCCAGCCTACACCACAGCTCATGGCAATGCCAGATCCTTAAACTACTAAGTGGGGCCAGGGATCGAACCCAATTCCTTATGGGTGCTAGTTGGGTTTGTGTCCACTGAGTCACAATGGGAACGCCTGTTTTCCTTTTTATGTCAGGTTTTTTTTTTTTTCTTCATTGATACACTTTAATTTCTTTCTCTTTTTTAAAGATATTTTCTTTGTGGTTGTCCTAAACCTTATAGATAAATCTTATAGTTATTACAGTCTGTTTTAAGATGTTAACTTAGTTCAATTGCATAAAAGTCGACATTTATACTCTTATCTGACACACTATGTTACTGATGCCACAATTTGCATCTTTTATATTGTGCACCCAATTACAGATTTTTTTGTAATTACAGATTAATTAATTAATTAACAGTTTCTTTAATTTTGCCAGTAACATTTACACTGGTTTGAATTGTGGTTTATGTGTGACCTTTACAGTGTTACTTTAGTCTGTGTTTGCTGTGAGATTTATACTTACTTCTTTATGTCAGTATTAAGTATCCTTTTGCTTCACTTGCTGAACTCTCACTAGCACACCTTGAGAGGCAGTGCCCTCACTGCGGCAGAACACTGAGACGATGCCAGTACTTGTAGTGGTGCTGAACTCCGTGAGGTTTTGTTTGTCTGGAAAATCTTCATCTCTCCTTCATTTTTAAAGGACAGTTTGACAGGCGTCATATTCTTGGTTCATAGTTTTGTTGGTTTGTTTCTATCTGCACTTCAAATGTATCGTCATCTGCTCTAGTAGCTTGAAAGTTTTGTGCCAAGAAATCCAGATAGTATTTTTTGGTGGGGAAAGTGCCCTTTATTTAATGAAGTACTTTTTTCTAGCTGCTTTCATAATTCTTTGTGAAAGTTGTCCAACTAATGATAGTGTTTCTTACTGTAGTCCTCTTTGTAGGATATATTTAGTGTTCTTTAAACTTTGTGAATTTGGGGTCCATTCCTTCTGCAGATTAAGAAAGTTCTTTGGGGGAGTTCCCATTGTGACTCAGCGGAAATGAATCCAACTAGAATCCGTGGGGATGCAGGTTTGATCCCTGGCCTCACTCAGTGGGTTGGGGATCCAGCATTGCTGTGAGCTATGGTGTAGGTGGCAGACGAGGCTTGGATCCCACATTGCTGTGGCTGTGGTGTAGGCTGGCAACTGTAGCTCTGATTTGACTCTTAGCCTGGGAACTTCCATGTGCCACAGGCACAGACCTTAAAAAAGAAAATTCTTTGGCGTTATTTCCTCAAATAAGGTTTCTAGTCCTTTCTCCTTCTTTTCTTCCTTACAAGGACTCCATAGCGCACGTATTGGTTTGGTGGATCATGTCAAAGAAGTCTCATAGAATTTCTTCACTCTCGTTTCATTTTTGCTTCTGTGACTGGGTAATTTCAGGTGATATATGTCTTTTAATTCTTTATTTTTCCTGCTTGATTGAATCTACCTCTGAAGCTCTCTATTGAATTTTTGACTTCAATCATTATATTCTTATATATACATACATAGCTATACCTGTATGGAAGTTCCAGGGCTAGGGGTCAAATCGGAGCTACAGCCGCTGGTCTACACCAAAGCCACAGCAATGCCAGATCCGAGCCACATCTTCGACCTACACCACAGCTCACGGCAGTGCCTGATCCTTAACCCACTGAGCGAGGCCAGGGATCGAACCCGCAACCTCATGGTTCCTAGTCAGATTCATTTCTGCTGTGCCATGACGGGAACTCCTCTTTGTTCTATTATGGTGTCATGTTTCCTTGATTCTCTGTGATCCTGGTACTTTGCTTTGGTGCTTGTGCGTTTAAAGAAAAGATTCCTGTTCTGTCTTCAGGAGAGGATGGCATATACCAGTTTCTGGAGGTCTCTCAAAATTTTCTTATGGCTCACCTTCTCAACTCTTGCTTTTTCCTAGAAGGGTGTCTTAGAAGTGGGTTTCTTTTCTAAGTCCCACAGAGCCATGTCAGATTCTGAGAGCCACGTCAGGTCTTAAGATCAAATCACTCCTTTTCTGAGAGCAGTGCCTGAAATGCCAAGGCTTTTCGTGCAGCTTCCCTTTCTTTCCCTCCCTCCTAGAGAGGACGTCTTGCATGCTGCTCTTCTGCACAGTCTGCAGAGTCATGCCAAGTGCCTCAGGCGTCACCTTTCTCTTTTCCCCAAGGGAGTGCACTTAGGTTCTGAGCCAGGGGTACAAGCTCCATATCTCTTCCTCTCTCCTGAAGGAGCAGTGTCAGTGTTGGGCGCCTCTGTCAGATTTCACAGAGTTAAACTGGTTGCTGAATTCCACACTGGCTGCGTAGATCTGTGTGCTGTCTGCGGGGGCACAAGGAGCCTCAGTGGCAGGGCACACATGCCCGTTACCATGAGTTGTCACCTCTTTTTTTTGCTCTTTTCTGTCTGATTTCCTCAGCGTTCTGGGTGCAACGAGAGAGAAGCAGACCTCCAGAAGCAGTGCTCGTGGGGAGTGACCCAAAGGCTGGGGAAGCCATGCCTTCTCTTTGCCTTTTCCTCCCCTTCCCTTTGCTTCTGCCTCGAAACCGAGCTTTATCCCATAGTTCTCTGCCTCTTGCACTGATAGGAGTGAGTGTACGTTACCCAGGTTGGTGTTCCTACCAGAAGAGGGACAACTTTGTGTTTTTGGTCTGATCTTTTTCGACAGTTCTTCGCTGAGGCAGTCTTAAGATCTGGACGCACCACCTCTCCTTTGCTCACTGAGCGCCAAGATCACCAGTCATTTTTATGCAAGTTCACAATTCTTTCCATATTTTAAGCCTCTACTTTTTTTTTTTTTGACTTATCAATTCCAGCCCTATTTGAAGGCTCTAGTAATTTCCTAAAGAGATTCCCAAATATAGATGTTAACCAGAGGTTCCCAAAGGACTCTATCTTAAAAGTGTAACGTCTGTAACATCTGGTACATATAAATTCTCCCCTAGTGGATATTGGAGCTCCAGTTCTGCTTTGATTTTCTGTAAGGTATGACTTTTTTTGCCTATCTGAGACTTCCCCATAATTTTAAGTAGTTGTTGCTTTCTGGGCTTGCTGACTAATGTAGAGCAAACATTGCAGTCATTTGGTCACCTTTTTCAGTACCTAACTTGGCACAGTAATTAAACCAAGCTGTTCAACTTCTCTATGCAGAGGATTATATATTTTATGAATTGCTTGTTGTTGAAGTGGCTTATTTCTTGTTCTGGTCCTGTAATCAATAACCAATAATTACAGAACATATTCACCCCAAATATGCTGAATCATGTTATAAATTTTGGGGGAGTTTGTGAAGAGAGGAGTAGCGTGGGGTAGGCAATTTGATATTTATTCAGTTATGTTACTTCTTTGTATCTTAAACTAGGTGATTAATTCATAAAGAATTTCTATAATTATGATTTGTTCTTCTTTCTTATAATGAGTATTTCATTTACACCAGTATGATTTGTTCTTACATCATCCAAATCGGTCTAAAAAGTTTTGCCTTAAAATCTAATCCTTACTCAATTCAGAGAATTCTTTAATTTCATCCTTTATTTGGTACAAATAGTTAACCCCATATCAACCATCAAAGTATTCATTATAAAAAAGTTCAGTCAATGATTCAAATCATGTCTTAACTTCTTGCTATTTTCGTCAAAAAAGAGATTTCTCCTCATTATTCTTTTTAGAAGGAAAACAGGAAACCGGAATCTGATTTGCATAATTATTTTTGTTCCTATCAGGTTTAGTAAGGTCTACTTGCATTTTTTTATTAATTTTTTTCTGCATGGGTGTCAGGAAGCTAAATGATTGTGATTGTGTTTCTTGAAACTTTTATTTGTAGTCTTGCATTTAAATATAGTTAATTAGACACCAGATTTGTAGCTAATTAATTCATAAGCACTTCCTTAACCAAAATTGGAAATAGCAACAAATTTGACAGACTTTATTAGAAATACAGGAAAACCATTTAGACTGTAAAATGCATAATTCAGTAATAGAGTAAGAGTTGAATTCAGTATATTAAAAATGTATAATTATTTATGGGGGGGTTATTATTTTCAAAATACCTGAAGAAATCAGTAGATTGAGACACCCCATTAGTGGTTTTAGATCAGCATGAATTTATTTACCCTGCTCCTGACTAGATGAGAGGTGTAGGTTAGGCATAGGAGAACTGAGCAGGAGTAACTGGCTTTTAGATGGTTTGAAGTCATGACCATTCCTCATGCTTTAACAGGTAAAACTTGCCAGTCACTGAAAAGTATAAGCCTCTTGTTAATTTTAGGAGTCAAGATAGAATAATTATTACAAGTAAAAAGGTAATTAGAACTTCCTGTTGTGGCTCAGAGGGTTACGAAGCCGACATATTGTCCCTGGATGCAGGTTTGATCCCTGGCCTTGCTCAGTGGGTTAAGAATCTGGCACTGCCGTGAGCTGTGGCATAGGCTGCAGATGTGGCTCGTTTCTGGTGTTGCCGTGGATGTGGTGTAGGCCTGCAGCTATAGGTCTGCTTTGACCCCTAGCCCAAGAACTTCCATATGCAACAGGTGTGGCCATGAAAAGAAAAAATGGTAAATAATTATAGATCAGAATGTTGCCTTACTTCTTTTGTAAAATTTGATTAAAAAAACCCCCACAGAGCTAGAAGTGTTAACATGTGTGGTATTCCCTTTTATTTTTATTTATTTTTTTTATTGTTTTTGGCTGCACCTGCAGCATATGAAAGTTCCCAGGCTAGGCGGTCATTGAATCGGAACTACAACTGCCAGCCTACACCACAGCCACAGTAACACAGGTTCCAAGCCTCATCTGTGACTTCCACCACAGCTCACGGCATGCTGGATCCCTAATGCACTGAGCAGGGCCAGGGATCAAACCAACATCTTTGTGGATACTAGTTGGGTGTGTTAACACTGAGCCACGATGGGAACTCCCCCCGCCCTTGTTTTTTAAACCTAATTTTTCTTTGTTGAAAGTGTGGAGCAGATACCTCAGCATGTGCTTCTTAAAAATTCTTAAAGTACATTTCTTTAAGAACTTTCAGTCGTAAGAGTATATTTTCTGAAAGTGCTCTTTAATTTCAAAGAGCTGTCTTGCTTTTGCTCTTATGCCCATCCGTATATTATTCAAAACCAAAGGACAAAGAATTTTGGTTATATATTGCGATGTATTCTTTGTGTTGTATTTGAAAGTACATTTGGAAATATTTGAAGTTTATGGATGACAGCTTTCCAGTTTTATATGTATTGTTTATATCCTATGAATTCAAGAATAAATAAGGACCATGAGAATGTGTTTCTTCCGCTTCTAAGTACACAAACATCCTTATTTGTTCTAAAATTACATTTATTTGTGATAATATGTTTTTCATATTTTTTTCTGTTTTAGGCTAAAAACCTCATAGAAAGATTTTTTAATCAACAAGTAGAAGTTCTGGGCAGACGTGCAGAGCCATTGCCAGAAATATACTATATCGAAGGTACTCTCCAGATGGTCTGGATTAACCGCTGCTTTCCAGGGTATGGAATGAACATCCTGAAACATCCGAAGTGTCCTGAGTGCTGTGGTATGTAGGGAACTGTGATTTTTTGGTTTATAGTTATGAAAACTCACTCACTCTCACTAGGACTAAGTGCATGTCTGTCACTTCTTTTATAGCATTTAGATTTGAAGTAGTGTGTTTGGAAAGACGTGTCAATCGGAAGGTATAAAAGAAAAAAGCTCTCTTGATTTTGGCCTTGTTTTAACATCATAATGAGGGGGGCATGGGGACATTAGGCAGTTGTCTGGGAGGAAAAGCAAATACTAGTTGCCAGAGACTTAGAATTACTTAAGAGCCCAAATATATTTCTTTTAGAAGCAATTTTTTGATGAGTACACATTTGTCTATAATCTATTAGGTATCTTTTTACTTAAAAAAATAAGTGTGTGGATTGCTTTATTACCAGTGGTTCCCTTTGATCTTTGCTCCTCTCTGTAAAGGATCTGAGCTTCCACCTGGCTCTCCTCCATCTCCCTGCTTATTATAGAGGAGTCTGCAGAGGCTGTTTAGGATAAGGGCCTGGATTCAAACAAAGTCTTTGAATTTGTTTTTCACTTGTTGAGTGCATCAGTTAATCTTCAGTCTCCAAAGACTTTCTAGTATAAATATCATTAAATTGGTACCATTTTTGTTGAGTCGTCTCTGTTCTTTCCTGCTCTTTTACTATCTTATGTTAGATTAAGAACGTTTTTGTACGATAGAGCACTAAATTTTTTTTTTTTTGCTTTGCTTTATTTAACTTGGTTAGATTTTGCTTTATTTTTTCGTGATTTTGTTTTTCTTAAGGATATGAAATTTTACAGGATGTACTGAAAATTTATCTTAGGAAATACAAGACAAATAAGTAAAGCACTTACAAATGCCAACCACATGACTATGTTCATAATGTGTGATTATGTGTATCTCTCAGGAGCACATAAAATGATAAAGAAAAGCCTGGGAGGCAATGAAAACAAATCCTAATAGTTAGCAGTCTATTAAATGCACTGACATTGTCACTCAATAAAGACTTAAACTAAAAAACTTCAATATTTATATCTCATTAATTCCAAGAATTTTTAAATAGTTAAACATAGATCTTTCAAGTGAAAGTATAGGTTTGGTTTTCTGAGAAGTACAAATAATTTCATCATATATTTTTTTGCATTTATAAAAGTTAAGATGTCACAATTTTTAGGTACTCTAATTTTATTATGTAATTATAACATTCAAGTTATTATTTGCTCTAGTAGTTGATCAAGTTCATTAAATAACTTTTATTCCTGACAGCAGACCCCATGAGAAGTACATAATAAAACTTATATATAAATTTTTAAAATATTTTCTACCTCTGAAATACTGTTTTTCTCTCCCAAATTAATGCTCTTGGCCCACAGAGTTTAGATATATAGGAAGTGCATTCATGAAACAATTAGGGCAAGACCACTAGACTACAGAGAAGAAAAGAAAAAAAGGAGAATTAGAGTTAGGACCAATCATAGAGGATTAAGGTAATTGAAAAAAAAAGCCCTCTGAGTGATTTGAGACTTGAAGTAAGACGTTGAAGGTGTGGGCTTAGCAAGCACCATCCAATCAAGGGCATGACTGAGCATTTCAGGGGGATTTTGGTCAACTGGGGCTAGAGGAGTAGTATCAGAGGAGCATGGGGCAGGTGGCCTTTGACGGCAAAGTGGGAGAGTCCAGTTCAATGTGGTGATTGGAGTCCATTCTTTATGCAGAGGAGAAAAATAACGTTTTTAAATTTTATGAGATCATTATTGTTGTTCAGTATACATATCACCTAATGACGTACTGTGTTTCGTTTTGTGTCCTTCTGTGATAAACGAATATTTTAATTTAGAATTACCTTTGTGCTATCGTCTCTGTTAGACTAAAACAGAGCTCCCTTTTTTGCACAGAATTCATTAAGTATAAAGTGGCGTTCAGGTCCCCATCATATACAGTAATTTTTGTCTGTATTATAAGAGGCTATCACTCTAAAATTTTTAAAGAGCACTTACAACCCAAAAAACAAATAGTTCTTCAGATTGGAAGGCAGTATAAAATATAACAATAGTTACAAGACAGAATTAACATAGTAAGTGAACCTAAAATCCATTCCCATGTGGAGTGTAATCCTGGACGGAGGCATGTAAAACATAGGAGATGCTTTGTAAAACGACTTCCCAAATGAAGACATTGAGACAGCACCTCGGCTGTGTGACGGAGGGTTATTTACTTTCTCAGCCGTTGGCTGTGTCAGCAGTGATGGTTTCTTCTTTTTGGATGTGTCACTTTACTCATGTAGTTTTACAACTGGATGACACATAAAACTCTGCTGCTTATAGGCCTGGAGACATTTTTTTACCTATATTATTTTTCTATTTTCTAGTTAGTTTAGCATTTTCAATTTATTTTCACGGCAAAATTGTTTTTTTGTTGTTGTAGTTTTGTCTTTTGTCTTTTTAGGCCCACACCCGTGGCATACGGAGGTTCCCAGGTTAGGGGTCAAATCGAAGCTGTGCAGTGCTAGACCTGAGCTGCGCCTGCAACCTACACCACGGCTCAACGGCAATGCCAGGTCCTTAACCCACTGAGCAAGGCCAGGGATTGCGTCTGCATCCTCATGGATGCCAGTCAGATTCGTTTCCGCTTAGCCACGACGGGAACTCCTAAAACTGTTTTTTAACTTCACACTTAGCATTGCTTACCATATGCAACCTTATGTCGATCATTTTGACACTGAATAATTAAAAAGTCCTAATTTGTGAATTATAGATATCTCATAATTTCATAAATTATGTCATACTACAAAGACCAGCTAAAATATTATATTGTTTCTGATAGAATTTTTGACAAGATTCTGAAATATATTTTCCTGTGCAATTTTTATAGTTTCTCTTATTTCTGTAGGACTCTGTCACATCTTGTTTTCCTCTTTATTTTATTCTTATTTAATCTTTACCAAATAGCATATTTTGACATAATATTCCACGCCTCCTTTTTCTTCCTCATTAAACTATGGCAGTCTCTGAAAGCTATCTGAAGACCTTCTCAAAAATATATCCAAGGTGTGGGAACCAGAGAGCTCATTTGCAGTAAGCATCCTTGGTATCCTTGGTGACTGATGCATGTGGAAGTTTGAGCTTCTGAGTGTTAGAGCTGATAAAGCAATGCCTACGGAGGATACCTTTCCTTCTGCTGAGGCAACAGGCTGGTTTTCATTGACCATTATGGCTTAATATGTGTGTTTATCAATAGTAGTTTGGGCAACATTATTTTCTGCTGCTTTCTTTACAAATAACGTTTTCTGTTGCACATGCAAAGTTTGGGGAGTTCCAGGAAACTTAAGGAAAGAACTTTTTCATAGTGATATAGTGTCTATGTCAGTAGTTACATAATTAGGGGACAGGTTAAATATTCTGAGATAATTTTATTAATAAGGTATAATTTTGTACTTTATACAGTGAAAGTGAATTGTTTAGTAGATACAGTTGTTATTAATAAGGTATTTTAGGCTCTAAAATTTTATCATGCTCAGACATGCAACCCTGAACTCAATTTTTAATTTTATGTCTAAGAAACAAGAAAAAATAACGACAACAACAACAACAACAAGCTGATGTCACCAAACAGACTTTAAGGCAAGGAGCCTTACTAGATACAAAGAGGCATTACGTAATGATAAAATAATAAATCTAACAAGAAGATATGATAATAAAATATTTCTGAATCTTTGAGTTCTTAATAACATAGGTCTGAAATACATAAAACAAAAATTGTCAGGTAGTCCTCACATATAAAGCCATGTAGAAAAAAAAGGATTGGACCCAGCTAAAAAATTATTTCCAGGTGTTTTACAGACATAAATACACGAAGCGTTGTGCATGTTTTAGAATGTAACAAAAAAAATCGCCTTCAGCATCAGAAAAAGATTTTTTAAAAAACACACAAAAGTCACTAACCTCAATAAAAAGTGTTCATTTAGTCTACATAAAAATGAAATACTTGTGTTTATAAAAAGAAACTGCAAAGAGAGAAAAGACAATCCACAGAATGGGAAAATTATTTGTAATGGATATGAGCAACAAAGACTAATACATGTAGAAACCTCTCCTAAACATTTTTTAAGAAGGCAAAACAACTTGGAAGAAGTTTGAACAAGGACTTCACAAAAAGAGTGATTCCAAATGGTTGGTGGCCCCATGAAAATATGTTCAGCCTTTTTGTAATCAGGGAAATGTAAATTAAAACAACATGAGATCCTACTACACACCTCTTGGTTGGGCAGAAGACAAACGTCTTAGTACACTAGGATACGGAGCTCTGGGAGTGACACACTGCCTGAGGGTAAACCATGCCCCTTGGGGACAGTTTGATGATATTCTCGAAAATGCAACGACACACTTGCTCTGCAGTTCGACTCTCAGGAAAGTGTCTGCACAGCTTAGTTTTTGATAGTCCCAAACTAGAGACAACCCAAATGTCCACTGGTGGTAAACGTACGAACACAGAGTGATATGTTCATGCAATGGAATATGCTGTGTGGGAATGGCTGTAATGAGTGAACGGGAATGAAACCGTACGGATACATTTTATGAACATGACTTGTGGAAAAGAAGCTAAGCATGGTAGAATCCATGTAACCTAGGCATCGCTCAGCTGTGGGTTGTGGAGCTTTATTCACGAGTGCTGAAATCTGAACCTGTAATGCGATCTAAGGAAATTAGCACCGTGACAGGAAAGACGGCTGGTGCTGCCTGGTGGAGGGAGGGCGTCTGAGTGGAGCGCGGCTCGGGAGGCGTGGGGAGGGAGGGCAGCGTCCTGTGTCGTGGCCTTGAGTGTTCTGTGCAAACATTCGTTATCGTGTACGTTTGTGTCTTATTTTTTTCTCTGTGTTAGATTTTGCAACAAAAAGGTAAACAATTCACATTTCCCCAAAGCTTAAACAACATTTTATTTTGGATTTAGATTATTTACCATTTTTATTATTATATTACATGTTATTTACAATTAACCAGCTTTTATCTTTTGAGTTATTTCCTATTATAGATTTATAGAAATGTGAGTATTAATCTCAAGTAATAAACACTTCTGATTTTTTGGTGTGTTATTTTAATGCTTCAAAATGTTCACACTGCTGTAATCTCTCTCTCACAATATATGTGTGACTACAGGTGTTTTGGAATGTCCTTTAATGGATTCTGAATGTGACTTTTCAAAAAATGAATAGCAAAATGTTCTAGACATGCAGAGCAAGGGCTGGATCCCTCACCCTGCTGCATTCAAGCCGTCTGCCAGAACTTCCCAGATGCGCCATGCAGGGCTTGTTACAGGCCAGCATCCCACCGCATTTTCAACTCTCCATTCCCTTCCTTCTCCCTCACTGCTCTCCTCCAGTTAAATTCCTTTTCGGATCTTTCACTCAGATTTATCTGCTTGATCTCGTTCCCACTGTAGCCATCTCAATTTGGATTTCATTTTCCTGTGCCTGGAGGGCTTACCGTCTTTTCCCCTGCTGGAATCCCTTTACTCATTCTCCTTATTCAGTCTCTTCCCACATCGCTTCCATTATGCTTCTAAGCTCTGAATGTAATCATGTAACTACTTTAAAAACTTCATTGATAAAACCCAGCTTCAAAGCATAACTTACTATACCCTTTATAAGCCAGTTCTTCCTTATTTTTAGCAAGTCGTAAATACCTCCGCTGTAGCACTGATGTCATTATTTATATTTTCCTCATCTAGGAAATGTGCTGGAACTCAGAAATACATAGAGTGCATACCTGAGTGCCAGGCACTGCGGATACACAAACATGTTGCTTCTCTTGTGTTTATATCTTATCTGGTCCAGCAGCTTGTATACAGACGGTCATTGCACACGATGAAGGGCACAGTGATGGACATCAAACAAGGTGCTGTGATGTGCCCTGGAGAACCTGTCAGGATTTAAACCGTAACCCGGAGGCCTTCCCACTGGTATTTTGAATAGGATCTAACGAAAGTGCCATTGTCAGAGGTCTGGGCAGGGTTAGAGGATGTTGAGCTTCCTGGGACTTCAGTATCTTGAAGCAGTTACCATCCACAGGCGCGAAGAATGAAGATGAGGAAAGAATGATGCAGCAGCCCGTGAGAGCTGCGGAAGCGTGGCTGCCTGACTCCAGCTGAGCCCTGTGCTCCAGTGAGGCAGCCGCCCCATGAAAGTGGCAGGAGGCAAGAGGGGTCCTGTCGTCCGCTCATGGAGCCTTCCTTTGGCCTGAGCCAGAGGAGCGGTGGTGGGGAGGGGGGAGGTGGGGGGGAGTTAGAGGGGGAGGGAGACAGAAAGAGAGGGAGGGAGGAGGGAGAGGCAGACAAGGGTGGGAAATGGACTGGGTGTGCGTGCAGTTGGAGACCACCACGGAGAGTATCTAGGGGCGAGTCGGGACAGCATAAATTGCATTTTCAAGAATGGCTTTACTCAAAGTGACTCTTGAGCCCTGCATGATAAAAAGAAGATGTGTAGAGATTTGTGTACTGGGTTTTGCTGACATACAAAGGCAGGACTAAGCATGACATGCTTCAGAACTGATGACTGGCCATGAAAAGAGGAAGTAGATTTAATGTATTTGGGACAAAACCAAGAAGTATTCATGGGATGTAAAAGCAGGAGGACGGTGAGGAATAAAGGGTGATGCTTATGTTTAAACATGAGTAGGTGATAGATACTGAGTACCCGTTAAATTATTTTTATGGTATATGAAGTTGTAGTCTGATTTTATTTCATGTAGAATGCTCAGTTTCTCAGTATGATTTATTAAAAAGTTCACCTTTTACCCAGGGCTACTTTAAGTATCTATTTAGGCAGATATTTTATTGAATTCTTTTTCTTTTTTTTTCTTTTTTCTTTTTGGCTACAAGTGCCCCGTACAGAGGTTCCCACAGCAGTGACAATTCACTGTTCCATCAGGGAATTCCCAGTAGATATTTTTCTGAATACTCTCTTTTTAGTCTGTTCTTGCAGAAATTAGTTATAACTTTTAACGAGTCTCAATTCGCCATAAAGCATGTCTTTATGTATTTTGAGGTAAATGCCAGGTATCTGTGAATATTTTGTTGTTTGATATTCAGTATTTTTGTATTTTTATATTTTTGTGTTATTGAGTTTTGTTCTGGAACACACAGAAAAATTGTTTGGAAACAGTTCAATCATTTCTGGTCTTGTTTTTAATATTTATTTGCCACAATCCCCACTACTGAAGCGAGAATTTCTGTTTACTCTGACCATAAGCCTGCTATTCTTGAAGGTTTCCATACGAACGCCTGGGATCACGCCCACTTACTGGTCCTGTGTGTGCACTGGGCACTGTTACCTTACAGGGTGGGTGGAATCTAAAAGTTCAGGGCCTAAGAAAATTATGGAAGCCATGTGTTTTATGACCTAGCCTGGAAGTCAGCTAGTGTCACTTAAAATACAAAGTTCCGTGTCAAGAGGAGATGACACGGGTGGATTCTGCTGCTCCGATGGGTCAGTGTGAGAACGTGTAGGAGGGGTGCTCATCCTTTTACCAGTACTGCTTGCTTTTTACCAGTACTGCTATGAAGATAGAGATTTACGTCTTCGAGAAACACAGTGGGCCACCGAGCCCTTTATGTCCCCCTTTCTTTTCAAATCAGCTGGTCAGTTTTCATTTTCAGTAGGCCGGGGAGGGTTATGCTTTAGCAAGGAGGCTTCATGTTCATAAAGGTGTTATGTCCCTACCTCTGTTTTTCATCTTCATTGAGGTATAATTAACAAACCCTCGTATGTATTTAGGATAGCTCGATGTTTTGCTGTATGTATACATTACTGACGATCGCCGCAATCAAGCTAATTCACATACCAACACATTCCACGCCTCTCATAGATCACTTGAGACTTACTGTTTTGCCATATTTCAAGCATGCAATACAATATTGCAGGTTAGATCTGTACTTGGATCTCCAGAATTTATTCACCCTGAATAACGGAAACTTTGTAACATTTCCTCATTTTCCCTCTCACCAGTCCCCGGGAACCGCCATTCTGCATCCAGCTTCTGAGTTACTGTTTTAGATTTTGCATATAGGTAAGATCCTGCAGTATTTGTGGAAACACATTTCAGTCAATGTTATGAAAGTGTAATAAATGCACTCACTTTAGTTTTAAATGGGCACGTTTTAATTGTACAGTTCAGGGAGTTTTGACAAGCGTATTCAGCCTTTTTACTGATACTGCTGTGAAGATGGAGATGTGCATTCCCCGGACTGTTCCCTTATGTTCACAACCACTTACAGCTACTTACTAGATGTGCCACGGTTTATTCATTCATTCCATTTTTGCCGGGCATTTGGGTTGTTTCTAGCTTTCGGCTATTGTGAATACAGCTTGTAGGAACATGTCTGCATTTGTTTTTTGAGGACCTATGTTTTCATTTCTCTTGGATAAATACACAGGAGTTAAGTAAGAGGGTAATGTGGCAAAGTATTTTTAGGTTGTTCAGAAACACCTCGGCTTTTGCAAAGTGGTTGTAGGACCTTGTGAGTCCGCCAACGGTGCATGAGCGTTCTAGTTTCACGTTCTTACAGTCTTGATACTGTCCATCTTTTAAATTGTAACCATCCTGATCAGAGTGTAGTGCTGTTTTATTTGTAATATAATTTGTATTTACCTTATACCTAATTATATCAAATATCTTCTCATTTTTTCTTTCAGCACTCACATATATGCTTTTGTGAACTGTTTGTTCAAATCTTTTCCTCTACGCTTTTATCAGGTTATTTTTCTTCTAAATATTGACTTACAAGACTTATTTATATATCTGGAAACCAGTCCATATATATTCTTTTACTTTCTTAATGGTTTCTTTCAAATATAGAAGTTTCAATTTTGACAAGACTAAGTTTTTCCATTTTTTTCTTAATGGAATAAAGGTATTATGTCCATTCAAGGAAATTTTGCTTACCCCAAAGTTATGAAGAATTTCTCCTATTTTCTTCTAGAAATACTGACCTTGCATTGTGCGGCCTTGCTAATAAGCCTCAATTATAGTTCTAAGAGTTTATTTTTTATTTTTAGGACTTTCTTCATACCTGATCATCTCACATAGGAATAATTTCCATGCTTTTAATTTCTTTTTATTGCCCCATTAGTCTGGCCAGAATGCTCAGAAAAGTGTTCAGCAGGAGTGGTCAGCATTCTCTGCCTGTTCCAACTGTCAAGGCCTGTGGGCTTTCCCAATTAGCAATCGTGATATTAGTTAGAGGCTTTTCAGAGATGCCATTGATCAGGTTGATGAAGGAAATTCTGTTCCATTCCCTATTTATTTTTATTTTTCATCATGAGTGAGATTGAATTTTGTCCTGTGTACACCATTGAGATGATCATATGTTTTATATATTTTATGGTGCGTTGATTGATACATAGACATTAAAGCAACTTTGTATAAAATGACCTATAATATAAATTATATGTCATCACTATTCACAATTTCTGTATATCACTGAGGTTTAGATGCTGACATTTTTTAAGGGTTTTTGTGTCTATATTCATGAGAAACTTTGGCCTGTATTTTTCTTGCAAATATATGTACAATTGTAATGAATTGCAAACATTCCCTCTTCCTGCTTTTTCTAAATGGCTTATGTAAAATTTATACAGTTTTTCCTTCAAGTGTTTAATTCCTTATTGAAAAACTCCACCTTGAGGCTTGTCTAGTTTTGGTTTTCAGGGGAAGATTGCATATGTGTGTGTGTGTGTGTGTGTGTGTGTGTGTGTGTGTGTGCGCACATGTGCCTTTGATTTATTATGGCTCTTTGGAAACAGAATTTTTTATAATGTAATATTTCAAATGTCTAAAAATGTAGAAGATGGTGTTGTAAACAAGTACGTGCCTATCACCAATTCCAGACAAGTTTCATATTCCAGCACTGCTTCATACCCTAACGTTTAAATAGGGCACAGCCAGAGCCTCCCGTGAAGGCCTCAGCAAATCCATTGTCTTCCCTTTTGGCATATATGTGTCCGTTGGTTTTTTAACACCAATTCAGGATTTTATACTTCTAATTCATCTTGAAGCAACCAATAGCAAATATTATTGGTTTGTGTGATAATAAATAAATGGTGTTTTACCTTGGAATTCCTGCTATGGTGCGGTGGGTTCAGAATCCAGTTGCAGTGGCTTTGGTTGATGTGGGGACATAGGTTCAATCCTGGCCAGGTGTGTTAAAGGATCTGGCATTGCCTCAGCTGGAATACATCTGGGATTATCATCCGACTAACAGATGATATGGTGCAGTGGGTTCAGAATCACAGCTGTGGCTTGAATTCAGGCCCTGGCTCAGGAACTTCCGTATGCCATGGGTGCGGCCATTAAAAAAAAAAGGTATCAATGTGCTTTTTGGGGCTCAACCTTGACATACAGTTACCTACACATCAGTTGAAATTATACAGTCAAATGACTTGAACATGTATACATCTATGAAACTATCACTACAATCAAGAAAAGCATCTCTGCCATAGTTCTGAATTTTGCTTATGCCTTTTTGTAATCAACCCTACTTCAGCATCCATTCCTAAGCAAATTCTGATATGTTTTGTGTTAATATATACTTGCATGCATTTTTATAATTTTCTATAAATGTAGTCATGCAATATATAACCTTTGAATTCTTTCGTTCAGCATAATGATTTTGAGGTTCATCAGTATTATTGAATGTGTTAGTTTGCTCCTCTTTATTGCTGTGTAGTGTTCCATTGTATGGATATACCACATTTTGTTTATCCATTCTCCTGATGATGGACATTTGGGTTGTTTCCAGTTTTAGGCCATTACAAATAAAGCTGCTATGAACATTCCCGTACAAGTCTTTGTGTGGACATATGTTTTCATTTCTTCTGGAAAATACCTATGCTTGCGATTGCTGGGTCATATGGTAAGTGTATTTAACTTTATTTTTTAAAAAAGCCAAATTATTTCTAATGTGGCTATACAATTTTCATGTTCTACCAGCAACGTTGTGGAGTTCCAGTTGTTCCAAATAATTTCCGAAGCATGAGAAATTGTCACTCTTTTAAATGTTGGCCATTCCAATGTATGTATGTGTAGTGGTATCTCATTGTGTTTTTTATTTTAATTTTCCTTTTTAAAAGATATTTTCAAATTCCTATTGGATATTGGTATTCTTTTGTACAGTATTTGTTCAAAGCTCTTTCCATTTTTAAATTGGGTTGTTTTATTGAGTTGTAAGAATTCTTAGTTTACATGGACAGAAGTTCTTTTCTGTGCTGTGAATATATTCTCCCAGACTATGGCTTTCATTTTTGTTTAAAAAAAAACAAGTTGAAGAAGTCCAATTTATTAATTTTTTTATTCTGCAGTTCATATGTTTTTGTGTTCTAATAAACTTTTTCCTACCCTAAGGTCACAAAGATTTTCTACTGTGCTTTTTGTTTAGCGCTTTGGGTTTGTGCATTTAAGTCTATAATAGATATTAAGTTAAATTTTCTATCTGATGTGAGGTAAGGGTCAGTAGTCATCCTTTACAATACAGATATCCAGGACAGTAGTCATTTTTTATAACACAGATAGCCAAACCTGAAGACCCAGCACCATTTGTTGAAGACTTTTCTTTTCCCATTAAATTTCCCTTGTTACCTCTGTCAGAAATTCAACTATTTATTCATGGGGGTTTACTTCTGCTCTGTTCATCTTTATGTTAACATTTCACCAGTACAAAAGGGTCAATTAATGTAGCTTTATAATAACTACTGTATTACGTTGAAAATTTGCTTTGCTTTTTCAGTTTGAATTACGTGTAAATTTTAGAATTAGCATGTCAAGCTATACAAAGAAGCCTACTGCAACTTGAGTAGATTGCATTGATTCTAGAGACAAAATTGATGATAATTGTCACCCTAAACATACTGTCTTCCAAACAGTGAATATGGTGATTTCATTGTGTAAATCCTTTTATATTTGTTTCAAGGATGTTTTGTAGTTTTTATTGTGTATATCTAGCAAATATTTTCTTGTATTTATTCACATTACTTTTTTCCTCTCCTGTGAATTTACTTGTTTTAATTATTTAATTTTCCAGTTAGTGTATAGGAATACAGTTGATTTTTAAGTATTAACTTAGATTCTGTGTCTCTGTTTAATTCAGTGATTATATCTGATAATCGTTCTATAGTTCTGTATTTTTATGAGTATGCATATCATCTACGAATAACATTTTTACTTCTTCATCGGATATATATGCCTTTTTTCCTTTTACTTTATTGCAATAACTAGGTCCTCCAGTATGATGTTGAATAGAAATAAAAGCAGGCATTTTTATCCTGACCTCAATATTAGATATAAATAACTTTTTCAACATTAAATATAATATTAGCACTAGCACTATTTTAGGTACTTGTCAATTTGAAGTAGATCCCTACTGTTCTTAGTTTGCTGAAGTCTTGATCATGAATAGTTGGTGAATTTTACCTCATTCTTTATCTGAACTTTTAAAAAATAAACAGAAGATTTTTTTATTTTATTATATTAGTGTAGAAATTTGCATTGATTGATTTTCTAATATTGAACCAACCTTGTATTCCTGAGATAAACCCTACTTGATCATGATCTTTTATCCTCTTTATTTATTGTTTGCCTTAATTTGTTAACATTCGTACCTTTTTCAAGGAGAGTATTCATTTGTATTTTTTATAGTGTCTTTGTCATGTTTATGAAATACAGTTACACTGGCATCCTAAAATGAATTTGGCATTCTCCCCTCCAACTTTATTTTCCAAAAGAGTTTACGTAAAATTGGTGTTATTCTGTCTTTTACTATTTGATGGGATTAATCAGGAAAGTGATCTTTTTTGTTGATCCATGTGTTTATTATTCCACTAGAACCCTGTCTTTATTACTGTAGCTGTTGACTTTTAAGTTCAGTTATTGTGATTTCTCTTTTTTCTTCTCTCACAAAGTTGTTTGAACTATTCCAGCTCATTTATTTTTCCATATAACACTTGAATCAACTTGTTTTGTATGTACCAACAAAAATGGAAGTATACTTGTGGAATTTTCATAACAGTGGTATTGAACATATAGATCAATTTAGAATTTAGGTTTACATTACCTTTGCAATGCTGCATCTTCCAAATTGTGAACATAGTGTATCTGTCATTTATTTAGGTTATCTTTGATTTCTGTGATCAGTAGTTTATAGTTATCATACAAATCTTAAAGATGTTTGTTATATTCATATCTAATGATTTCCTTTTGAGGAGAGCTAGGTTGTATTGTAGTTTTAATTTTGGAGTCCAATTGTTTATTGCTAGTATTTAGAAATATTGTTTTTGTTTTTCAACTTCACTTCCTGATACATTGCTAAACTCAATATTCTAGGAGACTTTTTGTGAGTTCTTGGAATTTTTTTTTTTGTCATTGATTTTACTTTTTTCCAATAAAAGCTGTATCTATCAATTTATTGATCTATAATTTCTCCTAAGCAGTGCTTTAAATTCATTCCATTAATTTTAATGTCACATTTCATTGTTGTTAAATTAAAACTATTTTGGGTATTTGTTTTTCTACATATCTTACTGTTCTTGACACTTAATTTAATTAGTATATGGTTAGAGAATATTTAAACTCATTAAATTGGTTTATAGTCTGTTATACGGCCTGTGTTGACTGAAGTTAATGAAGAATATGGGTATTTTGCAGTTGTTGGATGTAGTGTTCTGAAAATATAAGCAGATCAGGTCGTTAATAGTTTAAGATCTAGTTATTTCCTGACAGTGGAATTGTTCTTTAACCCTTAGTGATTATTATTAGGCACCTACAGATTTCAGTATTTTTGTCTTTCTGATGAATTGCCCCTTTTATAATTATGAAATGTCTGTCTTCACCCAATTACCCTTTTCTTTGAATTTTATTTTATATTAGTGTAGCAGTTCCAGTATTCTTATCTTCACTGTCTTTTTTTGCCATGTGCCTTCAGCTGATCTATATATCTACTGTAGGTTGCTTATAGTTGACTTTTTTAAGTC
This sequence comes from Phacochoerus africanus, assembly GCF_016906955.1. NCBI lineage: Eukaryota > Metazoa > Chordata > Mammalia > Artiodactyla > Suidae > Phacochoerus > Phacochoerus africanus. The sequence goes on along the minus strand of NC_062554.1, from coordinate 135,408,337 downwards.
TAGTTTGTCAATATTTGCCTGCCAATTAAAATGTTTACATCATTGTATTATTTATTTTCTGTTTGCCTCCTGTGGTTTTTGATCCGCAACCTTTTAAAAAATACATTGTTTGAATATTTTAAGTATTATAGTTTAAATTATTCAATGGTAAGTTAGCTGTATTTAATTCATTCAATTTCCTTTTTGACTGTACTTTTTTGTATGTTTTTGGTAAAGAGTACGCAGACTTACAATTTCATTGTCTACTTTAGTTCATATTGCACTAATTCACTAATTCAAAACGTAGAAACTTTACAATCCTCAGGAGCCCTTTATCTGGCTGCCTCTTCTCAAAACTGCTCTTTATGTCATAATCGTATTTCCTGCATATAGGTGCACGGAAAATTCCTCCAAGATCTATTATAATTTTTATTTTAAGATTCTTACATATTTTAAATAACTTAAGGGGGAAAATAGTCTTTCAAATTTATCCAGATGTTTTCCATTGCTGATACTCTTTCATTCGTGAATATCCAAGTTTTCCTCTTCCTTACGTATTATGTCATCTGAAAGAGTTTACTCTTTCGGAAATTCTTGTAGAGCAGATATGCTGGTGGCAAATTCTCTTACCTGTTTTCTATCTGAAGACGACTCTTCTGTATCTATAAATGTCTGTTCTTTATTTCTTGATGGATATTTTCTCTAAGTATAGAATTCTGAGTTGAAATATTTTTTCAGCCTTTAAAACTGTTGTGCACTGCATTCTGACCAGCATGGCTCTGGTTGGAAATCTACAGTTATTTAAGTTGTTTCCTTGTACATAATTTGCCACTTTTGTCCAGCTGCTCTCCGCAAGTATATCTTGTCAACAATTTGAATGTGATGTTTTTTGACATGACTTTCTTTGAATTTATCCTGTTTAGGGTTCTCTGGGATACTTGAATCTGTAAATTTATGTAGTTTGCCAAATGCTGTAGTATCATTTTTATATATTGATAGGTCTTCTATTGCCCATCTCTAGTTACCGTATTCATCTTTTCGTATTGACAATAATACCCATAGGTTATACCAACTGATATAATACAGATGCCTGAGGCTTTGTTTCTTTCCACCTCTGATTGTTTTAAAGTTTTTTAAAATCTCCATTCTTCAGTTTATTTCATTTATTGATATATCTTAGCATGTTGTCTGATAATTCAAACATCATTCATCCTGAAGTTACTTGTTTTTTTTTTTTTCTCTTGTTAGTAATAGGTCAAATTTTCCTGGATTTTTGGATATTGACTTAATTTTTGTTGTACCTTATGACTATGAATGGCATGTTATATATTCTCTGAATTCTGTTATAATGATCTGGAAAAGGTTGAATTTTATCCTAGCAGGAAATCCAATGCAATTCCAGTTTGGTTCTCAAAGGCTATGCTAGTTTGGGTTCTTTTCCATGCATGCATCTTCAGGAGTTAGGATGCAGCTCGTATGGTTTCCATTCTCAGGTTAGTTCTCTAAGCCTTTGTATGTTGGCTTGTATACTACATTACACTGTATGTGGCGTACACAGGATATACAGGTTTTGCTGAGTATTGTGAAGGCTCATACTCAGGATTAAGGGAACTCTTTCTTAGCATCAGTTGCCTCATGAGTCGCCCTCCCACTGTGGGCTCCCTTGGCTTTACTTCCTGAGTCCATTGGCCAGAAGGATGGCAAGTGTTTTCTCAGAGCTCTGTCTACCTGCACAGCGCTGCTCTGTAAATCAGTGAACCCCAGTGCTGAGGCTGAGAGAGAAACTAAAACAAATGAGATACTTGCCTCTGGGTGGGTTGCTTCTTTTGACCACCCTTGTGAGTTCATCTCATTTCCTTTGCTTTTTAGAGACACCAGATAGTTAATTAATCTTCAGTTCTTGTTTTTAGGCATAACCAGTGGGTTGAATGGGCATGGGGTGATTTGACCACCTCAGCAGAACCGTAGCTCCCTGTGGGAAGAATTTTAATTAAAATTGTTAGTTGACAGAACGCTTTTCAGGTTTTCGGAGTCCATTTTTATAATTTGTACATGCAAGGTGTTTGTCCATTTTCATAAATGGTTAAACTTATTCCGCAAATTTATCACAGCATTGTCTTATTTTAACAGTCATTGAATCTGTAGTGATCTTTCTTCATTCATTCTCGATGCTATTACTCATTTGTCTTGACTAATTGGTTTTTGGTTTTACAAGCTCTAGCTAGAGGGCTGTCCATTTTATTAGTCCCTTCAAACAGCCAGGTTTTAGGTTATTGGAGTTTTCACTTACCTGATTTTTATTTAATATCTCTTATTACTTTAACATTTCCTTATAATTTTTGCTTTATTCCTCATCTGAAACTTAATATGCTCTTCTTTCTTTAGTTTCTTAAGAGAGCAGCATAGCACATTGATATTATATCTTTCGCGCTCTCCTATTTTTTATTTTTTTAGGACCACACCCACGGCAAATGGAGGTTCCCAGGCTCAGGGTCTAATCAGAGCTACAGCTGACAGCCTATGACACAGCCACAGCAATGGCAGATCTGAGCTGCATCTGTGACCTGCACCACAGCTCACAGCAACGCTGGATCCTTAACCCACTGCGCGAGGCCAGGGATCGAACCCACAACCTTGTGGTTCCTAGTCAGATTCGTTTCTGCTGCATCATGACAAGAACTCCTTTCTCTTTTCTTGTATAAGTATTTAAAGCAATACATTTCTCCATACCATTATTTTACCTGCATCCCACTAATTTTATTTAAAGTTTTCAATCAGTACAAAATATTTTCCAGTTCCCTTGTCCCAGGGCTCATTTAGTGGTATTTGGTTTGATTCTCATATAACAGATCAGTATCAATAACAGTTTATATTGTTGATTTCCAACTAATTTTTTTTTCGTTTTACCCTGTAATACTTTAAATCTTTTCATTGTTTTGAGAAGTGTTTTAGGGCTAGGGATATGTTGATGAATGTTCCATGTTCTCTTGAATAATAAATTTATTCTGATATTTAGGTAGAAGTTAAGTCTTCTATATCCCTATTGTTCTAGTTTCCACTCGTTAAGTGAATTGGCAAGTGTGAAATGTTGACGCTGCCAGCTGTAATTGTCGATTGGACTATTTATTTTCTTTGGAGTATTGTGAAACCTAGTAATTAAGTAAACAGGCATATTTAGAATTGCTGTTTTTTTCTTGATGACTTGACTGTCCATCATTATGTACTACTTCTTTACTCCTGATGATATTCTTTGCTTAGACGTCTACTTTGTTAGATATCAATGTAATCACTTATGATTAGTGCCTGTATCTTGTGCCAGTCAAAGACAGACCCTATTGATATTTCTTCTTAGCCATTTGATGAAGTTGTTGATAATGTCTTTTGATGCACAAAATTTTTTTAATTTTAATGAAGTTCACTTTATCTATTTTTTCTTTTGTTGCCATATTTAAGTATTTATTGCCCAAACCCGGAGTCATGAAGATTTAGCCCTATATTTTCTTTCTTTTTTTTAGGGCTGCACCTGCCGCATATGGAGGTTCCCAGGCTAGGGGTCGAATCAGAGCTGTAGCTGCCAGCCCCTACACCACAGCCACAGCAATGCAGGATCCAAGCCTCACCTGTGACCTACACTACAGCTTAGGGCAATGCCAGATCCTTAACCCACTGAGCGAGCCCTGCAACCTTGTGGTTACTAGTCAGATTTGTTTCTGCTGTGACACAAGGGGAACTCTTAGCCCTACGTTTTCTTCAAGGAATTATTAGGCATTATATATACATATTGTATATTTAGGTTAGAGTTAATATTTGAATATAGTAGGAATAAGGGGTCCAGCTTCATTTTTCTGCTTGTGTAAATACAATTTTCCCAGCAACATTTGTTGAGGAGACTATTATTTTCACATTGTATGGACTTGGCACCCTTATCAGTAATCAGCTGGTGATAAATAAATAGGTTTATTTCTATTCCATCACTCTATAGGTCTGTTTTGACTAATGGAGCTTTGTAGTACATTTTGAAATTGGGAGGCATGAGTCCTCCAGCTTTGTTCTTCTTTTTCAAGATTGTGGTTTGGCTATTTTGGCCACTTGCAATTTAATGCAAATTGAGGATTGGCTTTTCATTTTCTTTCTTAAAAAAAAAAAGCTGTTGGAATTTTCATAGGGATTGCATTGAAGCTCTAAATTGCTTTGGTTAATATTGACGTCTTAATATTAAGTCTTCCTGCCAGGAACACAGGATGACTTTCTATTTATTTAGTTCTACTGTTATTTCTCTCAGCAATGTTTTATAGTTTTTAGTTTATGAGTCTTTCACCTCCTAGTTTCTAGTTGGATTTTCATTGTTTGAGTATTCCCCTCCTTATGTGTTTTCTTTCTTCTTCCCTTCCTGCCTGCCTGCCTGCCTTCGATTTTCAGGGCTGCACCTGCAGCAAATTGAGGTTCCCAGAGCTGCAGCTGCCAGCCTGTGCCACAGCCACAGCAATGCAGGATCCAAGCTGTGTCTGTGACCTACACCAATCTTGGATCCCACGTTGCTGGATCCAATACCAGATTCTTAACCCACTGAGCCAGGCCAGGGATTGAACCTGCATCCTCATGGATACTAGTCGGGTTTGTAACCTGCTGAGCCATGAGGGAACTCCCTTTCCTCTTTTTCATACCTAGTAATCTTTGGGTGGGTTGTGATTTCACCTTATTTGGTGCTGCATGTCTTTGTATTCCTTTGAATTGTATGGGTTTTTTTTTTTTCCAGATGCAGTTAATACATCATTGGAAACAATTTGATCATTTCATGTCTTGCTCTTCTGATTTAATAGGCGGTTGTGGTTCCGTATTCTGTCTAACGCTGATCATTTTCTTCTCTCTTCCTAAGTGCTCTTCGAGTGCCTTGAACATGAATTTGTCATTCCGGTTACTGGGAGCAGACACTGCTTGACACCCTTTCCTCTCGTGTTCGCCAAGCTGATGATCCTTTCCCCATGTGTAGACAGCGTCCGCAGACACACGTGCTCGTTCCTCTTGTGTGTTCAAGCAGCGTGTTCTTCTGACGTCGGTTCCCTGTCTCTGCGGTTACCTCCTTCCCGGTTCACAGGCACTGATGGTCTTTTTGGACTTTGAACTTCAGGGACATTGCTGAGCTTCAGCTCAGTTCTGTGTGCCACGAGTTGGAAGCCCACTGAAGGCCGTGAGCTCCAGCAGTTGTAGGGCTCGTGGATTTTGTCTCCTGTCTGTCCCTTGGGATCACTGTCCCTCCTGCTTTGATGTCCAGTTTCTTGAAAACCATCTTCCGTGTATTTATGTGGCTGTTACTATGTTTTGGTTGTTTCAGGCAAAATGGTAAATTATTCCCTTTATTCTTTCTGGTCATCGTTCTCTTCAAGCGGAGGAACGTCCTTCAGCCTTGCTTGTGGCGAGGGTTGCTGTTCTACAGTGTCTCTAAATTTTATTACCATTTTTTTTTTACCTTTCATGGTTTTTTTTAAAAAATAAACTTTATTTTCAGAGAAGTTTTGGATTGAAATTGAGATTGAATGGAAAATTGCAAAATTGCAATTGAATGGAAGGTACCGAGCTTTCCCATAGGTCCCCTGGCCCCACCCATGCTTACATTCCACCATCAGCAGCATCCCTCCGCAGAGTGGTGCAGTTGTCATACTGACGAACCTGCCGTGAGTGAAACATCACCGCCCAAAGTCCGTGGTTTGCATTAGGGTTCACTGCTGGCGTTGTACGTGCTGTGGTCTTTGGACAAAGTACAATGTTTACAACTAGAATATCACACAGCGTCGCTTCGCTGTGCAGAAAGTTCTCTGCTCTCCACCTTCATCCTTTGTCCCCTCACTACTTATCTTTTACTGTTTCCCTCGTTTTGCCTGTTCCTGAACGTTATGTAGTTGGAATCATGAGTATATGGCCTTTTCAGATTGACTTCCTTCACTTAGTAGTATGCATTTATGTCTCCACGTCTTTATAATTTATCTCTTTTCATCACGACTAATAGTCCACTATTTTCTAGCAGTTATTGTTTCTAATGAGAAGTGAGCTGCTACTCATCATTCTTCCTTCCCCTCCCCCACATTTAATGTGTCATTTTTTTTCTCTATAGCATTTAGACTATCCTTATTTTAGGCTTGTAGCAGTTTGACTTTGTTGTGCATAGGGGTAGAGTTTCTGTACATTTCATGGAGTCTTTTGGTTTGTTTTTTTGCTTTTTTGGGCTGCACCTGTGGCATATGGAAGTTCCTAGGTTAGGGTTGAATCGGAGCTACAGCTGCCAGCCTACACCACAGCCACAGCAACTGGGGATCTGAGCTGTGTCTGTGACCTTCACCACAGCTCACGGCAATGCCAGATCCTTAACCCACTGAGGGAGGCCAGGGATCGAACCAGCATCCTCATGGTTCATTAACCACTGAGCCATGAAAGGAACTCCTGCTGAGTTTTTTTTGATCTATTCATTTATGTTTTTTATTTGATTCAAGGATTTGGGGTCATTTATGTCATTTATTGTTTTCTGCATTATTCTCTCTGCCCTCCCTTTTTGATTATCAATTACACACGTTATACCAATTTATACTGGCCCATGGGTCAAAGGAAGCTCAAGTCAATTTTTAATTAAATTTAAATTCATGTAACATAAAACCATTTCAAAGAGTACAACTGAGTGGCATTTAGTACACAATATGTTGCAACTACCACTCTGTCTAATTCCCAAATATTTTAATCACCTCAAAAATAAATTGTGCTTACAAGTGGTTACTTCCTGTTTTTTCTACCTTCAGCTCCTAGTCTGCTTTCTGTCTCTATTCTGGATATTTCATGTAAGTGAAAAGATACAATATGTATCACTTTTGTCTGGCTTCTTTCACTTAGTATAATGTTTTCAAGATTCACCCACACTGTACCATGTATTAGTATGTCATTCTCTTTATGGTTGAATAATATTGCATTGTTTGTTTATACTTAATTTTTTTTACCATTCATCTACTTAGGGGCATTTGGGTTGTTTACACATTTTGACTGTTTCGAATACCATTCTGTGAATATTCATGAAGAAGTATCTGCTTGCGTACCCATTTTCAAGTCTTTTGGTTATATACGAAGTGTGGAATTGCTGGATGATATGGCAATTCTCTAACTTTTTGAGTAACAGTCAGACTGTTTAGCAGAGTGCCTATACAGTTTTAAAGTCCAACTGAAGATACAAAGGTATCTGTTTCTCCTCAACCACACTTGTGATTGCCCTTTGAAAAAACTTACAGATACTCTTGTATGTGAAGTGGTATATCCCAGAATTGACTCACATTTCCCAAATTTCAGTTGACCTTGAGCATCTTTTCCTATACCTGGTCACCACTTGTAGATCTTCTTTGAAAAAATGTCTAGGCAAGTCCTCTACTGATCTTTTATTTTCTTGTCTTTTTAGGGCCGCACTGGCGGCACATGGAAGTACCCAGGCTAGGGGTTGAATCGGAGCTGCAGAAGCTGGCCTACACCACAGCCACAGCACTGCGGGATCCCAGCCACATCTGTGACCTACACCACAGTTCACTGCAATGTTTGACCCTTAACCCACTGAACGAGGCCAGGGATCAAACCCACCTCCTCATGGATATACTGGTCAGGTTCATCACTGCTGAACCATGATGAGAACTCCAAGATAACTTTTTATAAAACAATATGAGTTGGGGGTTCGATTGTATTCTTTGGCGTATCTCTATCTAGTTGTCCCAGCACCTTTCCCTGAAGAAACTATTCTTTCCACCTTGCGTGATCTTGTCATCCTTGTTGAAAAGAGCTTGGCCGTTTATGTGGGAGGTTATTGCTGGACTCTCACTTCCATTCGCTTAGTGTTTCTTCTCTCCTTAGCTAGTACTACACTGTTTTGATTATTGTAGCTTTGTAGAGAGTTTTGAAATTGAGAAGTGTGAGTGTTCTATCTTTGTTCATTTTTTCAAAACTATGTTGTGTATTTGAGGACCCTTTCAATTCCATGTGAATTTGAGGATCAACTTTCCGTTTCTTCAAGACAAAGTGGTGGAATTTTGAACCAGAATGCATTGAATCTGTAGACCACTTTGCACTGTATTGTCATCTTAAGAATATTAAGTCTTTAAGACACAGGCTGTCTTTCCATTTATATCTTTTATTTCTTACAGCAGTGTTTTATAATTTTAATTGTACAGTGTTTAATCCCCTTGGTTAACTTTACATCTAGATTGTTTGTGGATTATAATGTAAATATAATTGTTTTTCTGATTTCTTCTTGGGATTTTTCACTGTGAATGTATAGACATAACTGATTTTTCTCTGTTGATCTTGTATCCTGTAATTTTACCAAAAATTATTTTATGATCTCTAGTAGTGTGTGTGTATTTTGAGGTTCCTCTCTCTCTCTCACAGTGCGTATGTGTATACATACACATAATCAAGTCATCTACAATTAGTTTACTGTCATAATTCAGGTGCCTTTATTCTTTTTCTTTCCTAATTACTCTCTGTAGAAATTCCCCTAGGACATTGTTGCCTTGGGGGAAAGCTTTTAATATTTCACTATTGAAGATGATGTTAGTATTGAGTTTTTCATAAAAGCCCTTTTTCAAATTGAATTTTTTTCCTACTTTGTTTCTTGTTTTTTGAGTATTTTATGATGAAAATTTGGGGTTTTGTCAAATGGCTTTTTTTTTTGCATCAACTGAGATGATCATATAGTTTTTTCCCTTCTATTTATATGGTATATTACACTGATTGGTTTTTATATGTTTAGGCACCTTTTTGTTCCTGGGTTAAATCCTGCTTTATTATGGAGAATACTACTTTAATATAGTGCTATAAGTGGTTAGTAGTAGTTTGTTGAGGATTTTTGCCTCTGCATTCAAAAGAGATATTGATATTTATTTCCCTGTCTTTATTTGACTTTGTCGTCAGAGATTTCTGTCAATTTCATCTATAGAGCTACGTGACCCGGTCATAAACACACACACACACACACACACACGCACACACACACACACACACACATGCATTCTTTTCCTCAGATTATCCTCCTCATATTCCGTGACAAGTGACTAGATATGGTTCCCTGCACTATACAGAAGGATCTCATTGCTTATCCATTCTAAATGTAATAGTTTGCATCTACTAACCCCAAACTTCCAGTCCATCCCACTCCCTCCCTGTCCTATCTGGCAATCACAAGTCTATTCTCTACACCCATGAGTTTGTTTCTATTCTTTAGATAGGATCATTTGTGCCATATTTTAGATTCCACATATAAGTGATATCATATGGTATTTGTATTTCTCTTTCTGACGTACTTCACTTTTTATGAGAATCTCTGGTTCCATCTATGTTGCCTCAAATAGCATTATTTTGTTCTTTTTTATGGCTGAGCAGTATTCCATTGTGTATATATACCACATCTTCTTAATCCATTCATCTGTAAATGGACATTTAGGTTGTTTCCATGTCTTGGCTATTGTAAATAGTGCTGCAGTGAACATAGGGTTGCATGTCTTTTTCAATGGAAGTTTTGTCCAGATATATGCCTAGGAGTGGGATCACTGGATCATATGGTAGTTCTTGGGTTTTTTTGTTTCTTTTTTTGTTTGTTTTTTAGAGCCATGCCTATAGCATATGGAAGTTGGTAGGCTAGGGGTCAAATTGGAGCTAAAGCTGCCGGCTTATGCCACAGGCACAGCAACATAAGATCCAAGCTGTGTCTGCTACCTACGCCATAGTTCATGGCAACCTCAGATCCTTAACCCACTGAATGAAGCCAAGGTTAGAACCTGATCCTTATGGATACTAATAGGGTTCATTTCTGCTGAGCCACAATGGGAACTCCTGGTAGTTCTGTATTTAGTTTTCTGAGGCACCTCCATTGTTTTTCATAGTGGTTCTACCAATTTACATTCCACCAGCAGTGTAGGGGGGTTCTCTCTTCTCCACACCCTCTTCAGCACTTGGTATTTGTAGACTTACTAAAAGTGGCCATTCTGAACAGTGTGAGGTGGTACCTCATTGTATTTTTGATCTGCATTTCTCTAATAATTAGTGATGTTGAACATTTTTTTCATGTGCCTGTTGGCCATCCATGTCTTCTGTGGAGAAATGTCTATTTAGGTCTTCTGCCCATTTTTTGATTAGGTTGTTCGTTTTATTGCTGTTGAGTTGTAGGAGTTGTTTGTATATTTTGGAGATTAAGCCCTTGTTGGTTGCATTGTTTGCAACTATTTTCTCACATTCTATAGATTATCTTTTTTTTTTTTATGGTTTCCTTTGCTGTGCAAAGTTTGATTAGGTCCCACTGGTTTATTTTTGTTTTTATTTCTATTGCTTCGAGAGACTGACCTAAGAAAACATTTTTATAGTTGATGTCAGAGAATGTTTTGCCTATGTTCTCTTCTAGGAGTTCTTTTGTGTCTTGTCTTATGTTTAAGTCTTTAAGCCATTTTGAGTTTATTTTTATGCGTGGTGTGAGGGTGTGTTCTAGTTTCATTGATTTACATGCAGCTATCCTATTTTCCCAGCACCACTTGTTGAAGAGACTCTTTTTCCCATTTTATATTCATTTCCTTTGTTGAAGATTAGTTGACCGTAGGTGTCTGGGTTTATTTCTGGGTTTATTTCTGAGTTCTCTATTCTGTTCCACTGATCTGTATGTCTGTTTCTGTACCAAACTGCCTTGATTACTCTAGCTTTGTAACATAGTCTGAAGTCTGGGAGAGTTATGCCTTCTGCTTGTCCCCACTCAGGATTACTTTGGCAATTCTGCATCATTTATGGTTCCATATAAGATTTTGGATTATTTGTTCTAGTTCCGTGAAAAATGTCATGGGTAATTTGATAGGGATTGCATTAAATCTGTAGATTGCTTTGGGTAGAATGACCATTTTAATGATATTAATTCTTTCAATCCAGGCCCATGGAATATCTTTACCTTTCTTTGAATCCTCTTTAATTTCCTTGATTAATGTTTTGTAGTTCTAAGTGTATAAGTCTTTCACCTCCTTGGTCATGTTTATTCCTAAGTATCTTATATTTTTGGTGCGATTTTAAAATGTATTTTTAAATATTTCTTTTCTAATATTTCACTATTGGCATCCAATTTCTGAATGTTAATTCTTAGATCCTGCTGCTTTGCCTAATTTGTTGGTCAGTTTGAGTAGTTTGTGTGTGGAGTCCTTATGGCTTTCTATATATAGCATCATGTCATCTGCATACAGTGACAATTTTCTTCTCCTCTTCCAGTTTTGATATCTTTCTGACCCCACCCCCCTTTTTTGGTCTAATTGCTGTGGCTGGGACTTCCAATACTATGTTGCATAAGAGTGGTGAGAGTGACCCTTGTCTCTTTCCAGATTTTAGTGGGAAGGTTTTCAGCTTTTCTCCCTCGAGTATTATACTGGCTGTGGGTTCGTCGTAAATGGCTTTTCTTATGGAAGGAATGTTCCTTCTATACCCACTTTGGTAAGAATTTTTATTATGAATGGATGTTGGGTTTTGTCCAGTGCTTTTTCTGCATCTATTGAGATGATCGTGTGGTTTTTGACTTTTCTTTTGTTAATGTGGTTTATGACATTGATTGATTTGAATATGTTGAACCATCATTGTGAACTTGGGATGAATCCCACTGGGTCATGGTGTATGATCTTTTTTATGTGTTGTTGGATTCAACTTGCTAAAATTTTGTTGAGAGTTTTTGTGTCTCTATTGGTCTATATCTTTCTTTTTTTGTAGTATCTTTGGTTTTGGTATTAGGATGGTGATGGCTTCATAGAATGTCTTTGGGAGTGTTCCTTCTTCTTCAGTCTTTTGGAAAAGTTTGAGAAGGATGGGTATAAGTTCTTTGTATGTGTGGTAGAATTCCCCTGTGAAGTCGTCTGCTCCTGAACTTTTGTTTTTATTACATACTCAGTTTCACTTCTAGTGACTGGTCTGTTCAGGTGATCTATTTCTTCTTGATTCAGTTTTGGTGGGCTCTATGTCTCTCTCCTCTTATATTTTTGAAAAAGTTTAATTCTTCCTTAACTGTTTGGTAGTATTTACCAGTGATGCCATCTCACCCTGAGATTTTCTTTATTGTAAGTGTTCAATTACTAACACAGTGTCTTTACTTGTTTTTTTTTTGTTGTTTGTTTGTTTGTTTTGTTTCTTTTTTTTTTTGGCTTTTTAGGGTTGCACTTGTGGCATGCAACATATGGAAGTTCCCAGGCTAGGAGTCGAATTGGAGCTACAGCTGCCAGCCTATGCCACAGCAAGCCAGATCGGAGCTGCATCTGTGACCTTCACCACAGCTCACGGCAGCACCGGATCCTTAACCCACTGAGTGAGGCCAGGGATCAAACTGGCATCCTCATGGATCCTAGTAGGGTTCGTTAACCGATGAGCCATGAAGGGAACTCCCACAATGTTTTTACTTGTTATAGATTTCTTCAGATGTTCTGTTTCTTCTTCAGTCATTTTTTGTAACGTGTATGTTTCCAGATATTTTTCATTTCTTTCTACCTTACCTAATCTGTTGGCACATAATTATTCCTAGGATTCACTTTTTTTCTGAAAGTTTGGTAGTGATGTCCCATCTTTCCTTCTGATTCTAGAAAGTTATGTCTGCTCTCTTTTCTCAATATACCTAAAGGTTTGTTACCTTTTTTAATCTTTATAAAAATTAACTTTTTTCCCCTTCTGTATTTTAAAAATTTTCTGTCATTACTATTCACTCTAATCTTTTTTTTTTTTTTTTAATTTCCTCCCTTGGCTGTCTATAGCTTTAGTTTGCTCCTTTCTCATCCCTTCAGGTGTAAAGTTATAATATTGATGTAAGATCTTTTTTTTCAATATAGGAATTTTCTGATAATAAATGTTCCTATACTTTCACTTAATCTTATATGGTTTGGTGTGTTTTGTTTCATTCTAGTTCTTCTCAATATGTTTTCCAGTTTCCCTTTGGTATCTTTATCCTGTTTGTCCTGTGTTGTTTAATTTCCACATATTCGTGAAAATTCTATTTTTCCTTATGTTACTGGTCTAGCTTCTTTCTACTGTGATTGTAGATGATTTCCATGATATCGTTCTTTTTAAAGTTATGGAGATTTGTCTTGCAGCCTAAAATATTATCTAGCCTAGAAAATATTCCATGTGCACTTGATAAAACTGGGTATTCTGTTGCTGTGGGTGAAATACTCTTTATATGTCTTTAAATTTAGTTGATTTATAGTGTTGCCAAGTCCTCTAGTCCCCATTGACCCTATCGCTAGAAATTCTGTCCATTACTGGGTGTGAGGTAATGAAATCTTCAATTTTTACTGTAGAGCTCTCTATGTCTCCCTTAATCCTGTCAATATTTTCTTTGTATATTTTCTTTACTTGTTGTTCGCTGTGTATATTTTTGTAATTGTGTATAAATTTGTAACATTATTTATATCTTCTTGGTGATTTGACCTTTTTATGAATATGTAATTTCCTTCTTTTTCTCTTATAACAGTTTTGACTTAAAGTCTTTTAGTCTGAATTAGTCACCCCAGCTCTCTTTTCACTATTATTTACATCTTTTTCCATTTTCTCACTTTCAACCTATTTGTTTCATTTGTTCTTAAATGAGTCTCTTCCAGATTGTATATAGTTGGATCATGTTTTATTTGTTCATTCAGCCTATCTCTGTCGTCTGAGAAATTTCATCCAGCTATATTATAAGTAATTACTGACAAGAACAGACTTTTTCTGCCATTTTACTGTTTCCTGTCAGAGAATTTTTTTTTTTTAGCATTCTTTCAAATTAATTCTGAGAGTTTTGTTTGATTTTTTTCATGTTTCTTTAGTTGGCATTGCCTTTGGGACCTGCCAGTATTTTTGCTAATGTCACTCTATTCGTTTCATTTTTTAAAATACTCTTGGAGTTCCCACTGTGGCTCAGCTTAAGAACGTACAATAGTGTCTGTGAGGATGTGGGTTCGATCCCTGACTCAGTGGGTTAAGGATATGGCCTTGCCACAAGCTGAGGCGTAGGTCACGGATGTTGCTGTGGCATAGGCCACAGCTGCAGCTCCAACTCAACCCCTAACCCAGGAACCTCCATATGCTGCAGGTGTGGCCTTAAAAAACAAGCAAACAGAACGTCTTATTTCTCCTTCTTCTACATAATAAGTAATTTCTATAGGTATGTCTTTGTATTTATTGACATATTCTGTTTTTGTCTTTATTCTGCTCTTAAGCAATCCAGTTTTGTTTTGTTTCACTTCAAATATTTTGCTTTTGCAGTTTATAATTTTAATTTTTGTGCTTTATAGTTTCCATTTCTCTGATGAATTTTTCAATCTGTTTAGTTATTACAATAATTTAGTCCTTTATGTCCTTAAATACATTTATGCCAACTGCGCTGAAGTCTTTATCTTCTAATTACCACTTCTCTGTTATCTTGAATGTCTTTATTCTCTTGACTGTCAGTTACCATTTTCTGTGCTTTTGACAATCTAATAATTGTTGTGATATGCCGCACTTTATTGGGAATGCCATATAAAGTCTTCTGGCTTAATTTTCCTCTAAAGAGTGTTGATTTATGTTCTAATAATATGCTAGATTCAAAATCTAAACAGTCTCTCCCGGCGTAGGCAGGATATTCTTCGTTTGTTCAGCATTCAAACTCTTGCTGTTTGCTGAACTTCTTGCAATATCATTGACCCACAGGAAGGTCACACATCAGCCAGCGATCTGCGTGGAGTTTATATGAGGATTTTGGAAGCCCAGCTTCTGTTTCATCCTGTTTCCTTGAATTACTCCCATTACTTTCTATATCTTCTGGTGACCCAGAGGTCTGTCCTCTTATTTTTTGTAACCAATTTGGACATCATTTTTGCTTCAGTTTTAGCCACCCACGCACTGCATAGACTGGTAAGTGCCCACTGCTGTAACATACTATGATTCTCCTCAGTACAGTTCTGTTCTTTCGGTTAACATGCCTTTAGTATCTGCCTGTCTTTGCTGCCTCTTCAGTACAGTAGTGTATGTTCCATTCAATGGTGTATGTTTCCTTTTTCCAGATTTTGTCACTATTTTTTTTCTGTTTGATCAATTTAATACAAGCTAGAATTAGAATTATTGGCTACTTGTTTTTTTAACATTGTTGACATTATCTTTGGTATTTTTTGTTTAATGTAGTGTCTTATTGCTTATTTTCTCTATTTGTTTCCTCTTCTTACCTGCTTTTCAACCATGAAAAAATTCTCTAGTAATTTATTTTACTAATTTCAAATTTCATTTCTTCTCCTTCAGACCCATGATGTAAGAGTACATACCATATGTGTTGTGTGTGCAAATATACACTTATAATATATGGTGTGTGTGTATATATATATATATATATATATATACTCACATTTATATGTGTATATACATATATTCACATACACACAAATATATATGTCTTTTAAAGCATCCCTTTTTTTTTGTTTTACTGAACTGTGGTAATTAAATGTCTTATTGTATAGAGGGTAAACCACCTTCTTTTTTCTTTTTAAAAATTGCACATTTTAAATCAATTTATCAAGTTACTTAAAGTAAAATTGTAGTTGGGATTTTATTTGTGTGTGCAATGCAGGTATAGGTTAATTTGATTAAAATTTGCATCTTACGTTAATAGCATACAGTTGGATTTTTAAAAATCCAGTCTGAAAATCTGTCCAATGGTAAGCTGTTTTAACAGATTCGCATTATTTTCAAATTTTGTCTGGGAGATTCAGTCACAGTTTTGTAGTTATAACACAATTTTTAATAATTTCATTTCTGTATAATATGTTATGAATCTATCAGGAGTGTATATCGGTTTTATTGTTCACTGAAATTGCTTCTACTCCTCAGTTTTTCTGCCATGACAAACAATGCTGTTGTGAGTGTTTTTGTTTATATATCCTGGTATCCAGTATTCTTCAATGTCTTTAGCTAATATTGGATCATAAGATAAGCACTTCATTAAACTATGTCAGATTGGATTAATACAACAAATTTAGAAAACACTTTTGCAACAGCAGTGTAAGACAAATGTTGTTTTTCTACGTCTGTGCCAATCCTTTGTATAACCAAACTAAATATTTGCAATCTGATGCGTATGTAATGCATCACGTTTTTACTGTGGTACAATAGACATAAGACTTAACATTTTAAAGTTGAAAGCAAGCTGAAAGGCACAGATGGCCATTCACATTGCTGTGTAACCATCAACACCATCCACCTCCAGAACTTCTTTCATCCCTGACATCACATCAGGTGGCCCAGCACTAGTGTGCCACATTTTCTCTGTCCATTCATCTGTTAATGGACGTTGAGTCACTTCCACCTCTTCGCTCTTAGGGATAATGCTGCAATGAAGATGGGTGTGCAAGTATCTCTCCAAGATCCTACTGTTAGTTCTTTCAGATAAATACTGTATTGGGATGGGCTGCCATGACAAAATTCCATATACCAGATGGCTTAGGCAGCAGAAATTTGTTTTCACAATTCTGTAGGCTGGAGGTCTGAGCTCACAGTTTGGGCTGATTGGCTTTCCGATGAGGGTCCTGGGCTTGCAGAGGCACAGCACGCCCCCTGCTCGTGATTTGTCATCACACATCCTGTCCTTGGTTCAAGTGTGCAGAGAAAGCTGTAGTTTTGACGTAGTCCAACTTGCCTATTTGTTTTTTTGTCCTTATGTTTTTGGTGTCATGTAAAAAAATGGCAAAATCTAATGTCATAGAACTTTTTCTTTACATTTTCTTTGAGGAATTTTTACAATTTTAGCTCTTGCAGTTAGATCTTTGATCCATTTTTTTGTTAATTTTGAATATATGGTATAAGATAAGAGTCAACCTGGTTCATTTTCATTTGGAGATCCAGTTTCCTAGCACCATTTGTTGAAAAGACTTTCCTCATTGAATGATATTGGTACCTTTGTTAAAAATTATTTGAATGTTTTTTCTAAGCTTTCTCTTCTGTTATTTTTGTTTGTAATTTTACCTTTATGCCAGTACCAGACCATTTAAATTACTGTCACTTTGTAGCACTTAATCGCTTATACATCTGCAGCTAGTTCCTAGTCGTGTTGTTTGACTACTGCTACTTTTATGATTTTTTTTTTACCAAGTTCTTAATTGTAATACCATTTGTATCAATTGTTTTCTGTTATGGCTATAGTAGAAATTTCCATTTTTAAGAAATTATTCCAGGGAGTTCCCATCGTGGCTCTGCAGTAATGAACGCAACTAGTATCCATAAAGGCCTGGGTTCTATGCCTGGCCTTGCTCAGTGGGTTAAGGACCAGCTTTTCTGTGAGTTGCAGCTCTGATTCCACCCCAGCCTGGGAACCTCTAGATGCCATGGGTGTGGCCCTAAAAAGACAAAAAAAAGAAAGAAAAAAAAAGGCAAGAAATTATTCCATATGTAAAATTTGTGAAGATTTTCCCCTGCGTTACTTATTATTTCTTTATGTGTCAATACCATCAGTCACCAGTGCTTTCTCTTCTTATTGAAATAACCAGTATTTAATCAGACTGCTCTTTTAATTGTAGTTGGGAGAGGTTTCACTCACAGAAACTTAAATCTGGAAGATAACTCCACTAAGTTTGTACTTTAAATTTACATAACATTTTAGCATTTTTCCTCAATTCCACTTAAAAGAGAATATTTCAGGATATAGCCTAGGAGACTGCTACAAATAAGGACTCGGCGATGTTACACATATGAAGGTTTTTAAAATTATAAGAATATTTATTAGAATATCATTATTTAAATTTTATTTGAAATGATTTTATGCCAGTGTCAGTTCTGTTTGTGTCAGTCTGCATGCAGATTTCTCTCTGTATGTCTAATGACTTAACAGTTGTTGTCTTTGCTGAGTATTTCTATATTTGTTCTTCAAGAAATATTATATGTTTTGAGAGAAAGTGTACCATGACCATACACCTTTGAGAAACATAGTATCATTAAAATTTTACCATATACATTTTCACTGTAAACATCCTTGTTAATACGGCAACAAATCTATTTAACTTTGTTTACCATATTTTTTTCGTGTCTGAAATGTTAATTTCCAAATAAAATGTCTATTAAAACTCGAGGAGCTCTGTGGAACCTCGACTGGAAAATGCTTTCTCTGAGGGATAGTTAGGATATTTCCCAATATGAAAAACTGCATTTTAGAAAGAACGATGTAGAGTTAAGTAATGTAATATGGTCCAGATCCACTCAGTGACATGTATTATTAAATCGTGGTGCTAGACAGAGAATCTCCTCTGGAGCCCGGAATAGCCACGCCTTAGATGTGCTGTTAGCATCTTGTGGCCCCTTAGCTGGCTACATTTGCAGTAGAGAAGCAGGACCAGGAGAGTCAGAGACCCTGGCCCAGGCCCCGTCAGAGGGCAGCTGGCACGCAGGGGCCTCGCAGCCCTGACCCGAGTGGAGCAAGCGCGGGGAGGCAGCGGCCCTGCCGTGCACAGGGTTGAGCGCTTTCTGATGCCTGTCAGAGGCTGCTGGTTCTCAGCTCAGCCATCTGATGTCAGTCCTCACAGCACCCGGTGGCTCGGCTGGTGTTACACCTGTTTTCCAAATGAGGAAACCGGAGCCAAGAAGCGACTGCTTTGCCCGGGATCCCAGCGGCCATCCGAGACGGAGGATGGGTCTGACCCGGCGTCCTTGTCCCTCTCTTTGCCTTCGCACTTCCCGCAGGCGAGGCGTATCACTCGTGCTGCGCGTGATTCTCGTGTGAGTGACGGCCAGGCTGTGTGGTTTTAGGCGAAGTGATTTTTCTAAAATTACTCCGTTAGCGCGTGACAGACCTAGGATTTGAAATCAGAGGCTTCTTAGAGATAATCTGCAAGCCCTCCCCACGTTGGAAACGGTCTCTGTGCGTCTGAAGCGTGGTCATCATGGGCCATCCGATGGTTGCGTTTGGCTCTTGGCCCCTTGTGGCTTCTTCTGTAATTTACAGGGTGGCCTAGTCAGCCTTCTGATGTCACCGTCATGTGATCAGTAAAACTATCGCAGGTCATCGACTTGGTTTAAGCTGGATTAGAGTGAAAAGTTATATGAGGTGTTCAGAAGAGTCGAACTCATAGAAACAAATGGTGGCTGCAGGGTTAGGAGAGGGGGAGGGGGGAGGTGTTTATTGAGTATAGAGATGCAGTTTTTCCCACATGAGAAAGTTCTGGAGATTAGTTCTAGGATGATTTGTATATACTTAACGCTACTGAACTGTATACTTAAAAATGGTTAAAATGTAAATTTTATGTTATGTGCATTTTACTGCAATTAAAAAGAAAAAAAGAACCTTCTTTGAAAATTTATCCTCCATGTAAAGTTAATTCACATGGCATTAGGAGACTGTTACTTATTAACTTATTTTTTATTCACAGTCATCTGCAGCCCTGGAACTTATAACTCCCGTGACGGAATTCACTGCCTTCAGTGCAATAGCAGCCTGGTGTTTGGAGCAAAAGCATGCTTATAGACCATTATTTTGAGTTCTTTGGTGACTTATTAAACACAAAAATATATATTTGAAATTTTAATATATAATAAATTGCTATTGTGCCAAAATTAAATATATTAGATTTTACCAAAAAACAGTGTCATCGTTTTAATGGAAACGCATTTCTAAATGCTTTGTGAATAGAACATCCAATAATCTTTATTTATTAATGCCAGACCTCCATATGACTCCAAAATCTTTCTTGGATTACTGTTTCAAAAACAGTTTAAAATGTACAATTTTGGGTTGGCCCAAAATATTTTTCATGATTTTTAAAAAATAGCCCATTCTTTCATTATTTGTTGACTAATCTCAGGCCACCATATCCTTCCACAGTCATTTTTAATTTCAACTTGTCTCATTCCTTTGCTTTAATTTTATAGGATTTTGTTCTTTACAGTTTGACCTTTCATAGCTCAAAGGTCACTTTTTAAAAGCCTGCAGGTCTTATTATTGCAGTTTTTGGCCATTGAAGACCAAGTCGCAAACACACTAGGGGCTTTTGATATCGTTCAATGTGGTAAAGCTTAAACTTCCCACTTTAAAGCCCCTCTGATGACCTTTTTCACATTTTAGAAGGAGGAATCCCCGTATGTGCCTAAACGAACATGTGAACTTTCACAGTCTGGAAAGAGAAACAGCAGTTTCCTTCCCAACAGCACCGCTAGGGATACAAATCAAGCAACCCCCCCAACTTTTCTCCGTGCCCTTCACTCTGAAAGGGCATGTGACAGGCAGGTGCTGCTGCCGTCTCATAGTCTCCTCTCTTCCCCGGAGTGTTGTGTTTGAATATGAGAGATCACCGGGGAAATACATGTGTAAATTATAAAATTAGTAAGTCCTCTGCTTTCTAATTATTGCTTTAATTATATTTGTGTCCACTTTATACCCTCTTGGAACACGCCCTGTTTTTCTCTTCTTACTTCCTTTCATAAGACGTAAATATTTATAAGTGGCAAAGGTGCACAGGTTGGATCTAGCACAACCGTGCAACACCCTGGACGGAAGAAAAGTTTACTAGGCTTTTTGAAAATGGCCAGTTAATAAATTAGCTTCTCACGTGGTCATCCTATAGACGAATATTACCCTGAAATTCTCGCACAAATGCAAAGGGAAGAAAAATGGCATTTCTTTTTAACCCTGGCGATGTCCTTTGGACTTTCATAGTTGTGGTGTAGTTGTTTCATATATTTTTGAGTTTTTCAAGAGCCTTCTTGAGTTTATCGAGTGCCTTCTTTGCCATTGTACTGTTTGTACTGTCCTGTTTTCTTGTTCTTCCAGCACTTGCTTTCTCTTTTTTTTTTTTTTGTCTTTTTGCTATTTCTTGGGCCGCTCCCGTGGCATATGGAGGTTCCCAGGCTAGGGGTTTGAATCGGAGCTGTAGCCACCGGCCTACGCCAGAGCCACAGCAACGCAGGATCTGAGCCGCGTCTGCAACCTACACCACAGCTCACGGCAACGCTGGATCGTTAACCCACTGAGCAAGGGCAGGGACCGAACCCGCAACCTCATGGTTCCTAGTCGGATTCGTTAACCACTGCGCCACGACGGGAACTCCAGCACGTGCTTTCTGTAACTGGTAAAAGACCTATTAAATCTCCATTTGTAAAAGCTGCACAAACTCCTACAGTTGTCCAAATTTCTTAAGTACAGTTAATTTATTCATGGTATAGTAAGATGAATTTGAACACATAGTCTTTGCCTTGTGGTCCCAGAGATTGGATTACTTTTCTCCTATTATTGAAAAGCCCAGGGGAATTGACTTTCCAGTATATCTTTCTGAGCCATGAACGGTGTTAGCCGACCAGCTCGTCAGCCTGGGAAAAGCGGCAGCAGGTGGATAACGGTGGTGAAGGTGGTGATGGGCACTGGAGGTCAGAGCCGGTCAGAGAGATGGGCGGCCTGGGACGGGAACAAGGAGTGGGAGAGTGCTCAGCTTCGACGGCAGGCCAGCACCAAGGCCACAGGACCTTCGGAGCGCAGGGCAAGCTCGGGTTTCAAAGTCCAGGCGAGAGAACAGGGCGCAGAAACAAGCAGAGAATGAAACAGTAAAAGAGAAAAGAAGGGTTGACTGCTGCTTTTTACGGGTGTCTGAGTGAAATGCTCTTTGCTGGGTTTTACCCCTGAGCACATTCGTTTCAGCTGGTTGTGTGTAGTCTGTCTTCCACCTTCAGGTGTGCTAGAGTGTTCGTGCTTCCCTGGTCTTCAGAGCACGTGGTCATGTGCTTAATGATTTTTAAATCAATCAATAGATTAGTAAGGTCCTGTGCGTGTAAATACTTGAGTACCTAAGATAGAAGTTGCTGTTATATTAGCAGATAGTTGTGAAGTGTTGAAAGATGTCTTAAGCGGTGACAATTTGTATGATAAAAACTAAACTAATCCCTAGGAAAGATTATTGTCATAAGAGAATTTTGAGTGTTTGCTATTTCTGTTTACACAAAATAATACCTTACATTTATATAATGCCTCAATTTTTTTTCTTCTCTTTTGGCCACACCCACGGCCTGTGGACGTTGCTGGGCCAGGGATTGGCTCCTTGACGTCTCTGAGACAACACCGGATTCTCAGCCCACTGTACCACAGGGAGGAACTACCTATAATGCTTCATTTTTAACAACACAGTTTTTGAAAAATTATAGACCCGATCTTTACATTGACGTGTGAAGTGATGGCAAAAGTGACCCCTTTTTGTACTTCGTTGATTAGATTGTTTCCCATTACGGATGCGTAACATGTGTTCATTTGACGGTACGTGAAGAGTCTTAGCAAACGAGGCCCAGTAATTGCACTCAAAGGAAGCTCCAAAGAAAGCACATCAGAGATCAGTGAACCACTGCGTCCGGGGTACTAACTGCTGCAGTATGTGCAACAATGAAAATGGAGTTAACGCAGATTATCTACAAGAGTGAAGCAACCAAGTAAATTTTGCCATTTCCAAATGGTAGAATGTTCTGGAATATTGTTTCGATTTTCGCACCAGTGGACCATGGTGTTAACGTGGTCACCCTGTCTCTGCAGCAGCATCATGTGGGAGGTCTCCTTTCAAACCCTCTGTTCCCCCGGTTTTCTACAGTGAAATGAGCTACTCTTCAAAATCTTGGAAGCCATAAACATGCTCTGCAAGTGGCAGTGTAGCACTTTGGAGGAGATGTCAGGCTCACCTCTCCACGGCCACCCCCCCCTTCTTCCGAACAGAGCACCGGGTGGTCGGTGGCCCTCAGCCCCTGGCTGTTTCCCGGCAGCTGCTTTGTGGAAACCACGAGGTGACGGCCCTGGGGACGCAGAGTGGAGACGGGAAGACCTGGGCCTGATGGGGACGCTGCATCGCTGCCCTCTCGGGTCTGAGTCCCGCCTGCCCTGGACTCCCAGCTCTGTGAGACGCGAAAGTCCCTTTGCCTGGAGCAAGTTAGGTTTTCTGTTCCTTGCAGCTAAAAGCATCGTAATTGGTAGAGTGTCCATTACAGGAATTAGGCAAAATAGAGGAAATGAGCAGTAAGGGGAAAAACACTACCTACAGTTTCACAGCCCAGACATGAGCAGTGTTCAACATTTTGGGAAATTTTCTACTTTTGCGTGATTTTTTTATTCGTGTTATATGTTTTCGTCATGTATATGCAGCCAGTATTTCCCTTACGTTTGTATTTTCCATGCCATCTTATCTACCTCGTTTCAACAGACTTTCAGTGACTATGATATCTGATGCATTTCGGGAAAATTCCTGTAATCCATGGTTAACCATTTCTAATGGTGGGGCATTTCTGCCGCTTCCCGAGCGTCACTGTTTTATGGAGGACTGCAGCTAACATCTTCTTTCCTAACACTCTGTGATGTTCTTAAGTCGTCGCTATGCTGAGGCCCAGAAGTAGAATTAGTGGGTTTGGATGTTTCTCATCCTTGGGACCATTTGCCTAATTTTCCTAAATAATTGTACCAATCTATAGTCCCACCAGTGATAGATCACAATACATATTTCACTGCACCCTCTCTGAATTAATTTTTTTGTTTTTGTCTTTTTAGGGCCTCACCCATGGCATATGGAGGTTCCCAGGCTAAGGGTCGAATCGGAGCTGTAGCCACCAGCCTACACCACAGCCACAGCAATGCAGGATCTGAGCCACGTCTGCAACCTACACCACAGCTCACGGCAAAGCCAGATCCTTAACCCACTGAGGGAGGCCAGGGATGGAACCCACATCCTCATGGATACTAGTTGGGTTCATTAACCACTGAACCATCATGGGAACTCCTGAATTTCATTTTTAAATTATTTCGATAGATGGAAATAGCTTCCTATATTATATTTGCATTTTTTTTGTTGTACTGGTGAGGTTGAGCTCTCCTGGTATAATAATACTGCTAGTGATGCTAACGCTAGTTATTTTATCAAGTGCTTATTATATAAAATGATTTGTGCTGAGGTCCTTTATATATATTTTTGTATTTTATTTGCCAATTCCTGTGATTTACTCGTAGATTATTCTCATTTCATATATGAGAGCATGAGTCACAATAATTACATGGCTTCCTCAAATCTACACAGCCGGAGAGCGGTAAGGCTGCGTGCCACAGACAGCCCTGATTCAGTGGCCTCTGCTCTCCCTCAGGTCCAGCAAGGGTCAGGTCAGAGCTGGTGCAGTGGCTCCAGTGCTGTCCTTACCTTGGGCCACCTGCCCCTTTTGCTCTACTTTCCTTAGTGTAGCTTTTGTCTTCGTGGCGGCAGGTGGCTGCTGGGCTTCTAGGCATTGAATTTACCTTCCATTCAGAATAAAGATGCAAATGAAAACCCCGAGCAAGACTTTCGTATCACATTGTGGAACCATGTCCCAAGGCCGTGTGACACTATCAGGGAGTGGGCAATGACAATATTCGTCTCTGATCCTCAATGACAGAGAAAGGGGTTAAAAGCGGACAGACGGGGGATGAGTGGCGCGCGGTTTATTTATACAGATCGTCCCTTTAGCTGGTCTGCCTCAACAACACGCCTTCACATTAACGTATGATATGCGTCCTCTCTCTCCCGCATGATTCAGCTTCAAACTCTTTTCCAGTCAGTGCACTCAGGTTGCCGTTCAGCATCATCTGTGATGTGCAGGTGCTCCCTATGGTCTAGAGCTGATGTGCGTCCCATCTACCAAAATAAAACGTGCAAGAAGAAAGACCAGCTATTTCAAAACACCCATTCAGAAAAGAGGAGAAAGAGAAACACATCCCAGTTCCCCATGCCGGTGGATGAGATGTAGTGAGACCTTCCTGCTATCCGATTGGGGCAAGTTTGCTTGGTCCCTGGTTCCTTCTCCATTCTCTTCTACTTTCTGGAAGCTGCACTGTAGTTTCACGTCCCCTCTGTTAGCAATCAGGGGCCTAGGACACTCACGAACTGTCACTGGCAAGCTTTGGATATGCAAGGGCAGTATGGTTCTCTTACACTTGGTTGTGTTGTGCTGATCTGGTGAATGCCTTCTTCATGCTTTTAGGAGAAGCCCACCAGAACCAGTTTGTTTTCAGCTGGCCAGCCAGTAATAACCCGTTACTGGGTACACAACTTGGGTGCACAAGATGCATGGGTGCCCTCGAAGGCCTCCGCTCACCCCAGTCTCCTCTGCTGTGCGTCTGACTTGCCCCAGCATTCCTGGCTCTGCAGATGAGCAGTGACCCCAGGCATGGCCCCCACTTCCTGGTGTATAAAGGATGACCATCTTGCTTTACTCAGACTATCACTGGATCTAATTCAGGCGGTTTATCAGAGCTGCAGGCCTGCTTCAAAGAAGCCTAGCTTAAGCCACGGCAGTGGGGAAGTGTGACGAAGCTAACTTCCAGTACTGAATCAATTCACTTGGATTGGATAGACTTGGAGGGATGTGTACCTTGGGCAGAGGCAGCCCCAGATGGCTCTCCTGCAGAAGGACCCACTACACTGCCAAAGATTTATGCTGCACATCTTTCCAGCCTTCCCCAGAGAGACCCACAGCCATTTGTTAGGGTGATTGCATAATAAGAGGATGAAAAATACCAAATATTTTGGGCTACTTGACTCTGGCTCTCAACCGATGTTCCTCGTCGGAACTCAGGAGGCCGCCATGCTCGGGGGGAACAAAGGGACGTGGGGTCCGCTGCATCTGTGGGGGCTGGATGGGCCCTGGTCCACTGTATGGCTCTTCTGAGTTCCAGATCCCATAGCTGGAAGAGCAACTGGACGAATGCCTCTTGTTGGTCCATGAACTAAAGAGTTACGGCGATGAGATGATGGCGGAGCTCCCTAGAACTGTCCCTACCTCCCAAAATAATAAACCAAGAGCAGCATTGTCCTTCTGGGAGGATTTCAGAGATGACCGCCATGTTCAAAGACTAGGAAAACGAGAGGAGAGTGATTCCTACGTCGTCACCGGCATCAGCTCCGGCTTCGGAAGAAGGAGGATGACCGCCCACCTCCAGCAGGTGGGCTCCGGCTGCAACTTCCTTTGCAGTTGTTGTTTGTTTATGAGAATAAATTAGTACGGCACATGGCATATGGTCCACAGCTGCTGATCTGGTGAATGCTTTTTCTTCTTCATACTTCCAGGTAGAGCCCAACAGAACCAGTTTGTTCTCAGCTGGCCAGCCAGTAATAACCTGTTACCGCCCTACTGCAGGGCTCTGTCACATTCCAGCCTCTGTCCTCTCTTCTGCAGATAACCTGACATTTCAATTCCACAGGGCACCAGGCCGACCCGCCTCATTGAAGGCACCATGCTGGTTGCACATGTTAATAGGAAACGTCCCATTCTGCACACACCTTTGTGAGAAGCAGACGTGTCAGAAGTGCAGAAGCCTGCTGCCGTGGGGAAATTTCTAGGGGTCTTGTGATCTGGGCTATGCCGATATCCTTCCTTGACTGTGTAAAAACATCTTCATCTGGCTGCTTCCAGCAAGGAAGAGGTACAAAGCCAAAGAGGGGCGTTCTCTTGATTTTGGAGTTAGTATTTATTTCTATCGGATGTGTTTCTCCTGCTCATTTACTCCGCTCACTAAAAAGCTGCCAGTTCTGCAGGAGGCTCAGAGGAAGCGACGGCTCTGCAGCCATTCTGGGCCCTGCACAAGCTGCTTCTCGCTGGGACACACAGAGGAGCCGGTGGGACCCCTGCACAGTGGCTGTGAGGGGGGCTGGGGCTGGTCCTGGAGGCGTGGGCTCCACCCCTCCTGAGCCTGCTCCCGCCTCCTCCCTTCACTCTGCACCCGCGACCTCACGAGCAGTCCCCTGGGACACGTACACTGGGAAGAAGTTTTAGCCTCATTTATAGGTGATTGTACCCCAGGTGTTGGAAGCATCCAAGGTGCACAGTTAGCCGTACTCACGGTGGTCCCATAGGAGGGCAGCGAAGGGAGAGAGCTTCTCAGGAGATGAGCTGTGAGCAGCACCCTTGTTTCTCCACTTTGTCAGAGAGAGTCAAGTAGAAGTTTGGAGCTGCATAGACTTTTAAACAATAAGCAAAAGGTGAGTGGGACAAGGTGGGACATTTGGTGACAGTGAGAAAGTGTATGTGAATAGATGTCTCAGAATGCACACGCCGAAGAGAAACTCATCCAGTCCTGTGGTCAGCCGTCAGCCTGTCTTCCTTACCATGGACCAGGGGCCATGGTGACGAAGACGGTGGCCCTGCCTGTTTATCAAGACGCAGTCTTGCTACAGCCCCTTCTCAGTGCAGTCTTCCAGGGCAAAGGTCCAACAGTGAGCCCCCTTACGGCCAGCCACCTGGGTGGCACCTCCACTGGAGCGGGACCAAGGATACAGATTTGCTTTCCAGTATTTCTGCCCAAACCACCATCTGTGGATTTACTAAATGCCTTTATTGCTGTCATGTTATTCCTCACGACACTGCTGCTGACCAGGGAACTCACTTCACAGGAGCTAAAGCACAGCCGTGGGCTTGTGCTCGTGTAACTCACTGGTCTTACCGTGTCCCCTTTACCCGGGAATGTTGGCACTGACAGGATGGCGGGGGGCCAGCTGAAAGCTCTGTGGTGCAGCTGGATGACGTCCCTTGCGGGGGGCTAGGGTAGAGTCCTCCTGGGTGGGACTTCGCTTTGCGTCACCAGCTGGTAGCAACTGGCCACGTCCTCCTCATCGACGTTATGCCCGTGAGAAGGGTGCATATTATTTTGAGAAGGGTGCATACTGACGATAGTATATGGGGTAGCGTCACTCCTGCAGTTAAGACGCTGGGTCTCAGAACTCTGTGTGTCGTGGGAGTAGGTCCTGGGCACGGCTTCGCGCTTTCACGCCACACTTCTGCAGGCTCTGGTCTCCGCAGCCCGGGGCCCTGCTGGCTTGAGGTGTCATTTACCAAGGGAGGGGGGCTTCGAGGAGACTCTCAGCTGGAATCTTCCCCTGCATCTCCTGAGTCAGTGTGTGAAACGGCGCTGACCGGCCAGGTTAGAGTCCTCAGGAGGAAACTGGGTTCCCGCAGCGCCGTGTGGCAAGCGTGTCTGAGATGCTCTTGTCCTGTGGCAAAGTGGATTGAAGACCACAGTGCCCAGGGTAGCTGGGGCTGGTCGCGGCACAGGAGGCGGGTGTGGTGGCTCGACACTGTGCCCTGCCAGCTTCTACTCTAAGCGGTGACGTCCCGATGGCACCCTGCTGCTCTCTGAGTCCTCCACTGTTTGCACTTCGGCAAGCTGCTGTCCATCAGTGGCTGAGCACTCAGAGGGCCTGAGGCAGGCTGATTATCTGCACACGTGGGAGTTTCCTGATGGGCAGCCATGGCCTGAGGACTGCCCGTCACCAGCCAGTCCCTCCTGAGCGCTGGGGTCTGCAGCTCCCCCGAAGGCCTCCCCGCCTTGCTGCCTCCTGGGGTCCAGCCTGCATCATGGTCTTGAGCCTCCCTCTGCCTCTTCCCTCTTCCGCCCCATTTTCTCTTAGAGACAGTTTCCCCAGGAAATCTCATGTACATCTCATCTTTTTCTGTGACTGTTTCTCTAAGGATCTAAACTAATCCAAGAAATGCCAGGAGCCAGAAGTGGTCCGAGAATACAGGCAATAAGCTGTGGCTCTGGGACTTGTTCCCTGGCCACCTCGTGAGCAGAGGGATGCTCTCCTGAGTGCCGTGTCTTTGCAGGTGTGGTGATCTGAAAGACGACGGGGACAGTGATTTCAACAAGGCCAACAGAGTTGGCGACATACCAAGTCAAATTGATGCTTTGAAAAAAAAATAATGAGAAACCGAAGGCCTTTAACAAATGACTATAGACTGTGGGTGACAGCGGGCTCCTTTGGTAGCTAGAAAGACCCTATTAATTTCAGCGGCAGGAACTGGGGGATGGATGTTTGAGGGTGTTTGATCAGAGGAACTGGAATATGAAATGGACTCTGTGAGGATTCATTGACAAGAACACTTTGAGGCCTGCAGGACCCTAGGTTATGGGCACACATCCTGCGAGGGGAGCTCTTAGCCGGCTGGGAGAGTGAAGAGCACCACTGGGCAAAGGAGGAATGCTGGAGCTGCCCTGGGAAGGTGACAGAGAACAGAATGCAGAAGCTGAGAGGACTGAGATGCTGGAGTTGATAAGTAACGCGAGGCTGAGAATCCCAACAGGGCACTGTATTCCACGAAGGAGCTCAAGGGTACCCCATTCACAGGGCCACCAGGGATGTGAGGGTCACACAGCACCAGCATCACTAGGCGGTTCATTGGTAGGATGAACCACCAGCCAGGACTGATGAGAGGAGAGACACTCAGGCAATGCAGTCATGAAACCACCTGATGGGACCCCTGGCCGTGGGCTCAGCGATCATGGACCCAGCACTGCCCTCTGTGCCAAGGCTGACCCTCAGCCCGTTGTTAGATGGAAGTGGTACCTTGAAGCTCGAGTCCCAGCAGGACCAAAGAGCCTAAGTTTGCTACCTGAGCTGGGTCCAGACCCCCTTCTCATCCACAACCATTGTGCCAGAGCCCCTTCCCGAGCTCGCATCAGTTCAACCAGCGCAAGGACGAGGAAGTATCCTGAGCTTGGTTTGTAGCTGCACTGGCCTTGTCAATGAGCACAAGCCAACGTTTATGAGGGGCTGCCCCACTGCAGAGGTTGCTGGAAGGCAGTGGTCCACAGACTGGCTGCCAGGGTGCTGGAAGGGAAAAGACTGGAAGGTTGGACACCAGTGTTTGCACCAGGGGTCTGTGGATGGACATAGGGGTGTGGCCACAAGTGAGAGGACTTTGAATCACATGTTACCAACCAGCAGAAGCATGTGTCCTAGGAGAAGCCCTGAACAAGCAAGGAGGTAAATTGTCTCAGCCAGGGGACCCCTGCCAGCTGTCATCATCAGCCACACAAGAACCCCACAGGGGAATACAGAGAGAGCAGGACGGAGAGATGACACCACGTGTGCACTCAGTGCACGGGCTCCTGCTCTCTGGACTCTTGTAGGTAATGCCACCGCTGCATGTCCGCTTGTCTGGAGCAGAGGCTGACGCTGAGTTCCCAGTATGGCCTGTGCCTCAAGGACACCAGCATCCAGGTAGCAAGTTGATGACATTCATCTCCTTCCAATGGGTCATCCTTTCCGGAATGTATACCCAGGCTGTGTATCCAGCACCACTACTCGGGGCTGACAGAAGGTGCCGGAAGGGACCCACCACCCCCCCAGCAGGGGAGTGCCATCTGCCGCTGCAGGATGGAGGGCAGACGAGAGGCCAGCTCCCCCGAAGGGAGTGGGGGTACAGTTTTCCGCTGGCAAGCACCTGAGCGTGGGAGGCATGGAGAGAAGTCTTCTGTTGTTAGGTCGTCCTCTTCTCATCCTTTAGCCTTTCTTGGGGCATCTTTGGTCTGTGCCTGTTGGCAGATCTGGATTTTAGGAGCACAGTAAGGAAACCAGGGAGCCCACTGCTGCCGTGTTCCTCCAATCCCATGGAACTGAGCCAGCTTCCTCCTCCTCCGTTGCAACTTTCAGAGTCTTCTTTCCTTCTTTGTTATGTCCAGGGATTTGATAGGAGGAGGGAGCATCTTGGAGGAATGGGACCACTCTGTTTTGGCAGTGTCAGAAGTCACCCGAAGTATAATTTTATCATCTTAGTGTCTTCCAAGTCTCAAGTGACTTTGCCTCTTCCATTCTTGACATTGGTTATTGGTTCCTTCTCTTTCTTTTTGTTCGTGGACAATCTCATCAGATTTATAATTTTTACAGTGACATCTTTTTTGTCATCTGGGGTATTTGGAATTGTTTCTTAATTTGCCAAATGTGGAGACTTTTTATTTTTCTTATTGATTTACAGTTTAATTTGAACCGTTGTCAGGATTTATAAGCTGTATGGTGTCAGTTCATTATAATGTGTTGAGTCTTTGTTTATGGCTCAGCATCAAGCCATTGTTTATAAATTTTCCGCATGTAGTTGTAAAAAAATATGTGTTCTGGGATTTCCTGTTGTGGTTCATCAGGTTAAGAACCCAACATAGAGTCTGTGAGGATGTGAGTTCGATCCCTGGCCTCGCTGAGTGGGCTAAGGGACTGGTGTTGCTGCAAGCTGCAGGATAGGTCACAGATGTGGCTCGGATCTGATATTGCTGTGGCTGTGGCATGGCTTCAGCTGCAACTCCAATTGAACCCCTAGCCTGAGAACTTCCATATGCCACAGGTGTGGCCGTAAAAAAAATTTTAAAAGTGTATCCTGTAAGTTTTTTAGGTTTATATACTAGTTATATATGTATAACAATCCTACCCCATAAATTATAGTATATATTCATATCAAGACTTCATGCTTTTTGTCATTTTGTATCCTTATAACTTAAGAATGCAGCTAACATAAAAGTTATTTTCAGTCAAATGAAAAGTGAAAAAAAGACCACCAGTCAATTCACTGAAAGAGACACCAAAAAGTATTCTTCAGACAGAAGAAATACGATTTACAATGGAAGATGAAAGAAGGAATTAAAACCAATCAAATGGAAAGTGCAAGGATAGAGCTAAACAAATAATGACTATCAGAAAAATAATGGGAAAGACTTGTCAGATCTAAAACAGACAGGATTGAAATGCATTAAGGGGATAAATATACATAAGGTAAATGGAGTGAGACAGACGTTGCAGTCTGTATAAAAGCATCAGCAGATATTAGATCTCGATAAGGCACTTACGGACCCTGTAGTCTAGAGGGTACTCTTTCTGTATATGCAGTTCTAAGCTGGCAGTTATTTTCCTTCAGAGCACGTTGAAGATATTCAGCTGTCCTGAGAATTCCACGGAGGGACTATCTGTTCTCTTCTCCAGCTTTTTTGGTTGTTGCTCTTGGCAGGAAGTTTCCCCTAAATTACCTGATCTGCCAGCTCATGAATATAAAGTTCTTAGCTTTAAAAAGATTTTTGTTTTTTTATTTATTTTTAAAGAAATCTTTCTCCATGCTACAGCAGAGGAAATTCTAGTGAAAAAAATTTTTTTTTATTAAAATATATTTAATGGACAATGTTCCTTCAATTTCTGCTGTACAGCAGAGTGACCCAGTCTGACATAAATATATATACATTCTTTTCTTTTTCCTTTCTTTGCACTTATCTTAAACTTATACAAAAAAATATCTATTCTAGTCTGGGTGTTTGACAAATATTAACTCATTTAATTGTCTTATGGGTTTACTGATGAGCAGTGTGAATTAGAGGCATATAGCATGGACCTGATCAATAAGTACCTGATCAGGTAACTAAGTAGCCCTTACCTGATCAGTAAGTGGTAGGACTGTGATTAGAACTAGACCTCCAATGGCCAGAGTCTTAACTGCTAAGTTGCGTAAAGCAAGGAGATTGCAAACACCTATTAAGGAAACCTATGAAGGGTAACTCTTCAAAGGATGCTCTGGCCTTTGTTTCTGGAGGCTGTCATATGGAATAAGGCCCATGCCAGGGATGGGTGCCACGTGCCTGTACCTTTTCACTCATGCCATCCTCTGCTGGTCCCAGATCAGCGTGGTCTAGCCCTTGTTCCTAAAAGCATCGACATTCCCCGAGGATCAATTTCCTCTTCCCGTTTTCTCCAGCTGGAGTTCCCCAGGTATCTTCAACACTGAACGTGGCATTCTTCATCTGTCAGATGAGCAGGAACAACGGTGGTTGGAGAGTTCTTCACTGTTACGCGTGGTAGATAAGATTGATGTTGTCTGATAAACTTGTGTAGCACACAAACACCGGAAGACTCACTTGCACTGAAGGATGTTAAAAATATATTGTCATTCTCAGTCTATAAGAAACTGTAACTCACAAGTGTGGTAAATACAACCCTTGCAAGAGCCTGTTGAAAATGAAAACAGAAAGCTATGGTTTTACATTCGTCTGGTACCTTGTAAATCATCACGCATACTTGCAAATGATGCCATTTAAAATAGTTTTGTTTTTTTCATTTTCAAATACTGGATTTATGGCATCAGTATCTAAAGTCATTTTTAAAAATCAGTTCAAATGGTAGGTAGTAAATACCACAGTTGAGTAATATGTGTATATACACATGGTTGTACTTATAGCTGTGAGCAATTTGCATAGACACATTAGGAGGCAAAGCCTGCTGAATCGGAAGCCTCCCTCTCAGGCTGCTCCATGCACCTTTTCTTGCTTATAGCTAATTTTCTTTGATATCTGACATAAAAGAAACACCTACTTCAATGCATTACCTTCTTTTGTCTTGCTTTATTTTAATCTGATCCTGCTTAGATTTATATTTACACTTCAGATCTCAGTGAACTCAGAGGGTAGCTGTTTAACTGTCTGGGTAGATGCCTGCATGTACGGAAAGAAAGCCTCCAGCTGAACATAGAAATAATTCTCTGGAATAAATTGGAAATTATCTCACTCAAAGACTACTTTTTAAGACGTATTTTCTTTTTTTCCTTAAGCAATTCATTATATACTGTAATTTTTGAGCTTTTAAATCACATTCCTTGATATTTTAAAGGTTTCTGACACACCTTTTAAAATATGTATTTAATCTAAGTTTCAACATTTCCATTTTGATTCCATATCTGAATTATTCATCCCTTTACATTCCTCCCTTCTTAGTAGATAACATTATCTGTCCTTTCAAGTGTAAGTATGCTGTTTATTGTACTTAAAAAAAAGCCCATTATGTTGCTTTTAAAGACATTTAGGTTCTTTGCATAAATAGAGGACACATTTCATGTTTACTTCAGTGTGGCTGCTGTAAGATCTGCATTTTTTATGGTATTGATTCACCATAATTAATCTAAACCTACAAAAAGATAGCTAGGAAGTAATATTTTGCATGAAGCTCCTTTATTGCAGTGATGCCTTTATTTATTTACTGATTGATTGATTGATTGATTTTGGCTGGGCCTGTAGCATGAGGAAGTCCCTGGGCCAGGGGTTGAACCTGCACCACAGCAGCAACTCAAGCCACGGCAGTGATACCGCCAACGGATCCTTAGCCCACTGAGCCACTGCGGAAGTCTGCCCATTTGTAAATAGGAACGGTTTCTTCCAGAGAAGATAGTGAGGGCGGGAGGATGGGAGACGTGGGGTCGTCCTGGCCGCTTATAGTCCTCCGGTCAGTGCCTGGAGGGACCTTCTCACTCTCCCAACCACCTCTACTGCTGCTGGGGTTATTTGGGATGGGACAGTCTTTGCTTTTGTTTGGGGAAATAACATATGCTTTGAAATCACAGATTTCATGTCATGTAATGTGGGAAAGTTACATTTGGAATTAATTTATATTAATGCAACTCAAGTTTACAATGCCTAAATAGAAGAAATGCATACAAAATGTGACTCACCCAAGAAGGCACTTGATGCTTTTTAAATTATTGGTTCCGTGTAGTCTTCACTTCATAATTCAATCACTACTGTATATCAGGAGGTAGCAAGATTTTTTTTTATTTTAAATTATAAGTGCCGGAGTTCCCATTGTGGCTCAGTGGAAACAAACCTGACCAGTGTCCATGAGGACGCGGGTTCAATCCCTGGCCTCACTCAGTGGGTGAAGGATCTGGCATTGCTGTGACTGTGGTGTAGGCCGGCCACTGCAGCTCCCAATCAAACCCTAGCTCGGGAACTTCTACATGCCGCACCTACAGCCCCCCCCAAATTAGTTAAAAAGGGTGGTGATACTGATGCAAGTTAACGACTTTAATGCAAAAGTTCAAAACCGCACGTGATGTCCTCCCTATATTCCCTGACTTAAGATCCTGTGAGGGTGTCCTAGACCAAGTAAGGGCTCCATGGGCCCCCAATCATCCAGGCCTAAATCGTATTTGACAAATGGTATCAACTTGATATAGATCGATAAAATGCTATCCGCGGGTGAAGCAAATCAGCAGCACTCCTCTGGAAGAATGTTTGCTGCAGGTGGTACCGTTTATTCCAGCCCTGACTGTGCCCCATGCAGGGAAATGGGTAGACAGACCTACCTGGGTTCTATCCCCAAACCTAGACCGGTCGCCTACCACGTCCTAATTTCCTCATTGATATAGTCGAGTCGACTAGAGGAAGAAGTCACAGGAAGACTCGGAGGTGTCGGTTGTGCTATGTGTCACATGAAGACGCGTCATGATATTTGGTCATATGTTATAAATTTCAGTACAAGACTGTGCCTAAACAAAGACATATAAAGCACTGGTGATGCCCGAATACCGTTTTAACACGAGATCTAGATGTGGTTTGGTTTGGAGTGAGGATACGGGACAAGCATTTAGACCAGGGAGGTCCCGTTGTGTGAGGAGCTACCTGTCACTCTCACAGCTGTTGACATTGCCCTGTCGAATTAAGGACGTTTGCGGCTGTTACTTTTCCGGATTCGTGTGGGTTAGAGTAGCGCACTTTGGCAATTCCTGTCTAATTTCTAGAAGCCCTGGCTCTAAGAGCAAACGATGGACTTGAGGTTCCCGGCTCTGGTGTAAAAGCTCTGGTGTAGACTGAGGCTTGAGCCAGCTTCTGAACGTCCTACATTTACTTTTCTGAAAAAAAGGGGGATAATGTTAACTACTGCCTGGGGAAATTGCGTAATTCCTGTTTTACAATGTACATTTACTGACTGCCTAATAAGGATTACTTGAAACTGTGAAATAAATTACTTAGTTATATGTAGAATATTAATAATTTCACAGAAAGATGTTATGAATTGGATACTTTGGACCTTTCCTTCTTCCCTCCCTCCTTCCCTCCCTTCCTTCCTTCCTTTCTTTGTTTCTTTTTTTGCTTCTTAGGGCCACATTTGCAGCATATGGAGGTTCCCAGGCTAGGGGTTGAATGGGAGCTATAACGGCGGGCCTGCGCCGCAGCCACAGCCACTCACACTCACAGCAACGCCGGATCCTTAACCCACTGAGCAAGCCCAGGGATTGAATCCAAAACCTCATGGATACTAGTCAGGTTCATTACCACTGAGACACAATGGGAATTCCATTTCTCATTTTAATTTTAGGACATACATGTTTATGAAGGGACAATCCCTGAAATCAAATAGAAATAAAAATAAAACTATTCCTCTGATAATGTAAATATAGTAAATAGAGTGGAAAAACAAATATTCCTAGAAAGTGTATTTAAAAATAGTTTTGTCTGAAATTAAGTTCAGAAATTTTTAAAAATAGAAAATTAATCATTAAATATTATTAAATAGTAAATAAAATTGAGATCTGTTTATATTTCTGGAAAATTGAATTTAAAACTTGGTGTAAATATTTACAGTTGTTTTTAACTCATCAGACTGTGTCAATTATGTACTAAAGTAAATGACTGCAGGTATATCCTTTGTTATTTTTGATTATATTATCCTATGTAACATGGCAGCCATGGATTTTATGTCCTTCTCTCTCTTAACAGGTGGGAGTTAAACACATTTCCTAGACCATAAAATCCCCATGTGCCAGGCAGTTAGAGCACATTTTCATTTACATTTTTTTAATGCCACTGAAACTCTGGTTGAGCCCTCCCGGCCGGCGTGATTGCTCTGTGTCACCTAATGTTCAGTGACATTTACTACTTTTAAAATCAGGCATTTGGATTTAATTTCCACATTTCTTTGTTAGGTTAAAGCAGCAAATTCTTTGCATATTCAGACTGAAATTTGACACTTTTTAATATTTTTCGAACCGGCTATGGAAACTGTTGTATTTCTGCTTAGATAACTCAGTCCATTGATTTGTTAATTGATTAGATACCTGTTGAGGTGTTTAATTATATTATGTAAAAAATAAATAAAATATGCAGGAATACTCAAAACAGTGAAAGAAAGTCTAAGAGATTTATAGTCCAGTCGTTGGAAATAAGCAGTGAATAAATACCACAACTGTACATGTGCTTCATCCTCAGTATGAACCAGTGTCTCCTCAGCGTAAGAAATTACATTTGGCCTCAGACATTTCAGGCCAGAAGATATTTGCATCAGACATGGCCAACGACTGTCTCATGGCTGCTCTCCCTAAACTCTGCAACACGGGGATTTGGTAGGTCCCAGGTGCTTGGCCCTGGACATTTGAGGTCCTCAAGTCAACGGAGGCACCAAGAGACGCAGGACAGGCCGACAGTAATGGAAACTGAGTTGCTCCTCAGGAAACATGTTGGCCTTAAACAAACTGAATTAATATATTGAGGACAACTCAACAAGCCTTTAACGTAAAGATGTCAGAAGCTGCCCTGGGGGCTGAGTGTTCCACAGCCTGAATCGAAGGGATTTTACAGTAAATAATAGAGCAAAAATAAAATTGACTATAACGCGGCGTTCCCGTTGTGGCTCAGTGGTAACGAACCCGACTAGTATCCACAAGGATGCGGGTTCAATCCCTGGCCTCCCTCAGTGGGTGAAGGCTCTGGCATTGCCATGAGCTGTGGTGTAGGTCACGGCCAGATGTGGCTCTGATTCAGCCCCTAGCCTGGGAACTTCCACATGCTGGCACGGGAGGCCCTAAAAAAGCAAACAAACAAACAAACAAACAAAAAAAACCAGCAACAACAAAAATAAACAAAGCATGATTATTTCTAAATCACACTAAAATAATATACCAAATGAGCAGTATGGCAGGGCATAAAATGAAAATCCAATTAGGACTAAAGAAGCAATGGACCTTGAGTTTGAAACAGAAAAATGGTTCTTCTCTCCTCTGCTGAAGAAGCAGGGAGTTGGGAAGTAGAAGCATGCTCAGAGCACAGTCTGAGGCCCCCAAAGCCTCAGGTTCTACGAGCCGGCAGGACCGGGTCAGGGTCTGGACCCCAGCCTACTCATGAAGATGCCAGTCTGCCATGCTGAGGAGTCTGGCTGTTCTGTGTGCAAAGGCAGCCTTCGGTCAGAGACAAAATCTATGTTTAGGAAACTCGAGTCTTAGGCTCGGGAGGCTGGTTTGGAGCACGGGGCATGAAACAGTTTTACTGTGGAACAACGAGGGGTGGCAGCTGAAATGCAGAAACGTACGAGCTGTAAAATGCCTTTATTCTAGAATCAGCGAACTGCTCTCAACCTGATCATTCAGGAAAAAGGACTGCATCCGCCGTCAGCCGTGTTAGCAGTGGCCAAAGAAGAGCAGAGGGGCAGGTGCAGGAAGGACATCCTGCTGCAAACTGTAGTGGCTGAAGAAGCCCCGTGCTGCTACCAACGGCGCCTCCCGACTGGGCCATCTGAAGCGGCACCTCTGTGCCAGCAGGACACCGCCTACCTCATTCTTCCTCATTGCATTGCATTGCCACATCGGCCTTTTTAAAAGTAATACAACTCAGACTTGGCCTCTTGCTTATTAAAGCAAATAGAGTAACTTGCTAATATTTGCTAATTTGGCTTTTTGCTGTGTTTTTGTCTTCTACATGTTTAATCTATATTTAAAATAATTGAGGTAGTTTTCAATAATGCTTGTTTGAAATAGTATATATTTGGCATGTTTCACCTAATGGACACATAAAAAAACCCACTTCAACATTTAAAATCAAAATAAAATATCAGAGAGTCCCTTGGGGGCTTAGCAATTGGGACTTGGTGGTGTCACTGCTGTGGCTCTGGTTGCTGCTGGGGCAGGGGTTTAATCCCTGGCCCAGGGAACTTCTACATGCTCTGAGTGTGGCCAAAAAAAAAAAAAAAGAAAAAAAAGAAACCATCTGAATTCTCTGCAATATTTTGGACATTTTTAAAACATTATATAAATACAACACTTATGGTGGGGGAGTAAAGAGTTTATTAAACTACATTCGTGATGCCACAAATTTTAAAATGTATGAGAACTCACCTCCTACTATGTTTTACTGCACTTAGGAGATGAAGAACTTGAAAGTATTCAAAGATTGAAAACGAAATAAAGGTAAATTAGTTTCATGATGTACAAACTTGAGGTCAAGGCTGTGTTCACCTCCCCATCTGTACTGCAAGCTCTGGCACATGGCCAGGGTGTGGCTAATGTTAGTTACAAGCAGTAATAAATACAAGTTTTGGTAACCATCCAAGGGTTCTGTGAAATGTGAAAGTACTGATGGGTCCGTCCAACAAGGAAATAGCCTAGGATGGAAAGAATGAATCTAATTCAAAAATTGAACATGTCAGACTAGATAAATTCCAAAATCACTCTCTGGCTTATACTAGTTGCTTCATGTTTTCAGTTTATAGGTGTAGGTTGAAAAATTTGAAAAATAATTCTTGTAATACATTGGTAAGCATGATTCCAACCCCGCCTCCTGCCTTTTTTTTTTTTTTCTTTTCTTTTTAGGGCTGGACCTTAAGCATATGGAAGTTCCCAGGCTAAGGGATGAACTGGAGCTGCAGCTGAGCCCACACCACAACCACAGCAATGCCAGATCCAGGCTGCCTGTGACCTACACCACAGCTCGCAGCAACACCAGATCCTTAACTCACTGAGTGAGGCCAGGGATCGAACCCGTATCCTCATTGATACTGGTTGGGTTCTTAACTCACTGAGCCACAACGGGAACTCCCTGATGTCCTTTTTTTAACTGGAATAAATCATTCAACAAAAATTACTGGGTGCTTATGAAGTGGGCCTATTTGAATTGAAAGAATTGTGGCTCTCCAGCCACTTTTGAACTTGAATTTTGAGGCTCCTTTTTTCAGTACTGTGTCAAAACCATAGTATTTTGGATCGGAAACTTGGACTTATACTCTCCTCTGTTTAAAATGCAGGCTTTGAGGTTATTACACTTATTGGATAGAGCAGTTCGTCATCAGTAATCTCAACAGCGTGTTCTACGGGAACAGAGGGGAGGAAAACAAAATTCCAGCCTGATACGCTTCACGGACGTGAAGCTCTAAATCTACACCATGAAATAAAGAACCCGAGAGTCACTTTTTTCTTGGACAACAGTGCAAATAACATCATTATGCATTAAGTCTAAGCAGCCTCACTGACCCAAGTTCCGCCCTGTGTTTGGTTATGTATTGTCCTTATGTGGAAAGAGGAGTGAGTGTTTGAAACTGGGGGTGGGGGGGTTACTTTACAGTAAAACGGCCACAGGGCTCCAGCCCTGGGCACGCCTGGGACATGGGAGGGTCACACTGGTGCAGACAGGCAATTTCCCAAGACATCTCCCGTTTGCCATCTCTGTGCAGCACAGTCGCAGGTCTCCCGAAATTCCTCGCCCATCTGAGGCCATCGCGGTAACTTCAGAGCTCACTGCCCGCGTGGGGGGGCTGACACCTCCTGGGGAAGCAGGGAGACCCTGGGGCCCAGGAGCTGAGACTCTCCAGGTGCAGCCTGCCTGGCGGGGAGCGAAGAGGCTGCTTGTAGCTGTTAAGAGACCTCAGGTGACCCACCTCCCGGGGACTGGGGCCATTTGTTGGCAAAATCAGACCTTTATATAATCTTGTCTCCTAAAAATCTACCTCTGGATGACAGAGAGGTGCCTGATATCTAGTGGCCTCAACAGTAAAAATTAAGTTTCGGGAAGCCGATCATCCCCCAAGAGCATCTAATGGGTATTTCCCCTGAGGATTTTCTCGAAAAGCTGTGTGCGGAGCCCATATGGCCCAAGATGTTCTTGGTAAACAAGATAAAAATGAAATGTACGCATATGTAAATGTCCTGAGGATTCAGCTAGTGATGGCTGTGGGGTTACGGAGGACCTCGATGGGTCAACTTTCTAGTGATGTTAAAAGGAGCCAGTGTTCTAGACTTTAATGACGAGCTGCTTTCTTCTGTATGGGATGATTTTGTTTGTAATCTCTGCTCATTGCAGGGAGCCTCCGTGACCTCCCTTCGCTGTCCGCTAGTGGACCTCTGACCACAATGCACTGTACTTTCTTATCTGTGTTGCACCAGAGGTCCAATGTCCATGAAGGCAGGAAACCTGCTTCATTTTTTGTGGTTGTTTTTGTTCTCACAATTATTTGTATGTGATAAATGCTTCAATGAAAATTTTAGGATAAATAAATGCATGGAAATGCTTCAATGAAAATTTTAGGACAAATAAATGCATGGGGAAGAAGCTTTAAAGGCATCAAGTAGTGACGATAGTTCTGCTTTTTAACCCTAAAGCTATTAAAACTACCTGTTCGTCAAGGTGCCCAGTACTGATGTGATGGATAGCTGCAGAAATGTTCTTTAACCTTGACCAGATCATCGGGAATGGCACTGGCTTCTTTTACCCAAACGAAGAGACGCGGAGTCGGTTTGAAAGGGCCCAGAAATGCAACTGCAGGAAGGCAACTGCAGCAAGTCGCCGAGTGCGCGTGACCTTCTGTGCTGTTGCTCTCACATAATCAGTGGAACTGCCTTCTCGCTCTGCTCTCACACGGTAACTACGTGAGACCCTTCAGCATTTGCCCATGCTTGCCACGGGGGATGGAGGATCCTTCCCAGCAAACACAGGCCGCGGACTGGAGAGCTAGGGTGTCTACACCGCATGCAGACCGCAGGTGTAGACTTGTTCAGGAGTTCGGTCTCCTTTAACTCTCCTGCAGAGAAACAAGGGAGCCCCCTATTTTACCACGTGCTCCAGCTTCGTTCACCACGAAGGCAAGCTGTGCTGCCTACCTCTTCCTCAGCTCAGGGGATGATGGGAGTAAAGTAAGTGAAAATGAAATAGATCCGTGCGTCCACTGATGGCCCACGGCATGGGAGCTTTGAATGAACAGAGAAAGTGTGGACTGGTTATCTTTACACCTCCCAAATGACTGAGAATGGAGATGATAAAAGCAGTAAGTTGTAAGAAGGAAATATTACTTTTATGTCAATTAGATTGGATCTGCCAAAGAGAAACACTCTGTGTGTGTGTGTGTGTGTGTGTGTGTGTGTGTGTGTGTGTAGTGTAACAGAATTTAGACAGAACCCCCGTAAAAATCAGTTCCATTATCTTAGGATCCATGAATGGGTGCATTTTTCCCAGATGTGAAGGAGGACCAGCGGCCTCAAATAATCTCACGTGATGGACTCGGGACCGAAAAGAAAGGCAGGTACGCCGCGAGGACAGTGGACAGCACAGCATTTTAATCTGTATCTATAGAAAACATTTATATAAGCTCTCTAATAGAGGGATTATAGAAATACATTTCATATATAATAGTGTACTTTAGTGTACTCACTGTGAAAATAGCACATTTATTTAGAGACGGATTTTACGCCCAAGGTCCGTGTGGATGTTTTGAAATAGATCCATTTCCTTCTCTTGCAGTCACTGTTCCCAAGAAAAGCAGAAGTGCCCCAAATCCGCCGTGACTCCTCATCGCGAGTCTCCCCCTTGCGTGGGGTATGTCCAGGGTCACCCCG
The DNA here is from genome assembly GCF_016906955.1 of Phacochoerus africanus. Taxonomy (NCBI): domain Eukaryota; kingdom Metazoa; phylum Chordata; class Mammalia; order Artiodactyla; family Suidae; genus Phacochoerus; species Phacochoerus africanus. The sequence goes on along the minus strand of NC_062554.1, from coordinate 135,366,199 downwards.
ATGGCCCAGGCCAGGAAGGGATTCTGGGAAGCGCCCGGGTCTGGGGGCCCAGTCCCTACATTTGCCTGCACTCGTGTCTCGTGCACATGGCCTGTCGCTCGACCCTCCACGTCCCCTCCTCGTAGGTACAGTGACAGATGGTGCATTCGTCTGTTTTCACCTCTCTTCCAGCTGGGATGACAGCCGTCTCGGCAAAGCAGTTGGGGCCTGAAAAGGAGGAGAGGGTTGTCTGTTACATGTGTGCACATCACGTACTTGGGTGGGAGGCCGGCCTGACCCTGTGCGTCCGCTGCAGCCACGCTCGTGCACGGAGGGCCGTGAGAAAGCTACCGTTTCGTCGTGCGACGTGCTCCCACTCTTTCCCTGAAATGAAAGCAGCGTTATGTAAAACGGTGAGGACTGACAACACTGCGGCTTTCACCAGCAGATCAGTCAGCTCAGGGACCTGCTGTGAAGGCCAAACCTGCAATCGTTTGATCCAATTAACCCTCAGTAGTCATGGAAAAACCCATAGCCGAGACTTTCGGCAAATTAGTCTTCTTAGAAGAGGGAGCAGAAGCAAAGCAAATGGCTTGAAAGGACACGAATCCAGGGTCACCTCTGCGGCTCTCAGAGCAGGTGTCAACGCTCAGCACACAGGACACCCACCTGGACGGCTCTAGAGACGCTGGTCGCTGGCCCCACCCTGCGCTTCTGACGCCCAGGCTTGGCTGGGGCCAGGGAGTTCGCTTTGATGACCAGCACCCAGGGAGGGCCCATGCCCTGGTCAGGGCCACCCCTGTCTGAGCAGGAATCAAGGGCCCATCATCTCCCGTCTTCCCTGAGAGCTGAGGGTCCCTCGATTCTCAATCCCCAAGAAGGACAAGCTCCTCGGCCCACAAAGATGCCACTCCGCATAAAGCCGAGGACGTGGTCAAGTTGGGCTGTTTGAGGGGTTCAGATGGGAAACTGCTCAGCCTCCACCCTCCTCTGAAACGGGACGTCGGACCTTCCCGCAGCCTAAAGAGAGGCCTGACTTTGACCTGCAGCCTGAGAGACAACCCCAAGGTCAGTTCCACTCTGGTTTCCTCCCTTCTGAGTTCCCAGAGGGCCTGCTCACCCTCCCACTTGCCACGCCTGGGCCCACGGCCTCTCGCGTCTGGCGTGGCAGGCTTGGTGGCGGTGAAGTCTCTGCTGCAGCAGCTTTGGTGAGTTGTGGGCCCCGGCCACCTGCTGGCACCTGCCCTCCCAGACAGGCGGGCCGCCTCCTGCCCTCACCTTGGACGGCGTCCTCGGCTCTAGGAACGCAGCCCCCTCTGCTCCTGGGATGTCCTGATGTGGACACTTGATGCGCGTGCTCTTTTTTCTTTGTTTCTGTTTGTCTCTTTTTCGGAGTCTAATTTCAGGGCTCATTCTCCTTCTCATTCACTCTAATATCTAGCAGGGTGCTTTGCACATTGAGAGCACCCCATCATTGCCCAGAAAACCTGTCCCCTTTGATACAAGTGATCAGGGAGCCTTGCTCATCTCCTCTGCAGAAAATGCTGGATTCAAAATTTGGTCCCACCACTTACTGGTTATGTGATCCTGGACAGAGTGATTTCATTGTTTTGAGCCTTCCTGGCCTCATCTGCAGAGTGAGAATATAATAGCTCGCAGGGTCACCTGAGGATTAAACCAGATGATACACTGCTGCCCTTACGTTATTCAACAAATGCTAGCAAATTCCTATCCTTCTGGCCTCAATTAATCTTTCTATGTCAGCATAGTAGTCACTTCTTTCCATTTTCTTTTTTTTTTTTTAGCTGTGCCCTCGGCATGCAGAAGTTCTGGGGCCAGGGATTGAAGCCATACCACAGCAGTGACACCACCAGATTCTTAACCCACTGAGCTGTCAGGGAACTCCCCATGTATAGTAGTCACTGCCAATGAGTTTTTATTATTATTAATTTATCTCTTTACTGTTTATATCACGGTAGGACTTTGGATCTTTCTTTTCAGTGGTTTGTGCCCATGGTCATCTTTATTTTTTTATGGTCAAATTATCAAATCCAGCTAGCGAGGGGCCTGGACTCCAGGCTGTCCCCGTGTCCTTCACACTCTGCCACGTCCAGCCTCTCCCATGTCTGAACATGGTATGGATCCCCACTTATTTACATTTCCCTTCATTCTTTTCACCAGTGCTTATCGTGTTGGCATTCTGTTCCTGTTTTGTTAGAGTTACACCTGTGTATGTCATTTTTTGACCTTATCTCAAGGGTAGTATGTTTTTAGTTTCCACTTTCATAACATTCATTGCTAGTAATACAAATGCATTGGTTTTAGGGTGTTGAGTTTGTGTCCCGTGGTCTTGCTGAATTCTATTACTAGTCGTAGACAGGTTTTTTTTCTTTCAAGTTTCTAGGTCTTTTCTGTGTTAACAGTCATGCCATCTGCAGATAGTGACAGCTTTATTTTCGCTGTTTTTTCTCCGCCTTTTGTTTCCTTTTCTCGTGCAGCCTAGAACTTCCGGTGTGGTGTGGATATTCTCACCTGTTCCTGATCTCAGGGGATCGAAGTCAGCTACGGCCTTTTGTAGCCGCTCTGGATCAAGTTGAGGCAGTTACCCTCTCCTCGATTGTGAGAGATTTTGTCACGAGAGCCTTTGAATTTTGTCAGATGCCTTTTCTGCATTAAATTGATAAATCAGGTGATTTTTCTCTCTTTAACCTGTCCACGTGGTGGTTTACATTGGTAGATTTTTAAAATAATCTTCATTTGAGAGCAGTTTTAGGTTCACAGCAGAACTGAAGCGAAAGCACAGAAACTTCCCGTACACCCCTTACCCCACGCGCCAACAGCCTCCTCCGACAGCAACACCCGGGCGAGTGGGACCTGCACGGACACGCTGTCCTCACGCAAAGTCCCCGTTAGCATTAGGGCCCGCTCTCGGTGTTGTCCCTTCCAGAGGTTTGAAGATGTAAACGGCATGGCATCCACTTTTAATCTGTCGTCTTTCTACTTACAGGGGGTTTCTTGCAGACAACATACAGTTGGGACGTGAGTTTTGATACACTCTAGTTCTGTCTTTTAGGTCATTTACCCAAAAGTGATTATTGATATCTTTGGATTCCTATTTATCCCGTGTTACCATTTTGTTTGTCTCCCTTTGTCCTTAGTTTTGTCTTCCACTATTTTTCTCTCTTCTTTTTTAACTTTTTTTCGAATGTTTATTCTAGAGTTTGCAATATACACTTACAACGAATGCGAGTCAACTTTCACGTTACCTAGTGTTTCATATAACACTTCGTGAAGAGTGTGAACAATACTAAATAATGACGAAGCATCCTAATCTCTGTTTCCCATCCATTGCATCACTGCTTTTCACTTCACTTGTTTATGAGCATAAACAAGGGTATCTGTCATCTGTCTACAGGCCGGCATACACTTGGATACATTGTTAGTTTGAATAAACTATGAGCTAGTGTATCAGCTAAGAATAAGCAAAGTAAATGTTTTCGTCGTGCCTTCACTTACTCCTTCTCCTCTGATCTTCCTTTGTGCAGAATCCAAGCTCCTGACCTACATCTTTTTTCTTTCTAAAGAGTTTCTTTTAATATTTCTTACAAGGGAGGTCTACTGGCAGAAGAACCCTTCAATTTTTGTTTATATGACAAACTATTTCATCTGCCGTTTTCAAGGATAATAGAGGGACAGAATTCTAGCAAAGCTGTTTTTTTTGTCTCAACACTAAACATCTCACTCCATTCTTTCTCCCTTTTTTTTCTCTTTGTGTCTTTTTTTAGGGCCTCACCTTCGGCACATGCAAGTTCCCAGGCTAGGATCTAATCAGGGCTGTAGCTGCTGCCGACCTACACCACAGCCACAGCAACGCCAGATCCTTAACCCACTGAACGAGGGCAGGGATCGAACCAGCGTCCTCATGGATACTAGTCAGATTCGTTTCTGCTGAGCCACGATGGGAACTCCTCCATTCTCTTTCTTTGCTTGCAGATTTGCCAAGGAGAAGTCAGATGTAATGCTTACCAGCCATGGTGATGGATCGTTAACCCACTGTTCCGGGGTTGGAGATTGAACCAGAGCCACTGCAGAGATAATGCCAGATCCTTAACCTGCTGTGCCACAGTAGGAACTCCTTAAGTTTTAAAAGTATGAATTTAATTTCCTTAATAGCTTTCACACAAATTATGTTTCATATTGGGTAAGTTGCAGTAGCTGATATTTTTCAAGGAGTCAGTTCAAAGTTGGTAAATTATGTGTGTAGAGTTGTCGACAGTATTTATTATTCTTTTAATTTCCATGGAATCTGTAATTGCATTGCCTGTTTTATTCCTAATATTAGTAATTTGCATCTTCTCTATTTTTTTTCCTTTGTCTTGTAGGGGTTTATCAGTTTTGTTGGCCTTTTAAAAAATTATTTCGTTAACTTTAACAATGGACCTTCAGTTTTCAATTTTATTGATTTTTATTCTTTACTATTTTATTTTTCTAGTAGTTCACTTTTCTTTTTCTAGTTTCTTGAGTTGATGACATAGTATTGATCTGAAAGTTTTCCTCTTTTCTAATGTAACCATTAAGTTCCATAAATTTCCCTTTCAGTTCTCTTTTCTCTGTTTTGATGTGTTAGTTGTATTTTCATTTTCATGAAATATTTAATTTTATAGACTTGTAGCCCAAGAACCAATAAAAAGCTTGAGGAAAAAGCAGCATATATGATAACTTGCTGAACTAAAATATAAGTAAGTTACCAAAAGAGACTCCTGCCATGAAAAAGCAAGTTCTGGTCACTATGATTATTCAGTGGCAAAGAAGCCTTTCTATAATTTAGCTTCATTAGGAAGTAGGGGGATAGAAAGAAACTCTTTCTAATCTTGATTAATTAATCTAATTAAAATATCTCGCTTTCATGTGTATATGGCACTTTAAAAGAAATATGAAGCACACAGAAGAATTTTAGAAATATGGAAATGAGATTTGGAGGGATAAAACATTAGTCCAAGTCACAGGTCTCATAATTCATTACTGATACATTAAATTATATTGATCTGCCCTGGCTGTTATTCAAGGACCCTCAGGCTAAAAAGGGCTACTTTCAAAATGAACACAGCCTGTAATTTCTTCTTGCCTCAGGAACAGTCGTTCAAGTAGACAGTGGGCAGGCATTGCTAAAGTGAATTTCCTGCACTATTTGGACTTCCGGGCAGAGTCCACAGTGTGGAGGCTGCCCTTACCTCAGCTGGGCCCCAAGAGCACGTGAACCCCTCTCCCTCTGACTGACCGCAGAGTGTCAGAAGAGCTAGAATGAGGCCCAGCACAGGAACCGGGGCCGGCTGGCGGAGGGACGCGGGGCCACGGGCCTCCACATCAACTCTCCCAAAATGCAGAGTATGTGTCAGAACCCAGCTTTGCCCTGGTTACCGGGGCGGGGGGTGACAAATGCTGCTGCCGTATCAGGAAACAGAGGAGGCTGCAGCCATCCAGCCATCCCGGGCAGCCGCCCCCAGTACCCAGTGAGCCCTGAGGGGACATAGGATGGGACCAGGAGGCCGCCACCGAGCCGTCAGCAGCTGCAGCCCCAGGATGAGAGCACCGGACGCTGGCCCCAGGCAGCTGAGGTGCAAGTCAAAGGGACGACTCCAGTGAGCCCGGAGCCTTGCATCGTCCTGTGCACAGGAAAACGCCAAATGCATTAGCGTAAGTTGTCTGGTTTTCTTTCATGAACGGTGATCTTTTGATGTTCTGACTACCTGGTCTGTGTGGCAAAAACCCCTTTACCTCCTGGCTCCTCTTTGTCCTCTTTGGCAAAGTCCCTTAGAGCTCCCTGACAGGCTGGGTCCTGGACTTAAGTCCTCCGTTTTTCCTGCCGAATAAAACATAATTCTCTGAGTTCCCATTGTGGTTCAGTGGGTTAAGAACTCCGCATTGTGTCTGTGAGGATGCAGGTTTGATTCCTGGCCTTGCTCACTGGGTTAAGGATCCAGCATTGCCACAAGCTGTGGCGTAGGTCGCAGATGCGGCTTGGATCGGGTATTGCTGTGGCTGTGACACAGGCCTCCGCTGCAGCTCCCATTCGACTCCTGGCCTGGGAACTGACATCTGCGCAGGTTCGGCCCTAAAAAAGAAAACAAAAACAAAGCATGATTCTCAACTTTCAGGTCACGCAGTTTTTTGCAATAGCTGTCAGCACAATCCAGCCCATAATAGGTGCACTCACTGAGTGCCAATAAATTAGGTTAAGCCTTACAAACTCCAAAGCAAGCCTGATCCTGCTATGCCATTTGTAATTAAGCATTCCTCCTGGCTGCCCTGTGTCCCCAGTGGACCTGCCTGTCACAACGACAGCCCTCAGTACCCCCATGCCCTTACCCAGTAGGAAACCCCTGGGGTCAGGAGCCACAACGAGGTTGCAGTTTCATCTCAGTGTATATAGCACTGCCTGCAGCACAGAGCTGAAGCTCAGGACAGGTACAGCTGAGTTATGATTTTAGATGAAAATAGAACTGCCACAGCCACATTGATAGGTAAATTGCCAAGATGCTTTAGATTTTCACTAGGAGTAGTCGAAGACAGGGTGGCAATAAAGAAAGACCTAGATGGGTTCCAGGGGATATACCTCCTCCTCCTTCACCAGAGACTGAACTTTGAGGAGGAGCCCAGCCCAGCAGGATGCCAGGGCAGTGAGTGGAAACCCACGCAGCAGGAGCCCAGCAGGGCCAGCATTTGGCTTCTAGGTCAATAATACTTCTGCTCTGCCCCATCTTTTTAGCAAACCCTGCTACTCATTAATTTGTTAACAGCATTTTTCAATTTCAACTTTTCAATACAGTCCAGTTCTCAGTCAAATTCTCCAACTTTTCTTTCTTTCTTTCTTTCTTTTGGCTGCACCTGTGGCATGCAAAAGTCCCTAGGCCACGACAGAGACAACGCCAGATCCTTAACCCACTGAGCCACCAGGGAACTCATCTCCAACTTTTCTTCTGTCTTCTTGAGCATGTTAATCTGTTACTTTAAAAACCTTTTGTAATATTCACCATATCTTGATAATGTGTAAGTCTATTTCTCATTTTCTATTTTGCTTTTCTCTTGGTTTGGGGGTCGGGTGGTATTTTCATGGATTGCCTAGCATCTCTTATTTAAATGACAGATAGTGTGAAAGATACATTATATGGGCTCTGGACGGAGCCTTCTGGCTGACAGAATATAGTAATCTGGCTCAGAATGAAGTTCAGGCTTTGTTAGGGCTGGTCTTGTCCCGGGAGCCCTCTTTCCTGGGGCACAGGCTCGTCAGGTCTGAGTGAAAACCTCTCCTGCTTGCTGGGTTCCTCCCCACTCCCTCCTGAGCACAAGCTCCAGCCTCCCCCCCTCCCCTGCCCCCCGCACCAGCTGCTGCTTTTTGTTTGGCTTCTGCCTGTCTTGCCTGGCACATGGTGGCTGTGGAGCCTGCAGATGCCTGGAAGGAAAATTCCATGAAGAATTTTGGCCTCACTTCTTTGTGGTTGCCTCTTCTTAAGTGCAGCTTCCCTGTTAATTCTCAGCTGCTCTGGTGGCCCTAATGCCGACTTCTGGCTCCCAGCTCAGCCAGAAGGCTACCACCCCGGGCTTCATTTTTTTAGGGTGTTATCTATCCCTGCTCCAGAACCTGCAAAGGCCCCTGGCAAATGTGGAGCAGTGAAGATGGAGCTTAGCTCAGTGAGCCTGCCTTCTCTCTGCATCAGCCATTCAAGTCCCTTTCTCTCTGATATCTTCAAACAAGTTTTTGGAAATGCGTGTCTATTTTATCTAAACATTAGAGCTGATCTCAATGAGGGGGATTTTTTTCATACACTCTATCATGGTGTGAATGAAAAATGTTGCTTGCCGTATCACTACACAGAGGATGCTGCAGCTCTCAATCTCTACAGCAACCCCACCAACAGTGCAACCCGAGGGGGCTCAGGGCAGAAAAGAACAGGACACCTGCCCCAGAAAGCTGAGATGCATATCAAAGCAGTGATTTCAGTGAGCCCAGGTCCTTGCCTCTTCCCATACCTAGAAAAGTGCTAAGTTCACACAAGCTTCCAAGATTGAAAAAGGAAGAAACAGAAATTATAAATAGACAAGTACTAAAATTGAAACTGTGATAAAAAAAATTTCCGTAAAACAAAAGAGCAGGACCAGATGGCTTCTATCAAACATTCAGAGAAGAGTTAACACCTATTCCTCTGAAACTCTTCCCAAAAACGGAAGAGGAAGGCACCCTCCCACACTCATTCTGTGAGGTCACTATCACTCTGATACCAAATGCAGATGAAGAGGACACACAGAAAAGAAAATTACATGCCATTATCACTGATGAACATAGATGCAAAGATCCTTGACAAATTTTTAGCAAACCAAACCCCAACAATACATTAAAAAGATCATATACCATGATCAAGTGGAATTTATCTCAGGGATGCAAGAATTCATCAGTATCCACAGATCAACCAGTATTATGCACCACATCAACAAACTGAAGAATAAAAACCATATGATCATCTCAATAGATGCAGAAAAAGCTTTTGACAAAATTCAGCACCTATTTCTGATAAAAACCTTCCAGAAAGCAGGCAAAGAGTGAGTCTGTCTCAGCATAATAAAAGCCATATATGACAAACCCACAGCTAACATCATTCTCAACAGTGAAAAGCTGAAAGCATTTCCACTAAGATCAGGAAGAAGACAAATATGTTCATTCTCACCACTGTTACTCAACATAGTTTTGGAAGTCCTAGCCATAGCAATCAGAGAAGAAAAAGAAATAAAAGGAATCCACACTGGAAAAGAGGAAGTAAAGCTGTCTCTTTTTACTGATGACCTAACACTATACATAGAAAATCCTAAATCTCCCAAGGCAACAGAAATAAAAGCAAAAATAAACCAATGGGACCTAATCAAACTGAAAAGCTTTTCCCCAGCAAAGGAAACCATTTAAAAAAAAAAAAAAAGACAACCTATGAAACGGGAGAAAGTAGTTTCAAATGATGCAACTGACAAGGGCTTAATCTCTAAAATATACAAGCAACTTACACAACAGCCAAAAAACCCAACAACCCATTTGAAAAATGGGCAAAAGACCTAAATAGACATCTCTCCAAAGAAGATATACAGATGGCCAACAAGCACATGAAAAAATGCTCAACATTGCTAATTATTAGAGAAATGCAAATCAAAACTACTATGAGGTACCACCTCACACCAATCAGCATGGCCATCATTAATAAGTCCACAGATAACAAATACTGGAGAGGGTGTGGGAAAAAGGGAACCCTCCTACACTGTTTGTGGGAATGTAAATTTGTATAGCCATTATGTAAAACAGTATGGAGGTACCTCAGAAAACCAAATATAGACCCAGCAATCCCACTCTTGGGCATATATCCAGACAAAACTTTCCTTGAAAAAGACACATACACCCATATGTTCATTGCAGCACTATTCACGATAACCAAGACATGGAAGCAACATAAATGTCCATTGACAGATTAGTGGATTAAGAAGATGAGGTATAAAAAGATAAAAACAAGAACAAAAAACAAAAGAAGAGTTCCCATGGTGACACAGCAGAAGCAAATCCGACTAGGAACCATGAGGTTGTGGGTTCAATCCCTGGCCTCGCTCAGTTGGTTAAGGATCCAGCATTGCCATGAGCTGTGCTGTAGGTCACAGACACAGCTTGGATCTGACATTGCTGTGGCTCTGGCGTAGGCCAACAGCTGTAGCTCTGATTTGACCCCTAGCCTGGGAACCTCCATATGCTGTGGGCGCGTCCCTAAAAAGACAAAAAAAAAAAAAAAACAACCCAAAACAAACAGATGTAGTATATATACACAATGGAGTACTACTCAGCCATAAAAAAGAACAAGATAATGCCATTTGCAGCAACATAGATGGAACTGGAGACTCTTGTACTAAGTGAAGTAAGTCAGAAAGAGAAAGACAAATGCCATATGATATCACTTATATCTGGAATCTAATATTATGGCACAAATTAAACTTTCCACAGAAAAGAAACTCATGGACTTGGAAAACAGCCTCACGGTTGCCAAGGAGGAGGGGGAGGGGGTAGGGTGGATTGGGAATCTGGGGTTAATAGATGCAAACTATTGCATTCGGAATGGATAAACAATGAGATCCTGCTACGTAGCACTGGGAGCTATATCTAGTCACTTGTGATGGAGCATGATGGAGGATAATGTGAGAAAAAGAATGCATATCTGTATGTATGACCTGGGCACTTTGCTGTACAGTAGAAAATTGACAGAACACTGTAAAGCAAATAATGGGAAAAAAAAAGTCATTTTAAAAAAAAGAAAATCCTAAAGATGCTACCAGAAAACTGTTAGAATTCATCAATGAATTTGGTAAAGTTGCAGGATACAACATTAATACACAGAAATATCTGGCCTTCTTATACTAACAATTCAAGACCAGAAAGAAAAATTTGAGAAACAATCCCATTTACCATCACAACAGAAAGAATAAAATCACTATGAATAAACCTACCTAAAGAGACAAAACTCCTGTACTCTGAAAACTAAAAGACACTGATGAAAGAAATCAAAGGTGGCAGGAGTTACCACTGTGGCAGAGTAGGTTAAGACTCTGACTGGAGCATCTTGGGTCGCTATAGAGGCATGGGTTTGATCCCCTTCCTCGTGTAGTGGGTTAAAGGATCCAGCATTATTGCAGCTGCAGTGGAGGTCACAGCTGTGACTCGGATATAATATGCCATGGGTATGGCCATGAAAAAAAAAAAAGAAATCAAAGGTGACACAAATGATTACGCCATGCTCTTGGAAGAATAAAATTGTCAAAATGACTATACTACCCAAGGCAATCTACAGATTCAGTGCAATCCCTATTAAGTTACCTATGGCATTTTTCAGAGAACTAGAACAAAGTATTTTCAAGTATGTATGAAAACACAAAAGACCCCAAATAGCCAAAGCAATATTGAAAAAGAGTAATGGGACTGGAGGAATCAGTCCCTGACTTCAGTTTATACTACAATGCCACAGTCATTGAAACAGTATGGCACTGGCACAAAACAGAAGTATAGATCAGTGGAAGAGGATAGAAAGCCCAGAGATAAATCCAGTCACCTATGGTCAATGGATCAATGACAAAGGAAGCAAGAATATACAATGGAGGAAAGACGGTTTCTTCAATAAGTGGTGCTGGTAAAACTGGACAGCTACGTGTAAAAGAATTAACTTAGAACATTCTCTAACACCACACACAAAAATAAACTCAAAATGGATTAAGGATCTAAACGTAAGGCCAGATACTATAAAACTCCTAGAAGAAAATGTAGGCAGAACGCGGACATAAATCACAGCAATATCTTGTTTGATCCACTGCCTAGAATAATGAAAATAAAAATAAACCAATGGGACCTAATTAAACTTACAAGCTTTTGTGCAGTAAACAAAACCATAAACAAAACAAAAGGACAACCACAGAATGGGAGAAAATCTCTGCAAATGAAGCAACCAACACGTGATTCATCTCCAAAATATACAAACATCTCATGGAGCTTTATATATACATATATAAAACCCTATCAAAAAATGGCAGGAGATATAAACAGACACGTCTCCAAAGAAGACATCCAGATGGCCATCAGGCACAGGAAATGATCAATATCTCTAATTATTAGAGAAATGCAAGTTAAATCTACCATGATGTTTCGGGTTTGATCCCTGGCCTCGCTCGGTGGGTTAAGGACGCGGCATTGTTGTGGCTGTGGTGTAGGCCAGCGGCTACAGCTCTGATTCAACCCCTAGCCTGGGAACCTCCATATGCTGCAGGTGTGGCCCTAAAAAGACAAAAAAAAAAAAAGGTCTGCAAACAAATGGTGAAGAGAGTGTGGAGAAAAGGGAACCCTCCTACACTGTTGGGAATGTACCTTGGTGCAGCCACTATAGAGGACAGTATGGAGATTCCTCAAAAAAAACCTCAAAAAACAAACAACAACAACAAAAAAAAACAGAACTACTGTATGATCCAACAATCCCACTCCTGGGCATATATCCAGAGAAAACCATAATTCAAAAAGATACATGCACCCCAAAATTCACTGCAGCACTATTTAAAACAGCAAAGACATGGAAACAACCTAAATGTCCCTTAAAAGAGGAATGGAGAAAGATGTGGTGCAGGGAGTTCCCACTGTGGTGCAGTGGAAACAAATCCAGCTAGTATCCATGAGGATGCAGGTTCGATCTCTGGCCCGCTCAGTTGGTTGAGGATCCAGCACTGCTGTGAGCTGTGGTGTAGGCTGCAGACATGGCTTGGATCCTGAGTTGCTGTGGCTTTGGCGTAGGCTGGCAGGTGTAGCTCTGATTCAACCCCCAACCTGGGAACTTCCATATGCCGCAGGTGCAGCCCTAAAATAAACCAAAAAAACAAAAAGCAAAACCCAAAACAGAAGCTGTGGTACATATATACAATGTAATATCATTCAGCCATTAAAAGAATGAATTAATGCCATTTGCTAGAAAATAGATGGACCTAGAGATGGTCACACTGAGTGAAGTAAACACAACAGAGAAGAACAAACAGAATATGACATCACGTATATGTAGGATCCAATAAAAAAGGATACCAGAAACTCATTTATAGAAGAGAAAATCTCAAAACCAAGCTTAGGATGATCGTAAGTGAAACTACTGGGGAGAGGGAGGAACCTGGGAATAACATATACACGCTACTGTATAAAATAGATAATTAAAAAGAACCTACTGTAGCACAGGAAAATCTACTGAATAGTTTGTAATAAACTGTATGGGAAAAAAAGAATGGATATATGTATATGCATGACTGTTTCACTTCGCTGTACACCTGAAACTAATACATTGTAAGTCAATTCTACCCCAATACATTTTTTTTAAAAAGCTCTAAATTCATTAACTCGAGAGGTCTATTTTTCTTTAGTTAACAGTCATCTTTTGATGTGCCCACTACCAGGTCTTTGCTGCAAAACCGCCTACGCATCCTGGCTCCTCCCTGACCTCTGCAGAGCGGTCCCTCAGGGCAACAAGGGAGGCTGAGTCCTGGGCTTGAGTCTTCAGTTTTTTCTGCCAAATAAAACAGAACTCTATAAACTTTTTTTGTTCCTTTTTATGGCCACACGTGGGGGTATACGGGTTGAATCGGTGCTGCAGCTGCCGGTCTGCACCACAACAGCAACACTGGATCTGAGCTGCATCTGTGACCTACACTGCAGCCTGTTGCTATGCCGGACCCTTAACCCCCTGAGCAAGGCCCGGGATCAAACCCGCACCCTCACAGACACTATGTTGGGTTCTTAACCTGCTGAGTCCCAGTGGGAACTCCTAATTCTCAAATTTCCATTGTGCATTTTTTTTTTCCAGTCAGCACCAACAGTTCCCAGAGGAGACAGAAGAGGATGAGCAGCCCTGTAAGACAGCACCGTCCCCTGTAAATGCTGGGGAGATATTTTCAACCGTTGGGCAAGTAGCGATGTCGACTCAAAGGTGTTACAGCTTTATTGGTCCCCAAAAAGTCAAACCGCCGGTTATCTCATTGAGCAATCTCATATATGCACCCCTTTCCCAAATGATTCTGTGCGTCCCTGTTTTTGAACCAGCTCTTTTGTCTTCCTGATGTTCTGTCATTAGCAAATGAAGTACAATTTTGTATTTGCAGTCTATCCACGAATGTAAAAACATATTTTATAATTTATATGAGCGTTCAACTTCATCGTCTATAGAAACACATCTGACCAGCAATGACTAGGATAACGCATCACCTTACATGCGGTCCTCCTTGTTAGGCACTCAGAGTTCTGCTCGTCTTTCTTTATCCTCTTTGTTCCTAAGGGTTTTTGCTGCCAGGTGGGAAAACTGAAGTCTAGAATATTCACACTGCGAAATATTAGACCTTGGAGGTCTTTGGTTTGGGGTCCCTCCACGCACAGATGGGAAAGTTGAAACCTAGGAATATCAAGAGATTAGAATTGAGATCGTATATCTGATTTTCTCTTGCAAAACGTGTGTTTGTCTCTCAAACGTTTTTGGTACAATCACGTATGCCAGCTGGCCCTCCGATTTCAAAATCGCAAGCGTGAATGACGACCAGAAGGCACCACTTGTTGCCAAAGGCCGACTAAGGCTTCCTGAATTAAAATAGAATTAAGAAGCAGAGTAATCAGGTTTTTCTTTTACGTTTTTAGAGGTCACGGTGGAAAGGCGGCGTAGCAGCTCCTGGGACACACTGCTGGTTCTTGGGGGAGCAGGCAGGGGCCACAGGGATGGCCCCTGAGGTCCCCACACTCCATGCAGGCCCCACCCTGCAGCTGCTGCCCGGTTCTCTCCCCTTCGAAGGCTCGGGGACTTCATCCTTCAAGGGACCCTTCTAACGCCCAAGCCCCCAGATTGTGCCAGCCTCTCCTGCCTTCCGCGGCAGTCAGGACTTCCCTCAGACCCCCACACGGGGCATGAACATCCAGTTACCTGGGGAGATAAAGACCGGTGTTGATGCCAGGCAGTTTAGAACTTGAGGCCATCTTACTTTGTTAGTTAGATCCAGCTTCATTCACTATGATGGCACAGCACCAATTTTAACCTTCAAAACAGAAGCCTAAGTAGCACCCTGAAAAAAATGAAGAAAGTGCAACTCCAGAAAATAGTGCCTTTCCAAATTCCATTAATATATCTATGGACAAAAAAGTCACCTGCCATTCCAGTAAACAGCGCACCCTGGGGCCATCGGGCCATCAGCCACTGTGGCCGTCCCTGGACGGTGTGCCCTGAGAGGACTCAGGATGGAGAAAAACGGGGCGCTGGCACCTGAGAGGGTGCATATCAAGAGGATGATCTCTCAACCAGCCCAGACTCTGGCATCTTCCCATACAGAGAAAAGCACTAAAATCGTGACTTGCGATGTCTGGGTTTTGTGATTAGAAGTAATGTTTTGATGTTCAACTACATGCTTTCTGGTTTGCTTCCCCCGCCCCCCGGCAAAAGCATCCTGGCCCCTCCCTTACCTCTTTGGAACCGTTCCTTGGGGCGACCTGAGAGTGCCTTCCTGGGCTGTAGTCCTCAGTAAGGCCACTTTTAGTTTTCGTAGCCACATAGTCACCTGAGACAAACGCAAGGTCCGGAATGACCACGATCACAAAGCAAACGTGTCGAGATCAGAAACGGGACCACTGTGCTGCACCCGCAGAAACAAAAGGCACACCTGCCATCGCGATCTGGTCCCACTTGCAGTTATTTAATGTCAGCTTCTTTAAATTTAAGAAGCTGAAGCTCCTCTCAGTTAATAGAAAACTTTTCAGAAGCCTGGAAAAACCGGGATGTGTGAATCTTCTTTACAGCTGCAAATTTTACAAAATCTAAATGCAGTTTGCGTACTTCATGTGAGCGTCTAGCGTCCAAGTTGAAATGTCCTGTGTGTATACAATACCCATCAGCTTTCAGAGATATAGTACAAAAAAGTATGTAAAATTTAAAATTAATACTTCTTAAATTGACTACGTGTGGCAATGATAATATTTTGGATGTACTGTGTTATATCAAGCCTGTTATTGCCTTCATCTCATCTGCTGCTTTTTATACGCAGGCAGCAAGACAGCCAGCCTGTGGCACAGCCCAGCCACCCAGCCGTGGAGGATGGGCTTCTGTGCCTCCTCCGTGGGCTCCTGGATCCATCAGAGCCCCTCACACTGAGCTCCAACAAAGGCCGTGAGGCTCTCATTAATTTCGAAAGGTAAGCCTTGCCATCCAGAATCATGGTACGAATTAGAAACTACCTGTCATCCTAATAAAATGTATTGAAACCACAGTTTTCTCGTCTTCTTCCACCCAAAACTCCTCTCTGAACAAGCACTGGGTCCAGGACACCTGGGAGCAGCTGAAGCAAAAGGCTACAGAGCTGACAGCCTGGATCACCACGAAGTTCACACGAAGAGCGGAGAAAAGTAAAGCCAGGAGCCCCTCCGGGTCACGTGCACGGGGATTCACCCCACGGAGGAGGAGGAGGAGGAAAGGGCACCCGGTGCCGCTCTGCGCAGCGTTGACCAGCGGGCACGCAGACGGCACCGGGAAGAGAAGACCCGCCGCAGGACTGGCCCTTCCTACCTTCACCCCCCGCCCCGGCGCTGCCCTCGGGTGACTGTGGGAGGAGCCGCGGACCTGGAATCAGCCGGACCATGTGGCCAGGCTGTTCGGGCCTGAGACCCTTGCCCTAAGGGGAAGGGTTATGTGCTAATTCTAGCTGGTTCAACTTTATGGAAAGAGCAAACCTGTGGCACACAGATGAGGAAATTCGGAACATTTCTGTAAACACAAAGAGTCCCCACTTGATGTGAGTTTTATATGCTATTAATAAAAATTACAGTTGTACAAAGTATTCTGCCATAACTTCACATTCAGCCCCACAACTAGTATATCCTTTTTATTTTTCCTCATTTTATGAAATTAGTGCTTTGTATCTTTTTCTTTATCTGACTTGTGAGCCGTTATAATTCTATTGATTTGGTCAAAGACAGTTTTTCATTTTATCAATTCTCCCTATTTAAAAAATTTTTTCTGGAGTTCCCGTCGTGGCGCAGTGGTTAACGAATCCGACTAGGAACCATGAGGTTGCGGGTTCGGTTCCTGCCCTTGCTCAGTGGGTTAACGATCCGGCGTTGCCGTGAGCTGTGGTGTAGGTTGCAGACGCGGCTCGGATCCCGCGTTGCTGTGGCTCTGGCGTAGACCTGTGGCTACAGCTCGATTCGACCCCTAGCCTGGGAACCTCCATATGCCGCGGGAGCAGCCCAAGAAATAGCAACAACAACAACAACAGACAAAAAAGACAAAAGACAAAAAAAAAATTCTAATTCATTATTTTCCTATCTGTTTGCTTGTATTTATTTCTTTCTTTTTTTTTTTTTTTTTTTTTTATTGGCCAAGTCCATGGCATGCATGTGGAAGTTCCTGGGTCAGGGATCAAACCTGTGCCACAGTAGTGACAATGCTGGATCCTTAACTAACTGTGCCGCAAGGGAACTCCCCTCTGTGTTTTATTAACTTCTGTGTTATTTTTGAACTTTTTATTTTTCTCTCCTTTGGAATCTCTGCTTGACTTATTTATTTTTTGTCATTTTAGGGCTGCATCTGCAGCATATGGAGGTTCCCAGGCTAGGGGTCCAATCAGAGCTACAGCTGCTGGCCTACAGCACAGCCACAGCAACACCAGATCCGAGCCTCGTCTGAGACCTACACCACACAGCTCATGGCAATGCTGGATCCTTAACCCACTGAGGGAGGCCAGGGATTGAACCCAAATCCTCATGGTTCCTAGTCAGATTTGTTACCGCTACGCCACAACTGGAATTCCCTTTACTTGACTTATTTTTATCCTTGTTTAGAAATAAAAATAGTTAAGACAATAAATTCCTTGAAGAACTGTACACATTTAGAGCTGACTAGCTCTAGGGATTTATTGTGGAGAAACCCTTCCTTCATTCCGCTCTGCTTTCTGTCCCTTTGGTTCAAACCGGTCGTGTTCCTGCTGGTATAATCCCATCTCTGTTCCTGGCCTCTGCTGAGACGGCGGATTAAATCTACAGGTCACCAGCGTCTCTTTATCCAAAGGTTTTTCAGCTGCATCCTTTGCATTCTCTTTAGAGCAAGCTTTCTCAGTTTTTGAAATATGGATAAGCTGAGAATCTTCGAAATCTCTAAGTTCTGATTCCAAATAATTCTGTCTCCAATTCATAGCTCTCCAGAGAGCTGGCTGTCCCAACATGTGTCCCAACCCTTACAGGATAAAGGTGTTTTTCTCACCATCAAGCCCTTGGGGGATGGCTTTCCAGGGTGACAGATCCAAGGCCAGATGATAGGAATTCTTCCAATCCAGGAGCATGGAATATCTCTCCATTTCTTTGTATCCTTGTTAATTTTCTTGATTAATGTCTTACAGTTCTCACTGTATAAGCCTTTCACCTCCTTGGTCAGGTTTATTCCTAGGTATTTAATTTTTGGGGGTGTGATTTTAAAAGGTGTTGTGTTTTTACATTCCTTTTCTAATATTCGTTGATCAGTTCAAGTAGTTTTTGTGTGGAACCCATAATGTTTTCTATATGTAGTGTAATGTCACCTGCATATCATGATGATTTTACCTCTTCCAATTTGGATACTTTATTTTATTTATTTATTTATTTATTTATTTATTTGTCTTTTTAGGGCCACACCCCAGGCTAGGGGTCTAATCGGAGCTAGAGCCGCCGGCCTACACCACAGCCACAGCAACGCCAGATCTGAGCTGCATCTGTAACCTACACCACAGCTCACGGCAATGCCGGATCCTTAACCTACTGAGCGAGGCCAGGGATTGAACCCGCAACCTCATGGTTCCTAGTCAGATTTGTTTCCACTGCTCCACGACAGGAACTCCTGGATACCTTAATTTTTGTTTGTTTGTTTGTCTGATTGCTACAGCTAGGACTTCCAATATTATGTTGAAAAAGAGTGGTGAGCGTGGGCATCCTTGTCTTGTTTCAGATTTTAGGAGGAAGATTTTTGGCTTGTCCCTATTGAGTAATGTATTGGCTGTGGGTTTGTCATAAACGGATTATTATTATTATTATTTTTTGGTCTTTTTAGGGCCTCTCCTGCAGCATATGGACGTTCCTAAGCTAGGGGTCAAATCAGAGCTGCAGCTGCCGGCCTACACCACAGCCACACCAGTGTCAGATCTGAGCTGCATCTGCAACCTACACCACAGCTCACAGCAACACCTGATCCTTACACTGAGTGGAGCCAGGGATCGAACACAGTTAGATTCATTACAGCTAAACCATTATGGGAACTGCCTCAGTAGTTTTTTGAATCTCTATTTTATTGAGTTCCTCTCCAATCTTTATGATTTCCTTCCTTCTCCTGACTTTTTTTTTTTTTTTTTCTAATTCTTTTAGATGGTAGGTTAAGTTGTTGATTTGAGATTTTTCTTCTTTTTTGAGGAAGGTCTGTATCGCTAAGAACTTCTTTTGAGGCATTCCATAGATTTTTGTTGTTGTTTTTGTCTTTTTAGGGCTGCATCTGCGGCACATGAACTTTCCCAGGCTAGGGGTCAAATTGGAGCTGCAGCTGCCAGCCTACACCACAGCCACAGCAACACAGGATCAGAGCCAGGTGTTCAACCTACACCACAGCTCACGATGCCGGATCCTTAACCCACTGAATGAAGCCAGGGATCAAACCCGCGTTTTCATGGATACTCTATGGGTTCATTAGTGCTAAGCCCCACAGGGAACGCCTAGCTTCTAAACTGTGTGTTTTCATTATTATTCGTCTTGAGGTATTTTTAGTTTTCCTTTTGATTTCCTCGTTGACTCATTGGTTGTTTAGCAGTATGGTGTTCGGCCTCCATGTAGTCAGTTTCTTCTCTTTTCCAGTGGGTGATTGCTAGTTTCATGCCGTTATGGTCAGAGAAGATCCTTGAAATAATTTCCGTACTCTTCAATTTGTTGAGGTTAGTTTCGTGCCCCAGTATGGGGTCAGTCCTGGAGGATATGTTCCATGTGCACCTGAGAAGAATGTATATTCCGGGCTTTTTGGGTGTAATGTCCTGAAAATATCAGTTAAGTCTAACTTTTCTATTGCATCATTTAGGAACTCTGTTGCCTTATTGGGTTTCTGTCTAGAAGCTCCGTCCGTTGATGCGAGACGGGTGTTGAAGTCTCCTCCTATGATTGTATCCCATCAGTATCTCCTTTTATGTCTGCTGGTATTTGTTGTATTATTTTGGTGCTCCTATATTAAGGGGCATATATATTTGTGAATGCAATATTTTCTTCTTGGATTAATCCTCTTATCATTAAGTAGTGTCCTTCTTTGTCTTTCTTTATGGCCTTCATTTGAATATCTATTTTGCTTGATAGGAGCATTGCAACTCCCATTCTCCTGTCTTTTCCATTTGCATGAAAAGTGTTTTCCCATCCCCTCACTTTCAATATGTCCTTTGCCCTAAGGTGAGCTCTTGTAGGCAACACATTGTAGGGGCTTGTTTTTTTTTAACCAGTCTGCCACTCTATGGCTTTAGATTGGAAGATTCAGTCCATTGACATTTAAGGTAATTATTGATAAATATGTATTTATTGACATTTTAAACCCTGTTTTCCAGATGATTCTATGTTTCTCCTTTGTTCCTTTCTTTTATTGATTGGATAATTTTATTTTATTGTGTCCTTTGATATTGAGTTTTTGTGAATGTATTGTTTGGGTTTGATTTGTGGTTTCTCCCGTTTTTTCCGAGTATGTTAACCACTTCCTATATCTGCTTGCTTTAGCCCGAGAGTCATTAAAAAAAAAAAAAAAGAGTCCAGTCTAAATGATGGGCTGTCTGGGGGAAAAGACTAGAAGCCAAAAAGATGTGGGTGGTTTATTGATATGACATAGGAGTATGCTGTGCTCTCTTTTTCTAATTTGCTTTTTATCGCCATGTGTAAATATTTTAAGACAGGGAGATGGGGTGGGGGTGGAGCACAGCTGAAGCCAGGCTCTGCAGAACAAAGAGAAACTTCCAGGGGTCCATCCTCCTATTTCTGTCTGCAAACTTTGGACAACTTCCTTGTAAGGGTGAGTCACTTCCATTCGTTTTGTTTTCTGTTCAATTAATAAAAGAATGCAGCAAATATTGATTAATTGCCAGTTTGTTCTCAAGTTTAATGGCATATGTAAATCTACCCTTAAATATTTACACAGATATTGTCTGTGTTAAATAATTTCTAAAACAGAAAACAAATCTGTTAGCAACAGTCAAGCAGGCAGATGGTACTTGGATGTTCTTAGGCATGTAAAATGATATGAAAAAATAATATATTTTCAAGACAATTTTTTAACAAACAGCAGAAAAACGACTCAACTGGAGATTAAACTAAATAAAAATGTTTGTTTTAATATTGGTTTATCCTTTCTAAATATGAAAATTCGACTTCAGATATATATCTTTTTAATAGTGCAAAAATAAATTACTAATCATTTCAGTTAACATTGTTATTATTATTAGGTGAAAATAATTTCAATCATTGTTAAAAAAGAAAAATTTCCCTCCAAAGGGCTATTTAGAGTTGTGCTAATAGAAATCTAACCAAACCAGAGGTATTTAGGAAAAATTGCTGTACCCCAGGATGACTTCCTGGTGGCATGTTGCATGGACAGAAGCAAGGCGCGATAGTTGGAAACAATGAGAATGTCTCAAAGAAACTATGGGGGAAGGACCTGCCACCGCAAAATGCGCCTCTTGGGCATGAGGACTGATTTAAGCTGATTTATTTGAAGAAACAGAGACTCATGAGGTCTGTCTTTTTACCTCCTAAAGAATTTGGATAAAAAGACTGTCTCTGGAACAGAGATTCCACCAGCGATGCCTGCAGAGAATGTGGGCGGGGGGTGTGGGAGGGGGGGATTGGCAGGGCCAGAGATCAGAGTCTCCTCTGTGTCTCACTGTCCCAGAACTGCCTCCACCTCCCCTCTGAAGTTCTGCTGCTGACACGCGGCCTCTGTCCCCTGGTGCCGAATTGAAAGGTGGAGAGGGTGTGGGGTGAAGGAGAAAAAAAATACCTTTATTGCTTTGCCTGGCAAAGGAGGCCACAGAAGGCTACTGCCCCAGAGGTTGTGTCTTCTTGGGAGAGACTGGGAAGTGCTTTTATTGTCTGAGGGCAGAAGATAGGGCCCCGGGGAAGCTTGCATTCTACTTCGGAGGCGTGTTTAGGCGCCCAGGACTGGTTCCGAGGGCCCTCCTCTGGTTTTAATTGTTGGGGCTTTGGCTCTGCAGAGGGACTCAAAGAAAGATACGGTCGGGTATGTTCCCTGAAGCGGAGTCAGGGCCTGCCCCGAGGCGGCGCTGTTGTCCCTGGACGGCTCCTCCCTGGTCTCTGCCTCCCCTCCCTTCCCCGATCAGCAGAACCTGCCCTTGGAACTCAGGGAAGGTCGCGGAGGCTGAAGCCTACTCCCTAAAAACAAGAAACGGGGGACACAGAAAGGCTTGCGTGCCCAGGAGCCCTCAGGGCCCTGCCCGGTTTCAGTGCCAGGCCTCTGCCCCCGACATCTTCTGCCTTTAGCTGAGGATGGTGGCTGAGGTGGGGCTTTGACCATGTTGGTGAGTGATCTGCCTTTCCTGGGTCTCCCACAGAGACGTGTGATTAAACTTTGTCCACTGTCTCCTGTCAAGGGACCTCTTAGATGAGCCAGAGGAACTTGGAGGAAATTTTCTCCCTCCCTGATAAAACTACAACACACATTTTGTGGGTCTGATAACCTGGATCTTGAATGTCGTAATTATTTCCTGCGACAACCCCACAACCATCATAACAAGAGAAGACAAAGAGACCTCTTGCCCAAGGGTATAGGCGGGGTTGGGATGTGGTCTAATGAGTTCTTTATTTTTTCGCCCTTCTAGCAATTCCCTCTGGCTCCAGATTTCCCCTTAGCCTTACCCCAAATATAATTTCTGCCGTGATCTTTTTCGCAGCACTTGAAAGTTCCCAGGCTAGGGGTCAAATCGAAGGTGGCCTAGACCACAGCCACAGCAATGCTGGATCCAAGCTGAGTCTGCGACCTACACCACAGCTCACGGCAATGCTGGATCCTTAACCCCCTGGGTGAAGCCAGGGATTGAACCTGCGTCCTCGTGGGTACTAATTGGGTTCATAACCCACTGAGCTACAGTGGGAACTCCCTGCCTTGGTCTTGAATTTCTCTAGCATGAGGAGCTACATTGTCAGCTGGGGCAGAGCCCGCACGCAGGTGGCAGCGTATTCCAAAGCTGTGAGAACAAGGACAGCTGAGGCCCAGCTGGACTCTCCTCCCCTCACACCCACTTACCTTCACCTCCGGGCCGGTAGCTCCCAAGGCCCGAGGACACCTGAATGCAAGTGAGACCCAAATGCGCTCCCGGGGCCTGAAAGAGCAGGGCCAGGGTGGGTGCTTCCAAGCAAGACCCAGGTCTCTAGAGAATGAA
Organism: Phacochoerus africanus; assembly: GCF_016906955.1. Taxonomy (NCBI): domain Eukaryota; kingdom Metazoa; phylum Chordata; class Mammalia; order Artiodactyla; family Suidae; genus Phacochoerus; species Phacochoerus africanus. Next base: position 135,343,225 of record NC_062554.1, on the reverse strand, counting down.
CAAGGAGCCCAGGAAGGTTCAGGCTTTTTAGGAACGGGTCAATTACCTTAGAGAAGAGGGATTAAAAGTCTGCCGCTCAAAAGGCACCAAGGCCACATACTGACAGTTGATTTCTAATGTAACCTTTTTTTTTTTTTCCTGAGCATGTGCAAGTTCCCAGGCCAGGGATCAAACCTGCACCACAGCAGCGGCAACACCAGATCCTTAACCCACCGAGCCCCTAGGGAACTCTGATTTTTTTTTTTGTCTTTTGTCTTTGTTGTTGTTGTTGTTGTTGCTATTTCTTGGGCCGCTCCCGTGGCATATGGAGGTTCCCAGGCTAGGGATCCAATCAGAGCTGTAGCCACCGGCCTACGCGGGTGCCACAGCAACGCGGGATCTGAGCCTCGTCTGCAACCTACACCACAGCTCACGGCAACACTGGATCGTTAACCCACTGAGCAAGGGCAGGGACCGAACCCACAACCTCATGGTTCCTAGTCGGATTCATTAACCACTGCGCCACGACGGGAACTCCCCGGGAACTCTGATTTTAATGTAACTTTTAACCCTACAGCTATTTCAACTATTCTGCCATAGGGAAGAAATGAAGAGCTCCCGAGTAGTATCAGGAGGCCAGGAAAATTTTATCACCAAAGCCTAATAAAGACCCTAATGACGTACTGAGAAATGCAAGTACGGTTCACTATTTTCTCATCTCCTTTTTCAGGTGCTTATTTCAAAACAGGGATTCCAAAACTTATGAAAGATATTACACAAAAGATAAAAGAAGCCCTATAACAACACAAGAGGATACACGTTTTAAAAATGAATAAACATTGAACCTCATTATAAAACTTCTGGGAACAAAACAATAATGAACAAATGAAAAAAAAACCAAAGACAACATCTTAATGGTAGCCAGAGAAAAACAGAGTGAAAAGCAGCCTGAATGTAAAGTTGATCACTGGGAGACAACAACAATGAAAAAAAAATCTTCAGAGAATTGCCTGGTGGCCTAGAGGTTAAAGGTCTGGCATTGCCATTGCAAATGGCCTGGGTCGCTGCTGTGGCTCAGGTTCAATCCCTGGCCTGAGAGTTCCATGCACCATAGGTGCAACCCCCCCCCAAAAAAATATATATATGTGTGTGTGTGTGTGTGTGTGTGTGTGTGTATAAAAATATATATGAGTGTATATATATATATATATACACATATGTGTGTGGATATATATTCACATATGTGTGTGGATATATTCATATATATGTGTGGATATATATTCATATATATGTGTGGATATACATTCATATATATGTGTGGATATATATTCATATATATGTGTGGATATATATTCATATATATATATATGTAGTCTTCAGAGCTGCGAAAGAAAATGACAGTTAAGCTAGAGGACACATTGAGGAAATGTTGTTTTAAAATTCTTTATATAAATTCGAGAGGACTTTTTGAGATTACACATGTGAGTTTCAGATGAATAAGAACTGAGGAATTCATCACCTCAGGCCCTTTCTTTTCTTTTCTTTCTTTCTTTTTTTTTTGTCTTTTTGCCTTTTTTTTCTTGAGCCGCTCCCACAGCATATGGAGGTTCCCAGGCTAGGGGTCTAATCAGTCGGAGCTGTAGCCACTGGCCTATGCCAGAGCCACGGCAATGTGGGATCTGAGCCGCATCTGCAACCTACACCACAGCTCACGGCAACACTGGATCCTTAACCCACTGAGCAAGGGCAGGGATCGAACCCGCAACCCCATGGTTCCTAGTTGGATTAAATAACCACTGCATCACAATGGGAACTCCCCCAAGCCCTTTCTAATGGGCACTCCTCAAAACAGAAGAAATATTATCCCAGAAGGAGCCTGGATTGGCAGAACAATCAAAAACGCAGCAAAATCATAAACATGTGAGTTAATATAAATGACCACTGTGTGAAGAAAATGATATTAAATGTATCACTATACATAGCAAAGCTGGGGGCATCATGTTTCCTCATTTCAAATTATATTACAAAGCTATAGTAATCAAAACATATGGCATAAAGATGGACATATGGACCAATGGAACAGATCAAAGAGCCCAGAAATAAACCCTCACATACACGGCTAACTAATCTTCCGCAAAGGCATAGGCATACAAAATAAAGAAGGAGCATCTCTTCAAAAAGCGGTATTGAAAAAACTGGGCTTACACATGCAAATGGGTGAAGATGGACCCCTGTCTTACAACACACGCACAAATCAACACAAAAGGGATTAAAGACTTAAAGACCTAAAACCTAGAACTCCTCCAAGAAAACATATGTAAAAAGCTGCTTGGCAATGATTGGAATGGAATGGGAAGACGACGAAAGAAAGACCCTCACACAGCCCTGAGAAACCAAGAGAGGGGAAGAAACCCTAAGTGGGCAGGCTGCTGCCCCGTAACAGGGGGGCACATTCTCTCGCCACACGCAGCCACGTTCCAGCAGAGGGGCAGCAGATGGGGAGCAGTCTGTGCTCACCAGCTGTGGCGGGACGCGATGGAGGCAACTTCGGAGACCACTGCCTGTTTCAAAACCAGGCTAAGAAAGGCTTACATAAAAGCAGCTGATGCCTGATAGTGACTCTCCAGGGTATAAGCATCAGGGCCAGATACGAGGCTCAGAGCCCCCAGTTCATGGCTTTCTGTGTCCATCCCTGATGGATGAATCACAGCAACAGATCAGAAGTGGTCCATTCACGAGTCTGGGCTACGGTCACAGAAAGGGTGCCTCCAAAGGTTGATGAACAAGTGACTCAGTGACTATATCCGAGCACCAACTAGGTGCCAGGAAATGGCCATGCTCTTTCCTCCAGGGTATCATGTCATCAGGCTTTCACACGGCAGGGATGGATGCTGGCGGCGCATCTTTCCTCCCATTCCCTTCTGGCGTCGTCTCTCATTCAGGAAGGGAGTGACATTCAGATAGAAAGCTCTGAAACCCTGGGCTGGCCTAAGGAATAAATGTGGTTAAGTGCATTTGAACCCTCCAAACCTATCAGAAGGAATTGGGCAAAACAGCCACGAAAGGAGCGCCTCAAAGGCATCTCGCTGATAAATTTAGACTTTGTGTTTTAAGTTGACTTGGCAGGTTGTGGCACATTCCTTAGCTGTGAAGCTGAGCAAATAAAGGAACTCTACCACTGTAATTAAGAGAATCATTTTCAAGCTAATTAAGCCATATTTATGCAGAAGAAGCTGTGCTGACAGGTAGTGATTGAATGCAGATACAGCCTGTCAGGAGAAAAGGAGGAGGAAGGGGGATCTGAAAACAGGAAGAAATGTCAAGGATTACGGAAAGGAAAGTCCTCCCCAGACTCCTGCCCTGGAGCTGCTCTTGGTTAATGGGCTTGCACTTTCTCCAAATAAGCATTTAATTGAAGTACTAAATTAAATATGAATTACGTAAAAAGGACATGCCCGAGTGCACCTTAAGAAATATCTTAAGATAGGAGTTTGTGGTCTTAAAAAAGCTTTTATGTACATTTAATTGTTTTTAGAACTCAGTGAGGCAGCTGCTGTGTTCCCCCTTTACAGACGTGGAAACTGAGGCTCATAGAGATTGAGTGACTTGCCGAACATGTCAACCACAAAGCCGCAAGCAGAAAGATCAAGACCAGGACTTCTAAACGAATGAAAAGGGCACGAATGTTCCACGGAACTAACCCTGACTGCTCTCCACGTGGAGCTGTCCCCTGTATTTTCTAACGTTCCTGGGCAGGACGTGCTCGCCTCCCTCCCCGCGGACATGGCTTAGCCTCCGACACTAGAGCCCAGGTCCTCGCCAATCGCTGACTCTCCCAGGACAGCCTTCCCTGGATGTCTCGGCCTGCAAACAGGAATACTACCTGAGAATAAACTTCTAGAAGTAGAATCCCTGGGTCCACACATCTGAAGGTTGTAAATACTTGAGGTCCACTGTCGAGCGCTGCTCCCGAAATACTGTGTGATTTCATTCGTGGTCGCGGTGCAGAGTATCGGTGCCTCGGGACAACCCAGCACTGACTGCGGCTCATGTGGAACAGCTGCCGTTTGTTAGCTGCTGCCCTACATGCCAAGGAGACAGTGGTGTCACCCCCGGCTTGATGGCTGCCCCGGTGGAGCCAAGTCCAGGGGGGGAGACAACACTCTGAAACTAACGAGAGCTACTGTCTGGGTGTCCCGACCACGGCCGGGCAGCGATCCGGGCACTGACCACACATCAGATGATGCAACCCTCACCTGTCCCTCCAGAGGACCATCATCAGCCACCTCATTGGCCAGAGGAGGGGAGTGGGTACCTTGGGGTCAGGTTGTGACCTGGGCTCCAGCGCTAAGAAGGAAAGGGGCCTGCTTCCCTGCACTGTGAGCCACCCCCATTGATGGAATAATCACTCGGATGAACGTCCCATCCCAGGGCACCGCCCCAGGGACACGCTGTCCTAGACCGTCGCCAGCCCAGCACAAGGGGCCCCACGTGGTGAGTGGGTCAGATCCACTCTTCGTTGTGATTTAAGTCTACTAGAAACTTTCTTTTTCATAAAAATAATCTCATAAACTGTGTCTGGTCCTGTCTCCAAAACATTTTACTCACTGAAAATATTAGAATGATAAAACGATCTCACCTATGTTTTTGCACAATTTAAAACTAATTTCCAGGGGAAATCGGAACGCCAGGATTCTGGCTCCCTCCTCCAGAGAGGGGCACTTGGAGGGCAGGAACTTTCAGCAGAGGTCGGAGAAGGATGGACACAGAAGACATGAAAGTCACAACTGACTCATCACCCCAGGTCGCAAGAAGGACGGTGGCCTGGCCCAGGGCCGCCGAAGGGTCCTTCCCAAGTACAGTAAATGTACAAGCCTCAGAGGAGGGAAGAGAAAAACGTAAAAGCCCTCCATCCCTCGCCCGGACCTGGCAACTCCCTCAGCTTCCGGTTGTTTTATGTGACTGTGGGGCTGGGTGTGCAGTTATTTGTGCTGTTTCCAAACTGTGGCTACAGCACACAGAGCAAAGGGCTCTCCTGCCACTAACTCCCATCCCATCCCAGAGAAAACCTCTGTCCGTCCATGTGTGTGTGCTCTGGCCCCATTACCAACACCACACACACACACACACACACACACACACGTGTGCTCCAATCGCCTTAATCCATAGGTTTTAATTTGCTTGATTTTTACATTTAAACAAGCATATCGTAATAGACAATACTATCATATCTTGCTTTTCGTATTTCTACGTTTGGCCTTTGGCCTTTCTCCATGTTGACAAGAATTCAGATTCCAGCAGTACCTTACCTGAGTGAATGCAGGAGCCGTAATGGACTTGTCCATTCTCCTGGCAGGCTGTTTCCTCTTCCCGGTTATGAGAAAGGACAAATGTACCCTTTCAAGGTTCCTTGTACGAAATCCACCAGGGTCTCTATGTGCCCAGCGTCCAAAATGCACCAGCGCTGCAAAGCACCTTGCTGTACACACTGACACTGGTGAGAGATTCTGCCAAACGTTTCCCCTGGCGGAGTCCTCCTCGCAGGCATGCTCGCACCGGCTGTGGCTGTGTTTTCCGAGCCAAGAGCGGTCCCTCTCACTCTTCAAATAATGGGTGAGACTCAGCTTTCATCTGCCTTGTCTTCCAGTTCCCAGGACACCACGCAGGTTGAGCACTGGTTCATATCATTCTTGCCAGCACCATCTTCCTGCTCCCACTCCTTTTCCCCAAATATTTAATTCATTTCGGAGACCAAATCCTTGTTTTCATGCTATTTTATATTTTATTATAGAAAAAATTGCACATCTATGTATATATTTTTACTTTTTATTTTTATTTTGTCTTTTTAGGGCTGCGCCTGAGGCACATGGAGGTTCCCAGGCTAGGGGTCCAATCGGAGCGGTAGCCACTGGCCTCCACCACAGCCACAGGCACAGCCACGCCAGATCCGAGCTGCGTCTTCCTCCTACACCACAGCTCACGGCAACGCCGGATCCTCAACCCAGTGAGCAAGGCCAGGGAGCAAACCTGCGTCCTCATGGATACTAGTTGGGTTCATTCACCTGCTGAGCCATGACGGAAACGCCTTATATATTTTCAATCTTGACGGAGAAAAATTTCACGGCCTCGCAAGCTCTAGATTCTCACAGAGTCAAAGACTGTTTGTCACGTGTGGAGCCCAAGGCCAGCTGGATTCCCGTCTCATACAGGGTGAGGCTCCCTGAGCCGAGGACCAGATCGCCCTTCTCTGCGTGGGGTCCAGCAGGGCGCTGCCCCTCTCTGGCTTGGGGGCTGTGCCGGGAAGCTTCCGTACATCCCGGGCTCTCCCGCCTCCCAGCTCCTGGAAGTCATCCTTCTGTACATCTTTTTCCTTGGGGACCTTGCCTTCCTGCATGAGTGATGTTTTTCCGGCTGAGGCGGAACTTCCGTCTTTCAGCAGAGTCCTCTGAGCGGAGGATGACTCGATCTTGGTTCTCATAAATGGGAGGAAAAAGGACTTTACTTCAGCCTCGCTCTCGAATGAGAGTTTTATTCACTATCGAATTCTAGTGTACGATTCTTTCCTCTCCAGACCTTCCCAACGTTAAAGTAGGTGTTGCCTATTCAAGTCCGTGACTGCTGAGGGGAAGACTGAAGCCACTTTGGTTGCCAGTGTTTTCGAGGAAACTGCCTTTGATCTTTTCAGGAACTTCTCCTGCAGCAGCATCACCAGGACGTGAGCTGTGATTCCCAGGACACCTGACTGGATAGTGGGTGGCTACTTTAAAGCAGAGCCCTCACATCTTTAAGCGTTTCTCAAAATTCCCTCAGCAGCAGCCCCTCTGCCATGCTACTTCACTCTTTTACTCTGTACTTGTGACTAGTCAATAGGATTTTTTTTTAATTGTTTTTTCTTTTTAATTATTATTTTTTCTTTTCAGGGCTGCACCTGTGGCATATGAAAGTTCCCAGGCCAGGAGGTGAATCAGAGCTGCAGCTGTAACCTATGCCACAGCCACGGCAACACTGGATCCTTAACCCACTGACGGAGGCCAGGGATCCAACCCTCATCCTCCAGGATACTACGTTGGGTCCTTAAGCCATTGAGTCACAATGGGAACTCCTGTGTTTTAAAATTTTTACTTGTTAGTTAAAAAATTTTTGAGCGAAGTATATATAGTTGGTTTACAATGTTGGGTTGGTTTCAAGTGTACAACAAAGTGAGTCAGTTACCCCCCCCACACACACACACATTCTTTTCCAGATTCTTTTTCCCATTAGAGGTTATTAGCAGATACTGAGTGGAACTCCCTGTGCCATACAGTAGGTCCTTGTCGTTTACCCGCTTTATACACAGGGACTTGTGTCTGCTAATCCCAAATCCTAATTTATCCCTCCCCACCCCTTTCCCCTTTGCAACTAGTTTTATTCATTTTTCCCACATATCATTTCATTCCTTTTTTCTTTTCTTTTTCTTTTTGTCTTTTTAGGGCGGCACCCATGGCATATGGAAGTTCCCCAGGCTAGGAGTCGAATCGGAGCTGGAGCGGCTGGCCTGTGCCAGAGCCACAGCAGCTCCAGATCCGAGCTGCGTGTTCAACCTGCACCACAGCTCGCAGCAACGCTGGATCCTTCAGCCACTGAGCGAGGCCAGGGATGGAACCTCGGGGATACTAGTGGGGCTCCTTACCACTGAGCCATGATGGGAACGCCTCATTATTCTTTCTTATCTCCTTCTTTCTTCCCTTTTCCCCCCCTCTCCTCCTGTTTGTGTCTGTCTGCCTCTGTGTGGACACGTGTATATGCACATTGATGTGTGTATTTGGAAGCACGACTACCCACAGCCCTCACTATAACATGCATTCTCCTCTCTGTGGTCATGACTTTTTTTGAAGAGACCCGTTATTTGTTTGAATTTTTTCCCACGCTAATCCAAGGCCCCGCCCACATTTGCATAAACCAAGGTATTACCCTAGCGTGTTCCCTCCCATATCACTCCATTCTCACAGCCTAGAGGAACAAAGAGAAAAAAAAAAAAAAAACTCTCTAGGTTTTTGTTTCGGTTTGTGCAATGGTTTGCTTAGGAAAAACGACTCTTCTGTCTCTTATTTTTCTCCATAAAAATACATTATGGCAACTCTACTGAGCAACTCATCTGTAACTAAGTTGTCCCTTTTAGTCACTACCTGTGAGCTCACTCATATGTGAGTCATTCCCTTCAGTCAGCCCACTACTGATGAGCACTCTGCTTACAGGCAGCGTCATAGTAACAGCAACGACAGCAACGTGGGAGAGAGCTTCGTGTGCCGGGGTTTCCCTCGCACAGTCGTTCCGGGGTTTCAACTCCTGGTTTGAAACGTACATGAACTTTCAGGCTGGGGCAGCCACACGCGACTGTTTCTGCAGAAGGGGGTCAGAGGTCTCCGCAAGATACCAGCAATAGATACCATCCCGCATTTTTATTTTTACTACTCAATTCTTGCTATAAATTGACATCGTGTTTCTTCCTTCCATCCTTTCTTTCTTTCTTTCTGCACCCATGGCATGCAGAAGTTCCCAGGCCAGCAGTCAAACCCATGACACAGCATGACAATGTCAAACCCTTAACCACGAGGCCACCAGGGAATTCCAATATTGTATCTCTGGACCACTTTATTTTATTTACTTATTTATTTTTCTTTTTAGGGCCAAACCTGTGGCATATGGAAGTTCCCAGGCTAGGGGTCGAATCAGAGCTGCAGCTGCAGGGCTATGCCACAGCCACAGCCATGCTAGATCTGAGCTGCGTCTGTGACCTACACTGCCGTTTGCAGCAATGCCAGATCCTTAATCCACTGAGCAAGACCGGGAATGGAACCTGCATCCTCGTGGATACTAGCTGGGTTCTTAACCCACCGAGCTGCAACAGGAACTCTCAGATCACTTTATCTTAAAAGTGCTTTTTTCCATGTCCATTTTGGAATGTTCCGTTCTCTCTCCATCCTTAGGGACACATTTCCAATTTGTTGGTTCTGTGGGATATTTGTCATGGCTCCCTGGTGCCCTGGGTGGCATGAACCCTCCATTCATTGTCCACTTTGCAGGTGCTTAAGTCTCAGCAGTTACCACGTGGAATTACGGCCAGTGTCACCTCTTCTTCTGAGCTTCGGGATGTTATGTTACTCGTATGTGCCCACAACTGATGCAGCACTTAAGACGCAGGGTTCCGAGGGAAGATTGGGTGGTAGGTGGACTCTAAAACATGGCACAAATGAACCTCTCTACAGACACAGAGAACAGACTTAGGGTTGTCAAGGGGGAGGGGGAGGGAGTGGGATGGACTGGGAGTGTGGGGTTGGTCGATGCCAACTAGGACCTTTAGAACATATGAGCAATGCGATCCTGCGGTGCAGCACAGGGAACTCTGTCCCATCTCTTGGGATAGAACATGATGGAAGACAGTGTGAGGTAAAGAGTGTCTCTGTGTTTATATGTACACATACGTGTATTTACCGGGTCGCCGTGCTGTGCAGCAGAAATGGACACAACACCATGAATCAACTAGACTAATAACAATAAAATTAAAAGTAATAAATGAAAGAGCAAATGAACCCTCACTTGTAGCATTTTCAAAAATTCCCTGTCATTCAGGAAGATATGCAATTGATATTTTCCTAAGTTGTAGCTTATGCCTCTGGAAATTATATTCTAGAAAACCCCGCATCAATTTGAGATGAGACAACGTCCTTCTGTAGAATATCTCTCACTGCCTCCCTGCCTGGGACTGTTTAAATGATGCGTCTTGGTACTGAAAAGAGCTGGTCATAGGTGTGTGATAGTCCATATATGGGATTCTGATGTTTCGTAAAATATAGACACAGCCCCCAAGTAGACAGAGCAGCGCTGAGTTAGAAGCACTTCATCTCACAAACGTGGAGTGTCATCGTCAGCTCATCTGTGATCAAGGAAGTAAACCTCCAACGGACACTGTGAAATGTACACAAAATTAAGTTGCCAAAAGAGGACCTAAACTCATGTCTGCTTTAAAACAAAGAGCGCTTGTCTCCTCCTAATTAAACCTAATGTTCCTTACACTCTAGAGAAACCAGTGACAGTACCTCGAAAGAAAAGAACACAGTTTTTGTAGGCAAAGTAGATTATTAACTCACTCTTTCTCACCTCTGATGTAATCTTCCTGAAATCAAATCCAGGCTGCTGTGGGCAGTGGGTTCTTGAACCCGCCTGGGCAGGTCTTGGATCTTTCCTTCAAGCGGGTGGTGCAGCCCCACCCCCTGGGTCCCGCCACCCCTGCCATCGGGGGCTCTCTGGGCCCCTCCTGGCTGTGCTGAGAAGCAAATGTTGACACTAAATAGATAATGACAACACAGCCTGTTCTCACTTTCTTAGAATGCTTCCTCTCCAGCCATCTCCAGGAGCGAAACATCCTTGAATATGTATTTTAGTCATATTTTGATCAATATCCCTCCCCTGTGATCACATCACGTCTAAGTCTCTTCGTGGGAAGTTGCTAAAATGAAAAGGCTTTATCCACACGCTCTTCTGTATGCCTGGACCCTGGAGAGATGGCTTGGGATACTCGCGGGACCGTTGGATGCTGCCATTTAAATTCCCTGAGGCACCTGTCTCTGCTGTGAGTTACAAGGGTAATGATGTCATCAGCTCTGGATGGTCCCTGCTCCGGGCTAAGGCTTCTCTTGGGAGTCTCTTAGCAAGAAAAGGACACGGACTGGCTGCGGGATCTCTCTGTCCTCAGAGAGGGCTCTGCTTCCCTCGCCCGCTCACCGGGGCCACCCCAGGCACATTTCTGCCTCGGGCTGTCCAAGTTGAAAGGACGCAAACACAGACCCATCCATCAACAGCGGCCCAAGAGCCTTGCGCCGAGCTACACAGAGCGCCAGCTACCAAACGGGTCATCATCCTGCGAAGCAGCTACTCCTATCTCAGTCCCTCTTTCTAACAGGAACTAACACCCTTGCCGTCATCTTACAAAGCAGGCCCCTGAAACAGACTGGACACCCGACCGCCCTTGGTGATGGGACCACAGCGCCTCCCACGAAGCCCGGAGCCTGGCTTTCACCTTCTGCGTCAGGACGTGGCTGCGTGACGTCCTCTGACTTGTTTGGCCAGTGGACCAATAGCAAGTGCAACCTGAGCCAGCATGTGGCATTTGCTTTAGGACTGGGCCATAGGCAGGAGTTGGAAAAGCAGAGAGGGCAGGAAAAGGACAGCCGGCGTTCAACTGTGGGGGGAAAAGAGGTGCCCCTGACATGGGCAGTGACTAGGTGGAGAAACTGTGCCTCTGCCTAAGAGCCCGAGGGTCTCCAGAGTGTGTGGCAAGATGCTACTGATGCTAGAAAAATGAGGCAAAGGAGGAACAATTTAGCTTATAAGCAGAGTTTAGAGCAAAATTGGGGAACTAGAAGTTTCTGGGTTGAAAAGAAAATTTTCACATTTCCAATATTGCCAACTGGCAAAAAACTCTCAAAGGAAGAAACAGCCTTGGGGGAAAAATAATAAAAAATAATAAAAATCAAGGTATGGCTGTAAGGTCTTTTATTTGAGACCTAAGAAAGATTTCAGGTGATGCCTCATAGGGTCTCTGCTGGACAAAAGGAGGCTGACAATCACAAAAACATTGAGCTACCCCCCCACACACTGCCATGAGATGATGCCCACAGCAGAAGGACATCTGGTCCTGGATGAGAGTTAGGGGAGCTGTGGGGCAGCTGGTGACTTGCGTGTTGGGGGCGGGTGCGTCACTGGTGCCGAGGCTGGGCTGGGTGGGGCTGCGGGCGTGAGTGCCCCCTTCTGTACACCTGTCTGACCAGCCCATCCGTGGTCCCCTGCTGGTCCAGCTCTCAACCTGATCTGTGACTTGCTTTGGGTCATGAGACAATAGCAAGTGATATGCAAGCAGAGACTTGAAAAAGGGCCCGCACATTGAGGGCTGTCCTCTCTCGCTGCCTTTTTTTTTTTTTCTTTTTTACCTGCGCCAGCAGCATATGAACATTCCCGATCCAGGGGCTGAATCAGAGCTGCAGCTGCTGGCCTACTCCACAGCCACAAAAACACTGGATGCTTTAACCCACTGTGCCTGGCCGGAGGTTGAGCCTGCAGCCTCACAGAGACAACATCAGGTCCTTAACCCACTGGGCCACAATGGGAACCCCTCGCTGCTTTAAAAAAAAAAAATTGTTTTTTGGCCATGCCCCTGGCATGCAGAAGTTCCCAGGCCAGGTGTCAAACCTATACTATAGCAGTGACCTGAACAGCTACAGTGACAATGCCAGATCCTTAACCTGCTGTGCCACCAGCAAAGTCCTCTCTTGCTGCTTTTAGAGCCCTGAGCCCATCATGTGAAGAAGCCTGGACTTGCCTGCCTCCCTGAGGGTGGGGGACCACGCAGAGAGAAGCCCCACCATCCCAGCCACAGGGCCACCTGCGGAATCATGAACTATAGTAAATACGTCTCACTCGGACCACGAAACCTGGTGGTAGCTGGTTATGCAGCAAAAACCAGCGGCTCGGTACTCACATCATCCCCGTTTTTCAGCTGAAAAAAACTGAGGACTGAAAGGTAAAGAAACTCATCAACAATTTCAAAATGTAAGGGAGAGATGCCACGATTTGGTCCAGGTAATCTGCTTCAGCATCCAACCCACTCATCACTATCCAACAAGCAGCATTCATGGTCCACGGGAGAAAGAGTCCCCTTTCTGAATTTCATATTCTTACAAAATCAATCACATTTCTTCACACACACACATACACATTCAGTTAGAAAACATAATACAACACATGTGCCCTAGGCACATTAAAAAATGCTCAACACCACGAATTATTCATGTAAATCAAACCCACAAGGAGCTACCACCTCACACCAGTCAAAATGGCCATCACTAATAAGTCTACAAACAACACATGCTGGAGAGGGTGTGGAGAAAAGCGAACCCTCCTACACTGTTGGTGGGAATGGAAATTGGTACACAACCACTGTGGAAAACTGTATAGCGCTTCCTCAAAAAACTAAAAATAAAGAACTACTATATAATCCAGCAATCCCATCTGTCTGGAGAAAACTACAATTCAAGAAGATCCATGCACCCCTATGTTCACTGCAGCACTATTCACAAGAGCCAAGACATGGAAGCAACCTCAACGTCCATTGAACGGATTAAGAAGCGGTGGTATATGTGTACACCGGAATACTACTCAGCCTTAAAAACAGTGAAATAATACCATTTGCAGCAACATGGTTGCAACCAGAGTTTCTCATGCTAAGTGAAGTAAGTCAGAAAGACGGAGACCACATGACACCACTTATATCTGGGGTCTCATCGACGGCACAGAGGGACCTATCTGCAGAAAAGAAACACACTCACGGACTAGGAGAACAGACTTGCGGTTGCCAAGGGGGACGGGGAGGGAGTGGGCTGGACGGGGAGTCTGGGTTAGTCGCTGTTAACTATTCCATGCAGAATGGAGCAGCAGCGAGGTCCTGCTGTCCAGCACAGGGAACTATGTCCAGACTCTTGGGATGGACCGTGAAGGAAGATAGTATAAGAAAGGGAGTATATATGTATGACGAGGTCACGTTTCTGTACAGCAGAAATTGGCACAACATTGTACATCAGCTATATTTTTTGATTTTTAAAAAAGTACCATTTACAATTGTTTAAATCAAAAAGACCTTTAGGAATAACGATGGAGTGGTGTCAGGAAGCTGGCTTTGCTGTGATGCTGGTTTGATCCCTGGCCCTGGAATGGCCATCTGCTGCAGTATGACAAAACAAAATAGACAAACTGGATTTTGTCAGAATTTTAAAAAAAGTGTGTATCATTGTATCAAAACAGTGAAACGACAACCCACAGAATGGGAGAAAAATATCTGCACATCATATATCTGACAACAGCTTAATGTTCAGAATATGTATCACTCCTCCAATTCAACCATAAAAGACAAGCAACCTAATTCTTAAAAATGGGCAAAGAACATGAATAACTTCATTATTATTTATTTACTTGTCTATTATTCTCCCATCTCCTTTCCACCCCCCTCATCCCGTCAAACATCCTTCTCGATGAGCTGCAGGAGAGCAGGCAACTTGTCTGCATGATTTATCAACTGTGTCTAGAATGAGAGGCTTGCAATAAATATTGGTGGAGGGAACTGTACAAATGAATGAATAAATGCTCTTTAAAAAAAAAAAAAAAAAAGCTCCATATCCCATTATTAGTGCCAGAGAGCATTCTTATTGATCTGGAGCTTATCTGCGTGGGGTTTGCACTTCTGGACCCACAAAGCGTCCTCACTGCCCCCAGGAAGGCCATGACTCAGCATGACTTCTATTGTGCCTTGGGGATGCTATTGCTGAGTCTGTTTGTAATCAATTTCTCTCTCATCAAATAAATCAAGACCAGGAGCAAGATCTGGAAGGTTCGGGGGAGGGGGGAGGGGGGGGGCGTCGGCCCAGAAAGGCAGTCCTCTACACGTGAACAAATCGGAAGCCACGTTGAACTGCAGGCCCAGTTCCTCCATCACCTCTTTGCCTGGCTCTGTCCCCGTCACCAGATCCCTGGGCTCCAGCCGGGAGCCAGCCCACCTGGCAGGGTGCAGCTGGGAGGGCCGCCCTGTCCTGGGGCCCGGGGCTGGGTTTGGCTGATTCACTACATACCACCTGCCACCACAAGGCCCCCAGCAGTGGTTCTGGAGGCCGCCCTGTCCTCCAGTTCTGAGCAAGAAGCCTGTCCTGATTTAGAGGATCAGCATCTCCCAAGGGCGTGCCCTCCATGCCCTCCTGCCTGGCCTCCCCTCCCTGGACTCCCACCTGCTTCACCACGGAACCAACCCAGCCGACATTCCCCCTCGGCCCGTGAAAGGCCAACACCCCTGCAAGCACGCTGGCCAGGTCCTTGTACCTGACTAGTCGCTAGGGACTCGAATTTGAATTAGTCTAAGTTGTCAGGATGCTCGGAAGGATCATGAATCGTCCCTAAGAATGAAATGTCGCTAGGCCGGGACCCACGGTTCTCTTCAGCCACTCGGGGGGAAACATCCCAATTGCTAAGGTGACACCGTGGGGAAAAGAAAGCAGTGCCTCGCAGGAGCCACGCGGTCCGCGAACGGCCCAGCAAGAAGGTTGCGTGAGCTTTCACACCTTCCCCGAGGACTATATCCATTTTCATGTTAAAATATGGAACCTGAAAATAAATAAAAATAACATAAAATAAAACAGGGAAGCTGAGAACGCCTCATCTCTCCCACACAGGCAGGACGGTACCATTTCGTGGCTTTAGGACACCGTCTGTCTCAGGGCGAGAAGGAGAGAGTCCTTCCCTCCAAGGGACCAGGCAGGTACTGGGGCAAGTCGCTGGACAAATGACTTAACCTTTTTGAACTTCAGCTTTCTCACCTAAAAAAATGTGGGTGACAACAGCTCTCTCATCAGGTGTTGTGACAAGTGTGACAGTGGACTGTGTGACAGTGGACTGTATGACACTAGAAGGCGGTAGGAAAATAAATGTACATAAAAGCCCTTTATATAAATTTTCTCATTTGGTCTCATCACGGGGGTCCGGTTCCATCATGATCAGGAAAAGTCAGCACCTGGCTCATCCCACTGCATCCTTGCAACCACAGGACGCCTGAGGGCTGGCTCACTTTGGTGCCCCAAGTCCTGGCGTAGCCCGCGCCGCAGAGCAGACCCACTCTGAGCAACCGCCAAGGCCAAGGCCAGTTCAAGAATGTCGCCACCGCCGAGTGCTGGAGACCAGTCACCATGCACGCAGTACCGCCGAGCAGCCTGTGGTCCCCTGGGAGGCCTGCGCGGCGTCCCCCACCCAGCAGAGGGGCCACACCTCTCGGAGATGCCCCCTGCTTCTACAGGGATGCAGGCACACACCGCGGAGGTCATGCCTGCCCCTTGGCCTTGTGACTCTGGGGTGGTGGGAGGGAGGTTTGGGCCACGCTGAGTTCCCGTGTCCTTTGTCACTGCTCTTGCTTTTACTGTGGGGAGGACGTGAGAAAGGCGTTGGGTCAGAGCCGAGGTGTACCAACGTGGAATGTTAAAGAAGCCAAACCACCTCCCCGCGGATCCCTGCGCTTGCAGTTCAAGGATGTCGCCACCAGATGGTGCTGCTGTCTAGGAGGCCCCCAGACATTTGGCGGTTGGTTTAGGGCAGGTGCCGGCCCAGGCTCTGGAGGAAGTTAATTCAGAGACACCCCACCCCCCAGCGTAAGTCTAGAGGATCGAGCCTAACACCTGCACTGAGGCCAGGGTGACCCTCTTCATTTCCAAAACTAGCTGAAAAGCAAAAACCCATAGAAACAGAAACAACCACTAAATAGCCTTTTCCCTGGGTTTGGTCTTCAGCCCTTTCTACCCTCAAGTTTAAAAGAATTACAAAGATCTGATTTAAAGGTGGAATTGAATCATCTCCCTAAAGAGCTGGGCAGAGCCAGGCCTTTTAAGCTCGTGACCTAGAGCCACCCAGGACCCAAGGGTCTGCCCAGGGTGTGACCTGGTCGGCCATCCCGTCCCAGGTGCTACAGACCACACGACAGGTGCGGGACGCCCTCGCTAGGAAATGCGGTGCAGTCCTGGAAAAGGGGGGCTCCGGGGAGGTGGGGAAGGTCCGAGAGGCCAGAGGCCAAAGGTTTGGAGACACCGCCAGCCTGGAGACCGGCTTCTCTGGGTGTGGCCTTGGGGCCTCCCAGGGCAATTGAGGTTCTCGGATGGATGGGGAGGCTGTGGGCGGAGGCCGCCTGGCCTGGCTCACACTGCAGATTAGGGCACGCCCACAACTGCGGGCCTCCCAGCCTCTCCTGCCCCCACGTGTTAGGCCCGGCATCCAGCACAGGAACAGGTCCCCAGCGATTCCTCCCGGACCCTGGTCCAGGCTGGTGCCTGGTCCCAGAGAAGAGCCGAGGGAGCCACCCACCCCCTCGGCTGCCTTTTTTCTCCTGTGCTCTGAGCCTTGACATCAGGGGCCCTGGGAGCCAAAGACTTCTCCTCCCAGGGCTGGCAAGTTCCCGACCTTAGTAAACAACTCCCCGAAAGAGAGCGCTCTCCATAAACCCAGAACCCACCTCCCCCGCCTCCTCTGTTCCTGTGGCCACGTTCCCCTGCCCTAGTCACTGTGGGTGGGTGCCAAGCAACTGGGGCAGCTCCTATGTCCGCAAGTGCCAGTCCTCTGCCCACTCATCCTGCCCCCACCCTCCAGCCGCGCCTCCAGCCTTCCGATGTCCCTGGGGCTCCATCCTGGCTGGGCCTGCCCCTTGCTCCTGGGAAGTCTTCTGATCCATTGGCCTCCCCCTCCTAATAATCATGAAACCGGCTTCTGACAGTGACCACACAGGGCTGGCATTCAGGGACCATGGCTTGGGTCTGGGCTCAGGGCCACACTGCATGCAGCTGTGCCCCACAAAACAATCCTACAGCACAGGTAGCAACAGTATGATGCCAAGTTAAATAAGAAAAGCTGAGGCTTAGAGGTAATACACCTGTCAAGGCCACAGAGCTGATACAGTCAGAAATGGAATTTAGAGTCTAATCAGTCATTATGTTATATGTTCTAACATTCTGTTTTCTTGTTGATTTTTTTTTTCTCTTTTTAGGGCCATTCCAGACATAGGGGCAAATTGGAACTGCAGCTGCCGGCCTACACCACAGCCACAGCAACACTGGATCAGAGCCCCATCTGCAACCCGTGCCGCAGCTTGCAGCAATGCCAGATCCTTAACCCACTGAGTGAGGCCAAGGATTGAACCTGCATGGATACAGTCAGAGATCTTAACCAGCTGAGCCACAGCAGGAACTCCTCTGTTTCTTTAATATTGCCTCCTGCAGAGAATTCTTATACCCTGGCTGTAACCCTTCTAAAATTCATCTGATCTTAAAACAAGACCATATCTATATGGCTGTCTGTTCTTTTACAACATGTTGCAAACAATAAACTAATATTTTTCAAAGGCGTCCAAGATTTATAACACAGACCTCCTGCTCCCTGCAAACTAGAGTTAAAGTCTATATGTAGGAAATTCACAGCCTCACACTGAATAATTCACGTGTGCAATCTGTCAAACTGCTAATTATTCCTTCAAAGAAAAACAATCAGATATTTGTATCATAATATTTTATCTCATCCAGGCAAAACTGCCAAGGTGTCAGAGTGATTAAGAAACCGACTTTGCTGCCTGTCAAATGATGCTCTGGGAAACTTACATCACTACAAAAGGATGGGAAACTTGTGCCTTCCTTTTTTTTTTTTTTTTAAACTTTTTAGGGCCACACCTGCAGCCTATGGAATTCCCAGGCTAGGGGTCGAATCAGAGCTGCAGCTGCCAGCCTACAACACAGCCACACCAGACCTGAGCTGCATCTGCGACCTACACCACAGCTTGTGGCAACGCCAGATCCTTAAGCCACTGAGCAAGGCCAGGGATTGAACCCACGTCCCCATGGACACTAGTTAGGTTCTTAACCCACTGAGCCACAATGGGAACTCCAAATGTGTGGCTTCCTACGTTGTGGAGTTAGGAATTCATTGGACAGATATGCAGCGGGGGACTTCTGTGTCAGCACCTGTCTGGGCGGAGGCGGAGACGAACGTCTACCTGGAGCTCTCAGGTCAGCGCAGGACGTGAGTAAGGCAACGACAAATCACCCGCAGGACTGGGGCGGGCGGCGACAGCCTGTCCTGGACCCACGGGCTTTCTAAAGGACAGGGGTTGATGGGCATCCCGCGATCAAATTAGGGAGGTTTGTCTCACTCCACTCAAGCTCTGGAACAAGATATCACAGACGGGGTGGTTTAAACATGAGACCTTTATTCCTCCCCGTTCCGAAAGGCAGCAGACACAGGGTCACGGTGCTGGCGACTGCATTTCCGAGAAGCACCCTGGTTCCCCCGCGTCTACCTGTGTCTCCTCCTCTCCTGATAAGGATCCCCGCGCCCCGTATGGCCTAATAAGCTTGATCACCCCTCCCCGGCTCTGTCTCCAAATGCAGTCGCACTGGGGGTTAGGGCTTCCACACCAGCAGTTCCAAGAGAAGTAATCCAGCAATTCTTACCCACTGCGTGACCCCAGGCATACACGCCATCACTAAGCTGTGTTTTTTGACTTGTAAAATGTACATTGCATTTATTTCCTAGAATCCCTGGGAGGCTTCAAGGACATACGACAGATGAAGAACTCCCAGAAAAGCCGAGACACGTTGGGGTCCTGACCAGTGCCTCACAGCTATTACTGCGACCGTCTTAGCTTTCTGAAGAGGCTGGCACATCCCTCCCTCAGGACACGGCTCACACCTGGCTGCCACCTTCTCCAAGAGCAGTAGGAAAAAGCACCTGGAGTTTCCAGGAGGATGCCCTGGAGGCCCCCCACAAGGTGAGGGTCCCTTGTGGCCCGGCCCCGGAAGGATCCCAGCTGTGAGCATCCACTTTCCCATTACGACCTGAAGAGACAAATTTGAGCAAACTCTGCCCACAGCCAGACCCCCGAGAAGTGCAGCCGGTTCTCCTCCGAGATGAAACTGAGGCTCGATCTACCCCAAAGGCATTATTTAGAGATTGTGGGTAAGTCTGATGAAGAGCCTTTAACACGAGACCATTCGGGAGCCTCGGAAGAAAGCGGCTCCGTGCACCAGGCTTCACTGTCCCTGGTCCTGTCCCCCTGGCACTAACCGGGGACGCAGCCCCTGACTCTGCCTCCCGCGCTTAGCAGCTCCCCATGTGGAACAGCGCCTTCGGGGCCCCCGTCCTGTGCCACAGCTCCTGGAAATTAATACTTGGAGTGACCAGACATTGGAGGCTTGCTTGTCGCCACTGGACAGCCAGCTTCTCCTGAAATTGCTGCCGCTGCGTTGCTTGGCACGAACCCATCACAACCACAGAAGGTTAGAAGCCGATTTTCAAACTCATGGTTGCATTTCCTGTAAGGATTTCCAAGATGTTTTTTATTATCTTATAGCCTAAGAACTCAAGGGAAAATTTCTCTAGGGACTCAAAAAAAAAAAAAAAAAAAGGAAAGGAAAAAAGAAAAAGAAATCTGCTCCTCTTCAGCAACAACACGCTTTATTTGTATTATTAACACAATTTCTCCCCGGGCTGCTAGAAAATGCAAAGCAAAAGGTGCGTTCCACCTCCGACCAGTGTATGTGACCTTGGGAAAACGCTGGGGGCCTAACTTTGCCACGAGATTTACTTTTTTCTCCCGCCTTTCAAACTGCATCACTTTTTAAATTTTTAATCTCTTCATATTCTATCTCCTGCATGAACCGTGTCACCTACTTTTTTCTGATGAAGTGCAGTGCAGCAGATAAAATGCCTTTTTCATGTATGCTGCCCAGCTTGGATCAAAGGACACACACGAAGCCAGCAAAGCCCCCAAGGTTGTGGCAGGGCAGGTGCCACAGGTGACGGTCTGGGACCACATCCACAACCGTCTCCACTCTTGCACCCAGCCTCGCGGAGGATCCCCAATGTCAATTGAGGGACCCCAAAGTCATTCAGCTGTCCTGGGTACACTGACACCTTATAACTGAGGTTACTTTTTGTTACTGGTTTCCTTGCATTTAATGCCAGTTTTTGCAAAAAGGTAGAGACAATTTTTGGCAATTATTCTAAGAATGTCTAAATTTAATTAAGTTCGATTACACAAGACGGCCTGAGAAACATTTGCACAGTCCATTGAGTTTCACAGAGCTCGGGTTATTTAAATACCCCCTTCCTGAACACCACAGTCGTGATTCTTAATTTAAAGCCCTCGCATCTCTATGGAACATGTTTAAAAAAAAAAAAATCTTTCAGAAGAACTAGGTCATTTCTGTCAAGGCTCTCAACTCACTAGAGTCATTGCCACATATCTCCATCTATAAAGCCAATTTTTAATGTCGCACAAACCAGATACCTTGGACTTCAAAGACTAAAGCTGCACGTCATTAGCGGCTCTATTCTTTAGCTATAATTGTGCACATCTTTTCAAGTTTTCTGAAACTTTGTCACAGACAGAACAAAGGGAGTGTGAACTCCTGACCTGGCTCCTCTCTGAGAAGGATAGACAGACACTATAGATATGTCTGTACCTCAACGGCGGTTGGGTTTCTTTTTCAGAATGTCTATATCTCCATATATTTCCAGATCAAAATTATGAAAACTTTTACCAGAGCTTAAGAAGAATCTTTATAAGTTCTGTGCATGCCTAGGAATGCATTTTGAATACGGTTTAAAATAAGGCTATAGACAAACACATGACTTAAGTGTAAAAAAGAATGCCGTTGACCTACACATTTCTCTTCCAAAACACCTACCAAATATAAATATGCGTCTTGATTTGTCTGGCTAAAGTACTTTATCTAAATGAAATGTGATGACTTGGTGCCACACTTGCTTCATCTGGGAACAGCATCCGCCCCAGACTTCGGTTAGACCCAGATGAAAACGAAACATCTCACGAGTCGTCCGCATCTATTCACGCTTCTCTTCATGACCGTTTCTCCAAGTTTTCACTGAATGCCCAGGAACAACGGATAATCAAAGACGTGTATTCTCTTAAGGCAATTTATTTATGTTCAATTGTCTTATGCAAGGAACTTAGTTGTGATATTATCTTAGAGGCCTTGATTGTTTTGCTTTGTCCAAAGGTAATAAACAGTAGCCTCAATGCCATAGAGCCGGGAGGCCAGCATGCAAGAGCTCCTCCACCCAGAGACGAGAGCGAGAGCGGAGCCCAAGAGGAAGAAGACAGATTCCCTCCCCTTTCCCGCAGGGACTCAGCCAATGAGAGGCTGTGGACTCGTTCCCTTTCCCTCCATGAAAGCATCCTGGACCATCCCTTGCAGGTATCCGCACTTGGCTTTGCCAGGGCTGCAGACCCGGACTCGCAATTCTCTGCTGACCCCAAAGAAACCCGTCTTGCTGCAGGAATCTCTGACAGTCTGCTCATTTTAGGTGACCCATCTCTTCTGATTTAAGAAATAATGGCCATTACAACAAATTGGAAGAACCATGTTAACAAAGAAGCAAAAAGTAGGGAGTTTCCTGGTGGCCTAGTGGATTAAAGATCGGATGTTGTCGCTTCTGCAGCTCTGGTTCCTGCAGGGGTGTGGGCATGGCCAGAGGAAAAAGGGTATTAACAACTTTCTCAGACAGATAGCCAGTAGTTTGTATAGGTCCTTCCAGGACAATCAACAAATCAATACCCTTATTCTATGATGTTTTCTAATTCGTTGTTGCTGGTGTATAGGAATACTATTTATTTATTTTTTGTTTCAACAGTTTAGAGAACCCCGTTATTATTTGTACTGGCTTACTTATAGCTTCTTTGGATTTTCTACATTGTGTCTTTTGTGAATAAAACTTTCTTCCTTCCCCTTAAAATTCTTAGGCCCTTTATGTTTTTACTACTTGTCTCATCATATTTATTAGGATTCTCAATAAGGTGTTGACTTTTACAAAATGGTGAGCATGGTTATTCCTTTCTTTTTCTTGAAGAGAATACTTATGTTTCAGCTTTAAATATATTTGCTTTGCGTTGTTATTATACTCCACTCAGATCTTTAATCTTTGCTTTTGTTCCTAGGATGAGTTTTATTTTTTAGCCATTAATGGGGACAGAATTTTGTCATATATTTCTATTGAATCTTTTGAAAAATCATACATTTTCTCATTTAATATGTTAATGTGATGGATGATCTCATTGATATTCTTATCTTGACCATTTCTGAATCGGGGGTAAATCTACCTGATCACAACGTGGGTTTTGGTTCCTATTAATGGGTTTGGTTGGATGGTACTTTAGTAATTTTGTTTATGTTTGTCAGTGAGACTGAGTTACACTGTCTTTTTAAAAGATTTTTTGGCCTCATAACTGGGAGCATTTCATATTCTTTATTTTCAGAAATGCAAGGAACACCAGGTTCTGATGAGTCCTCCCTGTAAAAGAAACTGGCCTGCCGGAGATCAAACATTCGTCCTCACAGTTAGGTCCTGTACTGCCATCACTAAGGCCACCCCAGCCCCCTTAACTTTGCTCAAGAAGATGAAACCGAGCAGGGCACTGTGGGGCTCCTGGGCGCCAAGCCTTTTTGTGTCCTCCATTTCTTGTTTTCTTAGGGAATAGGCTTCAGCCTCCATGACCTTCCCGGAGTTCCAAAGAGGAGGCTCCCACACTTGCTAATTAGGGAAGGGAGGGGATGCAGAGACCAGAGAGGGGCAGTCAAGAAACAACAGCGCAGCTTTGGGGCGGGTTATGGTTCCTCTTCAAAAAATACACATAACAGTATCTTTGAGCTCTTCTGCAGAACTAACCCCCTCAACAAGGGAAACCCAGAAAGAAGGACCACAAGAGCCAGTCCCAGGGCAACTTATCACCAGTGGAAGAAGGAAAGCTTTGCATCTGTTGGGCTTCAAGACCCATCCAGGAGACAGAACCCGAAGCCTCTGGCCAAGACAAGAATTACCCTTCCCGTCTCGCTGTGGCGCCTCCCTCCCTGACCTTGAGCAACCTAGCCTACTCCCTCCCTCCTGCCCCCTACTGGGAAAGGTATGGGGGGCACGCCTCACTCCTCCCCACTGGGGCCTTACACACCCCCAACCAACCAGCAAGTGTATCATAAGACCCCTCTTTCCCCAACCAGTCAGCAGGTCAGCAGGTGTATCCCAAGAATTCTCCTCTCCCTGGGCTATAAAAACAGGCACAACCACGTGCTCTGGGCCAGCTCTCCCTGACCATCAGGAAGTCGACCTGCTGGCCAGCAGCGTCTCTCAGCTCGATAAACTACTTTCTCTTCACCATGCTGGAAATGCCAGAAATTCTTCTTCCAACCCGTGTGGCACCCAGCCCATGACAGCACATCACCAGGCCACCTACCTGATACTCTGACCCTTATCTGTGGCCCTAAGTTTCCACTCCCCAAACTATAAAACCACCTCCCAATCTCTCCCAAGGGAGGGCACAGTCTTCAGGGCATTAGCCTGCTGTGGCCTCCTTTGCCTGGCAAAGCAATAAAGCTTTTTTTTATTTTTCTCCTTTGCCCCAAACTCTTTCTCGCATTTCTATGTGGCACCAGTGAACGGAGGCCTAGTTCTGACAACAAAAACAAGCTGCTAAACAGTCCGCCGTCCAGCCCCAGAGCCAAGTGGCCTCCCCACCACCCACTTCTGTGATCCTGTATTTCTCCCGAGCCCTCACCCCCCTTCCGCTCCCTCTGTTCTCCCGTAAAAAGCCTCTGTCTCCACAGAGCTTCAGGCTCAGTCTACACTGGTCTCCTCCTGTTGCCGAAACTCGGCCTCTGTCCACAGGTGCTGAATAGAAATGCAGAGACAGAGTTTGGGTGAAGGAGAAAAAGACAGATTTTTCTGTGTCAGGCAAAGGAGGCCACGGCAGCCTAATGCCTTCAAGACTGTGCCCTCCGTTGGGAAGAACTGCAGGGAGTTTTCTAGTAAAAAGGTGAAAAACAGGTTTTCAGATGGGATTCAGGACTGGGACAAACAGGCATTCTTCCCTCTTTGGGGGAATCTTAGTCATCAAAGCTGGAGTCAGGCCATCTCAGCCTGATCACCGTGGTGGTTGTCTGGGTTATTGCTCGAGTAACTGTACTCGGGAAAAGGGCATATTGACCAGAGATTAGAACAAAACAGGAAAGTTCCTGAAAAAACACCACGCGCTAATAATCTTTAACCCACAGGCAGTTGTGCTCAGGGTGCCTCATCTTTAGCTTAAGGGTGATGGTGTCTAGGGTGCAATTAAGCCAGGGAGAAGGACAAGGACGGAGTCTAAGCTGGTCACTTTTCAAGTATTCATTTCAAAAAAAGTATGTTTTCCATACCCTCTGCTTTAGCTCGTTTCAGAAGCACCTAGATAACAGTATCTGATGCATATTTCTTGAGCTGTTTGACAGATGTGAACCCCGCCCCCTCCCCCAACCAGATGTGAACCCCGCCCCCTCCCCACCAAACAGAAGACCTCCTGGAGCCTAAGGACTGAGGATGATAACCCACCCTGTGACCTCACCATCAGCCAACCAGAACGGTGCACAAGCTCCTCGCTTACCCTATGGTCCCCCCACACCACCTAGCTTATTATTATTATTAATATTATTATTGATTTTTTAGGGCTGCACCCATAGCATATGGAAATTCCCAGGCTAGGGGTGGAATCAGAGCTGTAGCTGCCAGCCTACACCACAGCCACAGCAACACCAGATCCGAGCCACATCTGCCACCTACACCACAGCTCATGGCAATGCCGGATCCTTAACCCGCTGAGCGAGGCCAGGGAGCAAACCTGTGTCCTCCTGGATACTAGTCAGGTTCATTTCTGATGAGCCACGACTGGAACTCCCCCCCCTGGCTTTTAAACACACTTTGCTAGGGAGTTCCCACTGTGGCACAGTGGGTTAAGGACCTGCCTGCAGAGGCTCCCTGGATCCCTGACCTGGCACAGTAGGTTAAAGGAATGGCGTTGCTGCAGCTTCGGCTCAGATTCAGTCCTGGGAATTTCCCCATGCTGCTGGTGCAGCCATAAAAAGGAAAAACAAAAGGCTTTGCTAACACCGTTCGGGGAGCTCTGGGTTTGGGAAACACTAGCCCCTTCGGCTTGCCTGGCTGGCGATCCAGCTTTTCAGCTCCAAAGGCCTAGGTTTCGGTTCACTCGGCCTCACTGTGCATCAGCACGTAAATGCACACTCACATGCCAGCATTTCGTCTCTGCAGTAGGAGGGGTTTCATGAACCTCCATCTGTCACGTGGCCAGAAACCCTTACCTTGTCTATCGATTCTTCAGCATAGTCTATAGACACTTAGTAGGACTAACAACTCTGCTGAATAACTTGTCAGAGGAGTATTTGCATAAAGGAAAGCCGGCTCCCATGGGTCTGAATCTTGTTTCCAGCCTGGGCTTCTTAGCGTGCAAAGAAAGCTCTCTGCCCAGATTCATCCTCCATATAATTGAACTGTTTGATTCCCACAGAGTCCCTCACGGGATGGAATGAGCCCCTGGGGATAATGCGCAGAGGACGGAGGAACGGGCAAATGAACCGCATCAAGTCAACCTTGAAGTCTGCCCCAGGCCTCCACAAGGCACACGGCGCTGCTCAAGGAGAAGATGCAAGCCCACCTCGCCCCCAAAACCTCCCCATCAGCCTAGGACCACTGCTGCTCTGGCCCCACCGGTACACTATCCCCCCTGGACACGCCAACCTCCTAGTCCCTGGATATGATGGTCCAGAGGCTGCTTCCACAGGCACTTCTCCAGCCTGGACACCCGCCACTGCCACCGCTGAGTTCCAGAATCTAACCCCTACTTGATAAAACCACATGGATTTCTAATAGGCTTACCAAATTTAATTCCATGGAATTCCCTGGTGCAGCTCAGTGGGTTGAAAACATGGCATAGTATCTGTGAGACCGCAGGTTCGATCCCTGGCCTTGCTCAGTGGATTAAGGATCTGGTGTCGCCACAAGTTGCAGCATAGGTCGAAGGTGTGGCTGGGATGTGGGCTGGCTGTGGCTGTGGCATAGGCTTCAACTGCAGCTCCGATTTGACCCCTGGCCCCGGGAACTTTTGTGTGCTGCAGATGTGGCCATACAAGGAAAACTCAAAAAAGGAAAAAAAAAAAATCCTCCCTGAACTCCACCTTGCTGCGCCCACATCCTTCTCAGAATCAACACCTATCATCCAACTACTTGCTCCTCGAGGCAACCTGGCCACCTCTCAGTCTTTCGTGCCGGGCTCAGTCCATCAGCAAATGTTATCAGGCTGATATTCTTTGATCTCCAGCCCTCACTCTGCTCACCCTGATTTTCTGGATTTTGCCCTTTTCCAACGCAGGACATGCAAGGTCTATAGTTGCAGTTCTGGAAAAGTCCTTCTCCCTAGGACACTTTGAGAGCGTGATCTCCTTGGGGTCCACCCTTTGAGCCCTGGGGCCTAGTGGAACACCTGGCGGGCACCCGCTAAAGCTCTGTAAAAGCGGAATGACTCCTGGTAACAGCTCATTGTCAAGAAGCTAACCGAACTTGACAGTGTTGAACTTTATCTGAAGGGGGACAAACTCCTCCCCCTTTTGTGTCCTGGAAAACAGCAGACTGCCAAGCATTCATTTGACTTAGATGAACCTCACAGATGCCCTCTTGTTTACCCAGGAAAAATCCAAGAAGAAGCCTTTTCATGCAATCTCTTGAAAACCCAGTTTTTACTCCTAAAGCATCTCTCGAGTCCTGATGGAAGAGCTGAGTATTAATGACTGACAATCTGTACGTTTCGGCCCGAGCAGCGGACAACTCCTGAGAAGAGGCTGGGCTTGGATGGGATGTTGGGACCTACCGTCCAGTCACGCCCCTCTCACCCACCCCCACCGCCAGCTCCCCCTGCCCCGTCCATCCTTCGTCTCTACCAGAGAAAATCTGCATGGCGAGCTAAGGATCCCTGGCAAGTGTTATGGGAACAGAGGTCCTGCTTGTTGCAAAGGGCTCCTTCCCCATTGCAATGATCCTTTTGCATAAATGTCTCTCCTTACTAAGTTTTATTTTGTTCTTGTTGTTGTTTTATTTTATTTATTTTATTTTTTGGATAGCCTGCTGCCTTGTTGACAGAACAAGATGGCATTTGTCATAGTCAGGATTTCCTCAGTGTCACAGAAGCAGGGGTCATGCAGGCATTGCCCACCCAGCTCCCGTGCTGGAGGTCCCCACCTCCCTAAAACCATCTCCCTGGGGCACAGCTCCATTATTAGAAGCTTCTCTTTACAGGGAGACAAAAGCTGCCACCTGTCAGTGTATACGCGAGGGCTCTCTGAAGCTAAGGAGAATAAATCTAGTCCCCTTCTCATGAAATAAGCCCTCAATTAATACATTTCTCCCTTGATCGACAGATGCATGGATTAAGATGTGGTACATATACCCAATGGAATACTACTCGGCCATAAAAAGAGCAAAAGAATGCCATTTGCAGCAACATGGATGAAACTAGAGACTCTCATACTAAGTGAAGAGAGTTAGAAAGAGAAAGACAAATACCCTATGATATCACTTATATCTAGAATCTAATATATGGCACAAATGAACCTTTCCACAGAAAAGAAGCTCAGGGACTTGGAGAACAGACTTGGGGTTGCCAAGGGGGAGGGGAAGGGAGTGGGAGGGACGGGGACTCTGGGGTTCATAGATGCAAACTATTGCCTTAGGAACGAAAAAGCAATGAGATCCTGCTCTGCAGCACTGGGAACTATGTCTGGTCACTTATGATGGAGCAGGATCATGTGAGAAAAAAGAATGTATACATGTGTGTGAGACTGGGTCACCTTGCTGTACAGTAGAAAATGGACAGAGCACTGTAAACCAGCTATAATGGAAAAAATAAAAATCATTATAAAAAAAAAATTCTTCCTTGAGACCTCATCTTCTTCTTTCTCCAAGTAATGATGCTAAAGAAATACAACATTTGTCCTGGAGTTCCCGTCGTGGCGCAGTGGTTGACGAATCCGACTAGGAACCATGAGGTTGCGGGTTCGGTCCCTGCCCTTGCTCAGTGGGTTAATGATCCGGCGTTGCCGTGAGCTGTGGTGTAGGTTGCAGACGCGGCTCGGATCCTGCGTTGCTGTGGCTCTGGCGTAGGCCGGTGGCTACAGCTCTGATTCAACCCCTAGCCTAGGAACCTCCATATGCCGTGGGAGCGGCCCAAGAAATAGCAACAACAACAACAACAACAACAACAACAACAACAAAAAGACAAAAGACAAAAAAAAAAAAAGGAAATACAACATTTGTCCTAATGTCCTTAAATCCTGGTGTCTTGACAGCACGGAGTAGTCCTCTTTGTGACTGCCAGTGACAAAAAATTTAAAAATTAATATATCAGCAATCTAAATCACAAGATATGATTTCACAAAAAGAAAACCCACATCAAAATCAATTAGAACTGGAGCTCCCTGGTGGCCTGCTGGTTAAGGACTTGGTGTTACCACTGCTGTGGTGCAGGTTTGATCCCTGGACCGGGAACTTCTGAATGCCTAAATAAATAAATAAATAAATAGGAACTACCCCAAAGAATAATAAGAAAGCTAAAATATCAAAACCACTCAGGACAGACAAGTTTGTTGGAACCAGAAGAGTAGGCAGCAGGAGAGAAGTACCCTCCACCCCGGAGCCAGGAGATGTTTCCGAATTCAAGAAATGGGTGCTCCCCAGGAAAAGCAGACAAGCAAATGTTACAGCGCCAGGCATGCTAAAACAGCAAATTCCAGGGGACTCCGGATGAAGGGGACACATCCTGACTAGAAGGATGTAATGAAAGAGTGAGGTTAGATAACTGCCAGTCCAGGAAAACTGTCATCAGCCAAAGAGACACGAATCACATAATAACACAAAGTGAACTGGCACCTTTGAAATCTCACCCAGGAAACCCCACCTGGGACGAAATCTAGATGCTGGAGAATTCAGAGCATCCTCGCAGCT
Source organism: Phacochoerus africanus (assembly GCF_016906955.1). Lineage (NCBI taxonomy): Eukaryota > Metazoa > Chordata > Mammalia > Artiodactyla > Suidae > Phacochoerus > Phacochoerus africanus. The sequence continues at coordinate 135,313,810 of NC_062554.1, read as the reverse complement.
CGGCACCCAGCACCCCACGGAGGAGCAGCTCTGCTTCTCTTCTGCTCCAGGACTCCTACCTGTCAAAGATATTTCTGAAAACTTTAAAGAAAAAAAAAAAAACAAACCCTGAAGCTCCAACAACTTGCCAGGGCAAAAAGGAGAAGGGCTTTGAAGAAGAGGAAAGTTGCAGGGAAGTCAGAAGAGAGGGAGTCGCCCCCTGCCAATTCCGCACCCCCTTATGCGGACTGTTCCTTTGAAGGCAGAAAAAAAATGGCTCAGGAGCTGGAGGACAAGAGGAAATTCTGTAAACACACACCCGAGGCTGTAAAAATCATTACAAGCAGCCACAGAGATCTGAGAGCAGATTAACGAGAGAAAGAACACGAACCCAAAGGAGAGTGGATGAGATACAGATGAAGTGCCATGAAGCTCTGCCTCCAGTAGGGGGGTAGGGGCTGACAGGGACCCCCTATTGTATATAAAACAGCTGCGTAACAAGGACCTCCTGTATAGCACAGGGAAATCTACTCATCGCTGTGTAATACCCTGTATGGGAAAAGAATCTGAACAGGAATGGAAATATATATATATATATATACACACGTATAACTGATTTACTTTGCTATACACCTGCAACTAACACAACTTGTTAAGTCAACTATTCTTCAATAAAATGTATTAAAAAAAAAAAAAAGAAAGAAAGAGTTCCCGGAAGTTCCCCCTGTGGCTCAGAGGGTTAAGAACCCAACATAGTGTTGGGGAGGATCCAAGTTCGATTGCTGGCCTCACTCAGTGGGATGGGTTAAGGATCCAGTGCTGCTGTGACATGCAGCACAGCCTGCAGATGCAGCTCGGATCTGGGGTTGCCATGGCTGTGACACAGGTCTCAGCTGCAGCTCCGATTCATCCCCTAGGCTGGGAACTTTCTTATGCCACAGGTGTAGCCATTAAAAAAAAAGAGTTCCCACTGTGGCACAACAGGATAGGTGTCATCTCTGCAGTGCCCAGCCCAGCACAGTGGGTTAAAGGATCTGGCGTTGCTGTAGCTGCAGTATAGGTCGCAACTGCAGCTCACATCTATCCCTGGCCCAGAAGCTCCATATATTTACATAAATTTAAAATTATTAAAAAATAAAAAATCTCAGGAGATGCCCCCCCCCCCCAGCGAGAAGGGGCTGGGGAAACTATAAAAGCAAAGCTGGTTTGTGGTCGTTTGTCTAACATGCTAATCATTAGAGAGCTGTGGACACAGAGCAACCCAAGTGGACTAAATCCTGGAAGGGACGAACCTCCTGGGAGACAAGTGCGGTCATCTCGGCGGCAGAGCTGCTGGCCAGGAAGAGGCACCTGACATGTCACCAGCTGGAATGCTCAGGACTCGGGAAGAGAGCAGTTTCTCTCCGCCCTGCTGGCCTCGGTGGGCTTGTACCTCCGAGGCCAGGGTTCTGTTCCATGGAGCAGAACAGATGGTCTAGAATCAGGCCGATCTTATATGTGAGTTGATTTTTGACAAAAATGTCAAGGTAATTCCATTGGGAAAAGATAATCTTTTCAATAAATGTTAGTGGGACAACTCGATATCAATACAGGAAGAAAAACAAACATTACCCCTTACTTGTCACCATCTACGACAAAGTGTGCTCTACAGACAGTGAATCTGAGCCTTGGATCATAAAACTTCTGAAAAGCAATACAAGAGAAGCTTTTATAACTTGATTTAGTAAAATATGTCATCAGTAGGATACAAAATGTATAAACTACAAAAGAAACATTGACACAGCAGCTGCCACCAAAATTAAATACCGCTGCCCTTTGAAAGGTGCCATTAAGAGAATGAAAATGTAAACCACAGACTGAGAGAGAATATTCACGATTATCCAAAGACTTGTATTAACCTCTTCAAGTCTATAATGAGGATCTAATAACTCAATAAAAATTGAGCCAAAGATTTGAAAAGGCGCTTCCCTTATAAGCTGCACATATGGTCACAGTCAAATGCCCCGGAGTCAGAGGGTCAAAGCAAAGTTTATTCCGCTAGAACTACCAGCATTTCTAAAAGCCATCACTGGCAAACCAAGCATTGTCAGGACAGGGAGTAACTTGGGACCTGTGATGTTTCAGGTGTTGTGTGGACCCTGCTTTGAAGTCAGGGCTGAACTCTCTCCGTCCCCCTCCCCCGGGCAGTTACTAAGCTCCCAACCCAGCAACTTCCCTTTGCAGACACCCTGCGTTAGAATACACAAGCTTCCAACTGCCAGAGGCCTGGCACTGAAACTGGGCAGGGCCCTGAGGGCTCCCGGACACACAAGCCTTTCTTGTTTTTAGGGAGTAGGCTTCAGCCTCGGTGACCTTCCCTGAGTTCCAAGGGCAGGTTCTGCTGATCGGGGAAGGGAGGGGAGGCAGAGACCAGGGAGGAGCCGCCATCCAGGGACAATAGCGCAGCCTCGGGGCAGGTCCTGGGTCCCCTCGAGGAACATAGATAACAGTAGCTTTGAGCTCTTCTGCAGAACTAAACCCCCAACAAATGGAAGATGTTAAGGAAGCCTTCTTTATTCCCGAAAGACCACCAACCCACCGAACACCTGCTTTGAAAACAATGCCAGCTTGCCTCTGCCCTGATCCTCATCTGCCGCCCTGTTTTCCACTCCCCAAACTATAAACCCACCTCCCAATCTCTCCTAAGAGGGGCACAGTCTTTGAGGCATTAGCCTGCTGTGACCGTCCTTTGCTTGGCAAAGCCATAAAGCTATTTTTTTCTCCTTCGCCCAAAACTCGGTTTCTGAGTTTCTATTTGGCAGAGGTGAGCAGAGGCCAAGTTCTGGCAACAGCACCTCCCATCAGGAATGGCTCCTTTTGAACAGAGACTAGTAAATACCCAATACTACGTAATACTATTAAAACACCCAATCCCCAGGAAGCCCAAGGACTCCCACTGCTAACTGCGGGGGGCCGCTCATTTTATGTACAAAAGCTTCCAAAGGTCCCAGCTTGCTGCCACCCTGCCCCGGAGGCACCCCCTCTGGAGCTGTAAGTGACAGAGGACTCTGCCCTGCCTCGAGCCGAACCTTTCTGTTGGGTCCTTCCACCCAAAGAACCCGGTATTATTTCACCATAAATAAAGAAATAGGAGCACCTCCCATTTACGGGAGGGAATGCAAAATGGAACGGCCACTTTGCAAAACTGCTGGCAGTTTCTCACCAAGTTAAAGATGCACATCCGGTCACTCCTACCAGGTGCCATTCCTAGGAATACACCCAAGACAGCCTGTTCTGCACAGAGACTTAGGTGTGGCAGTTCACGGCCGCACGGCTGGAATTTGCCAGGAACTGAAAACAACCCAATGTCCCGCAAGGAGTAAAGGATAAGCGTGGTAGAACCACAAAGAGAAGGCAAGAGAAATCCGGTGTTTCCCACAATGGCATGCGATCAAGGGGAGGCCCTGGACATGGAATATGACAGAACAGGTGCACGAGCAAAGCCAGAGGCCAGGCCTCATCTCTGTGATTCCAGTCACACGAGATGCCCTAGGAGGCAGCTTAGGTTGAAAACCCTGCCATGACAGAAGGCAGGTCAGCAGTTGCTGGGGAATGGGGGGGGGTGCGGCGGGGGCTATAGGTCTGAGGGTCAGGAACTGAGACTGGAACGGCACGATCCCAAAGGGGCTTGTTACAGCTTAACGTAAAGATGCTAAAAAACCCCCTAAAACCACTAAGGCTAAAGTAAAAACACTCTATAATTTACGTATGATAAAACTAAACTGATTTCACCATGAAGAAAAATCTGTACAAACGAACTTGCTAGACGCCCCCTCATCGTCATCAGTCACTGCCCTCTTCGTCCCCAAACTCTGTCTTGTCAACTCTTCCCAGATGTACGGTTTGTCTAAAAGCAGCAAGGCCTCCTGACTGGTCCCTTCTTCAGCCTTCATTCTCTTGGGAAGAGGCTCCCATCACATAGATGTAAAATGTTAATTACGTGTTTGCGCTTTTCTCCTCTTAATCTTTATCAGTTTTCTTTCCAGACCCAGCCGTGGACCCTAAAGATGGCCAAGAAAACTTTTTCCTCCCCTACACTGGGAATAATTATTTTTGGTACAGTTCATAAACTTCATTCCGTTTCTTCACTCTACAATTCCAGTTTTGTTTTGTTTTGTTTTTGGTCTTTTTGCCATTTCTTGGGCCGCTCCCATGGCATATGGGAGGTTCCCAGGCTAGGGGTCCAGTCGGAGCTGTAGCTGCCGGCCTACACCACAGCCACAGCAACTCCAGACCTGAGCCACATCTGTGACCTACACCACAGCTCACGGCAATGCCAGATCCTTAACCCACTGAGCAAGGGGAGGGATCAAACCCGCAACCTCATGGTTCCTAGTTGGATTCATTAACCACGACGGGAACTCCTACAATTCCAGTTTTTGAGAGATGTTTCTCAATAAACTTAGCATTTTAAAAGTTTCTATCAAGAGTGTATTTTTCATGGAGAAAATGTTCTCTTTCTACAAATGCAGAGATACTGGGTAAATGTAGAGAAAAATCTGGTAAATGGTGGACATTCCTCTTTCTAATGATTTTCTATGCAAGCGATTTTCCTAGGTACTATCTTTATAGAGCTGTAGGGTAGCTCTCCGTAATAAATATATTTGAAGGCAAAATTCTCCAAAGAGTTCATCTCTATTTATGACTTTTTTGAGTACTCACTAAATGCAAATGTTGGAAAAATCACAGGCTTTCTTAACTGTCACTTCACTGCAGAATATATAGATGCAATTAAACATAGGAGCGCAATCACAACTTTCTGCCCACACACTGATACATCCCAAAACATAAGAAGAAAATTGAAAAATTAAATCATACACACACACACGCTGTGCAATTTACTTGTCTTAGAGACATCTTAGCACCATCTGGCTCACAGGTTTTGTTTCAACAATGGTAACTTTCTAAAATGTCAAAAGCTGAAGTTTTTTTTTTTTTTTTTTTTTGTCTTTTTAGGGCCATACCCTCGGCATACGGAGGTTTCCAGGCTAGGGGTTGAATCGGAGCTGTAGCTGCTGGCCTACACCACAGCCACAGCAAGACCAGATCCAAGCCGTGTCTGCAACCTGCACCACAGCTCACGGCAACGCTGGATCCTTAACCCACTGGGTGAGGCCAAGGATTGAACTTGCATCCTCATAGATACTAGTCAGGTTCGTTTCCTCTGAGCCACGATGGGGACGGGGAGCTGCAACAATAGTAGCTTTCTAAAACGTCAAAAGCTGAAGGTTTTGTTTTTTTTTTTACTTGTTGAATACGATGACTAAGGACTTCCAGTTGATTCTGAAAGAAACATGCAGCCAAAACCAGAGAATTCATCTAAAAAACAAATGAAACTTAGGTTGACTTCCTAGTATCTCTCCCAAGGTTCAACCATTTCTAACGAAAAAAAAAAAAATCCCACTGGGAAAAGAGGCACTATGGTTAAGCTGAGATTTCTTCTTTTTTATTCACAAAAAGACATGCTTGGAAAAGCATTTAAAACTTCTGACAATTACTGCTTCTATACTATCAATTTGTTGGGACACAATTTCTACTCCGCTAGTTCCTTGAGTCAGGTAGGTCTTGTTTTCCGCTAGTTCCTTGAGTCAGGTAAGTCTTGTTTTTTACAGAGATGCTCTCTGCTTTACCCATGATTTATTCATAGTTGTTGGTCCAAAATAATTTGTCTCAACACTGAAGGTTTGAAGATGCATCTAAAACAGAAGAGTAGTCATACTAGCGGGTTTGCCTTTGATGAAGTTAATTTCCAAAAGCTTTTACGCCGACCCCAGAAAGAGAGTTTTAAAAAGAGACAACTGACTTTGTCTTTGAACCTCACTGAACTGATTTTCTATGTGAAGCTTGGGAAAAACTTATAATAATGTTGGCAGTATTTAATTCTTTACTATGTGTTTCTACACCTATTGGAGCCAACATATAACAGCTGTTGTTTTACTTTCTGTACAAATATAAAAACACCTGCAAAGGAAAATAAATAAAGTGACCCGAACGTGAGTGTCTCTCAATCACAAGTCATGGCTCTGAAGGCAACAGGTAAATCGCTAAATCATGCCTTCTGCTGCCATGAGTCTTACGTCATTGTCTTTAGAGGATCTTCTTAAACTTACTACCAACTTGTGAACTAGAATCTGATGCTTCTTAAACAGATTTGATGTTTTTCTAGTTTATTCCCACCTATTTAGTGAGTTCATTACAGCCCGCATCAATGACTAGACACATTTTTGTGCAACGTACAAGTTCAGCTAAGACATGGAAACAACCTAACTGTCTATCGACAGACGAGAGTGAAGAAGATGCGTTGCATTTATACAATGAAATATCACGCGGCAATAAAAAATAATGACATAATGCCACTTGCAGCAACACGAACGGACCTAGAGATTATCACACTGACGTCAGTCGGAGAAAGACAAATACCATAGGATATCACTTATGTGTGGAATCTAAAAAATGATACAGGAGTTCCCGCTGTGGCCCAGCAGTTAACAAATCTGACCAGCATCCATGAGGATGCAGGTCTGATCCCTGGCCTCGATCAGGGGGTTAAGGATCCGGCATTGTTGCCATGAGCTGTGGTGTAGGTCACAGACACAGCTCAGGTCCTGCACTGTTGTGGCTGTGGTGTAGGTCGGCAGCTGCAGCTCCGATTCGACCCCTAGCCTGGGAACCTCCATATGCCACGGGTGCGGCCCTGCCCCCCAAAAAACTAAATAAAATAAAAAATGAAAAATGAAACAAATGAGCTTATTTGCAAAGTAGATAAACTCACAGATATAGAAAACAAACTATGGCTATCAAAGGGGATGGAGAAGAGACAATAAAACTGGGAAACTGGGAGATAGATATGAAATAGATCACCAACAAGGACCCAGTGCACAGCACAGGGGACGCTACCCAGTATCTTGATAACCTATAACGGGAGAGAATGTAGAAATAAGTATATGTATTTATATATGTATAACTGACTCACTCTACTGTACCCTTGAAACTAATACAACACATAAACCAACTACATTTCAATTATTTTAAAGCTCATCCTCAATAGCTTTGAGAAGCAGGCTGCAGAATGGCTCATCCCTGTCCAATCACCTTCCCAGGAAAACCCCTGTCCGGCTGAGTGCTGGTTCTGTGGGGCATGATTGTGCATTTTCATCTTTTTTTCAGTAAGTTTAAAAAGGATTTTGAAATTTTGGATTTTTGCCTGTGTAGTGAGTCACCATAAATCACTGTAAGTTTAGACGATGGGGAAAAGGCAATTTCAGCGAGATAAGCTTTCCTCTGCCTTCCCAGTCTATGCACTTAAACACATGCGCATGCTTTCAGAACACAAAGCAAAAATCAGAGTCTTGTCTGTTTGATTAGAATTTGTGAACAAAATGTTGCTAGTGAAGCATTTTACCAGCAGGTGAAAGACCATCTTGCAGGCACTGGATTTCATTTTTATTGCGGTTTTTTTTTTTTTGGTTTATATTCCCCACAAAGTTCCTCTAAAGTAAGACCAGCCTGGACAAAAATAGCTTTCTTTAAAACAAATATCCTTTTATTCTCTCCCTGCTTATAAAATCTTAATGAATGAGCCCTTCCTGGAGGCTTTTCATTGCTCACGGGGCCCAGAGGGAGCAGCCTCAACATCTTCATTATTCCGATGTTGGATTTTACATAATGAACAGCAGGCTGCCTTGGCGAGCACCACTCCATGGGGTCTGGGCTTTGAGGCAGGTGTATGGGAGACGTTCCCCGTGCCCAAGATGGGTCAGGGCCCGGAGAGGCAGTGGGGTCGAGAGTCAGAAAGGTATTTCTAAGAACTGGAAAGACAAAATTTCCTTCCAGGGAGCTTGGTATGATCACTCTCTTCAAGGAGAGGCGGGAAGCATGGTCTTACTTAGAAGGGACTGCGACCTTGGGAACATGCAGAGAAAGGTCATAACGGACAGTTTATTCGAAACAGCCATCCCATGGCCGGGGAGAACCGAGGATGAAGCAAGCAAGTCCTGTGCCCTGGCCTTGGAGCCATCCAAGAAACAAGGTGAATGAGGGACCACTCCTGGGCGGCCAAGGCCAAGGTCCCGACACCCCCCCAACCCCTGCAGCATTTCTTATGAAAGGAAGAAGAGAAGCACCTGCAAAGCAGGATGCAGACATCAGCACTGGCCTTTGAAAACAAGCAGAGTCTTGTTTTGCCCTGTCCAAGGGGTGGAGAGGGGGCTTCAAAAAATCGAATGGGCAGTTCCTGTCATGGCTCAGAGGTTAGTGAACCCAACTAGGATCCATGAAGATTCAGGTTCGATCCCTGGCCTCACTCACTGGGTTAAGGGTCTGGCATTGCCGTGAGCTGTGGTGTAGGTCGCAGGCACAGCTCGGTTCTGGCATTTCTGTGACTGTGGTGTAGGCTGGCAGCTACAGCTCCAATTAGACCCCTAGCCTGGGAACCTCCATATGCCACAGGTGTGGCCCTAAAAGCCAAAAAAAAAAAAAAAATCTAATGTTTGGAGTTCCCACTGTGGTGCTGTGGGTTAAGGATCTGGCATTGCCACAGCTGTGGCTCAGATGCGATCTCTGGGCCAGGAACTTCCCTGTGCTGTGGGTGTTGCAAAATAAAATAAAATAAAAATAATTATTAGGAGATAAATAACTTTGGGTTTTTAGGGGGGAAACGTATGATACTTTTTGTAACTATCAATCACATTTATTTTATTTCCTAAAGCATATCCCCTCCTTTAAATAGCATATATGTATTTTTTTTTACTTTGGTTTATTTTTATTTTTATTTTATTTTTTTGTCTTGTTAGTGCTGCACCCACGGCATATGGAGGTTCCCAGGCTAGGGGTCCAATCGGAGCTTTAGCCAGTGGCCTACACCCCAGCTGCAGTAACGTGGATTCCAAGCCATGTCTGTGACTACACCACAGCTCATGGCAACGCCGGATCCTTAACCCACTGAGCAAGGCCAGGGATGGAACCTCTATCCTCATGGATCCCAGTCAGATTCCCTTCCACTGAGCCACAATGGGAACTCCTAGTTTTTCACTCTGTCTCCTATTTTATCTATTTTCTTTTCCAGATGAGGGGAGTGAGGTCCAGATGTGGTGGCAGCAGAGGGTGGAACCAGAGCCAGCAACCCCACCCCCAGCTCCAGGCTCCGAGGGGAAGCTCAGACCCCCTGGTCAGATTTGATGCGTCTCTTCAGACACTTTATAGAAGGCGATGCGGGATCTCCTCGTGGAGCTTCAGAGAACACGCGGTCACCTAGGTTTAACAATTTACCTACCCTGTGAACGTACAGAATGACCTACTGATATAACACAAAGATGGGAAAGAACCAGAAAATGCCTGAATTAACCTAAGACAGGAAGACGGTTCTTTCTGTGCATCCACAGTGGGCTGCTGAGTACGGATGCCTGAGACCTGCACGCAGCAGCATCAGAGAATAGCAGATTTTAATAATAGCACAGAAAGCCGCTTCGCATCACCTGGTCCCTTCTGGAAAGTATTTCTCCCTGGAAGGGGCTTCCCAGCCTCTGAGCTGTTCTGAGGAATAGTTCTTCTTCTTCTTCTCCTTTTGTCTTTTCTAGGGTTGCACCCACGGCATATGGAGGGTCCCAGGCTAGGGGTCTAATCGGAGCTGTAGCCGCCGGCCTATACCAGAGCCACAGCAACACAGGATCCGAGCTGGGTCTGTGACCTACACCACAGCTCACAGCAATGCTGGATCCTTAACTCACTGAGCGAGGCCAGGGATCAAACCCACAACCTCATGGTTCCTAGTTGGATTCGTTAACCACTGAGACATGATGGGAACTCCACTTTTTTTTTTTTTTTTTTTTCCCTAGCTGCATTTGCGGCATATGGAAGTTCCCAGGCTAGGGGTCAAATGGGAACTGCAGCTACCAGCCACAGCCACATCCATGCCAGACCCCAGCTTCATCTTGAGGCAACACTAGATCCTTAACCCACTGAGCAAGACCAGGGATCGACTGAACCCACATCCTCGTGGGTACAGGTGAGGTTCTTAACCCACTGAGCCGCAGTGGGAACTCCTAAGGAACAGCTCTGTCAGAAAAGTCTGCCTTCTTTCAACACAGACACACCCATAGTCTGTGTCTCCAGAAGTGGCCTGGATGCAGATGACAGCATCAGCTGCTCTCAGGGGGTGGCTTGTAACGTACGGTGAGGTCACCTCCTCAGATGACCAGAGGCTTGTTCAAACAGCTGCAATTATCCAGTGTTACGAGCAGCAGGTTATAACCCAGGTTAAGATACAGACACTCTCGGAGGTCTATTAGCTTAAAATGAGGTGCTCCTAATTAACGGATGGTGAGGGTTTTCTCCCAGATAACAACGCTCCCTCAAGGAGGGCTTGTGTGCCTTCCGCAGACAGCGAATGTGTGACTAAAGACAAACCCAGGTCCCAGCTGTCAGGATTACCACACTGTAACTGCTCTTAAGTGAAGGCATTTGTTTTAGAAAAGATGAGATGCAATTTTCGGAACTGGTGGTTTATGGATACCTCCTGGTGTGATGGGCTCTTTTATACCTGGGTTTATCTTCCTGAAAGACAAATAAGAGGAATGGGCTTTGCAGCAAAAGCAACAGCAGAAGGTGTCTTCTGATCCACGAAAGAGGGTCCTTTACAGCCCGTGGATGCAGCCCCCAAAAGTCCTCGCTGAGGCCCTTCACTGGCTTGCTCCTCTGAAGACGCAGACGGGCTGGGCACGCTGTCCCCCGGGCCATCCGTCTGGACCCGGCCCACCACCGACAGCTCAGTCCCACCAGAATGCATCCCACGGAGGTGCTCTGGGTGCGGTCCACGTTGCCCCTGGTAACGGCACCATTGATGACGCCGTGGATGTGGAGAAGGTGGCGCCCCGCCTTGGACGAATGGCTCTATTGTATCTTGTGACAACTGATTTCCCTTTTGCCCAGGACACAGGCTGGAGCTATCTGAGGCCACTGTATTAATGACCAAGTGGCTTCTACCAGATGAAGAATGGCGGAGGACACTCCCCTTCCAGAGGACAAAGGGCCCTGCCTGTGAAATACAGCTGGAAACATGACCTCCTCTGCAGCCAAGGTCTTGCCTCCAGGCTGAAGTGCGGCCAACTGCCAGGGTGTTTCTGCGACGGATTTAGGGCTTCCCTGAAAGAAAATCTGGTGACGGGTGGTATTTTTAAGAAGCACAACTTTAAGTGGGGCGTCTAGGAGGCCAAAGGGAAGGAAACGGTCCTGAGACTTGACTGGGCGGCAGGCACCTTGATTTAGTCCTTGCCATAAGCCTGCCCGGCATCTCAGGCCCATCAGCCCATCGGCAGGTGAGGAAACTGAAGGCCAACCAAGGGACCGGGAAAGTCACGTCTGCCAACTCCAAAGCCAGGGCTCCCACAGCACTTCCTCAAGGACTTCTGCTGAACTTGACAGCTCACCCTGGACAGTGAAGGCGTCTGTGAGCCGTGGTCTCCCCAGAGAACCTACAGCCTGCCCTCCCCAGGGCTCTGGACCCCACCCCTAGAATGCCCGCTGCCGCTCAAGTTCAAGTACAACTGTGCCATTTCCAGCCTAAAGCCCCTCATGGCCTCGGGATTAAATCTTGACCCTTCACATGGCATAAAGGTCGTTTGTGAGCGAGTCTGTGCCATCCTTGTGCCCCAGCTCTGCGTCCACCTCCAGGCTTGGGCAGCAAGCCCGGCCCATGAGCAGGGACACTGCACCCCTCTTACCGGCCCCCACCCAGGACTGCAGTGCCCTAAGCCCCTCGAGGCCTCGTCCCCTCTGGGGAGAGGTCACACAATCTTTTCTGTTTGCCGTTTTATCTCCTGCAGCACAGAGCAGGGGATCCATCACCATCTACGGTGGAATTCATGAAGCTCTTCCAAACCCATCGCTTTCCTTAATTATCACAAAACTTCCGCAGGTGTAGCTGCATCCATGTCCAGTTCCCAGAAGATGCAAAGGTCTCAGGCTACTTGTATCAAATTCTTACTCTGAAGACCTCACTGTGTCAGGGGAGGTCCAATCACTTATTTTCCCACCACTGACTTTCAATTGTTAGGAACCATTTAAGTTTTCTTTAAAGTTATTCTGTTAAGAAGGTAGAGACGCCTAATATATGAGGTATCTGTACACCAGAAATGTCACTATTCTGAGTGCTCTTTTAATGTGGCTTTAGTATGGCTGCCTGTTAATATTGTTTATATGCTGTATTGGCTTTATGTTAATAATAAAAATTTAGATTCCATATTTTGTTTAAAAAAGCATTGTAGGAAAAACAGCATCAAAAAAAAATTTTTTTTTTTTCTTTTTCAGCTGCACCTGCGGCATATGGAGGTTCCCAGGCTAGGGGTTGAATTGGAGCTGCAGCCACCGGCCTACACCACAGCCACAGCCACAGCCACAGCCACACCACATCCGAGCCACATCTGCAACCTACACTACGGCTCACAGCAATGCTGGATCCTTAACCCACTAAGCGAGGCCAGGGAGTGAACCCACATCCTCATGGATACTAGTTGGGTTTGTGACCACTAAGCCATGACTGGAATTCCCAACAGCAAAACAGTTTAAAGTTTATGAGCTTACTATTCAAACAATGAGCATCTTTTTCTAGAAGTAAAATGAATAAAAGGTTAGCAGGGTTATCATCAAACCAGAGGCCTTACAAGTGGCACAACCTCCCGAAGAGCAACGCGACTGCAGGTATCGGAATCACAGAGACGTCCCACGCCTTTGACCCATCATCTCACTCCTGGGACTTTATCCCAATGAGATGGTTCAAAAGCCAAGAAAGGCCGCACACATGGTGAGGTCTGCTGCAATATTACTCAGTGTTTCCCCGCCTCCCTCACCTCCCTCATCATCATTCAAGCAAAGTAGCGGAGAGGTTATTTACGGAGCCACTTCCCCTCCAGACTGTGAGCTCATTACGGGCAGGGCATTCACTGGACTCATCTTTGTATCTGATGCAAAATATACGGAAGTGCCTCCACGTTTTATAAAAGCAATATATCTGCACACATATATATACGCTCGCTCTCTCTCCCACACACACGCCCTCTTACAAAAAAAAAAAAAAAAAGTTCAACAAATACACCAAATGTCCCACAGAAGAGAATGTTCAATTGCATGTCTCCACATTGCCTACATTAGACGACAAGGTGACTCAGGCTCTGTGTGGCGAGAGGCACCAACGGGAGAATCACCTGCTTTCGGAAGCAGGTCAGGGCGTTTGCACACACGTCTTTATAAAGAGGTGGCGAGGGGGAAAGACTCCAGGGCTGCTCACAAGTCCCAAGGGCGCAGTGTAAAGTGCAAGTGGCCCAGCCTTGCAGAGGCTGGTCTGTGACCCGAGCCCCAGCTTCATGGGGAACCCATGGCCAGATGCAGCTGGACGCCGGGAAACATGCAAGTAAAGCCACTGTCATACTCTTTCTGCCAAGGAGTCTGGATGTGACCTGAACGCAGAAAATCACTTCATTGTCCTAATCAGGTAGCGACTCCTTTGGGGTAGAGTCTGTTCTCACTTGATTTACTTACCTTAAAGATGGAGATTCTGCCCAATCTTTGCAAACAAAAGTGTCATCCTATGCGACTCACAAATGTGCAAAGAGGAGCCACTAATTCAAAGATCTCAGGAACAGGGGAAAACCAATGAAGTTCCTGAATGCAGGGGATCAAACCAGGAGCTCCTGTTGTGTCTCAGCAGGTTAAGAACCTCACCAGTATCCCAGAAGCTGTGGGTTCGATCTCTGGTCTCATGCAGTGGGTGAAGGATCTGGGGTTGCTATAAGCTGAGGCATAGATCGCAGATGTGCCTCAATCCCGTGTCGCTGTGTCTGTGGTGTAGACTGGCAGCTGCAGCTCCCATTCAGCCCCTGGCCTGGGAACTTCCATATGCCATGGGTATGGCCCTAAATAGGAAAAAAAAAAAAAAAAAGAGAGAGAGAGAGCTCTATCCCGACCCACCCCTTCTCTTTGTGGAAGTTTGTTCTCCAAAGTGGGCGATCGGAGAGCTGTCTGAGCTCAGGATGCTGAGCATCTAAGCCTGGCGAGGGCCTCAGCCAACCCAGAGCGAGTAGTAGTTCAGGAAGGAGGAGGAACAGCATGGGACATTCGAGTGCTCCTCTCCAGCACAAATATGGAGGCACCCTGGGCTCTGCAGGATTCACGGAGTGCCCTCTGAGTCAGTGTTCCCGCAAAGCCAAAATCCAGGAGACCCATGGAAAGAAATCCGCTAACACTTTGGGGCGGAGGGCTTGGTCTCCACTGGGAAATGCTATCAGGAAGGTGAGTAAAGCTTTTACATTAAAGCAATTTATTGATGTATTTGTTTTTAGGAAAATTGTTCCTTATGAAGTTATTTCCTGCAGGGTGTTTCTCTTTGTAGGTAACATTTATCAATTTTCTCCTTTCTGCTTCAGCCGCTAGAAAGCACCTAGTCATATTTGAAGCTCATCTTTGGTAACAAGCTGGTATGCATATGATATTGCTTGTATGTGGAATCTAAAATAGGGCACAGAGGAACCTACCTGCAGAACTGAAACAGAGTCACCAACTTGGAGAACACACTTGTGGTTGCCAAGGGGGGTGGGTATGGATTGGGAGTTTGGGGTTAGCAGATGCAAACCATTGCATTTAGAATGGATAAGCAACCGGGCCCTACTGTACAGCACCGGGAACTATACCCAACACCCTGCGATAAATCGGAAGGAAGAGAAGATAGAAAAGAATGAATATGTATGTATGACTGGGGGGGGGGGTAAGAAAGAGGGTTACATGGGCTGCTCTTCCGTATTAGACGGGGCTCCAGAGCACAGGGAGTCCATAAACAGCTGGGGATCTCTGTGGGTTTGTAAGTCTGCCATCTGTTACAGCCTCCTGGCTCTTCAAGGTACTCAGACGGGTCTCAGCTTGCACAGGGTTAATCAGAAGATTTCATAGTTATCAAAGGCACCAGATCGGGGTTTGAAAAGGCATCGCTAAGGAAAGTTGGAAGGAGGTGTAATCAATCCTGGCCTTGGAAGTTAGCCAGGAAATCACAAAAATTTCACTTGTCTCTCTTTTAAAGAGGCTGTCCATACTTTGAGCAGCTTTATTGAGACATATTTTAAATACCATAAAACTCACCCATTTCAAGTGTACAATTTAATGATCTTAGTAACCAACCCAATTACTGAGCATCCTCTCAGCACAGTAAATTCCCTCGTGCCCAGCTGCAGTTAATTCCCGTTCGATGCCAGCTCTGGGCCCCTCTAAGGCACTCTCTCCCTGTATAAACTTGCTTCCTCTAGACATTCCAGATGCACAGAATCCTACAATATGTGGTCTTTGAAGCTCGCTTCTTTCACTTAGGATAACGTTTGTGAGGCTCATCCCCTCTGTAGCATATGTCATTCGCTGATGTCTTGCTATTGATAACATTCCATGTGTGGATATAACCACATGTTGTTTATCTACTCACCAGCCGACGGACATTTAAATTCTTTCTTTCTCTCTCTTTTATTTTTTTGGCTGTGAAGGATAATCCTACTGTGGGTATTTACCTACACGCCTTTGTATGGACATATGCTCTTAGTTTTCTGGGTAGAATTCCAGAATGGAACTGCTAGGACAGAGACTGTGGTTTTCCATCGCTCTTAAGAAAACGCCAAACTTTTTCCAAAGCCTGTGGATCATTTGACCTTGAGGGTATCTGTTTCTCTGCATATTTGCCAACACTCTTTGTTTATCTTTTTATTAGAACCCTTCTGGGGGGCTATACATGATATCTCACTGTACCTTTAATTTTTATTTCCCTAAGGATTAATGAGGTTGAGCATATTTTCATGTTCTTATTTACCATCTGTTTATCTTTGCTGAATTGTTTGTTCTAATCCTCTGTTGTTTTTTTGGGGGGGGTTGCTCATCTTCTTATCGAGTTGAATGAGTTCTCTGTATATAGGGATATGACACATCAGATACATAATTTATAAATATTTCCTCACAGTCTGTAGCTTATATTTTCATTTTGTCTTTTTTTTTTTTTTGTCTTTGTTGCCGTTTCTAGGGCCGCTCTTGCGGCATATGGAGGTTTCCAGGCTAGGGGTCTAAATTGGAGCTGTAGCCATCGGCCTACACCACAGCCACAGCAATGCGGAATCCGAGCTGCGTCTGCAACCTACACCACAGCTCACGGCAACACTGGATCCTTAAGCCACTGAGCAAGGGCAGGGATCGAACCCAAAACCTCATGGTTCCTAGTTGGATTCGTTTACCACTGCGCCACGACGGAACCTCCTATATTTCCATTTTGTAATGTTGTGCTTTGAAATGTGAAAGCTTTTAATTTCTAGAAAATTCAATTACCAGTCTTTTTTCCTTTTCTGAGTTGTGATTTTGGTGTCAAATCTGAGAACTCTTTGTTCAACCCAAGGTCATAGATGTTCCATTTGTTTTTACATAAAAGTTGCATAGTTTAAACGCTTACATTTAGGTCTGTGATTCACTTTGAGTTAATGTTTGTATATGGGGTCACCTAAGTTAATTCTTTTTTGTTTTTCACAAGGATATCCAGTGGCCCCAGCACCATTTTTTGAAAAGGCTGTGCTTTCATTCTTCCCCCACTGAGATGCCTCATATCTTGGGGAAAAATAATTATGTAAATGTTACAGCAGGCACGTAGTTAAGTATAAGCAGAGGAATAGGGGGCCAAGGCCCAGGTGGCAGGAAACCACGTATTTGGGAAACAGCAGGGTCCATGGGCAAAGAAAAGCTGGAACCTCCAGACTGGCAGGGAACCACATATTTTGAGCAATAAGTGTTCTGGGGGTAAAAAAAGATGGGAAAAGGCAGGGAACCCCAGCATCTGAATGTAACCTGTTGTTTATTATGCCTTCATTACAATAAAATTATAATCAAATTAGCCTTGCAGATAAGTTCCCATCATACACAGATGCCAGGACACTTCCCATCAAAGTCAAAATTCCTTCTCCCCTGGGAAAGGTGGAGCTAGGATGAAAATCAGGAAATACGCCCCTCTCCCCAATGAATATCCCACCCCCCCTTCACTCGTATGCCCCTCAGAACCTGCATTAAAGAAACACAGGGCAGACGCCCACCTGTCCAACAACAACCCCCTCGAGGGGCGTATTCCTCACTTAAAAAAATCCTCACTTTACTTTCTCCATCTCCCTGTCTCCTTTCTGAATTCTTTCTGCCATGAGATAAGAACCTTACTTTCTCTGAGCACAAAAGGATTTCTAGTCTGGATTTATTTCTAGACTTTCAATTCTGTTCCATTACTGCATGTCCATCCTTGCACCAACACCACAGTATCTTATTAAGCCTTTATAATATGGCATAAAATTGGAGAGTGCAAATTCTCCCCTTTTGTTCTTTTCCAGATTGTTTTGTCTCCCCTTCATAATCCATATGCGCTTTAAGATCAGCCCGTCAATTTCTACCCAATAATTGTCTTGGGATTTGTAGAGAAATTGCACTGACTTGATAGATCCGTCTGGGGAGAACTGCAATCTTGACATTGAGTCTTCTATTTATAAAATGTCTCTCCGTTTACCTATATCTCTTTAATTTCTTTCAGTAACAATGTGTAGCTTTCAGTGTACAAATCTTGCACATCTGTTAAGTTTATTCCTTGGTATTCTATTCTTTTTGATGCTTTTGCAAATGAAACTCTTCTCTTAATTTCATTTTTACTATCTACCCTGAGTGGCTGATTGCTTGCTACAAAAGTGATTGTATATTAATTTGGTGTCATTTTTATTAGTTTTAATAGTTGTGTGGGTGTATTCCTTGTAATTTTTCAAATATAGGATCATGACATCTCTGAGTAAAGACAATTTTACCTCTTAATTTGCTTTATCATATTTTTTTTTCTTTCTTCTCCTTTTTCCCCATCATGTAGAACCTCCACTACATTAGTGGATAAAAGTGGCAAAAGTGGATATTCTTGCCGTCTCCCTAATCTTATGGAAAAACATCCAGCTTTTCTCCATTATGTATGATGTTGGCTGTAGCTATAGATTATCCACAATTGCCCCTTATCAGGATGAGAAGTTTCATTTTTGCTATTTCGTTGATCAGAAATGAGTGCTGAATATTGTCCACTGCCTTTTCTTCATCTATTCATGTCATGTATTTTTCTTACTCTTTATCTTTTTGATAATATGCATATTACAGTAATTGATTTTTCAGATATTAAACCATCTTGCATTAGTGGAACATTTCACCTGGTTATAAGGTATTATCTTTTTTGTGGTGCTGGATTCAGATTGTTAATATTTTGTCAGCTTCCCATCTATAACATGAAAGAAATTGACCTGTAGTTGTATTTTTGTGTATGATATCCTTATTTTGCTTTAGTGCTAAGGCAATAAACACAGAATAAACTAGAAGAGTTTCTTCACCTTTATTTCCTGAATGATTTTGTGAAGGATTGGCATAATTTCTTCTTTAAATATTTGACTAAATATTTAAAGTAAATAAATCCATGCAGGTCTGGGTTTTGATTTGTGGGAATCTTTCGATTACTAATTTGAATTTTTATTTGTTTTAGGGCAATTCAGAAATGAACCGAGTTAGTTTTAGTAATTTTTTTTCCTAGAAATTTGTCCATCTCTTCCAACTCGTCTAATTTGTTGGTAAAACGTTCTTAATAATACCACCAATCTTCCTTTTCACTTTTGTAGGGTCAGCAATAATGTCCCCTCTTTCATTTCTGACTTGTTTCTCCTCTGATGTTTTTCTTGGTCAGTTTAGTGAAAGTTCTGTCAATTTTATTGATCTTTTTGAATGCCCAAGTTTCAAAGAGCAGACTTAACTGGATTTACTTGTTCCTAAACTTTTCTTATTTTCTGCCTGTTTTATTACTTTCTTTCTTTTGCATGTTTTTGGGATGATTCATTGTTCTTCTACCCATTCCTTAACGTGGAAGTTTACATATTTATTTGAGAGCCTTCTTCTTTTCTGACATATGTGTTTAAAACTGTAAGCGTCTCTCTAATCACTGTTTTAGCATAATTGCATTCATTTTAATATGTTCTGGTATCATTTTTATGACTTCAAAATATTTTCTAATTTCTCTGTGATTTCTTCATTGATACATGGGTTATACAGTAGGTGCTATTTCATTTGCAAATATCTGCAAATTTCTCAGACTTCTTCTGTTATTGATTCTGCTAAACCGTGTTTGTTCAAAGAACAAACCTTATGTGAGTAAGTTCCTTACATTTCTTAAGATTTGTTTTATGTCCTGATATATTGTCTATCCTGGAGAAGGTCTGCCAACATGGAAAGAATGCTCCAGTGGCCGGGTACTATGTTCTAAATACATGTCGGTTAGGTCAAGTGCGTTGACAGTGTCTTTCAAATTTTCTGTATCCTTGCTAATTATTTGTCTAGTTTTTCTATGAATTATTGCATACTTTGTTGAAATTTCCAACTACGGTTATTTTAAATTTCTATTTCTCCTTTGAATTCTGTCAGTTTTTACTTTCTGTATTTTGGGGTTATCTTGTTAAGCACATATTTATTATTAATTCATTTTTTACAAGTTTACTGGCTTTATATTTCTCTGTTCCTCCGTGACTGTCTTTTTTTTTTCAAGTTGAGTAACTTTTTTTTAGTGTGTTATGTTTAATTCCTTTTTTGACTTTCTTTCTTAGTGATTATTCTAACAATTAAAATATACTTTTTTTTTGTCTTTTGTCTTTTGTCTTTTGTCTTTTTAGGGCCGAACCTGAGGGGTTCTAATTGGAGCTACAGCTACCGGCCTATGCCAGAGCCACAGCAACACCAGATCTGCAACCTACAGCACAGCTCACAGCAATGTCAGATCCTTTTAACCCACTGAGCGAGGCCAGGGATTGATCCCGCAACCTCATGGCTCCTGGTGGGATTTGCTTCCACTTTGACACGACAGGAACTCCTAAAATATGCATCTTAATTTATCACAATCTACATCGGATTAATACTAGCTTAATTTCACTAAATAGGAAGTTCGGTTTATTTTTTCTCATGACTGTGTATCAAGAACTGGCCATATCATAGAACTACAATGTTATGAAAATAGTGGTGAATGGCAACCCAGCACCTAACACGCAGGGGAAAAAAGTGCTTTGTCCTTCTGATCCTAGGACTAGAAGGACACTGAGGTCCACAGAGGGTGGGAGTCCTCTTATATTTTCCTCTCTCTACTTTCCATCTCTACTTTTTCATCTATCTACCCTGTTTTGATGTGTTAGAAGGGTTTATTCATTTGTCAGATATATGCAGTACATCTATGTTTCTCAATATGTGGGCTGCTCTGCATTGGTGTAATAGTGTTTGATGAGCAAAAGGTTCATAATTTTCATAAAGTCTATTTTATCAATACTTTCCTTATGGTTGGTGCTTTCAGGATCTTTTAAAGTTGATTTTTGCCTCGTCAAAAACATAAAGACGTTCTACGTTTTGCTCTGAGAGCATTCTTTTAATTTTCATGTTTAAACATGTAATCTATTTGGAATTGATTTTTTTGAATGGTATCAGGAAGGGGTCAAGATACTTTTGACCTTCTTCTTGCCATCCAACTGACCTAGCACCATTTATTGGAAAGATCACCCCTCTCCCCACTTATCAGCTTAATCGTGCATCTAGTATAATCTTTTATGCCTGGGTCTTTTCTGACTCTATTTTGTTCCCAATTGTCAGTCTTTTGATCTTTGAGACAATATCATAGTGTGTTTATCACTTTTCTAGTTTACAATTTACAGCTTTGTGGTTCTTCTTCGGTATTTCACTGGCTAGTGTGTAACTTTTGTATTTCCATGTGAATTTTAAAATCAGTTTGGTTATTTGAACCAAAAAAAGTCATTGTATTTATTTTACTGGAATTATGCCAAATCCATAGATGGTATTTAATAGAATATTTTGAGGCTGCCAACATCTTTATCTTATTGAGTTTTCCAATCATGAATATTCTCTAGCCTTCCCATTACTTAGGATTTCTTTAATTTATCTCAATAAAGCTTTAAGATGTTAAGTGTGGCAATCTTGTTCAATTTTGTTAGATTTACTTCTAATTATCTGATAGGTATGACATTACTTGAAAGAGTAGTTCTGTTTTTTTTCATTTTCTTAGGTTTTTTTTTTTTTGAGGGGGGCTGTACCCACAACATGTGGCAGTTCCAGGTTAGGGATCCAAACTGTGCCAAAGTAGTGACAACACCAAATCCTTAACCTGCTGTGCCACAAGAGAACTTCTTGAAAGAGTAGAAGTTTTGTTTTGTCTTTTTAGGGCCCCACTCGCAGCATATAGAGGTGCCCAGGCTAGGGGTCTAATTGGAGCTTCAGCTGCCGGCCTATACCACAGCCACAGCAACACGGGATCTGAGCTGCATCTGTGACCTACACCACCGCTCACAGCAACACTGGATCTTTAACCCACTGAGGGAGGCCAGGGATCAAACCTGCATCCTCATGGATACTGGTCTGATTTGTTTCCGCTGAGCCACAATGGGAACTCCATGAAAGAGTAATTTTTATTTCATTTCTGTTTGTTGCTATTATCGGGACACACAATTGATTTTTATATATTGATCTTGTAAAATGAACTTGGTTTAGTCAAGTATGAATTCTGATATTTGTTGTTTCCTTTATTTCTATGGAAAAAAAAAAAAAACCATGTGGTCTTTAGATAATAGCCAAGGGTTTCCATGAGATCGGTATTATCCCTTTGGTAAAAATTTCGGAAAAATGTAATGATGAGGCCATACTGTGGGAATACATTTTCCTTGTAAGAAGGATCTTAATATGAATGTTACACACACACACACACACACACACACACTCCATTCATTTCTGTCCACATGTGGTTTAATTACAATCATATCCTACTGAGGTACACACGAGAAAAAATAATAACCATGTCGAATTCTTAGTCAATGCTTCGTGCTTCTCTATTTTCCATGAAAGTGCCTCTAATAATCTGAAGTCTCACTATTTATCTTAAAAATTTCATAAACATTTTCATTTTCCTCCAAAAAAAAAAAATCCACACTCATTTTCTTACAGACGGAAAGCTCTACATAATGACCCTCAAAGAGCACTGACTGCTTCGTGGAGCTACGCCGTCTTTATCTCGAGCGCCTGTGTGCTTTGGTGTCTGTGTGCCCCTCGGGTAAAGCCATTCCATCTTAGAGCATCAGCGCTACCCAACGAGACCCTCCTATTTCAACGTCAATGTTCTACATTTGTCAGTTTCCTTCCTTTGAATGCTTCAAGTAAGGTAGCATGGATTCATGCAGAATGGAGGGCTTCTGAGCTTGGGTGTTCACTGATGCAGCCAAGATTAAGAGGCTTGAAGGGACCGGGTGTCCTGAACATGAGCTGTGACTCTGAAACACACCAGCACCAGAGAAAACCTTGAAATCTGGAAAGTCAATATAACACTCACTGTTTATATCACTAGGAAAACAAAAAACAAAAAACAAAAAACCCAAGCCAGTCCCATGCAAACATCCATTTTATCAGAGAAAATCCTTGGGAGACTGATCTGCACGAGTCAACAAAGGGGATGTATGAAGCTGTATGGGATTTGTGATCATTTATCTATATTCCAAGCATGTGTGGTTTCAAACATTTGCTCCTTTGATGCAAGTGATTTCGGCAACTGGCCACAGAACCATAATTTTCCTTCTGTTGGGAGAAAGAGCTGTTTAATGCCACAGGTCAAAACATCAGAGGGTGAGGAGGAAAGGCCAATTTCCTGAGATCAAGTGTTAAAACCTTCATGTTCCAGGCAAGCTAAGTCTATCCAAGCATTTAATTTTATATGAGGCATCATTTTTGATGTCTCATAATCTGTGATCTATCAGACGTGTATTTTTTTCTTATGAAAACACTGATTTTTGTGTGCAGCAGCAAGGCTAGACTGCAGTAAATTATTCATTAATCTCAACCAATTATTACGGGACATGCATTTCTTATAGAAACTATTTTCATTTTTTAAGCTATTTTTTTTTACCAAGATTTCCAAGCTCTATTTGCCCTGTCAAGGTCAGAATACCCTATAATCAGAGACAGAGGAAAGCCAAATTATATCCAGTGAACAGGTGATAACAAAACCTAAGCGTACTTACACAACTAGACATACTGAAATTTATTTCTACGTGTATTCCTGAAAATAAAAAACTTGTTGATGTTTCAATTCAATGAAATCAAAGTTTTTAATACAAATCTACATGTAACCTGTAATCCTTTTTCAAGTTTTTTTTTTTAAACATATTAAACCTCCTTCTAAGACTCTCTAATATAATACCCCCCAATCCTGCCTTACTTCATCGTGTGCTGCCTTTCCAAGTGGGGGAGCATCTGTGAACTCTGCCATCAGGGAAACAGCCATCTCCAAACATCCTGTGAACCGCAGACACTACCTTATTTGTACAGATTTTGCTTTTGAACAGTTTGCTTATTCAAAAAATAAAACCGTATCTTGGAGTTCTCTTGTGGCTCAGTGGGTTAAGGATCCAGCATTGTCATTGCTGTGGCTGGGGTCACTGCAGCAATGTGGGTTCAGTCCCTGGCCTGGGAACTTCCACAGGCTGCGGGTGTGGCCAAAAAAGAAAGAAAAAAATTGTGCCAATGACAAAAAATGAATTCAAACAGAAATGAGTGACGTTAAATCTTCATAAAATTTAAACACATCCACACGTGATAAAGAATTAATTCAAATAATTTCTAAACATAGTTCTCTGACTCCATACCCTAAGTGGGATACATCCTGAGGGCAAAAAGCACTGCAAACTACCTTAAACTATACTCTTACGTTTCCTGCTGGTGGTGGTATAAATAAAAGGTATCCTGTGAGTATTATGGGAAAAAACAAACAAAAGAATGCAGTGATGGTATTGGGTCATATACAGAGATGGGGAGACAGGAACAGAGATCGAAAGAGATGGAGCAAATAGGGCAAGATGCGAACACTAGGGAAGTACAGTGGAAGGTATACCACTCTTCTTTGCGCTGCTTTTCAACTTTTCTGTAGGTTTGAAACTTGGATAAAGTTATGAGGAATGAAAAAATCCTCAGCGATGGGTAAATCATTTCTTCCTAACTTTTTTTTTTTTTTTTTTGCTTTTTAGGGCCACACTGGAGACATATGGAGGTTTCCAGGCTGGGGGTCAAATCCGAGCTACACCTGCCAGGCACAGCCATCGCCAGGGCAACAGGGGATCTGAGCTGCATCTGCAACCTACACCACAGTTCACCACAACGCGGACCCCCAACCCACGGAGTGAGGCCAGGGATCAAATCCAGATCCTCAGGGGTCCTAGTCCGGTTCGTTAACTGCTGAGCCACGAAAGGAACTCCAGTGTCTTCCGATCTTTTGACAAGGTCCAATCAAGGATTCCCTGATTAAGGCCAAAATTTTTTCTTATCATAATTGACCAGAGAAACAAGCAATGTCTTTGATACACTTCCGATGCCAAACATTTGAGCAACCTGTATTGGAGCCAAGCACTGAAAACCGTTGAGAGGCTGAGTCATGCCCCCAGGAGCCAGGCTCTGAGCCTGGACCCCAGCCACCGCCACCGGAGTCGCCCATCCTGCCGCAGGCACCACTCCCCCTGCCGCGCCTCCATCCCTCTCCGCACCCCAGGGAGGGGCTGCCACCACCCTCCTCCTCTGAAACTTCACTTCCTCTTCTACTGCTTCATTTCCAGAGTTTTCAAACTCCTGGGGGTGGAATGTGCGTCTCTGGGTGTACCTGGCGAGGGGCGTGTGTGGGACCTCACGGCCCACGCGATGTTGGTGGGGAGGCTGCAGGCGCAGGACCGCCTCCGGCACGGATGACCGCCACCGCGAAGCCCGTGTCCCAGGGTTTGACGCCCAGCAACCCCGCGGCCGACGAGCTGGTCAGGGAGCCCACTGCTCTCAAGTGCTCCGGATGGTTTCATCTTTTTGGGACAACCTGCCCTGGCTCTGTCCTACCGCCGCGCCTCGGGGCCACACAGACACGGCCCGACCCTCTCGGCCGGGACCCCCATTTGCCTGGAGGTGCGGCACCTCCAAGGCCCGCTCTCTCCCAAGCTGCACTCAGCTGTTTATCCGCACCGGCCCGAGCCACCGTCTGTCACCCCACCCTCCTTGGGACCCACTCCCATCAACCCCTCTTCAGGTGTGATGCCCGCTTGCCGGTCAGCACCTTAGGGGCAAAGCACTTCTTGTCTTTCGGACAAGGGACCACTGTCCCTTGACGATCGAGAGGCCATGCAGCCATTCCTCAATGACGGTGCTGACGAGGTTTCTCATCTCCCTCGGCTCCCGCTGGGAATACGAGGGAGTTCTCTTCCTGCCAAAATTGCTTATGAAAAATATTCAACGATGTTTCAAGTTTAATTCACTTAGTAATGAAAAGTAAATGAGCCCAACCAGCATGTTTGATTTGTCTTGGAAAGAGAGAAACTGCTTTGCAAGAACAAATAAAGTTAAATGGAAATAAGCGACTCTCCTCCAGAGTGGAAATTGCATCTCTCCCGAAAGAACTTCCTATTGCGTGTAAAACACGGGGCTGACACCGATGAGAGGGCAGGCCGGGCTGGGGTCCAGCTCCCGCAAGTCGCTGGAGCCCAGAGGGCGGGGAGACGCTCGAAGGGGCGGACGCGCCTGTGCAGACTCACCCGCATCCAGCCCATCTGCCCAGAGGAGCCGGCGGGGGCGCGGGACCAGGGGCGCAGGGGCCGGGCGCACGTCCACCTACCGTTTTTGCAGATGGGGCAGCACTGGTCGGGCTCGTACACCGGGTCCACACACTCCGTCTGCGGACACGCGGACACCGCGCACAGCACTTCCCCGCTGGCCTCGCAGCGGCACCGCTCACACGGCGACACCTGCAACACAGGCCATGGTCACAGCACAGCCTCTCCATCCTCGGCCGGGAAGGTCACACCCGCACCCAAGGTTCTCAGGGCGTGAGGACAGGGCTTGGGGTTAAGGCTGTCCTGGGGTAAAGAGGGGGGCCCAGGGTTAAGCAGGCTCCCCTGTGGGTAGAGAGGGGTCCCCCACATTGAGCAGGCTCCCAGGGGATAAGGACGCCCATGGGGCCCAGGGCTGCTCTCTCCTCCCAGCTCCGCAAGGGGCCCCTGACTTCATTCATCCACATAGTGAGCTTCTTCATCTTTCTTTCTTTTGCTTCTTTAAAAATTAAACAGTACAGCCCACTGAATTCTTGCCCAACCAGGCAGCCTGCGGATGAACCCTTTCCCTCTGCTCTGCCCAGGGCCACCTGGCCCCCCCACCCCCGCACCCTCCCAGCCTCCCACTGTGAGAAGACAGCAGAGCAGCACAGGGTGGGCAGGAGTGAGGGAAGGAGAAACGCAGGGCTTCCCAGAGCCGGGCACCTGGCGGGAAGGGGACCTCACCAGCGCTCACGGCCACACTGAAACACACCTGTAAAATGACTGCCCTCAATCGACTATACTTCAATAATATTTAAAAAAAAATACAATTTTACATCCAACAAAACAGACTGCCCTTGTTTCTGGTGAGGAAACGGAGACTTGGAGGCGACAGGTCACTGGCTGTGGGCAGACCGTTCATCAGAGGCGGGGCTCCAGGCTGCAAAGGCCAGGGCAGCTCCACTCTCCTCCATGGGTCTCACATGTCATCCCCTTCTATCACCCACTGTCGTCTTTGTCCCCTGGGTCCAACTAGCCTCGCTGCACTTGCCAGCCACTGGCTCCAGCTCTCCCTTATGGGGCACTCCAGGCACGCAGAGCGGCCGTTCCTGGAAAGGCTGGCACTGCCAACACGCCCTCCTATGCAAACTCAGGCCGGGCGTGACGGGGCCGACTGTGTTCCTGGAAACCACCGACGGAGTGGGGTTTCATCTGGGTCGACCCGTGACAAAGCAGAAACAGCACAGGCAGAGCCAGCCGTCAGGAGCTGGGACGTGGAAATAGGTGCCTTAGGGGACAGTGGAGGTGGGGGGCCAAATGGAATTTCCTGGGCAGGGAGGCCCCAGCAGACCTTTGCATATGGGACCCACGACTCCACCAACACGGGCCAGGTGGACGAACACCGCCCTCATGAGTGCTTGCTCTGTCTACACCACGCAGAAGACAAGTCTCCGGCAGTCTCCCCGGAATGGCCAGGTTATTGCATGAAGCAAACGCTCAAGGTGTATTTTAAGGCCTGTTTCTCAGGCACTGGACCACAGGCTGGCTGGGCATCAAGACGCAGGCATGTTCCTGTGCAGGGTGTGTGTGCTACTTAGAAAGTCGCAAAAGAAAGACAACACTGATTTGGCCAATGGGGGCCCGCTGTAGAGCCAAGAACTCTACCCGTTATTCTGTGCTCCTCTATGTGGCCCTGCCGTGGGCCTGAGAATTCACCGTGTCCCACCACAGACCACGGCTCCCAGGACACACACGGCCTGGACTGCTAGTTTCCTTCTTTTCTGTCTTTTTTGCTTTGTTAGGGCCGTACCCTCAGCATATGGAGGTTCCCAGGCTAGGGGTGGAATCGGAGCTGTAGCTGCCAGCCTACACCACAGCCACAGCAACGCCAGATCCCAGCCACGTGTGCGACCTACACCACAGCTCACGGCAACGCCGGATCCTTAAGCCACTGAGAGAGGCCAGGGATCAAACCTGCGTCCTCGTGGGTGCTAGTCGCAATGGGAACTCCAGGACTGCTAGTTTCTTAAAGGTTTGCAACTTGATCAAAAATTCGATTATACATTTTACGATCACAAAATATTTGGAACTCCTGATTCAACTATTTGGAGATCTGTTTACTTTTCAAATATCTGAGTTGAGGCTTAGAGATGGGTCCTCATGAGTGGCCCTCCCAGGCCCCCACCTCCCGCCCCTGCTCTGCTGTCCCCAACCCACATGTGTGGCTGGCACCCCCCAATAGCAGCTGCGGGCCCTCAACTCCAGCATCCATGCCGCTGCGCAGGACCTGGCTGGATTCCCCCCTTGCTGCTCAGAGTCCGGGCACCAGGTCTGAGCACTGCCCAAAGCCCAAGTCCTCAGCTACCAGCTCAAGCACCACCAGGCCTCCTGCCATCCCGTTCTTTGACCTTCTGCGGAATCTCAAGATGAGGATGCCCAGTGCGCTATGTTACTGAACCTGCGAGCAGCAAATACAAGCAGCAACAGACACTTCTGAGGTGTGTTTCTGCAGTCGCTCCTGGTAGCAACAGCAACCTACATCTGTAGGACACACTCGAGACAGAATTACCATCCTGCGCAATCTTCCAAGTTCTGTATGAATAGACCTTAGATGCAGAGCCTAGGGAAAACTCGTATCATTCTTTAGGTATCCGCTGTGGGCTGGAGCCATCAACAGCTGTGCTGGATATAAAGACCACGGTTTCTCAGAATCAGGAGTGAAAGTGAGGACAAGCTCTAGGTGGTTCATTCATTCGTCCCAGTCCCAAGTCGAGACCAATGAATCCCACCTGCACCATTTCCAGGAAGGTGGGACCATGGATGGTGGCCGCGGGGGGGGGGGGGGGGGGGAAGGGGAGGAGGAAGGCTGGCGAGGCCCAGCTCCTGGACCAGCACGGGACCCAGGACCAATGCTGAGCTCTGCTCTCTCTCACCAGCCCCTCTGCTTTCAGAGTCACCAGAGTGACTGCGGCTTACGAATGACAGCTCTTCACAGTGGATCTAAGAAATCTACCCTCAAGTTTGAAGCAAAACAATGAACAGACACCCAGTGAAGCCACTCTGAATGCAAACTGCGTAGCAGAGGTGAAAGAGAGGTGTTAACTTGATGGTGTTTAAAGTGGAGTATTTTTGAAGTTCCCTGTGGCTCAGTGGGTTAGGCACCTGATGTTATCACTGCAGCTGCTCGGGTCACTGCAATGGTGTGGATTCAGTCCCTGGCACGGCCAAAAAAACCAGAGTATTTTCATAATTAGTTAGACCCTTGAAATGCTCAGTAATGATATATATGTCTCTACCCCATGCACCTAGGCGGCAAGGATAAAATCAATACTGAATCTACTTCCTAAACAGGTAATAGGGGCAGCTGTATAATTCACACATGCAACAACTCTCAGAGGTTGAGGAGGGCTTCCTAAGGACGCTGCTCCCATCAATGCACACACGTCACGCATGGGTAGCAGGCGGGTGGTGGTGGGTAACGTCCGTTCTAGACAAGTCGCCTCTGAGCACTTGCGTTTTATCACATATATTTTACATTCATGAACTTGGATGCAATTAGATCTATGTGTAAGGAGCTCTGCCTTGGGTAATTTCATTACTGCGATTCTGATCGTTCCGACCATCAGAAAGACCGGGCTCTGAAATACGGCAGAAAGCAGGGTGAATTTGGATCCCACTCGTGTCTATGTCGCCAGTGCTTTTCCACTCCGGAAGGCGGACACGTACCGTGTATACATACGCTTTCATGACTGATGTCTTTCACTCAGCATGGTTATTTGAAAGTATTTTGAGACGTGCCCATGTTGGAGCACATACCAGCCCTTCATTCCTTTTCGATAATATCCCACTGGACAGATACGCCACAGCTGGTTTAGCCATGTACTTGCTTATGGACCTTCGGGATGTTTCTAGTTTAGGGTCTGTTACCCAGAAAGCGGCTAGGAAAATTCATGCACAAAAAAAGAAACTAGTCTCCAGACACGTCTTCTTGCTCCATCCCGCCCAGCCAGCAGGATGCTATCAATGTCCTGTGGGAATGCCAGCATACGTGCCTCAATCCAGCTTAGACTTGTCTTCCTGCTCTGTGCTGCCCAGAAAGGCCATGGCAGGATGAGGATCAAAGATGCCTTGTGTTTGGAGTTCCCATCGTGGCTCAGTGGTTAACGAATCCGACTAGGAACCATGAGGTTGTGGGTTCGGTTCCTGGCCTTGCTCAGGGGGTTGGGGATCTGGCATTGCTGTGAGTTGTGGTGTAGGTCGCAGATGCGGCTCGGATCTGATGTTGCTGTGGCTCTGGCATAGGCCGGTGGCTACGGCTCCGATTAGACCCCTAGCCTGGGAACCTCCATATGCCGCGGGTGTGGCCCTAGAAAAGACAAAAGACAGGAAAAAAAAAAAAAAGATGCCTTGTGTCACCTGAACCCAGCTGTCTGCAAAGTGACCACCACTGTATTTCCAATCTGGAACTTTTTACTGTAGCTGCCAGATTCGGCACCATGAAACCCCACTGTTGCCGGATGCACCGCCTCCTGGTGGTTCTGGGCGATGCAGATACACTTCCTCAGGAACAGACAGGTGACAGGCAGCTAATGGCTGTCAGTCCAGACCTTTCTCAATTAAACCCCTTGATCATCATTAAAAAGCCTACAAATAACAAGTGCCAGAGAGGGTGTGGAGAAAAGGGAACCCATACGCTGTCGGTGGGAATGTAAATTGGTGCAGCCACCATGGAAAACAGTATGGAGATTCCTCAAAAAGGAAAAACAGAACTACCACATGATCCAGCAGTCCCACTTTGGGCAGATATCTGGACGAAAGTATAATTCTAAAAGAAACATCCACCTCAGTGTTTGCAGCAGCACTAAGACCTGGAAGCAATGGAAATGCCCACTGACACATAAATGGACAGAGAAGATACGGTACTTACATACAATGGAATAGTACTCAGCCATAGAAAGGCTGAAATAATGCCATTTGCAGCAACAAGGATGAACCTAGAGATTATCACACTGAGTGACGTAAGTCAGAAAGAGAAAGACAAATACCATATGATATCACTTATATGTGGAATCTAAAATATAGCACAAATGAACCAATCTACGAAACAGACACAGAGGCCAGACTTGTGGTTGCCATGGGGGAGGTGGGGGAGGGACAGAAGGCTTGGGGGTTTGGGATTAGCAGATTTAAACCAGTATATATAGAATGGATAAACGAGGTCCTGTGTATAGTTATATTCAATATCCTGTAATCAACCCTATTGGAAAAGATAATAAAAAAGGAATATGTATATATAACTGACTCATTTTGCTGTAGGGCAGAAAGTAAAACAACACCATAAATCAATTATATTTCAATAAAGTTGAAAAATAAATAATAAAATAAAACCATTCAACCTCAAAATAAACCCTCTCTCTCCATTTCACTATTTTGTCCATCAGCAGAGAGGTTCCATTTATTTTTCTACCCCCCTAAAACTGTCAGATTCTACGATGACACAGAATAAGATGAATGTATAAATGAAAAGAAACCCTGAAATCTGGGGTCCCGTTTCCCTTCCTCCTTCTTGACCTCATCTTCCTTCAAATCTGAATCTCTATGAGCCCCGGGATGCCTTGGATTCCCCAGGGCAGGCCAGTCTTGAGCACAGCCTCTCTGTCACTGAGAGCCCCCATCCCAGCCCGAGGTGAGCTGCCAACTAGATTCAGTGCACCTCAAGGGCCAGGGCCATGTCTCTGTCACATCCAGGATTGTCACAGTGACTGAGCCGCTGCAAAACGCTGAACGGGCTCAATAAATATTGACTGAGTCAAAAAAGAAATGGTTGGAAAGACACAAGAGCTGAAATTAACCTGCACAGCACACTATGAAAAACATAAAAAAATAAATAAAATCTACAGCTTTGCTTCTGGAAGGGCTGCTCACCACCTGCTGAGGAGCTACTCAGGGATTAAAAACCCACACACAAGGCAAAGGGAACAAAGACAAATCTTTCTCTTATGAGGGGTCAAGGATTGGATTTAAACATTTAATCCACAAATGGAAGAGAAGATGTAGACACTAGAATGACATAAACACCGAAGCAGTGACCTTGCAGGGGGGATCCGACTCTGTGTAAAGAAACGGCTGCCCGGCCGAGGTCAGGAAGCAAAACTTGCAGATTTTGGAGCAATGCAGTCCTGCACCTGGGACAGTCCTGCACTCCACGCTCGGCCTGTTGCATCTTTGCTGAGCATTCTACTCTGTGTGTCAGTGTCTCCTTGAAATAGCTGCAATTTATATGCAGTACCTGAGAATTCATACTCACTTAGCCAGTCGACAAACTTTAAATCTTCCCAGGAGGGGATGTAAGATGCAGATGGATGCACCCACCCTGCAGGTTGGGGATTATGCTCCTGTGGGTCCCGGGACAGCAGACAGGAAGAGGCCCCCCAGGCCCACCATCAAGTCCTCCATCTCCTTCATCCGCTGAGCCGACCCCCAGGCTCACTGCCTCTCTTTTCACAGGGAGGTACAGAGACATGTCACTCACCCCTGTGCTTGGTCTGCCTGGGGAGCTGAGACATGAGCATGTGTGAGAGAGAAACAAAAGGGCCGGAAATGGCAGGTGTCAAGGG
This sequence comes from Phacochoerus africanus, assembly GCF_016906955.1. Classification (NCBI taxonomy): domain Eukaryota; kingdom Metazoa; phylum Chordata; class Mammalia; order Artiodactyla; family Suidae; genus Phacochoerus; species Phacochoerus africanus. Next base: position 135,281,526 of record NC_062554.1, on the reverse strand, counting down.
AGAGGTGTGCATGGTACCACTTTTTTTTTGGCCAACACCAGCACATGCGGAAGTTCCCGGGCCAGGGATCGAACCCACACTGCAACTGTAACCAGAACCGTAGCAGTGACCACACCAGATACTTAACCAGCTGAGACACCAGGGCACTCCTCCTATTACCAGTTTTAATGTTGGAGGGAGGGGAAGAGACAAGAGCGGAATATGGTGACAGAGCTGCGGAGGAAGGCGCGGCTGGGGAAGGGGGCCATCGGGGTGGGGGGCCGAGACCCCTCCCTGGGGAGATGAGACATCGCAAAGGGGTAAGAACAAATGTTTGCCACCATCAGCAGCCGCGGGGAACTGCAGAACTCAAAGAATTGTTCTAAAGCTAAAGAATAAGATCTGCGTTCTGTTTACACATTCTGACCCTGTTGTGCAATTATTCTGATAACCTTTAATTAAGAACCAAGTTGCCAGAGTCAGGAGCTCCACTTGCCCTGCACCAAAAGCCGTCTTTGCTTGGCCCCGATGACAGAGCCTCCCAAAGCCACTGTCACAATTTTGTCACCAGATGGCGAAAGTGTCCTTTCCAGCTGCTGCGTGTCTTCCCCAAAGTGCCCCTGTCATACTTGTTAGCATGATGCACTTAAGGGAAATGACAAAGTCCCCTTCTAGTCAAACCACTAGGTCTCATCAGCTTCTAATAACCCAGGGAAGCTGTGTTATTTTGGAGCTGGGGTAAACAGAGGGGCAGCGTGCTTCAACTCTGCTTTGTCAGAGGGTGAGCACACGCCCACGAGTCTGGGCAAGTGCCAAGACACCTACACGGCAAGTCAGGTCTGCTCAGAACACTGGGCCACTCACGTGCCATCTTCAGGAGGGTGTCCTGAGCCACCCTGCCTGCTCTGACCAGCCTCCCAACTCCCCGCAGAAAGCCTGGAAGGTGCTAAGCAGATCAGAGTCACCTGGAACTAAATCTGTCCCCAACCTTGCTCCAGGTTCCTTACCTGAAACTGTCTTAAACTAGGGCGAGGCATCTCTGAGCTCAGCCTTCACCCTGGGAAGCAGAGGGGTGCTGCCTGGACACAGAGCATCCATCCCGCCCCCTCCTGCAACAGTTTGCACCCTCCAGGTTCCGGATGCTGCCTGAGCGCCCCACATCCATCAGGACCAGCGTGGAGGGCTCCCGCCCACACACCCTGCTCCTCCATCCTCTCTCTGACGTGACATGAACTTGATGCACGTCCACCTCCAGCCTCCCATACAAGTCGCCGGCGCTGTAGCAAGTGCAAGCTGCTACTTCCTGTGCCTTCAGAAAAGATTTTTGCTTTGTTTTGTCCTTTTTGTCTTTCCACTCTCTGTCACAGAATGAATTTGCACACAAAGGGACTTAATTAAGAACTGTCCCCAGAAGCTGTCAGCTTCCAGTCTCAGGAAGAAAGTAACTCCATCTGCCACACACACACACAGACTCACACACACACACAGACTCACACAGACTCACAGACACACACACAGCACAATGGTCTGAAAACCCTTCGAGGCACTGCTTTCTTCTCAGGCACCAGCATGCGGACTCCTTCTTCACGGCTTCGCTTGAGGCAGGACACTGTCTTTCAAATGCTCCTGTGAATACCTCCCTCGGATTAAGGGAGTTGGAGCAGGAACTCACCAGGGGAGAAGTGCTGACAGGGTTTACAACGGTGTAGCTCACCCCATGCCAAACAGTCAAGCAGCTGTAGGATGAGAATGAAGAAGCCTGCCTCTTCTCGGCCGAAGACCGAGCAGGACCTGGCGAATGCTCAGGAAGGGCACCGACCTGACAGATCACGCAGTCAGACCAGATGCAGAAAAACCCTGCTGGCTTTTGGCCTCCTATTACGAGTGGAATGTTTGTGTCCCCCTTAAAATCTATACAGTGGAACACAAACCCCCGATGGGATGGTATTTGGAGGTGAAGCCTCTGGAAGGTGATACGGGATAGAGGAGGCCCTCATGGGGAGGGCCCTTTATAAGGAGGGGAAGGGAGCCCCCTCTCCGCTGTGTGAGAACCTGGTGAGAAGGCGCCGTGCACAAGCCAGAAAGAGGGGCCTCAGCAGGAGCCCGTGCAGGCACCCTGACCTGGGCCTCCAGCTCCCAGAACTAGAGAAGGTAAAGGCCTGCCTTGCAGCCCCCACTCTGATGCTCTCTGTTCTGGAAGCCCGCACTAAGGCACCAGCTGCGTGCCCATTTCTGCAGTGGAGGCAGATATGTCCCCATGGTGGGCCAGCGCCTGACATCCAGCCTCTGGCCTGCCACCCACAGAGCCATACAGAGAGGAGGTGGGGCCAGAGAGGCGCTGAGGGACCCCAGGGCCACATGCAGCGAGACTCAGAGCTCCATCCTGGACGTTGGGCACAAACAGAGTGGGGCTCCTCCCATTTAGGGCATGGATGATGGAGAGATTTTGATGGAGTTACTTTAACAGATACTTTGCTCATTCAGATTTTTTTTTCCTTTTTAGGGGTGCACCTGCTGCCAATGGAAGTTACTGGGCCAGTGGTCAAATCAGAGCTGCAGCTGCTGGCCTACATCACAGCCATGGCAACACCAGATCCAAGCCACATTGAGACCTACATGGCAGCTCGCAGCAACGCCAGATCCTTAACCCACCGAGCAAGGCCAGGGATCGAACCCCTATCCTCATGGGTACTAGTTAGGTTCTTAATCCAAGGAACCACAATGGGAACTCCTCATTCACAGACTTCTAAATTAAGATCTTACCAGAAGAGACATGAGGCCAGCTGGGCATGACCCCCGAGGATGGGGGCAGAGGAGGGAGAAGGGCCCTGTGAACACTTCTGTAAAAGCCAAACGCCTCTTAAAAATGGGACGTACTAAAACACTTGTTTTAGAATCAGTGTTATAGGATTAAAGATAAATAATCCTTAGCAGAAAGAAATGGCACTTGGTTTTCATTCATTATGTAAACGACTGAAACTAAATGCGTTCCAAGAATAGGCTTTTAAAAGATGGGTGTGAGGTGTGATACGGAGATCCGTTCTCTCCGAGATTCCAAACTCAAAGACTTTCAGGGGCTTGTCACGTCAGAAACCGAGGCAGTGCACTGGGTTTGGCCACAGGGACGATGGGGACAGACACTTAATGCCTCGCAACCAACGTGTGTATCTCTTCCGAACCCACAGACACAGAGACACACACAGACACCCCAGCCCCAGAAGAAAACCAAGCCATGCTGCTCCCTGTTGTTCGTTTGCGACAGTGGGAACACCGCTTACACCCTGAGCGGGGAGCAGTGAGCAGGTGCCCTGGGGAGGGTGTTGGTTTCTGCTGCCCTGAGCTGACCAGGCTCCAGGAACTGGGCTCACAAGCCCCAATGGAAAAGGGGTCACATGGACACCATCTGGGTGCCACCTGAGGTCAGAGTCTGGCTGCCATCGACGTGCCTCACCTGCCCATCACCTGGAAGGTGCTGGACCACAGGCCAAGCCCAGCGCGCGGGCATCCTGGGCTCACACCTTCTGCCCTGCATGTCTCCCTGAAGCTGAGCCTCTTCCAAAGCATCCCGAAAGGCCAAACGGCCACGGCCAGGTCTCCAGTTAATGAGGTCCATGTCCGTGGGGTTTTCAGAAACTGCGAGGCGCAGGCACAAGAAAGGGATCCAGCTTTGAGCTCAGACCTGTCCCTGCGAGCGAACCGTTAAATTGTGTCAGTCCCCTCTTGCTGTCACCCCGGAGCATGAGGAGCTTATTTCCTTGGCTCCCTGGAGGGCACTTGAAGCCAGAGGGCGATGCGGCTATTGGCAGAAGGTGACCTGAGCTGAGAGGCTGACATCAGAGCACAGTTTATCCCTCGGGCCACCCACGTCCCCTGGGAGCAGCCTTGTCAGAATTCTTTCTTCTCCTCCCTCCCTGTCCCTGACATTTCTGTTATGTGTGACAGGGCGACACTGCAGGCTGCTTGAGGCAGAGGTGCTCAGGGTAGCTCTGCTCCACGTGGGGGGTGGCGGGGGGACCACCAGCATCCTGTTCACCTGAGGATTCCTTGTGCTGAAGTCCCAGGGGACAAAGATGGCACTGTGACAGCCTGTCCAGTGGACTGAGGGCCCTGTGTCCCCAGAACAGACCTGTCAACCATGCAAGAGGGTGACCAAGAACAGTGCTATAGCTGCTGATACCATCACAGGAATTAATCGCTATGAGCCCTGGCCTGCTCGAAACTAATTTCGTATTTTATTTGTTTCAAGCCTTCTAAAAAATATATGAAGATACTTTTTCAAAAACACAAAGGAGGAGTTCCCGCTGCAGCGCAGCGGGGTAAGGATCTGACTGCAGTAGCTCGGGTTGCTGTGGAGGCACGGTTTTGATCCCCTGCCTGGTACAGTGGATTGAAGGATCTGGTGTTGCTGCAGCTGCAGCTCGGATTCAATCCTTGGCCTGGGAATTTCCATATGCCATGAGTGTTGTAATACAAATAAAATAAAACTAAACTAAAACAAAACACAACACCTGAAATTTAAAAGTAAAATGTGAGAAATTGTTTTAAACATTGGACAGGAAGATGTACCCTGTTGCAGCTCGCCAACCTATGCCGAAGGCAAAGACATGTGATAGAAGATCAGTCCATCTGGTAGAGTTGCTAGTACTATTTATTCGCAAGCTGCCTGGGGACCAAATACCAAGAGCCATGCAAGAGGGCATCTCATTTAGAAGTGACTGAATTTTCTTACAGGACGCACAGAGCAATCGTCTATGGCCAAGGGGAGCTTGGTGTCATCTGTGACCTGCAGCCCTGGGCAGCAAAAGGGGCCTTTGAAAACGTTCACCTGTTTCATGGTTTGGCCTAAAACTGCCCTCACTCTGCCCCCTCGCCCCCACCACAATCATTTTTTCCCCAAGAACTTTCCCAAGTTGAATTTCATGGCATCTCCTGTTTGTTTAAGGATAAAGTTCACAACTTAAAATTCAGTGCAAGACACACCAAACCCCGCAGCGTGAAGAAATAGTACCTCCATCTCCAGATAAGCCATCTGCATCCTGGAGGCCCCCTTAGGTAGAGTCCCAGTCAGGGCTCTCGAGCCCTGCCCTCCTGACGCCGGCTGCTGGGCTGTTCTAGACTCAGTAGGATTCCAGCAGCCTGTGTAACATCCCCCCTGCCCACCCCCAGTGATGACCACCACAAAACACTCACGGCCAAAAGTCCCCAGTCAACACAAGGTGGCCCCCAGTTGAGAACCGCCCGTCGGCAGTGCCTCTGCCTCTGGATCCGGGTCCTTCTTCTTTGACATTCAACCTGTAGATTACACTTTCAAGGTCTTTAAGTTTTTAGGGCTTCACCTGAGGCACATGGAAGTTCCCAGGCTAGGGGTAGAATCAGAGCTGCAGCCACCAGCCTACACCTGAGCCGCAGCAACGCCAGATCCGAGCCGCATCTGTGACCTCCACCACAGCTCATGGCAACGCCGGATCCTTAGCCCACTGAGCGAACAAGGCCAGGGATGCATGGATACGAGTCAGATTTGTTTCCTCTGAGCCACGACGGGAGCTCCTTTACGTAACGATTTTTTTGGTGGTACATGATTTTTGTTTGAAAATATTTTTGTTCAGGCTCATTCCTAAGAGACAGTTTTGCTGGATACAGAAATCACATTAACACCTATTTTGTTCTTTAAAGATGTTCTTCGAAGGCTGTGGGTTTTCTACTCTTGACAAGATGTTAGTGTCCAGTTACTATCATTTTGTAGGTAAAGTCTTTCCTCTGTGGTCCCCCTTAAAATATCTCCTTTCTCTTTGGCATTCTGCAGTCCCACTAGGTATGTTATATATTTATATTTATCTGTCTATCTGCCTGTATATATACACATATGTACATTTATTATGCATTATTAGAATAGATGACAATTTATTATTTATTATATTTGATAAATATAATATATGCTATAGATCACACATATTTTATTATTTATTTATAGATCACACATATTTTATTATTTATTTATCTCTCTATTTATTTATTACTATTTTTTTTTTGGTCTTTTTAGGGCCTCACCCATGGCATGTGGAGGTGTCCAGGCTAGGGGTCGAATCAGAGCTATAGCTGCTGGTCTGCACCACAGCCACAGCAATGCCAGATTTGAGCCGCATCTGCGACCTACACCACAGCTCATGGCTACGCCGGATCCTTAACCCCCTGAGCGAGGCCAGGGATCAAACCGGCAACCTCGTGGTTCCTAGTCGGATTCGTTTCCACTGCGTCACGACAGGAACTCCTCTATCTATCGATTTATTTATCTTTCTTTAGATTCACTGGGATTCCTGAAGCAGTAAATAGAGGTCTTTCGATGAGAAAGTCCAACTCCATCTCTTCACTTTGCTCACGCTCTCCTCTGCCGCTTTCGAAGTTCTCACTGGCTCTGTGTTAGACCTTCTCTGTCCTCCGTGCATCGGAACCCCTTCTTCCTACCTTCCATCCGCGCACCTGTGCTGCACTCTGGGCAGCCTCTCCAGACCCGCCCCCCGCTTCACTAAACCATCTCATCTTCCGCACTGACCGTACTCCAACCCTCCTGTGGGGTGGTATGTGCCATTACCGTATCCCCCATTTATAAAGGTTCTAGATGATTCCTTTTTGAAGCAGAGGGGTATTGTGGATTGGCTTATGTTGTTTACCTATGCATTCTACTGCAGCATTTATTTCTTTGCACATAAAAATATTCTCTTTCTATTCCAACATCTGGATCTGATCCGGCGGCTTCTGTCTCCGGTGACTCTTGTCTATCCTGCCCTTTCTTCTCTTGCGTAATTGTTATTTTGACATCACATACCCTGGAACCTTATCTGTGGGGATCTTTTGCAGCCAGAGTGTGTGTGCCTCCGTGGGACACCTGTGGGCCCTGCCATCCTGAGACCCCTTCAAATACGAATGTGCCACTTGGATTTTCCAGACCCCTCAGGGAAGCATGCATATGGGCTCTCGGCAGGCACCCTGGAGAATATGAGGTGTGAATATGCTTGAATACAAAGCAAAGCGTGAATATGAGGCCACGTGCCCTGGAGAGAGGCGCCTCCAGCCCTGCCCTGGGCTGAGGCCGACCTGCAGGACAGGCTCTTCCGGGGGGCCTGGCTTTATGAGACATGTGACCAGCTGACTCTCTCCGTGGGTGTCTGACATGACTGGTGCTCCAGCCTGGCCTCGAGTACCAAGGGTCCAGGGCCTGGCAGCCGTGGATGCCTTCAGCTGGCAGCCTCTGAAAGGCTGACTCTCCTCTCTGGATGCCCACACCCATCTCCGGGGATTAATTTCTCTCCCTTTTTGGGCCATGCCAGATGTAATTTTAAGATGTCTCTCATCACATGACATCCAGGATTTCCTGACTTTGGTAAACAGTGTGTACCCAGGCGATGAGTCTTCCACATTCACAGGCAAAATTGGTTCTGCCGCAAGAGGGCTAGGCGGAGCCACGCCGTATCTTAATTTTTCCATTGCTCTGGTTTCCCAGGGGCCTAGGGCTTCCCAGAGAAATCGCAGGGCCACGGCAGATGCCTGATGTCATCGCTTTCTGCGGATTCGAAAGGCACTCTATGTCCTGGCCGCCCCCCAGTGCCCGACAGAAATAGAATGAGAAGTGAAATCCAGCTGGCAGGATCTCAGCCTTGGAACAGATAAGGCGCAAGAAGGCTTTCCGGCTCTGTGGTCAGGACTGAGCCATGAAGGATGGCTCCAGGGGATGGAGATGTGAGCAGAAAAACCGGATCCTTTAGGCAAACTCACAACTGCTCGAGTTGAAACAGGCTCTGGGCTTTTCCCTAGAAATACGCCCCAGGATTCTTCTGTCCTTGAAAACAAACCATCAACAGCACTGGGGTCCAGATGAGGGACCTCCGTCTGCTGGCCCTTCGGGGTCCCTGGTGACCGTCCTCTTAACACATCCCACCCACTAGGGTCCCTGCCCCTTTCCTGGAGGGACCTGATGGTTTGTCACCATATCTCCAGGATCTGGCCCAAGGCCTGCAGATGTTTATTCAAAAAAATCCTTTTTGAATAAATCGATGCAAGCATGAGTTTTCTGTTGGGACCTATGAGATTTGCAGATAGCAGGGGATAAGGAGGCATTTAGGGGACACAGAGCCCCAGGGGTGAGGCCCTCCACGGGGCAGAACCTCCCGAGACCCCCACTCAGCACAGCACACCTCGAGGCCCACGTGAGCAAGCGGTTTTTCCCCTGCGATGTGGATAGAACTTCGTTGGTCCCCATAGATCGTTGCCAAAAAAGGACCTGATGTTTGCAGGACCATGTGGTCCAGTCCCAAACTTCCAAAAGACATTTGGTTCACCCCAAAAGGTCCTTGAAATCTGGTTCCATCCCAAGAGTCCATACCAGGTGATTTTGGACAGAACCAAATATCAAGTTATCCAGGACCCATTTTTAATGAAGCAGAGTTGATTTACAGTGTGGTGTTGGTTCTAGGTGGACATCAAAGTGATTTCATCATGCATATACAGATCACCTGTCCTTTTTCAGATGCTCTTCCACTGGAGTCTCCTGTGCTCTACAGTGGGTTCTTGTTGTTCATCGATTTTGTGCACAGTAGTGCTTATCTGTTAATCGCAAAATATTAATTCATCGCTTCCCCAGCATCCCCTTCGGTAACCATGAGTTTGTTTCCTGTGTCTGTGACTCTGTTTCTCCTTGGTACATAAGTTCATTTGTATCTCTTTTTTTTTTAGATTCCACATATAAGTGATATCGTGGGGTCTTTGTCTTTGTCTGACATCAGTTAGTATGAGACTCTCCATTTATCTTGCTTCAAGGACCTTTTGGTACGGACCAAATGTCTTATGGAAGTTTTGGACCAGAGCAAATGGTCCTGCAAATATCAGAGACCTTTTGGCCTGGACAGAATATGTTATGGACCAGGAGTTTATGGAAGTTTTGGCCAGGACCCAGGATCCTTCAGGAACTTTCCTAGCATTTATCTCCTCATATGTGCAACCAAGTATTGCACGGAATGTGTAAAGGAGCAGCCATCCAGGCTGCGTTTCTCACACCTGAGTTAGGGGTGCCTCTGAAAGGTCCAGATAAGCCACATGGACTCTCCGTTTTTTTTTTTTTTTTTTAATCGTTAACTGTTTAAATGGCTTTAGACAGAAAGGCAGAAACTAAGTCCCAAATGTGCCACATCTTACTAGAAACCAAAGCACTGTCACTGGCAGCAGCAGGACGCATATTAAACTGACTTACAGGAAAGACCATCACCTTGACACAACTTCATTCAATCTACACGCAAAGAAAAATAATAACGGCATGGTTTGGGGTTAAGCAACATCAGCCAAATGAATATAAATACCCTTAGACTGAAAAATAGGGAGAATTGTGTCCTTGTCTTTCTTGGCACTTTCTCATAATTGCAATAGAGATATATTTAAATGGAGCCTTTAATTCCAAAATTCATGGAAGATGTGTTTCATTAATAAACTCCTGGAAATGAGATTTTGCAACAAGTCAGATGCTGAGGCCAGAGGAGAGGCTTTGGGGTGACTCAACAGTCCCAAATCATTTCACCGGCAACTCACACGTTTAGTTACTTATCACCAGTCCAACAGTCCCCATGCTTTGAAAGACAGCCTAGCAAGCAGCACTGATTAATAATTCATCTCCTCTTTTTCTTCAAAGACTTATACAATTGCCAATCAGCGCTCCAGATATGCCGTGATAACCAGCATGGACACACTGAGTTGACAGCAACCCAACCAAAAGCAAAGTGAAATTTTAATTCTCTTGGGTGGCCTTATCTCGGGGAGTCACATCGGTTCCACTAGGTCCTATAAACACAGAGACAAGCTTGCAGACCCCATTTCTGTCTTCACAGTTCCCCAGGGATCAGGAGTCCCAGGAAGGGAACAGATTCTTTTGTTGCCCAAAATGGAATAGTTTTTATTATTACTATTATTATTAATGAATTTCAAATTTGACTTGCTGCTGGCCCTTATGGTAGTTATCAGGGGAAATTTAAAAGTGAGGCCTCATATGTAGGCTCCGAGGACCCACCGACACAAGTCACTGAAGAATTCCTCAGTGGCGCTCAGAATGGAATAGGCACAGAATCACCACGGTCTGGGTGGGCGGCTGAGTTCTGTTTATCAGGCCTTTAGTGCATTTCCCATAATTCTGTGCCTGCTCTATAAATACTGGTTTTGATCAAACCTGCTGATTTACCCTCCCCCGCCACCTGCCTTATACTTTGTTGGACCCAGGTCTGTGAGGTCGGCTCCGGTCCCTGACACCCCACCTTTAAGCTGCATTGTGCCCCCTCCCAAATTCAGACACTGAAGCCCTAAACCAATGCTTCACACTGTGACTGTTTTTTGGGAAAAGGTCTTTTTAGAAGCAATTCAGGTAAAAAAAGGTCATGTGAGCTTCTCCTAATCTGATGCAGTGGAGTCCTCAGAAGAAGAGGCGACTGGAACGCACACAGAGGGAAGACTGTGCGAGCCCACGGGGAGAGGACAGAGGTCTACACCGCAAGGAGAGAGGCCTCAGGAGGAGCCAGCCCTGCCCACCCCTGGACCTCTGACTCCAGCCTCCAGACTGTGAAACCCTAAATTTCTATTGTTTAAGCCACTGGGTCTGTGATACTCTGTTGTGCAAATGGACCCCCGGGGAAGCAGAGAGCACAGGACGTGGCCTTCGCCTATAAAAATGATAAACCAATACACCAGCTTTTACTCACTCAAAGTTGAAGACCTGCTGCTATAAGCTGAAGAACAGGACACTTGGTATAATCTGAGGGGCAGTGGTGACCATTCTACTGCTAAGTATGGTTTTATCTGGAGATGCAGATGAAATAACAAACATCTCTGGGGGATGGAGGATATTATTCTAATTATTATTAGCAACCAAACGGTATTTCATGGAAGCAGTGAGGCTCTCTGCTGACATCTGGCTGAGAGCACCCAGGCTGTAGGCAACGGGTGTTTGAACGGGATAAAGAGCATGGAGAGAAGGGGACAGATGGGTCTGAAGTACAGAGAAAATGGGGCAGAGAGTGAAACTGAGCAGGGCCCCAGGGCCCTTCCAAGTATAAAAGCCTTTCTGTGCCCCTTGTTTCTTGTTTGCGGGGGGGAAAAAGCTTCCAGCCTCCGAGACCTTCCCAGAGCTCCAAAGGGCAGATTCAAACAGCTACTAATTAGGGGAATGTGGGAATGCAGCAAGAAAAAATAGCTCAGTCCTGGCTCTTCCTGGGGTGAACATACATGTCCGGCACCAACCTCTGAGCTGCTCTGCAGGAACTAAGGCACCCACCCCAGCGGAGGATGGTAACTTCAGGCGGAGCCCAGATTCCTGGAGCCCCGCCCTGTGCCCTCACCACCAGCCAATCAGAGGAGGGGCCCACACCCCAGTTCACCCCCACCGGATTTTGCCTGTAAAACCTTCTTCCCTGAAACCCATTGGGTCTTTTGAGCTTGAGTCCCCCATTCTCCTTGAAGGGCCTGCAATAAATACACGTTTCTCTGTTCTAATCTCCCAGGGTTGTTTTGTTTGGCCTCCCTGTGCACTGGGCCCACACACTGCAGGCGGGTGGGTACCCAAAGATAGAGAAAAGGGCGAGAGCAGGGAGAAGCGAAGCTGTCCAGGGCCATGCGCTCAACACAGGCGCAAGCAGCATCCTGGTTCTGTCTTCTCACTCCAGACCCACACCACGCTCCCAGCCTCAGCAGCCACCTCCTCCCTCTCTTGGAAAGCAGGAGACAGACTGCCTAAGCGCCTGGATGCCTCCCAGGGAAAAAGGACTCCCTTTCACCTCCTTTCTGCCGCCAAGACCACTGCTCCAAGCCTGATCTTTATGGTACGAGAGCCTCCACTGAATTTCATTTTCTTCAGAGAAGCTTAAAGCGTTCAGGTGGAACACGCTTCCCTTTTCCGTTTTCCATGTACTTTGGGCCATGCAAACTGTGGGCAATGACGGAGCTCCTCTGAAGCCCAGGGGACCCAGAGCAGACACGGGACAGTCTTGCCCTGGGGCCCCAGCCTCACAAAACGCTCCATCACCGCAGCCCACAACCCCCTTGAACCCCCAGCTGACCTTACACCCTTCTACACTCATCCTCCCCAACAAAGTACTGCATCCTCTTTTGTAAGTGACAGGAAACTCACACGAAGCCACACTAAATTGTGCAAAGGCCCACAATGTTTCTGATACTAACAGAAATGAACAAGCATGATATAGACAAGGAAATCATTAGTAGTTGTATCTATTGGAGGAGCAGGGGGGATATAATTATAATTAAAATTTTGTGGCAGCTGTGCCACCCTCATGCATGTGTCCATGCCCCTCCTAGCAGCTGGTAAGGACTGGGTGCAAGTTAAGAGAATGGAGTGTCACCTGAAGACAAAGAATGCACTTAATACTCTAAAAAGAGCTTTATTGGTATTCTGATTCTTCCCCAGATTATAATCTTCCCCATCTCTCTTGTGACTCTCATCTCCCATCTCCAGAGTGGAGAACACCTTCTAGCTGTGGACCAGTTTTTGAAAAGAGAGATCCAGTAAGAACCCCCTTCCCCATAGGCTGGAGGCAGCTTCATGGCATCCAGCCTCTAGCAATGAGTAACTGAAACAGAAGTTTGAATTCCTCCTTCTATCTGGGATGGCTGCCCTGTGATGTGTTCGGGTTTTTGAGATCAAAATGCTAGTAAGCCCGCAGCCTGGCTCACGGGACTCTTAAATGACTATGCAACTACATATAACGCAAACAATAAAATTCTTCATTAAAAACTAACTCCTCGTCTTTGATCTTAAAACGCTTGGATTTTCTTAAGAAATTAAAACTCTGGAGACTCCTTAGGTGCTGTCCCAGGCTGAAATGGAGGAGGGTCCCTCCTTAGGCTTCACCAGCTCCTACGGCCATCTTCACTTCTGCACTTCTGGACTGCACCCCAAACACCTGGACAGGTACTCCAGGAGCATTTTGAGGGCCGGGTTCCTGACTTGCTTCTGTTGTATGGCCAGGGCCTGGTTCCTACGAGGTTCTTATCTGTCGCTCCAAAGAACTGTATTGAACAGGCTTGCTTGGAGACAGACCCCGGGCTACAGATCCAAAGAGCCTTAGGAATGGCTGGCCCTTACTTTACAAATGAGGAAAAAGAAAACTAGAGGGGAGATGTGCTTTGTCCCTGTCACGCAGCTGGTTAGTGGCAACACCAGTATGGGAATTCATGTTTCCTGACTAAATCCCAGCAGTCTTTCAACAACACTGGGGCATTTTCTATAGATCTGTCTTTCCTAGGTTGTATTTCTACAAACCTTGGGAATTGACTCCTACAACTCACTACACGCTGTCACATCCTGGGCACATTCTGAATCTGAAGATCTCAGAGGCTATATTCTGGGGACCCTGAGGGATTCTTCCCCACCTGCCTTCCTTGCTCAGCTTTGGGGGCTATAGGGCCAAGGACCCCCTCTTTGGCCCGGGGAAACCTCTGGCACACAAGGCAACTGGCGAAGTCCAGGCCAGCCCAGGGGAGGGGGGAGCCTACGTTGGGGGCCTGGAATGGCTGAACAGCCAAGCACCTCTCTTCCTGGTTTACTAGTGAAGAAGCAGGCTTTCAGGGGGAGTTCACCCCCCAACTAGAGCAAATGCTGGGTGGTATCCTGATCTGCACTAGCCCTGGGTGGGGGTGGGCTTTGGGTTCAGTGTAGGGGGTAAAAGCCCACTGGACACATGAATCTGCTTCTTAACAGCTATGTTAGCCCTTCAACACCTTAGTCAAATATTCTGTGTCTCAGTTGTCTCTTTTCCATAAACTGGGAATACCAGGCAATAACCTACTTTACAGTGTGGTATGAGGTTTAACTAAGTTAATACTGGTGCAAAAGGCAGGCTGGAGCCTAGTGGACATTCAGGAAATAGCCAGGGCTGCTTATTCACCAACACCCGTACTCAATAAAACTTCAAACTGGATTTCTCCGTTTTGCCATCTACTCTGTTTTGGCATCCAGTGAGAAAGCATTTTTTTTTTCTTGTAATTTCTGGAACGTTTGCATGATATCCAACACAGAATCTAGGGAAATGGCTTATTTATGGGAAGAGTCTCTCCTAATGAGCTATTAGCTGAAGAATACATCCCAAATGGCACGGTGAATTACCCTTTGTTTGAAAACAGGTTGCGCATTTCAGCGGTAACACTTTTAAATTACCAGCAGCAAATTGATGTTTAAAGTACAGCCAGTACTTTTGCTCTGGCTGTTGCCTTTAGCGCCCCGGGCTTCCCTCTAAGGAAACCCTTGTACAGCGAAGGCCAAACGAAGGAACGTGGATTGGGCACGTGGCTTTAAAGAACTACCTCTGCACCGAAATGGGGGGGAGGGGGTCCTGCCAAGGAGAGGCGAGCACAGCGCCGTCCACCTCTGAGAACCAGAGAGCGCCTCTTCTCCAAACGGGGCGCACAGAGCCTTCCACCCTCTCCTGGGAGCTGCGAAGCCGCCCGGCGGGCGCTCGCCTCTTACCACGAACTCCTCCAGAGTCTGGTAGGTCTTGCCCCGGAACTCGCAGTAGTTCTTCCTCTCCTTGCACTGCGGGCAGCACTGGCTCGTGTCGACGTGGATGCAGCGCGGGTGCAGTCGCGGGCACTCGGGCTGAGCGCACAGCGGCCCCTCCTCGGTGCACAGGCACGGGCAGGCCGAGGGGCCGGGCGCGAACTTCTCTCCGATCGCGTACACGAAGCCGCTCTCGTCTACGCAGCCCTTGCCGCGGTAGTCCGGGTACGCGTACTCCTCCGGCGGCTCCAGCGTGGGCCCCGGGTCCGAGCCCGCGGCGTCCTGGGCGGAGGCGGCCGGGGGCTCTTCGTGGGGGGTGTCCCCTCGAGGCCGCACCTGCAGGTCCCCGGCCTTGGCGCCCCCGCCCTGGGCGGGCCAGGCCTGCTTCTGCCTGCTCCACGCCTCCCGGCTGGTCAGCCCGCGGCCGCCTTTGCCCTTCCAGTCCCGGCCGCCGCCGCCCTCGTCCCTCGCAGGGCGCCCGAGCTCGCTCACCCGCCCCGGGCCGTCCCGAGACGCGTGCTCGCGCTTCTCCTGGCCGGGCTGCTCCGGCGCCTGGGCCAGCTTCTCCAGCGGGATGCTCGGGCTGCACAGAGCCACCATCAGGCAGCAGGTGACCAGGAGGGAACTGGACAGCGCGCCAACTGCCATCGCAGTGGAGCTGGGCATCCCCTACCGCGTCCCGGCGGGCGGGCGGGCGGGGAGCGCGGCCGAGGGGCGAGTCGCATTCACAGCCCGGGGGCGCGCCGCCGCCAGCCGGGAGCCGCCGTCCCTGCGGAGAGAACAGCAGCACAGCTGAGCCCCGCGGCCCGCGCGCGCCCGGCCCCCACCCGGCCCCGCGCCGCCCAGCTCGGCTGCTCCCTAGATGAGCGCGCTGGACCACGCGGGCAGGGGCAGCATCGGGGCACGGCCAGGGTTCCTACACGTCCCAGACTGCGGACACGTACATGGAGGCCAAGTCCCAGAAAAACACTGGCCAGCAGTGTTTCTCCCGTGTCGTCCTGATTAGCGGGTGGCGGAGCCTCTGGGATGCAGCGAGCCGGGCCCGCGCCCCCTGCAAGGATGGGATGGAGCCACATAACCCAGGCGTCCGGGCGCCCCTCTCTGCGTCCTGGCCACACTTTCCTAACGCTTATTACTCAGTGGAGAATTCCGCAGTGGAGTGGAGACTGGCGGTCGTGCGGGAAAATAAGAGGGAAACCCTTCCTCGCTGCCTGAGGGTGTTTGGGGAAGAAGAAGGTGGGGGGGGGGGGGGAGGAAGCTCTTAGCATCTGGTGATTCATCCTAACAACTTTTTACACAACACCGGTGCAGGGAGCAAACGCCCCTTCCCCGCCCTGCTCCCCAGGCGGGGTTGCGGGGAAGTTCCCTGACTACCCGCCCCCCCTGCCCACCCTCCCATTCAGGCTGCGTGTCGGGGCTTCGGGAAGCTTTGGCTCCTCCACCCGCCACCGGGGCAGCCGCTCAGCGACTCGCGGCGCTAGCACTGACCCCTGCGTGGGCCGCGGCGCTCGGCCTCCTAAATTCTTTGACTGGGAAGCGGATCGTGGCGGTGGAGCAGAAGGGCCGGCAGCACTAAGGTGTGCGGTGGAGGAGCCCAGGGTTGGAGGGCGCAAGGCAGGGTCTAGTCCCCCTCCCTCTCCCAGGTTCTGAAAGCCTTTCTGGCTCCCAAACTTTCTTCCGCCCAAAGGGGCCAACTGAACCCTAGATGCTGCAGGGTGCTGGCCACCCAGCCCCTCTCCACCTAGCCCTCCGGCTCCCCCCAGCCCCCCAATTCAGCGCCATTCGGGGTGCTTCCTCCCGCTCATCCCCACCCAATTCCAGCAGGCTGGGGTCGTTCCTGCCCTCTGCTCACCCCCAGCCCCTGCCCGGTCGACCTCAGCCCAGGTGATCATGCCTAAGTACAAACTTGGGATATGGGGGGAACCCCTCCGGAGCAGCAGGGAAGCGGAAGGGCGCCCCGGGACGCGAACTCCCAACATGCACCCTCATCCCGGAGGGCGGGCGGGCGCCCAGCCTACATACATGAGCGCAGGGGGCCGGCCTGACGCCGGGCTCGCGGCGGGCGCGGGGGCAGCAGCGGTGGGCGCGGGCCCAGGGCACCGGCGCCCATCCTCCGGCCCGCGGGGGACCCGCGCAGGGCGCACGGAGAGCACAGCCCCACCTGCGCGCTCCGCCCGGCGCGTGCACCCGGCTAGGGCGTCTCCGCGGGCTGGCTCATCGCGCTGCCGCCGGTGGGGAGCCGTGGCCCCAACTCGCGTCAGTGCCCGCGCCGCCCTCCGCCGCTCATCCTCTGGTCTGGTCCCCGCGTCTCCGCAACGAATTGAGCTCTGGGGGCACCCAGACTTGGCTTCGCTTCTCGCCTCCGGCAGGAGCGGGGGACGCCCGCGACCAAGCGGCTGGGATGCTGGGGTATCCGCGGCGCGTCGGAGGCGGAGGAGATGCCCGGAGCACCGCAGGCGGGCGGGCGAGTGGCACCGAGGCCGGAGTGGGAGTCCGCGCGCCCGCCTCCCGCCTCCCCGCCTCCCCTGCCGCAGCCGCCTCCCGCCCCGCGCGCTCCCCGCCCCCTCCTCTGCGGCCCGGGTTCGGGAGGCGTCGCCGCGGCGGCGGGCGCTGCCCACGGTGGGGAGGACCGCCCGCCCGCCAGCTCCCTGCCTGGCCCGAGACCCACCTGTCTGCCTCCCGCGCAGCCGCCTCCCCACCTCCGCCGGCGGCTGCCATTCGCCTGCCTTGTCTCTCCCTCTCCCCTGGACCTTTCATCTGGGCTTTTTCCATTGCGTTCTTCTTCCTTTTAATTCCTTCCTTCCTAATTGGCCCCCTCTGGCTTTCCTCCCTGTGGACAGCTGGGGTCTTGCGACTGTGGAAAAACCTGAAACAAACTGTGCTCAGGTAGGAATTCAGGAATTCGAAGGCAGGCCGCGTTTGCTTAGCAGCCTATGGGGAGGATTTGCTTTGTTTTGTTTTGTTTTCCTTCCTCCTTACATTTAAGAAACCCAGAGGTATAGGTCTGTAAGAGTAAGAAAGTCCTCAGCAATCCGTGGAGCGGACTTTCTGAACCTCTGCCGATCTGTCTGCCCCATCCCTCTGTCTCCCCTTCCCTGTCCACTCTCTCCTGTCATGAATAGAAAGATTTCAGATGAACTTCACTAGAATGCCAAATTGTTAGGCAGTGGCCAGTGTGGCTCAGACTTCTTTTTACTTTTTGATAGTGATGCATGGATGTGCTACTTTTTTTTTTTTGGATAAAGAAAAAAAGGTAACTTCGAATTAATCCCTAAAATGGAATTTCTATAGGGATGTCCATTCCCAAATTCCTACTGCGTCATCTTAGAATCACTGAAAATGCTCAGATGGGAGTTTCCGTTGTGGCTCAGGGGGTTAAGAAGTGAACTAGTATCCTTGAAGAGGCAGGTTTGATTCCTGCCCTCACTCAGTGAGTTTGGGATCCAGGGTTGCTGCAATCTGCAGTGTAGGTTGCAGATTGGCTTTGATCTGGCCTGCAGTGGCTATGGTGGTGACAAGTGTTATAGTGAGCCCTCGCCTGGGAACTTCCACTTGCTGTGGGTTCAGCCCTAAAAGGACAGAAAGAAAAAGTTCAGATGTATGAACATACAACATTTTCCCTGCGGGGTCAGGCCCTGGGCTGTGGGTGGGTGCTTTGAGACCACTTTTTCTCCTCCCCTACTTCTTTATAAGAAGTGGACGAGGAATTCCCATCATCGCTCAGTGGTTAGCGGAGCCGACTATCATCCATGAGGATGTGGGTTCAATCCCTGGCCTTGCTCAGAGGGTTAAGGGTCCAGCGTTGCCACAAGCTGTGTGTGGTGTAGGTTGCAGACTCTGTGTGGCTCTGGCGTAGGTGGCTGGCCATAGCTTGAATTCTACCCCTAGCCTGGGAACCTCCTTATGTCATGGGTGTGGCTCTAAAGAGACTAAAAAAAAAAAAAAAAAAAAGGTGGACAAACCCCATTTCCATGAACTGCAGAAGACAGGGAGGCCATAGGAATGATCTTGGAGAGACAGCAGTGGGTGATGGCTTGAAGCGAGATTTTTATTCTCTGCTCAGGAATTGAACCTGGGCAGCCTGGATGAAAACTGGGAATCCCAGCCACTAGGTCAGCTACAGGCTAAAGCAGAATTGCCCTGATTCTTGCCCCCATCCCCATTGGAAGCAAGAATGTTTCAAGGAGACAAAGATAGATACAATGTTTAATGCCAGGAACATAATACACTGTTGCAGTGGGGGGACTAGTCTGTTTATCTAATGCAGAAGCAAAGGGTAACACACACACAAAGAGGAGTGAGGGTGCAGGCACCCCCCTGAATGAGGAGCGCACCAGAGAGGTGATTCAAACCACTTCCATAGGACAGTTCTCCCAGGTCTTGGCTTTCCTTTGGCCAGTTATCTTGTTTTCTCTTTGACACCTGACCAGACCCAGGCCCCTCCCTGATCTGCAGGTGCATCTTTTGGCCAAGATGGATTCCCGAGCAAGGCGTGGTGGGAAGGTGATCTGGACTTAGCATGGCCTGGCGCCCCCTCCCTTTCTGACCCAGAGGGTCTTGCTGCACCTGTGGAGTTGGGGTCTCCCTGACCCTGCGGATAGGAAGTATGTGACCTCTTGGTCTTTTGCCCAAGCAGGGCTCAGCCCTTCTTCTGATCTGTCATTACCATTTATTTCACAAGTTCACCGAAGACACCCACCAGTTATTTGCCTTGTGCCTGTTAGCTCTATCTTGAGGTTCAGATAGGTGGCTGGTTCTACACGTCCATCCTGCAGCCCACTTGTTTCCTCCCTCAGGAAGTATAAACAAGAGGCTGGTTGTAAGTGTCTATCCTGGAGCCCATCTATCCCCTGCCTTGGGAAGACTGGGCCAGAAGCTGCTTCTCCTTAATTCACCAAAACACACAAAAATGAAAAAGAGTTGGGTGGATGGTTTCCGTGTCTAGAAAGATTTAAGCCCCTCGGCCTTTGCCAGCCCCCTCTTTCTTCCTGTTATCCCACAGCAAGAGACTGAGGTCTTGGGATTCAGCAGCCTGGCCACTCAGACTAACTCTTCTCAAGTCTTTCTGGATCACATTTGTTTTTGTTTGGACAACATGGTTTGTCGTATGGTTACATGGGAGGGGCCCCAAATAGGTGCAATTCATAAGAATAAAACTGGACCAGCACGTGCAGAAGATTCTACTTCTAGCTGGAAAGTTGTTTGGGGGTCTGATGGAGAGAATCACAAAGTCTCTTCTGATGCCACCGCCATCCTGGGTCCCCTTGAGTCAGAAAGCCTTTGTGGCAGCTCTCAGGGGCAGGGTAGAAAGCTGAGATGATGAGACCTGGAGCTCGCGGAGAAGAGGGAGGGTGGACAGAATGATCTAATTATGCTACCCAAGGTCCAAACCTCTTTATTTCAGCAGCGACACTCGGAGGTGGGGAGGTGAGGGGGGGAAGCAATTTTAGGAGGACTTCTGTCCTTTGTGGAGAACGATGCCTGGGCAGCCTTGCTTAGTTGCGACACTGGAAGAACAATCATGGAGTTTGCGAATCCTATTTTATTTTATTTATTTTATCTACATTCTTCTCAAGCTGCAGAGGAAGCATCAGCAGCAGAATCCCGGGTGAGGGAGTGAAGTGACATGAGTTTTGTCGGGCTCTACCAGGGGCCGGTTTTGTGATCTTGGACAGCTGATGTCTCAGGGTCCCTGTTTTCTCATCTTTAAAAGGAATAAGAAGAAAAAAATCTTCAGGTGGGTGGGCACCCCAAAGTCCCCTGGGACTGCAGCATGTTCCTGGCCCCTCATCCAGTTTTAACTCGTTTTATCCCTCCCATCGTTCTTTCTGGGATCCAGATTAAACCCGATAGCAAGAGCCCGGTCTTCTTCAGCGAGTCTGTGCCTGGCCCCTGCCCATCCTGAGCAGCAGTGGAGCAGATGGGGTCCAGGCCAAGTTCAAAGCTGCCTCCACATGGCCTTTCTGTCCCCTTGGGCATAAGCCCTCTCGCCTCCCCCCTCGCTGCTGTGGCGCTGCAATTCTGTCTGTTGGAGGCCTTGGAGCAGCGGCTGTGTCTTAAGTGCAGGGAGTCTGCACCCATCTCTGAAACAGCAGCTTATTAAACAAGGGCAGACCTCTAGGGGGTTGCTCTCCCTGTGCTCCCCATCCAGGACCTGCGAGGGCCAAGTGGGGAGGGAAGGAGGGAGGAGGGACACCGGGAGGAGGGACCCCAGGAGGAGGGCCGGGAGGAAAAGCTGAGAGAAGGGCACTCAGGCCTCATGCCTCCCACCGTCCTGGGCCCCTTTGCCGCCATCTCCATCATCTTGTCCAACACCCCTGGTCTTGGGGACGTGGTAGTTTCCCTTCCCTCGGGGCAGGAGCTAGCTTGGCACAGAAACCTCAGCCTCTCCCTGTGAGTGGCTTGCAGCACCTGACACGGTTCCCCGCAGCCTCCCGATCCAGCCTGCCCCACATGACTTCTCAGCCTGGGCATCCTCTCCTGAGAGCACCGCCAGGCAGCAGGGATGGCACGAACGAGCGTGGGCAGTGTGTTCTGAACACGTCCTCGTGTTCATGTGTTTAGGCCAGGCCCACCTACATGAGGGGCCAAGGCCCCGTATGGCCATGAAATCTGATCCCAGTCCCTTTTGGCTTCTTCGACTTTGAACAGCGGAGGGAAGGTCTCTCTCTCCTTGGGGGGAAAAAGACCGGGTGCCCTGGGATGGGAGCATGTCGGCGGACAGAGTGGGAAATGAAGGGACATGGGGGACACCTGGGGGTAACCCTAGGCCTATGTGCTTTCTGGACAAGTCGAGAGCTGCCTGGGGATGCTGGGCGAGCATCTCCAGGGTGCCCGTGGACGGAGAAGACGCTGGGCTGGCAGAGCTGCCAGCCTTTAAGGGGAGGAGACTCAGCATAGCTTCTGCAGGAAGGAGAGCCTTCCAGGAGCTCCTGTTCCAGGTAAGGTCCGGGCGGCCCCAGGAGTTTTTGCAGAAAATACAGTGGTTCTGGCTGCCTCCTGCCGGTCACTGAGTGCCTGGGCCCGAAGCATGAGGGTTGTTTGTATTTAGTTCACACCTTCGCAAAATCTGAATTTAACTTAATTCTGGACATGGGCCGGGGAAAGGGAGCGCTGTACAATCTTCATCTTTTAGTTAGAGGGAATAAACGCCACTTGCACCTGAAGTCGCGGTCAGTGCGATTGCTGTGCTTTTTTTAGGCAGAAGGCTGACCACAAACTCAATTTAATGAGCGGAGAAGCCACCTTGGGTGCTCAGGGGGCTTTTCATGAATGTGCACAGAGCAAACCTGGCTGTTAAGAATTAAAGTTCAGCTCTGGATCTGGCTGCCGGTTGGCAGAGGCCACAGCTCCCTTCTCGCTCAGCCTTTGATCCACAGCAGGGGCTAAGAGTTACTGCTCCCAGGCCGGCCAGCTGTGCAGGTGCCAGATTCCACCGCACCTCGGAGACCCATCCCTCCTGCTGTTCTGCCTAAAGTCAGCAGTATCTGTTCAGAGAATCGAATGGATGACTCATGGATATTCTTCTGAAGTCAGTGGCAAACCCGTGTTTCTTGAAAGAAGCTGTCCAGGGATCTGTTTCGAATATACTGTAAAGTCACTCATGGCATTCGCGTCGAGGCCGCACACACATACGGGCCAGTGCAAAGGTTTCAAAACCAATCCTAATGGGACCGGTCAGTAATGGACCGGCTTCAGCAGGGCAGCACCTGGCGTCGGACTCTCCCTGCACAAGCTGGGCTCTGAAGCAGGGGCCTGGATGTGTCCAGCAGTGGTGACAAGCCTTTGGTGGCACTGTGTAAGGCTTTTGCCTTTTTGGATGTCCCAAAGGAGGCTGCTTGGCAGCTGCTGGGCAGCAGGTCAACTCCAGGCAGGGTTTGCCTTGTAGTTGACAAAAAGATCCAGGAGTTCCCACCATGGCTCAGTGGTTAATGAATCCAACTAGGAACCACGAGGTTGTGGGTTCAGTCCCTGGCTTTGCTCAATGGGTTAAAGAGCCGGCGTTGCCGTGAGCTGTGGTGTAGGTTGCAGATGTGGCTCAGATCCAGCGTGGCTGTGGCTCTGGTGTAGGCCGGCGGCTACAGCTCCAATTCAACCCCTAGCCTGGGAACCTCCATGTGCCATGGGAGCAGCCCTAGAAATGGCAAAAAGACAAAAAAGACAGAAAAAAAAAAGACCTGGAGTCCACCTCAGGGAACATCCAGATGGGGCATCTTTTCTTCTGACTGTGTCTCTTTTCCCTGGTCTTCCCAGGGGTCAGGCACCAGACTAGGCCACAGCACAGCCATAGACCTAGCTTTGTTTATCCTCTGCTTCCAGGTCCCCCAAAGTGGGACATAGCACAGTGCAGCCTGGCAGAAAGCAGTGTCAGGAGTGGAGGGTGTTTCCCGGAGGATTCATAACACGAGTGGGTGTAGATGTGTCTCTGGTGGGGAGTCAGTTAACGTGTCTCCCTGGAATGGCATCTTGCTAGGGCCTTAAGCCGATTGGCTTCCAGATCCTTCCATGGTATGCCCAGGGTACTGCGAAATTCTCTGGGGGTTCTCAACGCTCTGCGGATGTCACCAGCTACTGCAGTGATGGTGGCGCTAGAGGAGGGGGGCCCACAAGACATTCATCCTGGAGATGGTTGGCCAGGGACACTGCTTGGGCTCAGACATGGGGCTTCTGACGTAAGCATCTGAATCACAGATGTCGTGGGCCCACAGTAATATGGAGGTGCTTCCGTGTCTCAAACTACTTCCCCATAGACTCCAAACATGGGACCATCCTGAGGTCCAGGACTTCATAAATCTGAGATAAGAAGAAAGTGGTCAGTGGTTGGCACTTAAACCAGGAGGAATCAAGGACCAGGAGAAAGCATGTGATGGGCAGGACGTGGAAGTGAGGCAGCCCCGGGCCCATCCACCCTTTCTGCTGCCCACAGAAACTTCCGAGGGAGCCAATTCTGCTGGTTCTCCAGGCAGCCTGCAAACCAGAGCAAGGCTGACACCACCCAACTGCCCACCGAGCCACCAGCTTTTTGCTTTCACATCTCCTCTCCTGAGCATCTGTAAGACGGTGCGCATATCCTTGCTTAATTCTCTCTCCAGTGTTCCTGGAGCTTGACAGCGGAAGCGGTTCTTCATCACATCCTCGTGGAGTCGGTCTGCGTACGTAATCCTCAGCCTCCGTAGTATATGCTTTGCATCAAGTTATTCCGTTGGCCCATCATCCTGGCGACCCTCATCCTACCTGCCAGCAAATTCACTCACCATCTGGCCTTCGTGTCACTTGGAGATGTGATGAGCACAGCTTCAAGCTTCTGTCACCAAGAAGAGGACTTCCACTGGCTTGCTCCCAGGAGGAAACCAGTGGACTCATTAGTACTTTTGGAATAAAATCTTTCAAACAATTCCAAAGCCGCCTTCTATCTTTGCATTCAAATCATGCTTCTCCCTTGTGGCCCAAGGGTACTGTTATTATGCCTCACATTGTGGTGTTTACTTATTTATACTCACATGGATTGCATGAGAGAATGCTTGCAGTTAAAGAGAGAAAGATCTCTAGGTGGTTATAAATGTTTGCCACCCAATATCTGCGCTCTGTCTTCTGGTAGCACACATTAACTTGGCTTCCTCTAGAGAACCAAGCCCTACTGCATTCTTAACCCCCAGCTCCTCGGGCAGGGCTGTCCGCCAGGGCCAAGGGACCAGGGTTGGCCAGCATCTCCGTGCCTCGCCCATGATGGACGGTTCAGGGATGTCTCTGTGGTCCTGCTGGACAAGGGGAGTCAGGTCTATGACTTCTGCTTGAATCATCTGGGAATAAAAGTGGTTTTTTTTTTCCTCTCTGTCCCTGAACTTGAGTCTTACAACAACTATGGCTGGACTTGTCAGGAGCATCACTGATTGTAGATTCTTCCCGAGAAGGAGACCGCATGGAAGAAAACGCAAGCAAGAAAAGAAGACAAATTCAGTCCTGAAAAAGTGAGATCCTCACAGCCTCAAAGACGACTCTGACCCGTGTCTTCAGTGACCAAAGCCACAGCCTAGCTTCTTTGCCCCATTCACCTTGAACTGGAGCTTTCTTATCACCTGCAGATCGAAAGCTCTGGCAAGTAGAATGGTTCATGGATGGAATTCAGTGACATCATGAGTCAAATAGCTGCCCCGGTATATCTGCACACACCCAAATCCCACCGTGACAGTTAGACTGTCAATGGTTTTAGGCCTTTCGTCAGTATACTCAAAAGTGCCCTCTCACTTGGAAATGAAGCCACTGCGTTTTCTAAACAAGAATTCTTTTCATGCCATCCCAGCAAATGGGCCTCTGTGTGCTCAGAGGCAGAGCTGTGTCTGAATTGTGCAAAGACCGCCAGCACTCCTGCATTTCTTCCCTGGCAGGCCAGCATCCAATCAAGATTTCTGGGTCCCTTCCAATTATAACGGCATTTAGGAATACTCAATCTCCCAGCCTTGAATAATGTGTTGATCCCTTTAAAAGGAGAAGTGTTCTCCCAGACCTTCAATTCTTTGGTTGTAATTGCACCGACATATACGCACATATGAACTACTATACACTCTTAGGCCTTTAGCTTTTAAGCAACTGTCAGGGTAAATTTGCAGATCCGATATAAAATACACTGAAACCAATGGCACAGAAAGGAACCCTGTTGGTTTAAGGAGACAGAAGAGAAGCAAAACACCCCTGAGGATCTGTTCTCAGCGTGTGGGGGCCGTGTCCTCACGCGGGCTCCTATGAGCTCAGCATGGGGAGAAGATTTGTGCCTGGATTGGGGGGGGGGGGGGGTCTGGGTCCTTCAGAATGTTCTCTCTTCAAACTACTTCCGTGCTTAATTAATCTGGCTTCCCATAAAGTCCCCGGCCTCTCGTTATCACGACTGCATTTATTTATGAAGCGTCACTGCTCTTTTTTTCAACAACCGTTTTTAATTGAAGTGCAATTAACTTACAACAGTGTATTAGCTTCAGGTGTACAGCAAGGTGATTCAGTTATATATATATATTTTTTTCTCAGATTCTTTTCCATTATAAGTTATTCCAAGATATTGAATAGAGCACCCTGTACCATCCTGTAGGTCCTTGTTGGTTCCTCCGCTTATGCATAGTCGTGTGTATATGTTTGTCCCAAACTCCTAATTTATGCCCCCTCACTGGTCCCCATTCTCTCTGGTACCCCTAAGTTTGTTTTCTACGTCCGTGAGTCTGCTTCTGTCCTGTACGTACGGTCACTCACTGCTGTTTCCAATTAGTGCGTGAGTATTAAAATCGTACCCCGCGGGGGGTCCGCAGAGTGATGCCTGCCCCCCGCAGTGGGAAATGAACCACCCCGCTGTCCTCTGTAAGTGGTCACCGAGGCTCCAGAACATGCTTATTGCATTTCTCACCAACTTCATTGAGGAATGTTTTACAAACAATAACTGGCACAGACTTCAGGCTGTGCTAAATCTTGGGGAAGGCGTAAGTGTATCGCCACACGCCAATCAAGATAGGCATCGCTGCCCTCAGAAGGTTCCTTATGAATCCCTTCCGTCAATCCCTGCGCTCAGCGCCAACCCCACCCTCACTCCCCAGTCCGCGAAAACTGCTTGCGCTGTGCTGGCTAAGGCCTTCCTACACCGGGAACCACACGGCACCAGCAAGCCCTTCGGGTCTGGCTTCCGTCACACGTTCTAAGGTTGCTGAATGGCCCACACGTGTCATGTGGGCAAAGACGCCGATCATCCTCATTGCTGTGGGTGGGCTCTACCTTAGCTTGTTCTTCCACTTGCCTGCGAATGGACATTTAAGTTGTTTCCGGCTTTTAGAATAAAGGCTGATATGAGCAGTTTTACACAGGTCTGTTTGTGGATATGCGGGTTTGGTTTTTTTTTTTTTTTGTTCTGAGTGCAATTGCTGTGTCTGTGCTGAGTGTGCACATAACTTTGTAAGAAATTACCAAACTACTTTCCACGTCAGATGTAAATATCTTACCCTTCTGCTGGCAAGATGCAGGTTCCCACTGTCCCACCTCCTCGGCAGCAACGATGTGATCGGTTTTTCCGATTTTAGCCACGCTAGTGGGTGTGGAGCGGAATCGCAGTGTGGTTTTCCCTGGCCTATTACCCCAAAAATGTTGGACACTTTCTCATGGGCTTTTAGGCTTTTGTATATGTATGTGTTATGTTTGGAAGACTATTTGAAATTGCCATATTTAAAGTTGTCTGTCTTTTTGAGTTTCTGGAGTATACATTTTGGATAGAATTCCTTGCATACAATTGTGAATGTTTCCTACCATTTTCCTTTTTTTTTTTTTTCCTTTTTCATGCTGTACCTGCAGCATATGGAAGTTCCTGGGCTGGGGTTGGAATCAGAGCTGCCGCTACAGGCTTGTGTCACAGCCATGGAAACACCTGATCTGAG
Source organism: Phacochoerus africanus (assembly GCF_016906955.1). Taxonomy (NCBI): domain Eukaryota; kingdom Metazoa; phylum Chordata; class Mammalia; order Artiodactyla; family Suidae; genus Phacochoerus; species Phacochoerus africanus. The sequence goes on along the minus strand of NC_062554.1, from coordinate 135,254,607 downwards.
CCACATCTGTGACCTATGCCACATGGCAATGCCAGATCCTTAACCCACTGAGCCAGGCCAGGGATGGAACCTGCATCCTCACAGAGAGTATGTCAGGTTCTTAACCCACTGAGCCACAGTGGGAACTCCTCTGTTTTCATTGTTTTAAAAAAGTCTTAAAAGCTTGCATTTAAAAATTTTAAGCCACAGCCGCAGCAGCACTGGATCCGTAACCCACTGTACTGGGGATCAAACCAGCACCTCCACAAAGACAAGTTGGATCATTCTCTCGGTGAAATTGTGAGAACCCTGAAAATAAAGTTTTAAAGGTCCATGCTTTAATTTTTTAAATTAAAAAATTTCATGAAGAGCAGTAATTTTTAATTTTCATAAATTCCAGCTTATCTAAGCTGTGTTTTGTTCATCAGTACTGGTGTGTTTTCTAAGACATTTTTGCCTACTCTGAGGTTGAGAACAGTTTTTTCCATGGTTTGTTCTGTGTGCTTTACAATTTTAGCTTTTATGTTTAGGTCAAGATAATTTTGTCATGTATTCCAGGTTAGAGGTCAAGATTTATTTATTTGTTTTTCACTTAGATATCTAGTTTTCCCAGCACCATTGTTAAGACAGTTTTTCTTTCAGAATTGTCAAAATTCTATCAACCACTTTGTGTATTTTTTGGATATCTCATTTGTTCCACGGATTTGTAGAAACATCCACAGGCAACACCTGTCTTGTCTAATTTAAATAGCTTTATAATAAGCCTTAAACTCAATTACTGTAAATCCTTCTGACCTTTAAAAAATTATATTAGCTTTACCAAGTGTTCTGAATTTTCATGGAAATAGCTGAATCGGTATTTTATTTTCCACAGAAATGCTTGTGGGATGGTGTTGAGTCTGTAAACTCATTTGGGGGAAACTGACATCTTAGTAACATTGAGTCTCCTAATTCATGAACATAGTATATCTCTCTACATGGTTAGCTCTATTTTTTATATGGAGCTTTTAGTGCAACCGTCCTACACATATTTTCTTAAATTTATTAGAAAGAGTATTTTCCATTTTTAGATGCTGTTGTAAATGATACTTTAAAATTTTGTTTTCCAATTATTTATCTCTAGTATATAGTATTGCAACTGGTTTTTGTATATTGACCTGGTAAGTTGATTTTTTAATTCTTATGACCTTGTCTTATGACCTTGTCTTATGACCTGGGTAATGGCTTTTTAATTCTAATAATTACTTTGTATATGCCCCAGAATTTTCCAAGCTGGAATTATATGGGCTTCAGATGAAGACAGTTTTAACTATTTTTCAGTCTTTATTATGTTTTATGTTTTAATACTTCACTGCGTTCTTTAGGGACTTCCAGCAAAATGTGGGAAAAAAAATAAGATTCGGAAACTTGTCTCCAATTATACACAGAAAGCATTCAAAATTGCATGATTAAGTATAATGTTGGCTGTAGGTTTTATTTGTGGATGACTTTTGTTATATTGAATAAGTTTCTATTTTTCCTTTGCTCATTGTTTTTATGATGAACAAGTGTTGAATTTCTCAATTTTCTGCATCTGTTAACCTGATCATATGCTTTTCTCTTAATATGTGAATTATATTTCTTGATTTTTGAATGTTGGACAAATATTGCATTTCTGGTGTAAACCCAAGTAGGTCAGGATGCTGGATTCAATTTTCTAGTACCTAATGAGGACTTTTATATTCACATTCAAGAGAAACATCCGTCTATATTTGTTTCCTTGTAAGATCTCTATCCTGTTTTGCTTTTAGGTAATGCTGATTTCACGGAAGAAACTGGGAAGCATTTTCTCATCCTTTCTTCTGAAAGCATTTAAGGTTCACATAATTTCTTCGCTAAATGATACAACTCACTGATGAATTCATCTGCACTTGGGGGGATTCCTTGCCGTTGGAGAAGGTCATTAAGAGGACCTGAGTGCTGGGTGACTCCTCCCGCGGGACCAGGGCAACAGGAGAATAGGAAGCTCCTCCCCCTCCCCCGCCCCCATCCTTGGAAAGTGCGACCTCCTTGCCTTCCGAAGGACAGAAGCTGCTCCAGGACACAGCCTTGAGGTAGTCAGTGTTGTGGAGACCGCTGCAAGGACACATGTGACGGAACCCAGTTGAATTCCCCATGCGATCTTTTAAGATTCTGGAGTTCTTGCTGTGACGCAGTGGGTTAAGGGTCTGGCATCCTTGCAGCTGTGGTGTAGGTTGCAGCTGGGACTAGGATTCAGTCCCTGGCTCCCAGGAACTTCATGTGCCATGGGTGCAGCTGAAAAAAAAAAAAAAAAAAGACAGTGGTGGGCGAGTGTTCTCCTTCTTGTGTGAGGCACACAAGACAAGCCTCATAAGCAAGTTCCCTTCATGTTACACGGCCACCTGCCCATCTGGAGAGTCTGCCTCTCTCTCCATTCTCCTCTTGCCTTCTGTGCGTGGGGACCAGTTTCAGATCGCACCTGGGAAGTTCCTGAGGTTGCAAACCAACACTCGTGAGTAGAATTTTCATTATAAATTAAGTATTTACAATAAATATATAACAATGCAGATTTTCTAATTTGTGCCACCTGGGTAATTGTCAAGTTTTGGCATAATATTGTTCATAATATGCCTCTGTTATCTTATTAATACCGGAACAATTTGATCTGTAGTTGTCTCTCCAATTTCATCCTTCTAGCTTGTGCTTTCTTTCTATTTTCTTGAAATTAATCTTTTCGAATGTTGGGCTCCATTGATGTGTTCTGTAGTTTACTTTCTATTTCACTGGGTATATTGTGTTCTGTTTTTACCTGGTGTTTTATATTGGAAGCTTAGATAGTTGATTTTATATTCTTCTATTAAAACACAACTGTTTAGGAAGTTCCCATGTGGTGCAGTGGGTTAAGAATCCGGTGGTGCTGCAGCTGTGGCATAGATCAAAACTGTGGTGTGGGTTCAGCCTCTGGCTCAGGATATTCCACATGCCGCAGGTGTGGCCAAATAAAATAAAGTAAAATAAAGCTACAGGTTGTACTTTAAGGATCACTATATCTCCGTCCCGTATGCTCTATATGTTGTATTTTCATCATTAAGTTCAAAATATTTTCTAATTTTTCTGGAGATTTTTTTCCTTGACCTATTTCTTATTTAAAATCTGCCACAAATTTGCCAAATATTTGGAAAATTTCTAGATATTTTATTATTACTAACATTGAATTTAAATTTAGTATTTTTAAAGAATATTTATTTTTTATTTTTTTTAATCGAAATATACTTGAGTTACAAATTTACAATGTTGTATTGGTTTGAGGCGTATGGCACAGTGATTCATCTATCTATCTATCTATCTATCTATCTATAGATATTAGAACTTAAAAGTAGGTGTGACTACATTAATATCAGACAAAATAGAATCTCAAGGAGTTCCTGTCATGACTCAGTGGTAACAAACCCAACTAGGATCCAGGAGGATGTGGGTTCGATCCCTGGCCTTGCTCAGTGGGTTAAGGGTCCAGTGTTGCTGAGCTGTGGTATAGGTTGAAGATGCAGCTCAGATTCGGAATTGCTCTGGCTGTGGCCGGCATCTACAGCTCCAATTCGACCCCTAGCCTGGGAACCTCCATATGCTGTGGGACAAGCCCTAAAAAGAACAACAACAACAACAACAACAAAAAAACAATTTCAGGTAAGAGTATATAGTATTTAAATTCTTTTTTGTATTCTTTTATACAGTATTACAAAATATTGGGTAAAATTCCCTGTGCTATACAATGGGTCCTTGGTGATTGCTTATTTTATTTTACTTACTTATTTTTTAGCCACACTCACAATTTGCAGAACTTTCTGGACCAGGAATTGAATCTGCACTGTAGTGACAGCAGTATTTTCTTAACCACTAGGCCACCAGGGAACTCTTTTCTATTTTATATATAGCAATAGTGTTTATGTTAATCCCAAACTCCTAAGTAATATAAAATAAATGTCAGAGAAGATAATATTTATGATCTTAACCTTTTGCGATGTAGTGAGTCTTGTTTCACGGCCTAGTATAGGATCTGCCTTGGTCAGTATCCTTAGAGCTCTGGAAAACGTTGTGTGTTCTGAAGCTATTTTGTGTAGCATTTTGCAAACATCAATTATGTCAAGCTGGTTGATAATGTTATTCATATTTTCTATATTCTCAGTGATCTTTTGTGTATATTTTGTGTTATTTGCTAAGAGTGAGGCATTAAACTCTTTAACTGTGACTTTGGATTTGCTTTTAGTTTCGTCAATTTTTGCTTCATGTATTTCATAATTACATATGAAAAACTGTATATTTTCATTCACATTTAGGGTTGCTGTGACTTCTTGATTACTTGGCCTTTTTACCATTTCGAAACGATCCTCTTCCAATCTGGCCAGCCTCGTATCTGAAATTCTGTTTTCTCTGGTATTGATGTAGTCACATTGGTTTTTCAGTTCTAGCCGTTTGGGTGGTAAATCCCTTCTTGTTCTTTCCCTCTTTCTGCAGATATTGCATTTCACATTCATCTCGGACTGACACGAACGTGGGCAAGGCCCGTCTGGCTGTCCTGAGGCATGAGCATCTGTGTCCCTTCTTTATAGCTTTTTAAGTGAAAATCTCTGCCTTTTAGATAAAGAGTTTAGTGCCTTTTCATTTATTACAATTCTTCATATGATCTGGTTTATGACTACCTTCTATTTGTTTTCTCTTTCTCTTTATGTTGTTGCTCCTTTGTTCCTCCTCTCTTGTCTTCTTGTGGATTCATTAGGTATTTTTCATTATTTCATTTTATCTCTTTTATTAGCTAATAGCTGTGTCTCCTTGCATGACTTTTCTCATGGTTGCTGTAAGGATTACAACTTGCCAGTTGACCTTGATTAATGTTAGAGCACTTTATATGTGAGGTAAGAAATTTACGACAATAGAATTCCATCTACGCCCTATCCTATTCTTTATGCTAGACTGTTAGGCATCTTATTTTAACATATGTTATAAAGCCCAATATAACGGATTAATTACTATATAAATACGTATAGCTTTGAACAGTCACTTAAGTTTTTTAATGAGAAAAAAAGCAAAATAATATTGTGATTTGCTCACATGCTTATTCTTTCTAGTTCTCTTCATTTCTTTCTAAAGACAGACATGTCCATCTGGTATCCCTTTTTAGTTTGTTTCTAACTCAAAAAACTTCCTTAGCACATCTTATAGTACAGGTCTGCTGGCAGTAAAATCAGCCTTCATTTCTCTGAACATTTCATCTCCATTTCAGGAAATTATCACTGGATATTGAATTCTAGGCTGATAGACTTTTATGTTCCCAAGAACTTTAAAGATTTTGTTTCCCTCTTTTTGATCTTCCATTGTTTTGAATGCAAAGTCCAGCAGTTTTCAAACATTGGTTCCCTATACCTACTATGACTTTTACTTTGGGTTCTTTTAAGATTTCCTATATATTATGGTTTTAAGCCTTTTAACGATGTTGTTCCGAAGTATCTTTTCATTTAGACGTATTCTGTTTAAAGATTGGAGAGCTTCCTGTATCTCTGAATTGCTCGTTTTGCTCAAGTGTGAAAAAAATTGGCCAACATTAAAAATAATTTCTTTCCTGTTCTTTTTTTTTGTCCTGCTGGGGCACCAGTAACCCGTTCTTGTGAGTGCATCTGAATGCTTAGCAACACGGGTCACCAGCGCTCTATTTTTTATCAAAGTTTTGTGCAGTTTTCTTAAGATGTAGTAGACAGATACCATTGTGGTAGTTGCAGGTGTACAACGTAGGGATGTGACAAAAATGTACATGCTGTGAAATGACTGTCACGGAAAGTTTAGTTGACATCCACCACCTGACATAATCACAGAACTTTTATTCACCCCCTTAGCATAGAGTGTTATTAACTGCAGGCAGAACATTACAGAACTTAACCTTGACTGGAAGTCTGTACCACTGTACCCACCCCCACCCCCACCTGAGACAGCCACCAAGATGTTCTCTTGTATCTATTAACTTGCTTCATTTTATTTTTTAAAAATTTATATTATAGTTGATGTACAATATTTTGTCCATTTCTGCTGTACAGCAAAGTGACCCAGTTATACATGTGTATACGCTATTTTTCTCACGTTATCCTCTATCATGTTCCATCACAAGTGATTATACGTAGTTCCCTGTGCCGTACAGCAGGATCTCATTGCTTATCCACTCCCAGTGTAATAGTGTACATCTACCAACCCCAAACTCCCAGTCCATCACACTCCTTCCCTCTCGGCAACCACAAGTCTGTTCTCCATGCCCATGAGTTTGTTTCTTTTCTGTACATAAGTTCATTTGTGCCATATGTTAGATTCCAGGTATAAGTGATATCATAGGATATTTGTCTTTCTCTTTCTGACTTAACTTCACTTAGTGTGAGAGTCTCTAGTTCCATCCATGTTGCCGAAAATGGCATTCTTTTGTTCTTTTTTTATGGCTGAGTAGTACTCCATTGTGTATATATACCACATCTTCTTAATCCATTCTGTCAGTGGACATTTAGGTTGTTTCCATGTCTTGGCTACTGTGAATAGTGTTGCAATGAACATACGGGTGCATGTACTTTTTGAATGAAAGTTTTGTGTAAATATATGCCTAGGAGAGGGATTGCTGGGTCATATGGTACTTCTACGTATAGTTTTCTGATGTACCTCCATATTGTTTTCCATAGTGGTTGTGCCAGTTTATATTCCCACCAACAGTGTAGGAGGTTCCTACACTTTTTCTTCACACTCTGTCCAGCATTTGTTATTTGTAGACTTTATTAATGATGGCCATCCTGACCCATGTGAAGTGATAGCTCATTGTAGTTTTGCAGCTTCTTTTGGGATTCACATGTGTGTGACTTCATGCAGTGTCTTTATCTGGCTTATCTCACTTAGCTTACTGGGTCTATGTTGCCACAAATGGCAGCATTTTCTTCTTTTATTGGCTGAATAATTATTCTGTGTACAGTTATACCATATTTCTTGATCTGTTCACCCATCAACGGACACTTAGATTGTTTCCGTATCTTAGCTATTGTAAATAATGCTGCATGAACATGGAGGTGCATGTAGCTTTTCAAAATAGTGATTTTTTTCCCCCCGTTCAGATAAATACCCAGGAGTGGGATTGTTGGATCAAATGGTCATTCTATTTTTAACCTGAGGTGTCAGGATATTGCTGGCCTTGAAAAATGAGTTTAAATGTGCTTCTTTTCTATTTTTTGGAAGAGTTTGAGAAGGATTGCTATTCATTCTTCTTTAAATATTTGGTAGAACTCACTAGTGAAATCATCTGTTCCCAGACTTTGTTGGGAGGTTTTTTGTTTTTTTTTCTTTTTTTTTTTTGTCTTTTGTCTTTTTTGTTGTTGTTGCTATTTCTTGGGCTGCTCCCGCCGCATATGGAGGTTCCCAGGCTAGGGGTTGAATTGGAGCTGTAGCCATCGGCCTACACCAGAGCCACAGCAACTCGGGATCTGAGCTGCCTCTGTGACCTATACTACAGGTCACAGCAATGCTGGATCCTTAACCCACTGAGCAATGCCAGGAATTGAACCCACATCCTCATGGATACTAGTTGGATTCATTTTTGCTGTGCCACAACAGGAACTCCTGCAATCTCCTTACTTGTTACTGATCTATTCAGATTTTTTGTTTCTTTGTGATCCAGTCCTTGGTGGGTGGTGTGTTTCTAGGAAGTCATTTCTTTCTTCTAGGTTGTTCAGTTTGTGGGTGTACAATTGTTCATAGCAATTGCTTAACATTCATTGTGTTTCTCTGGTATCCATTGTAATATCTCCTCTTTTATTTCCAGTCTTATTTATTTAAGTCCTCTTGTTTTTTTCTTAGTGTGCTAGCTAAAATTCTGTCTATTTTATCTTTTAAAAAACTGCTGCAAATTTCATTGACTTTTTTATATTGTCTTTTTTTTTTGGTGGCCATGCCCACGGCATATGGAAGTTCCCAGGCTGGACATTGAATCCAAACCAAAGCCATGACCTGTGCCCCAGCTGTGGCAACACCAGATCCTTAATCCACTCTGCCACAGTGGGAACTCTTTTTCTATTGTCTTTTTAGTTTCTATTTCTTTTATTTCCTCTATTCATTTTTTTAAAGCCGATATTTTCTCAACTTGTACTTTAAATTGTATGATATATATTGACTTGTCCTCAAATTGACATCTCACCCAAGTGTGTCCAATATGCCCTCAATTCCATACAGTGAAATTTTATTTAAGATTTTACATGTTTTTGGTTCTACTATTTTATTTTATATAGTTTTTTTATCTTACCTAAAATTCTTCCTCTCTTTACCCTTTTTTACTATAATTTAAAAATTTCATTTCCTAGTATTTTGAAATACTTACCTGCTGATTCTAAAATCTTAGTTATCCATTGGCATATTTCTACTGATTGCTATTTCTCAATATCAAGTGATTTGCAGTCAATCATTTTCTTTCATATCTCTATTATTCCATGTTGATGCACGGGACATTTTCTAAGAGAATAATATATGCTGAGAATAATATATGCTGAGAAAGTGTGTGTGTGTGTATAGACAGATATTATTAAGACAAAGACTGAGATACAGATATACATGACATAGACGTAGAAATAATCTCCTTACTCTCAGAACATTTTTTCTGCTATGTAACTGGAGCGTTAGATCTGATCCGTTTTATTCAATCAGGAGTCGAACTGGTTAGATGGATGTTCATGGCTTTAATACCTAGAGCAGTAATTTAAGCACCAGGAGTTAGTTTTGTTTTTTTTTTTTTTTCAGCCTGGCTTCCAATTTCCTGAACCCCTAAGGGTCTTCAACCTTTTACGTATTTATTTATTTATTTATTTATTGTCTTTTTTGTTGTTGTTGTTGTTGTTGCTTACGTATTTATTTTTTATGAGAATATACAGAGTTACATTAATTTCTGCTATACAGCAGAGTGACCCGGTCATACGTATATATATATATTTTTTCTCATGTTATCTTCCATCATGGTCTATCCCAAGAGCCTGGACATATCCAACCTTTGATTTTAACAGAAGTTTAGTTGGGTTTGGGTTTAGTTGCATCTCTGTTTAGACTCCCTTCGAATGCTTTAAAGGTGAATCTGGGCCCCTGTCTCTTGTAGTGCTCCAGGGCCCTGAGTTATGCGCAAGGATACTGCCCCACCTCAAGGACAGGAGCCCTTGAGACTGCTTGTCGCGTAGCTGGAGGACTGAGAGACGGCCAGCTCTGGGAGCTGGGGGACCTGGAGGCTGTGGTCCGTGTCCAGCAGGACTGTGAGACTCACACTGGGATCTCATCATTGCTTTCTGCTCTCCGGACTCATCCCTCCCCCTGCATCCCTCAGCCAAACGCATGGGTTACAGAACCACTGGGTGGAAAGGAGAATCCTTGCCTTTGCATGTTCTCCAGACTCACAGGTGTCCTGCCAGCCCCAGGGTTTATAAGTAGATGGTGTGGGTTCTCCTTTCTGTAAGTCCGTCTGAGGCTGACCTCCCCCACCCCCTCACCACACCGGCTGCCAAGCTGAGGAATGATGGAAGAGGATGCCAGCCCTTGCTCACTAGGATAGACTGGACCTTTTGGAGTTTCCTTCTTTCAGATTTCTTTGCAGCCACAGCTCCTCAGTGATTCATTAAAACACTTTTCTATAACTGGGTCACTTCGTTGTACAGCAGAAAGTGTCAGAACATTGTAAATCAACTTTACTAAAAAAATAAAAAAACCCACTTTGCTATGACTTTTTATGGGTAGAATAGGAAGGATTTTTTTTTCACATCCTTCTAAATACTAACTGAAGTGGAACCTGTTTATATGATTTTAAAAATTATTTGATAAACAAAACTTAAAATCAATGAAACAAATATAAAAAACTCCAAGTCCATGTGCAGGATCTTTGGGTCTCACTTTGGACAAAAAATTAGTCAGTCACCTCCATCCTCTGGGAGTGAAGTTGATAAGGAACTTTTCCTTTCCCTGCAGGTCTTTACACAGACTGTCGGAAGAGTCAGTGGTGAGCCCTCCTATTTAACACAGAAAACTGAGAGCCAGATCCTCAGAGAAAGGGCAAGAATCTGAGCAGAAAAATAAGACTTCTTAACCCCGGGCTCTTGTGCTTGAGAGTGCCATGTGCATGCATAGAATCCCAGAGGAGACATGTTTGTACGTTGTTTATCAGAAGTTCACATTTAACTGAGCACCCTCGTTTTCACTTGCTAGAAACCTGACAGCTCTATTTCCATTGATTGCATAATGCTGACTTTTTGTGTTAAGAGTTTGTATAAGAAGGCATTATGATGACAGCTTTCCCTTCTTTCCAAGTCAAAAGATAAGAGAAAGAAATACGCCTATTTTAACATTCTACTCTTCTCTGTGATCAGAGCTTGGCTGGTTGAGATTTTTGACGTTTAGTGAGATAACTTTCTGATCTTGAATTCTAGGGAAGGATCCAAGCCAAGGTTGTGTGGAACTGGACTCGTTTATTGTACTGTGACCTCCCTGAGGGCAGGAAACACACTCTTCTTACTGATATTCTTAGAAGGGCATTTAACAAAAAATAACATACGCTCATTTAAGGACATTTGGAGAATTATACCAATGTCTAGGAAAGGGATAAACAGTCATTTGACCACTTAAGAAAAGCTTCTTGGAGTTCCGGTTGTGGCTCAGCAGGTTAAGACATAGCATCCATGAGGATTCAGGTCCAATCCCTGGCCTCACTCAGTGGGTTAAGGATGCAGTGTTGCCACAAGCTCAGTGTAGGTCACAGAGGCAGCTCAGATCCCATGTTGCCGTGGCTGTGGTGTAGGCCTGCAGCTGCAGCTCTGATTTGATCCCTAATCTTGATCTTCCTTATGCCGCAGGTAAGCTGCCACCTACGCTGCAGCTGTGGCAATGCCAAATCCTTAACCCACTGTGCTGGGCCAGAGATGGAACCTGCGTCCCGGCAGTGCAGTCACCACTGATCCTGTTGTGCCACGATGGGAACTCCAACTTCTTCGCATCTTGATGGATTCCTTTCATGCTATATAGATGAAAAAGCGTGTGTGTAATATTTTTAGAATCACTGTGTCTCAGGCTCAAGCAGCCAGCCTGTGACCACGGCTCTAGGCATATTTACAGAAACAGCTTTCCGTAATAGCCTGCGAGGTCGCTTTTAAACGCCAACTGCGTGTATGTTCCCACACTCACGCAATTCTGAAGGCCTAAAGAGGACACTCTGCTTTTTGTGTCTTAGTAATTATCACTCAGGACCACTGCTTCTCCGAATGCTACAGGCAATTTCCAACCTCAAGGTTAGAATCTTCTCGATTTCCCTTTGCAGAACCCAGTCTGTTCCAGTCACAGCAGCTGATTGCTTGCATTTTTGCAGCTTTGAGTTCATCCAATAATCAGCTTCACAGCCGCTTGAACTTGCCTTCTCTTGGAAGGGCTGTGTGCATCCCAGGCCAGAGTGGGTCATCTGGACGGATCCATCCGTCATGAGGAAACTTACAAGCTGACGCCAATGAGGAAGATACTGGAATTCTTAGAAGGAGGGCTCGGCCATCTCAACTGTCTAGAAACAGCCCCTGATGTCGCTTGGCTGGGAGATGACTGTTGCCTGCAAACATTTTACTGCTGTGACAAACAGGCACAGCTGGGGGCTCCATGGCCTCTTGCCTCCTGAGTGTCTGTGGCCTTGTCCTCGGCTGGCACGTGGAGTATCCCTTTACAATACTTTGCTTATAATTGATCGATACCTTTATTTGGCAGGTGGCCCTGGATATTTCTTTGCTTTGGAAAAACCCATCCTGACAAAGCTCATCTCTCCACAGATGGTGGATGTTGCGGAACTGTGGCTCAGAAACAAAGGGAGACTCAGAATAGGTGCTTCCACGGGCTAGAAATAGAGCTTACGTTTCCCAAGTCCTGATTACCAAGGAGGCCTGTTTTATAACCCCCCATTCTTCTTCAAATAAATTTTCAAGGAAGCCTTGAACCTCACCGATCCACCTGCTTCAGGGAATTAAAGAAAGTCATTTCCTTACTTGGTCCCACATTCATTACAGCACTGCTTCTCCACCTGCCAATGTCTGAGACGGGGCTGTCTTTCTCCTCTCCCGCAAATCTCTAGCCTGCAAAGGAGACTCTTCCCGCGGGCCCAGCTCTTTCAGAGAAGGGGCTCACACAGAGCGCCGGGGGGCTGTCAGTGACACAGGGATTTCAGAGGCGCCTTTTCCTTCCTAGAACAAAAGGGCCCATAAGCTGGGGATGTGAGCCGGGCTCCACTTCTTACCTTGGAGACCCCGGGTTGCAGCCTCTCTGTGGAAGTGTGGTCAACACAGAGGAAGGAGCTTCTGCTGATATTTTGTGGCTTTTTGTCCACACAGTGTGGTTGAGAAGAAGCATCAGTTAGTGGTCCATGCCTGTCAGTCAGCCTGAGTCTTCCTGCTGCTTCTTTTCCTTCCTCTTTTCATCTTTTTCTTCAAATCCTCTCCTGCACTTCTCCATAAACTTGGTGGGGGGGGCTTCCTTTCACTGAAAACCTCCTTTCAGATTACTGCCTGTATTTAATCATTTTTAGGGTGGTAAGGATGTGATTGAAATGATCTCTGAACGTTAATTAACCCTGACTTTCCATTGGGTCCATCACTCATTACCAGTAGATTGGAGGACATGTGATGCTTGGGGCATCCGCTTGTCGATATTTACAAAACTGGGTGGTGTTCGTCTCAACGGGGGTATGAGGTTAGGTGACTTGAGGCAGCTGTCTTCCCGTCCAAGGAAGTAATTCACAAAGGGTTCAAGCTTCCGTCCCCTTGTGTTCTGTCCAGTAAATCTGCCTGAAGCAATTGGAGTTTTGTTTGTTCGTGGAACTTCTGATGCCAGTTCTGATCTGATGACTGTCTTCCTACATCACCTTATGGCCCCTTCTCCCCATGGAGGCTGGAGCTGGCACTGCTCCCGGACCCCCAGGCTCTGGTCTGTCCCTCCTGCCACGTCCTCTGCACGGGCTCGTCTCTCCTTACCCGGAACTTTTCTAGTCGATTTTGACCTGAGTGTCATCATTTTGCAGCACCTGGCTGAGTGCTGTCGTGTCCAGCAAACCTCCTTCCAGTCGCTCAGTGGGAGGTAGCTGACATCTTTCCAGAGTGGCTGCAGCAGTTTGCATTCTCACCAGCAGGGAAGGAGGGCTCTTTTTCTCCATATCCTCACCAACACTTGTTATTTCTTCTCTTTTAGACAAAAGGTCGTTCTGACGGTGGGAGGTGATAGCTCGCTGCGGCTTTGATTTGCGGTCTCCCGGGTGACTAGTGATGTGGGGCATCTTTTCAAAGGTGTCTTGGCCATCTGCATGTCTTCTTTTGAAACATGTCTATTTAGGTCCTCTGCCCACTTTTTAAACCAGCAGTGTTTGTCCACTGTCTCTCTGTGTTTGTGTCTTTTCATTTGTATGCCCTGTCTTGGAGAGTGGCCTTTTGTAGAAGGTGTCCTGTTAGGTCCAGGGGTATAGTCCCCAGCCATCACCAGAGCTGGGCGCTCCAGGGTTGTCCCCTGGTTGGGCCTCTGCTGTGCTTGGGCTATATGACTGCTGCAGGCATCCTGGGGGGGTGAGGCTAGCCCCCCAGACTGGGAGCCACTGTGGTGGGGCAGCTGCTCCAGCAGAGAAGGGCAGTAGCTGCTTTGGAGGGTCAGCTGGGAGGGGGTGTTGGGGAAGGCAGTCCCCGGGGGGAACATCAGGGAAAGGTGCACAGGGTCAGTTAGTTTGATGGAGAGTGACGGAAATGGTGCCCCCCAGAGATGGGCCAGCTAGTTGCAAGGAGAGTGAACAAAAGCAAAGGACCCTCAGCGCATCTGTTGCCAAGAACGTTCCAAAAGTGCCAACAGATTCCTATCCACCTGGCACACACCTTAAAATTAGTCAATGCCTGTCCTTCTCCTGTGACCCAGGTGCTTTTCCAGCTGCTGCCTCTGCTCTGGAGTTTGTGGGGAGCCCTTTGGATCTAAGTCTTGGCTTCCTACAGCCCTCGGTCTCTCCTGGCTATAAATAAGCCCTGCTGGTTTCCGGAGTCAGACGCGGGGCGGGGGTGTTCATCCTCCCGGTGCAGGTGCCCTGGCTGGGGAACCCAGTGTGGAGCTTGGACCCCTCATTTCTCAGGGGACTCGTGTGGTTGGGATATTCCTTCCACCGGTGAGTGGCTGCCCGGGGGGTGCTGGTTCTGGCTGGACCATGTCTCTGCACCTCCTCCCGGCTCCATGTCCCCTTTCTTTATATCCTCGGGGCAGAAAACCTGCTCTGTTGGTTTTGTTTTAAGATGTAATTGTGTTTTAATATGTAGTCTAGCGTTGGCGTGTCCTGGGAGGGTGTGAGCTCAGAATCTGCCTCCTCCACGCTCTAGACCTGACCTCCCTGTAAGTTGCTCTCCTCACTTTTATATTCACGCTGTCATGTCCTCAATACCTATGAACTTTTTACTCTTTGCTGACCTTAATCTATACGACATAATGTATATATGTCAAGTATACACATGTGTGTATGTAAGATTTGTATTTATTAAGAATTACCTATGATTATAAAATTAACTGTATACTACATATAACTATGATAAACATTTATCATACATATATCTCTTAATTATATATAATTACCTACTTCATTTATAGAACAGTTTTTTCTTTCTCTGAGCAGGTTACTTTTTGTTTTGTTAGTTTTCTTCTCCCAGCATGGTCTCTGTTTTCGCCAAGTTGTTTTTTCTGTTTTTTGTTTGTTTGTTTTTTCCTCTTCTTTCAGGAAGTCTCTCTTTTCCCTGATAGGAGCTTTCTTCACATATCTGCTAATACATGGCTTTCATCTCATAATCAAGAATAGAGGGCCGAAAAGCTGATTGGAAGCTCTGAAATGGGTGAGGCTTGACGGTTCTGACCTGACTAGTGGAGCTGCTTAGGGAAACCACTGGCATCTTATCTTTAGGTCTTTCCTCTTGGGTTCCACTGAATTAGCCAGAGACTCACCTTTCTGTCATGGGATGAGGGCTCTCCTTCCACGGTCTTTTGGGAGCTTGGTCTGGGGAAGTGGGAGGGAGGTGCTCTGTCCTCAGCCACAGCAACGCCAGATCCGAGCTGCGTCTGCGACCTGCACCACAGCTCACAGCAACGCTGGATCCTTGACCCACTGAGCAAGGCCAGGGATGGAACCACAACCTCATGGCTCCTAGAAAGATTCGTTTCCACTGCGCCACGACGGGAACTCCAACCTTTACTTTAAAAGTGTATCTGGAAGGGGCAAATTTGGATGTCTGTGTTTAATCCTCCCTTGAAATCCAGAAGCTGAATGTACTCTGCTCGAATCCCTCCCCCATCGCCACGATTTGCTAAGTGTAGTTTGAGAATGAAGACAGTTGAGGGGGTGACCTGTCTTATTCTTTATTAAAATATATGCATGCATGCAATAAGAAACCCCAGATTATCAAGGAAACAACAGTTCTTCACAGTGGGTACTAGTATACTTATCACCTTAAAATATTAACAGAGAATACTTATAAATCAACAACGGAGAGAATAAAAATTTGGAAATGTTATGTTAATAACTGGAATAGTTACTTCTCCTTTAAAAGTTGTTTGATGACGACTCTTTATTTTTAGAGCGTTTTAGGTTCATAGCAAAATTGAGGGGAAGGGATGGATTTCCCACATACCCACGCCCACACTCACGCAAGCACAGCTTTCCCTGTTATCCGAGTGGTACATTTGCGGACATGTATACACCTACGTCGACCTGTCATTATCACCCCGAGTCTGTAGTTTACGTTATTGTTAACTCTTGATGCTGTATATTCTGTGGGTTTGAACAAATGAGTAATCACATGAATGAATTTTTATGGTATCTTGCAGTATATTCATGCTCCTAAAATGCCTGTGTTCCTTCTGCTTATCCTTCCTTCTCCTCCATCCCTGGCAATCACTGACCTTTCTCCTGTCTCCAAAGTTTTGCCTTTTCCAGGCTGTCAGAGTTGGAATGGTTCAGTGTGTAGACTTCTCAGCTTGGCTTTTTTAACTTAGTGATACGCATTTAGGATTTCCTCATGGCTTTCTGTGCCATGTCTCCTTTCACTTTTATCACCCACTATTTCATGGTCTTGATGGACCACAGTTTATTTATCCACTCATCTACCGAAGGACACGTTGCTTGCTTCCAAATTTCAGGGATTAGGGTTAAAGCTGCTGTAAACATCCCTATGCAGGTTTTCCCGAGGACATACATTTTCCACTCCTTTGGGCAAATACTAAGTACTATGACTGTTGAATCATACAGTAAGAGTATGGCTATTTTTGTAAGAAGCCGCCAAACTGTCATCTAAAGTGGCTGTACCTTTTTGCATTCCGCCATCAATGAGTAAGAGTTCCTGGTGCTCCACATTCTCGCCAGCGTTTATGATGTCAGTCTCCCAGATTTTGGAGTTTCAACTGGTATGCAGTGGTGCCTCATTGTGCTTTTAATTTGTTTGTCCCTGCCGACACCATGTGGCTCATCTTTCATGTGCTTGTTTGTCATGTACATATCGCACGTGGGCTGCCTAGCAAGGCTGTGGCTCACTCCCCTTTTTCATTGAACTGTTTTCTGTATTGTTGAGCTTCGAAAGCTCTTTGTAGACTTTGGAAGGTATGCAAAGCATTTCAAACGATCTTTGATCAGATGCGTTTTCTCCCAGTCTGTGGTTTGTCTCTTCATTCTCTTGACACTTTCACAGAGCAAATTCTTTTTTGTTTGTTGGTTTGTTTCTTTTCAGGGCCGCACTCATGACATATGGAAGTTCCCAGGCTACCAGGGGTTGAATCGGTGCTACAGGTGCTGGCCTACACCACAGACACAGTAATGTGAGATCCGTGCTGCATCTGTGACCTACTCCGCAGCTCATAGCTCATGGCAACACCAGATCTTTAACCCATTGAGCAAAGCCAGGGATTGACCCAGCATCCTCATGGATACTGGTTGGATTTGTTTCTGCTGCACCACAGTGGGAACTCCACAGAGCAAATTCTTATATTTTAATGAAGTTCAGCTTATTAATTGTTGCTGTCATGGACCATGCCTTTGGTGTTGTATCTAAGAGTTATTACTGGGTCATGTAAGTTTTCTCGCATGGTATCTTCTAGGATATTATACTTTTTGTTTATTTGTTACTTTTTTTTTTTGGCTTTTGTCTTTTTTGTTGTTGTTGTTGCTATTGTCTTTTTTGTTGTTGTTGTTGCTATTTCTTGGGCCGCTCTCGCGGCATATGGAGGTTCCCAGGCTAGGGGTCAAATCGGAGCTGTAGCCGCTGGCCTACTCCAGAGCCACAGCAACACGGGATCCGAGCCGCGTCTGCAACCTACGCCACAGCTCACGGCAACACCGGATCGTTAACCCACTGAGCAAGGGCAGGGACCGAACCCGCAACCTCATGGTTCCTAGTCGGATTCGTTAACCACTGCGCCACGACGGGAACTCCTATTTGTTACTTTTTATGAAGGGCATAAGGTCTGTGTTTATATGCATTTTTTGGCAGGTGAATGTCAGTTCTAACACCATTTGTTGAAGAGACTATCTTTTCGTTCCATGTGTTGCCTTTGCTAGTTTCTCAGAGATCAGTCGATTATGTTTCTGTGGGTCTGTCTCTGGGCTCTCTATTCTGTTCTGTTGATCTGGTCATTTGTCATTACCACGTTGTCTTGATTGCTCTTGCTCTGTCGTAAGTCTTGAAGTCATGCAGGGTCAGTTCTCCAACTTTGTTCTTATTCAATGTTGTGTTTACTATTCCGTGTATTTTGCCTCTCCATTGAAATGTTAGAATCATTTTTTCAAGATTCACGAACCCGTTGTGATTTTGATTGGGAATGCATAGAATCTATAGATAAAGTTGGAAAGAAATGACATCCTGATAATACAGAGTCTTCTCATCCATAAACAAGTAACTGGTTATACATGGCCATGTGCACCAGCATTAGGAAGTTCCCAGGCCAGGGATCGAACGCACGTCACAGCAGCTACCAGAGCTGCTGCAGTGACAGCATTGGATCCTTAGCCCTTTGTACCACAGGAGAACTCCCAAAGAGTTGTATTATTAATGTAAAATAATTATGTATTAGAACAAGTAGTTGAACAATTAGCTGATGTTATAATGAGAAACTATTTTTCTCAGAATAAAACCCATAGATGAAATCAGGAAAAAATAAAATTGTGCACATCCACATTTTGCGTCTTCTGTATTCCCAGGTGTTCTCATTACATATCATATATGCCTTTTTTTTTTTTTTTGGTCTTTTGTCTTTTTAGGGCTGCACCCGTGGCACATGGAGGTTCCCAGGCTAGGGGTCTAATTGGAGCTGCAGCCATCGGCCTACACCAGAGCCACAGCAACGCCAGATCCGAGCCCTGTCTGTGACCCACACCACAGCTCACGGCAACACCGGATCCTTAACCCACTGAGCGAGGCCAGGGATCGAACCCACAACCTCATGGTTCCTAGTCGGATTTGTTTCCTCTGCACCATGACGGGAACTCCCTACATGGTTATTTTTTAATACTTTTCTATACTTTCAAAACATTCTACATCGCGTGAATTATATAATAGTAAAAATTGCCTCAACATTTGGATAACAACTTAGAGATTTCAATTGACTGAACTTTTAAATCACAACATGAATGTACACTAGGGTTTTGCAGTTTGAAACCTTAAGTTTCTTACTGAGTAATTCATACTTTTTTCCCTGCTTGAATGTCCTGATTTTTCCACGCAGTGCTATCTGACAAGCACCGTTTTATAGATGGACTCACGTGAACGGTAAATTGTTTTCCTTCCAAAGCAAAGATGAGCAGTGTCTGCACAATTGCCACTTTAGCAGCCCTATAAAATGTCCCTTCCCCTTATTTGTTTTCCTGTCAAGAAAAAGATAAAAGGAAGACATCACACACAGATCACCCTTAAATGCTTTAAGTGCCTGTGGGGACTAAAAGTTTTATTCTCATTTTTAACAACGAGACTCCAACATTTATTAGTAATTCACATTTATTCTAGGCACCATAATTTGTACTAGGAATAAAGAGAAAAAAGACAGTGATTGATCTGGAATGGTTTACCTGGTGAGGTGGGCTGAGACTGCAAAAACGGTTACTAACACAGCGAATGCCGAACAATATCATGATTTGTTTGGTGCCAAGTGTATGGTCTCAGATCGATGGAGTAGGGGCAGGAGCTAGAAGTGTGGGGGTCAAGGCTTGGGAGCTTCCAGATGTGTAAGCTCCTTGGGCGTGTGACCCCTCCGTGTGGATTTCACGCCCCTGTAACAGGTGAAAACACGAGAGCGGGCCTGTCTTCTGCAAGGCTGGACTCAGGGGCCAGCTAGGTGTTTTACTTTTACTTGACCTCAATTGGGCAAACCTTTTGGGATCATGACTCAGCAAAACTGCAAGTGTGTACACGACCCCTGCAAAGCGTGGACGTGGACACCCGTAGTCGCCACCTTGTTGAGGAGACGTGCCTTGGGCTAGAGCGGAGCTGCAGCTAGTTACCTCGAGCCTGAGAGGCTATGACACTTGTCCTGTAAGAGCCCTTAACGTTCTCAGGATCTCCGTGTCCTAGTTGATCAGTCTCTGTTCTGGCAGCAGTGTTACCTGTCTTCAGCGTTGCCTCTGTTTGTGCTGAGATGAATTTGATGATCCAAAGGTGTGCTTTGAAATGCGTTTGCCTTCGGGAATCTGGGAAAGCTGTTGACTACTTTGCATAATAAAGTAAAAGGAAGTTAAATAGGGGAGACTGAAGGGGAGAGCTGTGGGGTGACCTTTCTTTAGGCTAAAGCGATTCTTATTATTTAAATCTTACATAGGCTCCCCTGTGTTACATATGTTTGGTTTTGCGCACGTAACGCTTCAATTACAGAAAGAGGAGGGTGTCTTGCTACAGTGGTCTGTTAGGATGCTTCCTTATTTTTTTTCTCAGTGAAGTTCAGGCTACTTCTTACCCCACAGTTTTAGTGTAACTCTTAAAACACTCAAAATGATTGAGACGTTTTACGGAAGAGTCCCACAAAGCCTCCACCACGTAAATATTGCAGTTAACACGTCACTCTGCTTGGCCATTTCTGTCCATTTCTTTCTCCTGTTGTCAACCCAACTTCTTCTTTTTTTTTTTTTTAACTTTTTGGCCACCCCACAAGATAGGGAGTCCTGGGCCAGGGGTCAGATCTGAGCCGCACTTGGGACCTAAGCCGCAGCTGAGGTGACACTGGATCCTCAGCCCACTGTGCTGGCCGTTGTGTTATTAATTTTTCTATTGATGGCCACCTGGGCTGCCTCTAGGTTGGGGCTCTTAGGCATTAAAGCCATAATGTTCATTCTAGAGTCGTCCTTTTTTTGTGGACATATCTAGAAGTAGGATTGTTGGGTCACCTTGTTACTGAAGGGGGGGTCTGGCTGCTCCCTGCTCTTACGCCAACAGAGGAGAAACGTTATATGTTCCATGTATGGTCACCGCTTCTTTATATTTTAAATATATTTTGTGTTCTTCATTCTGTGCCGTTCTGAACAATTTTTCGTAATCGATATTCATGTGTACTCATTTTATTTGTCTCTGTAGCTAATCCCTTTAATCTATCCACTGCATCCCCGATTTTCACCACATCTTCTCAGTTTTGTGGAGTTCATTTATTAATGTATTTATTTGTCCCAAATCTGCCTGATACCTCACTTGTTTCTCATATTTCCAACTGCCACTTTTATTCAGGGACATAGGTTGAACAATTCACATGCCGTCTCTATTCGTTCTAACAACTGTGGTGTGAATCTTTTCTTGTTTGTTTCCTTTTCTTCAAAACCCCTCTTTCCTTGCATGTTCTATTTTTTTTTTTCTCTTAGTGAGAAAAACCCTTTCGGGAGTTTACCTGTGAGTGGAAATGCTATTTCTTCAGAGCTTGGCTTCTGCCAGCCTCCTCTGTCCCCACCCCCGCCACACTCTGGTCAGTTCAAGTGTTCCTTACAGGAGTACTTTTAAGAATAAGACTGGAGTTCCCATTGGGGCTCATGGGGTTAAGAACCCATCCAGTATCCATGAGAACTTGGGTTCGATACTTGGCCCCGCTCAGCGGGTTAAGGATCTGGGGTTGCCGTGAGCTGCAGTGTAGTTTGCAGCCATGGCTCGGATCTGGCGTGGCTGTGCCTGTGGTGTAGGCCGGCAGCTGCAGCTCCGATTCGACCCCTAGCTGCTAATTTCCATCTGCTGAGGGTGCGGCCTCAAAAGAAAAAAAGAGAAAGAAGGCAAGAGTGCTGAGAAATGATCAAATCATTGTTCAGTGTAGCTTTTCATTTTCTCTCTTTTCTTGGAATTTGGGTCTAATAATCTACCCCACATGTTACGGTATTTTCTAGACTGTGCTGATTCTACTCCCCTCTCCTCTTTTGAAACCACCCGCACCACTTGGGAAAACGGTTGCTTTTCTTTGGCGCCGTGCTTTCCTTATCTGGTGGCTGTCACAGCTTTGTGTTATGATCCACACGTGGGGAACGCAGGCAGAGCTTTGCTGGATTGATTGAAAAGGAGGTGACTCCTATGAGCCATCTTTTGGTTTTCTGTGAGTTTGAACAAGGAAGGCCTTTTTAAACAGAGTTGTGTACTCGTACTTCAGAACCATTTTTTGGACATGAGCATATAAAATGGACAGTGATTCTTCCAGGAAAGAAGCGCGAAAGGAGACCACTGCTTGTGAGAAAGAGCAAGCAGTCTGGTGTGAAGTGGTTCATGGTCTGTCATTGGTTTAGATCTTTGTAGTGTTCCATAGGGGTAGAGTTTATTTAAAGTGGATACTAATTTGGCCTTTTTAGCAAGCCTGCTTTTAATTGCTTTAGAAGTACCAAATGCCTGCCATCAGAAAGAAAATACAGGCCATCAGGCCCTCTGTGAGCATAGCAGGTGCAGGGAACAAAAAGGAGTGGGTGATGTCTAACCACAGACTCAACAGGGTTCAGTTTGTGGTCCTGCAAAGACCGCATATGCATTTGCTCCGGTGGCAAACGATCTCGTCGGGGAGCCGAGTTGCTTCATTGAGATCTTGCATCCATTGCCTTAAAATACCCATCTGGAGAAAGTGCTAATTCTACAGGCAAATAATATAATGGGTGTGAAAATGCGTTTGAAAACCCGTACGTCATGAGACGCATGTAAATTTTCACGATAACCGTTACTTTAAATGCGGTTTTGGTTTCTGAACTCTGTCTCCAGATGTTTTTTTCTTAATATTTCAAATTTAAAACGCAACTATTGACATGGAATGCTTGCGCCTTATAATTTCTGAGTAATGGTCACACCCCAATTTTTCGGTTCAGATTTTCAAGCTAATCCAATGGTCATGTATAGCAATAACAGTTACTTTTTACTAATGTAGTATCATGTTAGTTTCCAGTGTACAACGTATCAGCTCAGTATTCGTATAGCTTTTGGGAAAGATCTCACCTCAATGAGTCTAGTTACCATCTACACACATCGTTTTAGAAAAAAGTTTGGGGGTTCAAATGTTCAAGGCAGTAGAATGATCACCTTTAGCAATAACAGTTATTTTTTACTGCACAAAAATTCTTCACAGTTTTCTCACTGAAGTGTAATTGATTTATAGTGTTTTAATTTTTGCTGTGCAGCAAAGCGATTCAGATATATATATATATATATATATATATTACATACATACATTCCTTTTTAAAGACTGTTTTCTGTTTTGGTTATCTTAGGACAATATAATTCTCTGTGCTATACAGTAGGATCTGATTGTTTACGCCTTCCATGTATAATAGATTACATCTGCAGAAAAATTCTTTATTTTTGCTCTGTCCTAAGAAAAGCTGGGGTGCAGATAGTACTGAAAACCAGCCTTCCCTTCTTTCCCTGTGCTCCAAACTCCACAGCCTGGTTCTGACTCAGCTGCTGCTTGAAGCAGTGGATTATGAGAAAATAAGACACAGTGAGAAAGTTTTGTGTATCAAAGATGTGTGGCTACATAGATTCATGGGTCAATAATTTTTCTCAAGACATTTTCATTTCATCTTCAAGGACACCTGGGATTGGGAGAGTTGAGTAGAAATTCTTTGTGGTTCTAGGAGAACCTAGATATTTGGTAATTCTTCTATTCTGCCACAGAGCCAAGCTTTAAGTACAGCTTTAGTTTTCTGTATTACTTTTCACAGCTCCTGCCAAGGTACCATCTCTTTGACTTAAGAATAGTTGGGAGCCAGGAAAAGGTGCTTGTTTTATTTAAGCAGTGTAGTATTTTATTTCTATCTCCAAAGCTCTTTTTTACAGCTTCAGCTTATCTCATTCCCCTCTCGTCAAGTCACTGAGAGGAGAGAATTCCACAAAAACTCCTGCCTTATTTGCTTTCCTTTCTGACTCACAGGGTAATGTGCTTAGTCACTAATGGGAGAGGCCAAACGGAATCAAATTCAAGTTCTGATTACACACGATCATTGCTCACGTACGAGGGTCATCCGGTAGTTTGGGGAAGTGAAGCAAAACAAACCAAGCCTTCCATGAAATAGTGACTGGCTCTGGTTATATCCAAGCTTGGGCGTTCTCGAGACATAGAATCTTGCAAAAGATCCTTTTTCTGTCTGAACTATCTTTCTCTTTTCTATGGAATAGAGTTGCTCTGGAGTTGCGTCATTATTTAGTTTTTTTAAAAGCTCACGTACATCGTCTATTAGCGTCTGTCAAATATTAGGTATACAACTCATGCTAATGTTTTGTCCGGTTTTCTGTATTAGAAAATGGATACTGGAAACTCATAGCAGGTATCACAATCAAGTAGCTGTGCTGCCTCTGCTTATAGACCTGGTGATAACTCACTAGCCTCCATGAATGTGTTCTAAGCCCTCCGAGCAGAGAGGTCTTTCTTAGGTTGAGTTGAAGAGGCAGAGGAGCGATAGGCAGGGGCCACATGCAATCTTAGATTTTGCTTCCCTGTGTGTTGTGGTATTCCCCCACCCCACTGCCACCCCTGCCCGGTAAGAAAGGGCAGGTGGCTCACAGACTCTGGGATAACACCCAACAGTCCCTCCTGGGTCTCATGCCCATTGGTATTTTTCTCACTTTGTGTGAGGGAAGGGTTTATAACTTAGGTTTCTCCAATAGGATATGAGAGGTGATGTCACTTCATGACTATGTTTGGTAAGATTGTAAAGGGTGTCTTTCTGGAAGAGTCTAGACTATTCAAATGAATAGTGTGTTTGTAATCATTCGAGTGAACAGAGTGAGCTTTCCTGTCTCCCCTCAGTTTCTTTCTTTCTTTCTTTCTTTCTTTCTTTCTTTCTTTCTTTCTTTCATTGGCCATGCCCACAGCAAGCAGAAGTTTCTGGACCAGGGATTGAACCAGAGCCATAGCAGTGACAACGGTGAATCCTTATCTTCTGGACCACCAGGAAACTCCTCCCCTTGGAGGAGCCTTCCCAACATGGCTGCCTTCACAGGTTTGGTCCTGCACCATCCCTGCCTCCCAGCTACTTGCCCTCAGCTCTGGAATGAAAGTTTCTCTCCCCTCAGTGCTTCTGTCTCTGTCTCCAGCTTTGGCATCACAGTTTATTGACGTACTTGAGGCTGACTTGGCTTTACCAAATACTCCTGGCATGCTTCCTAACTGTGGCTGAGCATTTCTTGAATGGACTCTGAAGATTAAAACCCTGTGGCTTGACCTCTTAAAGCCTGAATGCCTTAAAGCCTCCTAAAGATCTGTCTCATGGGCAGCCTCAGTGGGTCTGGCTGGCAATGCCCATCCCCTTTCTAGTTTTGGTTTCTGTACTGCAGCGATAGATGTAAGAAACGTTACAGGTTTTTTTCAAGTAGGTGCAAGCAAAAACAAAACAAAACAGTTACTTCTCCCTCACCCAAATTAGTGCAGAGGGAATTTCATCCTCATTAATTTTCATCTTGTCGGCTTTGCCACTGCCTATTAAGGTCATTTGAAGATGCTGGCGGCCAGTAAGTTTTCTAATTATCCTGGCTTTTGTCCGCTCCAAAAAATGATGAATGCGCTGCCCAAATATTCAGCGACATCAATGATACATTTATAGGACAAATCAGGACCAAAGATAGAGTCTTCTTCTCTAATGCAGTATTGTTTTACGAGGTAGTTTCTTCACAGAGGGTAAAGCAAACGTAACTGGAAGAGTTGCTCAGTTAATGGGAGAGCTTGAAAGACATTTAAGAGTCTTGTGTTTAAGAGATTAAATCCAAGTACATTGTTTCTCTTCCATTACCATCCGTGATGATTAGGTGTTTTATGCTTTAGTCTTGGACGGAATGGAAGATCTTAGAGTAGACACAACTTGCAAAGGCACGTGATGGAAACTGTCCCTTATGGGCCACCATTACTGCCATGTGCTCGCTTTTAGCCCAGTATGAGCCTAATGCTCCGAGTTTACCTTAACTGCTGATGGTCCAGAGAGAGATGAATGCACTCTACTGAAAGAAGGAGGGAAAGGCTCTCCCTGCTCCCCCTGCACGGCCATCAAACCCTGGGACTACCCGTCCACATGTGCAGGGGATGCTTCATCCATCTCAGGATCTCCAAGGAGCACCTGCAGTGAAAGATGCTCATTTTACTGGACCGGTCACACGTCTCCGCAGCCCTTGATGGAGATGCCCACCATCTTTACTGCAGGCCGTCAGGCAGCAGTACCTCTTAGCCTTCCACGTGCAGAGCTAGATTCAAACCGAGCCAAAGGGAGAAAACGCTATAGCTTGTATTTTCAAACCTATTCCTTGACTCACTGGTTCTTAAGCAACAAAACAATTTTCCTCCTGACTGGTGGGTTTTCAAAAGGATTGGCAGTGGCTCAGTCTCATCTGGAGAAGGCTTGGATGTGTTGTAACCGTGTGTCCACTTTTCGCGGGGCAGTACTATGCAATAATAATCATTCTGGTTCCCATTTGCAGAAGGCATTGTGCCAGGCTTGAAGCTGATTACCCGATTTCTTCAACACCCGCAATTTCCTTATAATGTAGGCATTAGCATTTTTCTCTTCAAAACATGGATAAGTGCTCAGGATGTGAGTTCAAGGCCCAAAAACATGAAGATAATGTCCATTTCATACATATTTAGGTAAAAGGAGCCAAGCTTAAAGGAGGGATAAAGGTGGGCAGAGGCTCTAAAAATCCTCAAGTCAGTTGAAAGACAATGACAGGAGGACACGCATTGTTGGAATGGAAATGTACACATGGAGTAAATTAGTCAGGGGCTGACGTCAGTAGTTGTCTATTCATAAAAGGATAAAAACATTTATAAAGATATAAGCATGCTGCTGAATTTTGAGCATGTTCGAAATCTGATCCCAGCCCCTTCTTGCTTCTACTTTTTTTTTTTTGTCTTTTGTCTTTTTAGGGCCCCACCTACAGCACGTGGAGGCTCTCAGGCTAGGGGTCCAATCAGAGCTGTTGCTGCCAGCCTACACCACAGCCACAGAAATGCCAGATCCGAGCCATGTCTGTGGTGACCCACACCACGGCCCATGGCAACGCTGGATCCCCAACCCACCGAGCGAGGCCAGGGATCGAACCCTCAACCCCATGGTTCCTAGTTGGCTTCACCTCTGCTGCAACACAACAAGAACCCCCCTCTCTGGCTTCTTAGTCTTTGAGCAAGTGTACATGAAAACTACAGGGGTATGTGCATGCTCACGTGTGTGCAGGAGTCAGATGGGACCAATGTTCGGTTTGGTTCAGACCACAGAAAGCATCTGAGTCAGGCATGCGTACTTCATCTGTCCTCCTCAGCCAAGAGCAGAATCTCTCTCCCCAGTTCTGCACGTTTTTCAGGAAAGGGAAGAAGTTATTCCCTAACCAAGCATCCCAAACTCTAATTGCTTCTTCTAAGGTTTTATTAACCTTAAACCAAATATGACTCTTTCCAACTGGCACATAAAAGCTGGCAAGATTCCCCAGAAGCTTCCTTGTGAAACCAGATGCCTTTAAGGCTATGATCCATTGATTCATTGGCCCCAAGGCTTCATACCTCACTGTGTCCACACCCTCTGCCTTTCCACTCTGGCTTTCCTCCCTCAAAGGCAAAGTCTGGCTTTGGGCTGCATCTGTGTCTAGTTTTGGCCCCTGGAGTCCCAGCCCAGTGTACTCAGGAGGGGGCTTCTGCACAACTGGGAGGGCTCTTTTGAGCTTCTGCTGAGGCCCTAAAAAGAACAGAATCTGATAGCCTGCTGGTCCTGCCTGGTGCATGAAAGACATATAGGCAAGAAGTAAACACTTAGATTTGTATGGCATTGAGATTAGGAAGATGTTTGTTACACAGCAAGAGCTGACTGTTACAAACTTTAGAGTGCTTTCCAGGACCTGGTCCTTCCTCATTCTTTTCCTTCGCCTCCCATTGCTTGGCCCCTGGAAATTTTTCTTCTATTGACTCTCATAGGCTGCCACCTCCTGGAGCACACTGTGTTCGTCCATGTGCTTTCCCTGCCAGCCCGCATGCCCAGAATGATATTCTTCAGATTTCAGTCTGCCTGCTCCTCTAAGAGAAGATGATAACCTCAGGCATTAAGAGAATGGCTCTGGGAGTTAAATGGCCCTGCACGGCAGGCACAGACCAGGCCGTGAAAGCTTGTGTGCACCTACTTGCTCTAACCTCAGTATTCTCATCTGGAAAGTGTGGCCCACGGTATCCCAGGAGGTTTTTATGCATAGCACCCGTGCGTATATTATTTGTTATGCTGCTTTAACCTGCTCGAGATGACTTGTTAATTGAATTTATTATTAGCTAATGGAATTAGCTACATTGCTAAGGTTTTTTTAAGTGTAAAATCAAAGGGGTCATTTTCTCTTGGGAGCTGCTCTCTCCCTTGCTCCTGTTTTCTGCATCCCTTTTCTCCCCAAATGAAACTCACTGCACTGAGTTGGAAGCAGGGCAACCTAAATTCTGTAGGAAGGGAAAGCGTTCTCAGTACAAACCCGCCCTTCCTGGGGGTAAACTCCATGTTGTATTTCAGCCTCTCCCTCCTCGTTCTTACTGTGCTTTCTTTCTGCCTCTTAGAACCAGGAACATTGTTCCTTCTTGCGTGTTTTCTTCCGCTGCAACATGATGGACGTGATTATTCATATGTAGGAGGAAACAAATGCAGCTTGTTTTCTTCTGGGAACCAATAAACCTCGACGCTATTAATTTAGCCTGGAGAAGAGGAGTTTAAAAAGCTTTTCCCTTTTTGATGATGCATTTCTTGTAATTTTATTGTGCTACTTTTGGGAAATAACACGAGAGTCCTCTTGTGGCTAATTTAACACCTGTTCTAGGATGGAAAAGGTCTTTTTTTTTTTTTTTTCTTCTCTCTTTCTCTGTGTATCAGTGCATTAATTACATAGCTTTTCTAAAGAAGAAAAAATAAGAGTAAATGTATTTTGCAGCAATTACCAAAAACCAGATTAAATGTCACTTCTGCGTAGTCCTGCACGATTGAAGCGTTTTCTGGAACCGTGGCTTCAGAAGGCAATGGACTCCCACATACTGGGTTTACCTCTGACAAGTTCTGCAAGCATTTGCTGCGAGTTTCCGGGTGTACGTTGTGAGGAACTTACTACTATGTTTTCCATATGCTTTTGATATAGCTGCGACGCAAAACAACAACAACAACAAAAAAAAACAGCTGCCATTCTGAGGTCAAAGAAATATAATTTGGACAACTGCGTATTCACTTTGTAAAATTTAAAACTATCCTTACGGCATCTCAGTTTTCTCACCCGCAGAATGGTAGTAATAACGGGGACAGCGGAAACTTACTGTGGGGTTCACCATACAGGCTCCAAAATATGCGGGGTCCTATTATTTGCATAGTAGCTGTTTGGCTGAGAGCCTGGTGGAGCACAGTTCTCTGTCACTGTAGGGACACAAGCTGCTGGGGTGGCCGTCCTCAGCTGAGACCCAGCTCGGCTACCAGCTCTACTCACTGTGTCCCCGAGAAAGCTACCTGCCCTCGCCCCGTGTTTGTCAGCCACCAAGAGGGGCAGTGATCCACCGAGTCTGTAAGGTTATCGGAGGAGGAAAATGGGTCAGCGTGTGTAACTACCCATGGACGGTGCATTCCTTTTTTCTTTCTTGTTTTTAAAACCAAATACTACTTTATTTTAGTAAACAATTTTTTTATTAAAGTATAGTTGATAAAGTTTTTTTTTTCTTTTTTCCTTTTTTTTTTTTTTTTTTTCCTTGGTTGCCCCACAGCATATGGCATTCCCAAGCCAGGGATCAGATCCAAGCTGCAGTTGCAGCGATGCCAGATCCTTTAACCCACAGGGCTAGACATCAAACCCAAGTCCTGGCGCTGCAGACATGCCACCAATCGCATTGAGCCACAGCAGGAACCCCACCATTCTTTTTTTTTGCCTTTTGTCTTTTTAGGGCTGTACCAGTGGCATATGGAGGTTCCTGGCGAGGGGTCCAGTCGGAGCTTAGACGCCGGCCTACGCCAGAGCCACGGCAATGCCAGATCTGAGCCGCGTCTGTGACCGACACCACAGCTCACAGCAATGCCAGATCCTTAACCCACTGAACAAGGCCAGGGATCGAACACGCAACCTCATGGTTCCTATTCAGATTCGTTAACCACTGCGCCACGACGGGAACTCCAGCCCCTGTTTTCTTAATTCTGTTCTGCCACGTGGGCCTCTTTTGCACAAGCTGTGAAATGACATTTAGCACAGACAACCAAACCTACCTGCCTCAGGTGGACTGTAGTTTGGTGGGACAGAAAAAAATGTGGATTGGGAGCCAGGCAAACACATATCTGCGCTGTTTGCAAATCACCTCCCTTTTCTGAGCCTCAGTTTCTGCAGCTACAAACAGAGACGGCACCGCTGTGCCGCGCGGATCCTGAGACTGTTGGCCACGGGCGGGAGAGAGGGCAGGCGTGAGAGCACAGGACAAACACGAAGTGGATCTAAGTACACGGTGGCTCGTGCCTCTGCTCTGTGGGTCGGGTGTGGGTGTAGACAACACGGACTCCTTACTGGCAGCCTCCAGCTCCTCTGGCAGATCGTCTGCGCCCACCGTGCGGGCGCCGGAGGGAGCCTCAGGCCCTGCTGGATGGCGCAGGGGCCCCTGTGCTCCTCCAGGATGGAGCGGGACTCATTCAGTGCAGTCGGCGCTCTCCGTGTGAATTTTTTTTTTTTGTCTTTTTGCCATTTCTTGAGCTGCTCCCGCGACATATGGAGGCTCCCAGGCTAGGGGTCGAATCGAGCTGTAGCCACAGGCCTACGCCAGAGCCACAGCAACGCGGGATCCGAGCCGCGTCTGCAACCTACACCACAGCTCATGGCAACGCCGGATCCTTAACCCACTGAGCAAGGGCAGGGACCGAACCCGCAACCTCATGGTTCCCAGTCGGATTCATTAACCACTGCTCCACGACGGGAACTCCTCTCGGTGTGAACTTAAACAGAAAGTAGACTCAGACAACAGCTATTGGAAGAGGGGCGGTGGTCCCGGCTGGGAGGGGCCGAGGCTGGGGTCCAGGGAGGTCAGGCAGGACCAGGCTGGGGTACCACCACCCACTTGACCATCACCAGGCGCGCTCTGCCGCCGCCCGCCTTCATCTCTGCAGCCTGGGCAGGGCCCCCCTTGCTGGGGCTCAGATGGCAGCTCTGTCCCACCCCGGGCTGCCTCTGAGTGGGAGAGGGGCTCTCTGCTCCGGGATGGCCTTTCTAGAGAGAGGAGCCTGCCTCCCCCAAGGCGACCAGGGAGATGGGAAGGGGGGGTTCCGGTCCCAGGGGGCCCACATGGACACATGTCCAGACTCCTGGGTTTAGGGAGTCTCATATGTGTGTGAGTGTGTGTGTGTGTGTGTGTGTGTGTGTGTGTGTAAATGAGCACAGCCATGTATGGATCGTGGCAGAAACAAGTATCCATTGTGTCCAGTCACTGGCTTCCTTAGGTTTGTCCATTAAATGGCATGAATTGGACATTCTTACGCCTTCTAACTGGCTTACTTCTGGGGGGTCACCCTAAAGGAAAATTGTAATGACTGACGAAGGGGATCCTTTCCTGGACGGGCTTCCTTGTTGGTTTTCTAGGTGATGACATAAGGAAGGAGGTGGCCACAAGCTTACTTCTCCTGTCACCTACTGTCACCCCACTGCCACAAGCTACCTCTCCTGTCACCACAGAACTGTCTCCCACCGGCCTTGGCCGTGTCATCCCGGGGCCTGTTCTGGTCCACACTCAGTCTAGTGGCCAGAATGGCCTGAGACCCCTTCCTCATTTCTTCCTGGTTAATTCCTACTTAATCAAATGCCACCTCCTCTCTGGAGCCTCCCCTGATTGCCCTTATCCACATGCCTGTGGCAGCTCTTGGTTCCCCTGTGTATGTAGGTGCTGCCTTCTTTGATTAGGAATTTTTCAAAAGCTGAAAAGTCACGCCTTCCCGTCTGTCTCAGGGTCACACCCCTGCTAGTCACCCTGCAGAATAATTCACATTCAGCTGGGCACACTAAATCTCTTAGTTAATTATGACCAAGGACAGCCTTCTTAACTGCCAGGCACCTTGCCTTCCCCCAGGGCCAACTGCGGAGCTCCCCGCCACCCTCTCTGAGGATCCCAGCCCCTCCCAGGCTCCTGGCCGCCCATCCAGTCCCTTGTCATTTTGAGATTCTAGACTCTGCAAGCAACAAGGTAATTTGGCAGCTAGAGGCCAGTGTCCCCCCCCAGGGCCCTCTGCTTCCTTTCCGCCTTCATGCAAACGTTTGCACTTGCTGACACAACTTCCACTTAGCGTTTATTTCTCTTTTTACCAAATGAGGTAGTTACTGCCTCATTTGCATACCAGACTCACGCCTGGAGATGCGTCCACAAATCACAGCCATTAATACTGCCACACACTCCATATCACCTATCTACAAAGCAATTTAAATTTATTAACTAAGGCAGCTAATTGGTAAACAAGTGGCAGCCACCATCACCACTGTTCTTGAGAGCAGGGATGGAGCCGGGGAGGCTGAGCCATTCAGCCTGAGCCATTCAGCAAAAGAATTGCAGAAGGAACGTTTGCACCAGGCCTGCTGGCTCTCAGCCCCCCAGTTAGGCTGCTGGCAAGGGCCAGGCTGCAGGAAGGAGGGAGGGCAATTAGCTATGCAAATGAAGTCATTACATCCTCAATAGCCTCACCCCATGCGCCTTGGTTGGCCAGGGCCAGCCCAGGGAGAGCCAGGTCTTGAAGGAGTCTGTTACCAGGCTGGGAAGGACTGTGCCCCACCTCCAATCCACTGACTCTCCTCCGCCCCCCTGGGTGTGCAGAGAACATGCAAAGCCTCAAAGTCCCTTTTGTCTGAAGTTACATTCTCCTGTCATTTGGGTATGAAAGGTGCTGTCCCTTTGAGGAAAGCAGGTTAATCACTTAACAGGTCTTTGAAACAAAATGTTGGTTCAGCCGCTGTCCAATGGGCTTTGGGGGGAAAAGTTAGAAAAGACAGGTCTCTTCCCTTAGGAGAATTATCCAGGGGGCAGCTTTCTGTGTGTGGAAATCTTTTACTTTCCCAGGGCAACTCCAGGAGGAGTGGCTGTTTTTATTTCTAAGCGGCGGCCAGGAGAGATGAAGAAGCTTGCCCAGCAGCCAAGGCAGACGTGAACATCTGGAGATGTAGACGCAGGTCTGGGCGATTCAAATCTGGTGTAATTTTAGTGAGCAGCCCATGAGCACAGAAAAGCACACAAATCAGACGCGATGCATTTTCACAAAGTGAAAACGCTGATTATCCCACACTGGATGCACGTCACTCGTTAACATTCAGAGAGACACTTTCAGGGCACTTTTATGGGGTGGTCACTGTACTGGAGACTTTTTTGGGGGGATCAATGATTTATTTTATTTAATATTGGATTCTAGCTGATTTACGAGGTTGTCTTAGTTGCAGGTGTACAGCACAGTGAGTCAGTTATGCGTAGACACAAATATATTCTTTTTCAGATTCTTTTCCCATGTGGGTTATTATAGACTATTGAGTAGATTTCCCTGTGCTATACAGTAGGCCCTTGTTGGCTATCAGCTTCATATATACTAGTATGTATGTGGTAATCCCAAGCTCTTAATTTATCCTTCCCTTACTCCCTCTCCCCTTTGGTAACCGTAAGTTGAGTTTTCTATGTCTGTGAGTCTATTTCTGTTTTGTCAATAAGTTCATTTGTATCATTTTTTATAGATTCCACATCTAAGTGATATCATATGGTATTTCTCTTTGTCTAACTTACTTAGTATGATCATCCTTAGATCCATCCGAGTTGCTGCAAGTGGCATTATTTCATGATTTTTTATGGCTGAGTAATATTCCATTGTATACATGTACCACGTCTTCTTAATCCATTCCTTTGTCAATGGGCATTTAGGTTGCTTCCATGTCTTGGCCATTGTAAATTGTGCTGCGATGAGCATTGAGGTGCATGTATCTTTTTGGATTTTTATAATGAGGACTTGCAAGCCGAGGGAAGAGCAAAGCCCATATTAGAAGGAGCAGAGATACGCGTGTCTTTCTGGCTAGGTGACTGCTCCTGTCTTGCGCTACCCTTCACTCTCTTTCTCCCACTCTCTACTTTTGGAGATGCTCAGCTATACTCACAGTGTAATTCATATTTTGGTCCTATTCTCATCTTCCTGGATACTCCAGGAGGTCAGCTACTTCCTCCCCATTGATGGACACATCTGGAGGAAAGAACTACACTGCCCACGGGAGATCAGACACCGCGTGGAGATCCTCGTGGTGTGTGGTTGCCTGTTGTCAAGACATAAGACTGGGAATAAGACGTGAGCTTAAAAGCACGTAGATCAGGTGTAGTAGGAGACACAGAGCAGCTGAAAGAGAAAAAAGAACTGAGAGAGAACCTGAATGAAGTTAACGTGAAAACGGAACCTACAAAGCATTCATCACACCAGGTACAGGCAGTGAGAGCGGCACACCTCACAATTAGCTGGTTTTCGGTGGGAGAAGCCGGGGCGAGGGGGGGCAGTCCCAGCATCTCTTCTCTTAGGAGCCCCCTGGCTTTAGTCTCCTCGCTCCACACTAGAGTTGTGATTGGATGAGCTCTCCCTTGACTTGCAGCTCTAATCTTGTCTTGTTTGCCAGGATGGGTGCTGAGCATGGCAGTGACCATGGAGGTAGGGGGAGGGGAGGGTCAGGGCACTGACTCCGTCCATTCCCACCTCTG
The DNA here is from genome assembly GCF_016906955.1 of Phacochoerus africanus. NCBI lineage: Eukaryota > Metazoa > Chordata > Mammalia > Artiodactyla > Suidae > Phacochoerus > Phacochoerus africanus. The sequence goes on along the minus strand of NC_062554.1, from coordinate 135,220,422 downwards.
CACGGCATCCTTGCTCTGCGGCTGGCCGGCCCTGGGTTTTAGGGCCAGTTATTTAGACCTTCTGTTCCTGTGGTACTTCCTCTGTAAAAATAAAGACAGCGAGAGTAGCTTCCATACAGTGTTTTTTGACTTAAAAGAACAAATGTGTAAGAAACATCTAGAGCAGTGCCCGGAGGCTGAGGAGGCCCCTATGAAAGTCTGTGTTATTGCTGGACTCGTGGATCCTGCCATCCAAGGCCTCTGCGGGAAGGGCTGTGACATCCTGGTTTGCGGCCGACTTCCCCGGGCCCGGCGTGTGGTTGGTACCCGGCCTGCGGTGGAGGAGAGGGTTGATGGGAGGAGGATACAGGGACCAGACTTCATCTCAGGGCTCTGTTGATGTGTCCACCAGGACCCCGTTATCTCCTCGGTTTATTCCTTTGAGCACAGTTTATAGAAGGACTTTTGCTGCATCTTCCCTTAACCTTGGAGTAACCCATGTTTTTCCATGAAGCACAGACCGGATCTCTTGGTAAAGTGAGCAGAATTAGAGTGGGGTCTTCATTTATCAGCATCTGTGGCTGTGTTCCCTGGTTCTCCCTGGCATTTCCCGCATTGTACCATCGCCCAGGAAGGCGGCGGGGATGGTGGTTGGGGTGAGCAGTGAGCTGGGAGCTGGTGGGAAGGGTTTGTGCTGACCGGGCAGGATGGAGGCGTGTTTCTAGACCTGAGTATCCCTTTGCAACACTTGTTTGGGTGTGGATGTTGCATCCCTCCAAAGGATGGATGCTGTGGATGCTGGGGCCTCTGCCTAAAGCAAAAAGTTAGGCACTGCTTTTCAGCATTCCTTCCAGCAGCTGCTCTGTCTCAGTGAGACCTGGACTGAATCTGATGGGTGTTCTGGGAATAATGATAAAATCATAAAGTCCAGCAAGCAATCACATTGAAATAAAATCATGGCCACCCAGGAATAACTAAGCAGGGAAGTGTTAGCCTGGGTGAGAACATCAGACCCCTTGTCTGATCTCTCTCTCGCGGCGGAGAGCAGACCATCTTCCTTGATCTTTGCTTTGCAGATTAATTTTTTGTTATTAAGGAGATAAATGGTACACAATCAACACTTCAATCTGGGTAATGTTGAAAGCAGCTGATTAATTTAAAATGAAAGAACTGCACTCAAATGAACTTACCCTGCAAGGAGAGGCTCATGTATCATGAAGAAAGAATCAGATTAAGATGGGCAAGCTTTGTAATAAAACTAAAGCACCAGGCATCTGGGAATTCAGCCAGGGAGATGCTTGTGGCTCCAGTTTTTCAAGAGAAAAAAAATAAAATAAAATTATAGTGTCCCATAAGAGGTGTTTCTGTTAGGGAGGGTTGTAATGGCTGATGAGAATGAAATTTCTCAAAGAAGGAGATATATTAATATTTCTTTGTGAAGTTTTAAATTTATTATGGCGTGGCTTAGTGAGTTAAGGATCCAGCATTGTCACTGCTGCGGCTTGGGTCACTGTTGTGGTGTGGGTTCAAACCCTGGCCTGGAAACTTCCGCATGCCACGGGCTTGGCCAACAAACAAACAAACAAACCAATAAACAAAACTATTTCTTGGGAATTCCCTGGTGGATGAGCAGGTTAAGGATCCGACATTGTCACTGCTATGGCATGGGTTTGATCCCTGGTCTGGGAACTTGCACATGCTGCAGGTGAGGCCAAAAACAAAAAAATTTATTATGATGCGTATACATGAGGCTTGTTCGCTAATCTTTGTGCAGGACTGTTTACATGAAGGGAGCTTAATAAAGCTGAGTAGAACATTCCAAAAGAGTGAGAGACGATAAACAATGCTTTATTAACAAGTCACAGAGAGAACCGATATTATGGGTGCCCTTGTGAATAGGTTAGGTCTTAGGTATCGGTTTATTTTTTCTTTTTTTCTAAATACAGGAGATATCGCTCCTGTAAAGCGGTTGCTTTGAGAGGCTATACATATTCATTAAAATGTGACAAACTTTCTTTGGAATCTGTTGCTAGCATGTGCTGTAATTTAAAAACTAACATGTACTCTCCTTCCCACCAGTAAAAATATATCCATTTGCCACGGACGGGCACTCTTGATATTTTCATGTTTTCCTTTGTCCTCACCACTCCCATATGCGCTGCTTTTGTTATTTGCTTTATGTAAATATAATCGTTGTAATTAGACTTTTACTTCAAAACAGATCAGTCTGATATAAATAATTAGTCAAGTCCATGACCCTGTGCCCCGCGAATACATTTGTGCTGGTTGCAGTAATTGAGTAATAAACTACCGTCTAATTAGCAATTCCTCTGCTGGTGGACTTTCCCCCCTCATTTTCTCTCCTATAAATCAGCCTTCTCACCAGTGCGTAGTCTGCTTTAGCAGATGCGTTCTACTTTGGAACCATCCAGAAGACGTTCATACTCACGTGTGGCTTGTCAAGTGTTTGAGCAATTTTAGCCACTTCTTTCCACGTTAGTAGGCCGCTGGTAGGTGGCCTTCTCCTGCATATACACTGCCCTAGGCTCACTGGGAGCAGCCTCTCCTGTGGAACGTTGTACACCAGCCGCTAGGATGGGTGAGATTAGAAGGCCGTCACGTAAGAGCAGAGGCGTCAGAGCTGCGAAGCTTTGTGGAAAGTGGAGGCTGGATGGTGCTGAGGGATGAAGAGGTTCTGTTTGCTTTCTCCAGATCCATGCCACCTCTCTCCTTGGGGGTGGCTGTCATGGATCCTTAAGTGGGTAGACCCCTCTCCCACCAGGAGGGTCCCCGTTGAGTCTAGGGCAGTAAGGTCCCCAACCTTAGTGACTGGCTGGGATTGGGCTCCTGGCTTGAGATGCTCCCCATGTAGTGAAGCTGAGGACATTTGATAGCAGTTATAACAGGGACAAACCGTTTCCCAGCCATGAGGCTCAAAGCCCCAGTAAGCTGACAGCCGTCGTTTGAGAGCAAAACTCAAGAGTCTAGAGCTAAAGCAATCACGGAGAAATAGCTGTTGCACCAGTATCAAGAAGACTGGCATGGGAGTTCCCATTATGGCTCAGCGGGTTAAGAACCCAACATATTGTCTGTGAGGATGTGGGTTAGATCCCTGGCCTCCCTCAGTGGATTAAGGATTCAGCATTGCCACAAGCTACAGCATAGGTCATAGATGTGGCTCAGATCCGGTGTTGTCGTGGCTGTGGTGTAGGCTGGCAGCTGCAGCCCTGATTCAACCCCTAGCCCAGGAACTTCCATGTGCTGCAGGTGCTTCCCTACAGAGAAAAAAAAAAAGAAAAAAAAAAAGACTGGAATGACACCTGTGAACCTCTGAACCTTTCCATCACTGGGTTGATGGAACTTCTTTACGTAAGGTTGCTTTTCGTCCCTGCCCACTGGAAAGATCTTAATGCAGCGGGAATGCTGGGTTAGGCTGGCCGAGGAAAAGGAGAGGTATTGGAAGACAAAGAATGGAGCAGTAGCCACGGGATAGAAGAAGGGCTGAAGTCACACCTAAGCAGACAGTCCCCACCCACGACCGGGAGACAGAAGGAGTAAGGACAATGCCTAGGTCTGGTCTTGCTGTCCCTTGTAAGAAACTGAAGCTCAAAGAAATAAATCCCCCATTCCAAGTGAGAGCAAGGAAGCCAGGAATCGAGCCTGGTGGATTCCCTGCTTTTTTGTTGTTGTTGTTACAGTTTCACCTCAGCACCTTTTACAGGAAGCCCACCTGTCTGGCTCTACGGGAAGGTGTAGAAAATCCCTCTGCAATGGGTCTTTGGTGGGTTTATGGTGAAATCCTCTTTCAAGACTGTCTCTTTCACTGGCAAGACTGGAAAGTTGATGTTCAGACACAAAGTTGAATGTGATTTCTTCAGGGCTCCCATTCGGCTAGACGTTAGGGACTTTCGTGCATGTGTGTCAACAAGGGAGCTGACCTGTCCAGTTGCAAGATCTTGGCTTGTCTTTTGAGTTATGCTAATGTAAGCAGCCTTCTAAGGGTGACCGCAATGGGCACGTGTTAAATCTCATGTAATGCAAAGTTGGCAAATACTTTATGGGGAGAAAACTCAGGATTTTATATTCTCCTTTCATTAAACAAACTGGAGATCGGGGTGAGCCCTGTAACCCTGACATCGGTGGATAGAAGGACAGAAGGATAGAGGCTAGGTTGGCCTCTGTGTCCCTAGAATGCTGGCAGCGGGTGTTCTGTAAAATGCTTGCTGAGTGAGGAAACAAGGGGATTCTTAGGAGGAAACTTTCATTCGCTCTGCTGGCTTCTTCCTGCCTCAGCCTTCACGCAAGGGGCTAAAACTCAAGTGCGTTTTTCTGGGAGAGAAAAACAGAAAAACACTGATGACATGTTTCTGTTGTACTGTTATCCTTGACACACAGCCGTTGATTTGGATTGACTTGTTAGGGAGACTTGAGATACTTGTGCCTGCAGCAAACTTCAACTCCACTCCGGCCACAGAGGTGTCAGGGGGCCACTGTGATGTGTAGACATTGACTCTCTGAATGGGGGTTCAGCTACATCCACTTGAAATACTGGTCTGTGTGAGTAAGAGGCAAGAAAGGGAACCAAGAGCAATTTCGCATTTATGATGGGCCAGCCACAGCACGGTAGGATTTATAGGCATTACCTCATTTTGTCCTCACACTCATCCCACGAAGAAAGCACTATAACCGCCATTGTCCAGAGGAGGAAAAGGAGCTTCTGGAAGGAGAAGCAGCATGGCTGAAGAGTAGCGGCACAGGATTGAAACTCCCACTTCTGCATCCAGAGCCATGCTCTGCACTTTGCACCATTCAGCATACCAGGACTTCGAATCAGATTTTTCTTTTGTGGGCAAGAAATGGTGCTTTAAGCAAATCATGGACTTGGAGAATAGACTTGTGGTTGCCAAGGGGGAGGGGGAGGGAGTGGGGTGGTTGAGGAGCTTGGGGTTCGTAGATACAAACTCTTGCCTTTGGAGTGTATGAGCAATGAGATCCCTCTGTGTAGCCCTGGGAACTCTGTCTCATCACTATGATAGAGCAGGAGAATGTGAGAAAATAGAATGGGTACATGTATGTGAGACTGGGTCACCATGCTGTCCAGTAGAAAAAAAATTGTATTGGGGAAATAACTATTAAAAAAAAAAGCAGTGAAAAAGACTCCATCTTAAAGGTAAATTTACTTTGTTATTATTCCAAAGAGTGAGCCCCAACATTCTGAACAAATCCTTTGCTTGTCACCTTCTATTAAATCACAAGCTACATGCACCCCCACGAACGTCATTCTACAGGGAGAACTGGGATGGCTGGAGCCCACTCTGGCTTCGGGGATCCAAGGGCAAAACACGTCACAGTGAGAGATGGGACATACTTCTTTCTGGCCAAGCGCACTCCTGCTGTACACCAGTGGGTTTGGTTGTTTTTATGGCCACACCCCTGGCATATGGAAGTTCCCAGTCCAGGGATTGAGCCTGAGCCATAGCTATTACCTACGCCACAGCTGAAGCAACGCTGGATCCTTAACCCACTGCACCTGGCTGGGGCTTGAACCTGCACCTCCCCAGTGACCTGAGCCACTGTAGTCAGATTCTTAACCCACGTGCCACAGCAGGAACTCCCTACATCAGCATTGTTTTTACAACTCAATGAATCCACCTTCACCGTTGTTTAGTACACTGAACATTTGGGCATCAAAATAAAGGAAAGAAACATTAAGATAAGCTTTCATTTGCATTTATGGATAAACCAAAGCGCACATGCCCAGCCCTCCCCTCCCATAGGAAGACTTGCAAGCAAATGTGTTTATGTTTTCCATCAGAGGAGATGATGGCAGCTCTGTTTGAATCAAGAGTGAAATGATCCCATTTCTTCTGGTACTACATCGACTGTTCTCCATTTGTGTGCCATCTGGATGTACATGAGAGAACAGGACTGGGGTGTCCAAGCAGATGCCAGTGGGGCTACCAGTGCTGAGCATGGGAATGAGAACACGGGGAGCCGGGGTGCCCGTCACAGCTCAGCGGTAACAAACCTGAGTAGTATCCATGAGGACCTGGGTTCGATCCCTGGCCTCATTCAGTGGGTTAAGGATCCGGCATTGCTGTGGCTGTGGCGCAGGCCAGTGGCTACAGCTCTGACTGGACCCCTAGCCTGGGAACCTCCATATGCCGCAGGCGCAGCCCTCCCACCTCCCCAAAAAAGAGAGCGAACACGGGCAGCAGAGAGGGGGGCATGTCTGAGGTGCACACAGCTGGTTTCCGTGGCTTGAGAGCAGGAGATACTCATCGTGGAAGGCAGGTCGCGGGCCCTCGATGAGCAGGCGCAGGGCCTCCAGTTCATCCGCTTCGGGACTGGAACTCACTGCTTCAATGAACTGAATATCTGTGATGACAGCTCACTAGGACCTGACTCCTCCTCTTCTGTGAAAGGACCTGAGGCTGGGAAACCTGCCTGGGGTCTCAGATCCGACCTCCGACTCAGCCCGGGTTCAAGGCGGGACCACTGACCTACACACACTTGCTCGGCCCATAGTCTCTGCTGGCCCCTGCGAGACTAAAATAAAAAATAGTGGGTTTTTTTCCCCCAGAGAGGGTCCAGAGTGGGCTGCAAAAGAATCGTTTTCATCCCAGTCTGTGAATCTGGATTAATTAATCTGAACCAGTCTCAAGGATCTGATGAGCATTTTTGGTGTGCAAGCAGGTTTGGAAGCATAGTTTTCTGATGTTCCTAGCTGGGTTGAAAACTGAGGAGGTTGTGATTTTTATTCTAATTTGATTCTGCACAACATGCTCCTCCGAGGATTCCTGGGCGTCTAATGAGAGGCCGCAACGAGTTTCCCATCGGTCAGGGCTGCCAGAGGTGCAGCGTGACTCCTCCTTACCTCTGATTTCAATCTCTGTTCTCAAGGGTTTTTGTTGCTTTTTTTATCACTGCTTTCTAGACAAATGTCTTCATGTTGCCTTATTTTAAGGAATATGTGTTCTTGGACTTCCCATGCGGCTCACAACCTAAAGAATATGTGTTCTAATTATGGCGTTATTGTTTCACGGGTTTCCTGAAACTAGGCTAAAGCAAAAAAGCCAACCCGAGAGGATAATTTGCAAACTCAGAGATGCCAGCATCCACAGCCCGGACCTGGGCTCTGCAGGTCTGACAACGCGGACACGCTGCTGTCCCTGCGCTTCCCCGGGCGCCTGCCTCCCTCCCCTGCCTCCCTCCCCTGTTTTCAGCCTCCGTCCCCATCTCGCTCGCTCTCACCCTCCTTTCTCCTCCTCTGTCTCCTACCTTTTCTTCTTTCTCTCAGTCTTTCCTTGTTTTCAGAAGCCTGGCTGCCCCCGACCTAGATTTCATGAGCCTTGGCGAAATGACTCATATGGACTCGCTTTAGGTTTTGTGTCCAGATTCCAAATGGCTGAGGGAAGACGTGGCCTTTCCCGCCTGCCCTCCTGGCCCATTCCTGTCGTGGTCCGTGACAGCCTGGCCCAGCCCCTGGGATGGTGGGGGTGGAACATTTGTAGCCACAGGAGCTGATTCTCCAGCCTGAGATGTGAGCGGAACCGGGGATGAGAGTCTGTGCTCAGGGAAGGGGACGGGGCCGGCCCAGCGCCATGGGTGCCTTTGACATAGAACTCCCATATGGCCAGGCTTCCAGCATTACCTACGGAGAAGATTAGTGTAGGAGCGATAGCAAATGAAGATAAATGTGAAACTTTGATAGGAAGGTAATCATTATTGAGAAAAAAGAAGAAACAGGATGCAAATGGAAAAAAGAAAAAAGGCTTCTGTGACGTCAGAGATGGTTCACCAAGTCGGTATTTTTCATCATGACAATATTGTATGTATACACTGTAGCTGGCTGGCTATCCGTCAATATATATCTACCTGGAAAATGTGAGAGTTGGAGTTCCCGCTGTGGCTCAATAGATTAAGAATCTGACTAGGATCCATGAGGATGCAGGTTTGATCCCTGGCCTCGCTCAGTGGGTTAAGGATCCTGCATTGCCAAGAGCTGTGGTGTAGGTTGCAGACACGGCTCGGATCCCGTGTTGCTGTGGCTGTGGTGTAGGCCGGCAGCTGAAGCTCCACTTAGACCCCTAGCCTGGGACCCTCCATATGTCACACACGGGGCCTTAAAAAGACAAAAGAAAAGATGTTACGTGATGAGCTATAGAAGAGATATGGTGTGATACGGGTGTACGGAGAGCACGAGAAAGAACTAAGAAGAGAGAAGCCAAGAGAATGAGTAGATAAAGAACCTTCACGGCAGAAATGTTGCCCAGAGGAGATACAAGCAAAGGGCAGGATAGCTATTTCGGAAAGCACAGGAAGGGACATAGAGCAAAGAGATGGAAGAAAGTGAACAAAATGAGAGGAAAATACAAATGTGCTAAAAGTAAAAAGAAAATCATAAAACACAAGGAAAGGCAATCCTTCCCATGCGTGATTGGGGTCTGCAAAGAACAAAACCAAAACACTAAGATGGAAAAACTATTTAAACAGAGAATTGGAGAAATAACGTTAAGATTTCAGTTCATACCTAGAAAGATTATACCGTATGCCAAGCGGAATTTTCCTAGAATGATTGCTATTAAGGCCCAGGCTGTTGAAGCCACTGGAATCTGAGTACAGGCGAGCCTCCTTTTACTGTGCTGGCTTCACTGATAGTGCTTTATTTATTTGTTTTCTTACCAGTGGAAGGTTTGTGGTCAAGGAAGTCTAACAGGATCGTTTTTCCAACAGCCTCTGCTCACTTCATCCCTCTGTGTCACATGGTGGTCATTCTTGCAATATTTCAAACCTTTTCCTTATTGTTGTGCTTGTTATGGTGATTCTGGGCAGTGACCTCCGCTGTTACCACTACAACTTGCTGAAGGCTGCGAGGATGCTTAGCATTGTATAGTAAGGAGATTTTTTATTAGAGTATTTTTAAACTTTATTAGCAGGGAACTATAAATATTATACGATTACAAAAATAATGTGAACGTCTGTTTATATTTCTTGTATGTCCATTTAGTGTTGTAGATTTTACTTTACTGTTTACTACTTTTAATTGAAGTATATTGCTGTGTTAAGCAATATGGGGATTCACAGTTTTAAAGGTTCGACTCTATCTGTAGATAAGACATTGGCGCCATTCCCTGTAGTTGACTTGATACCCGAGAGTCTGTATCTTTTGCTCTCCCACCCGCTGGTAACCACTAGCTTTTTCTCTCTTACTCTGAGCCTGTTTTTGTTTGTTTGTTTTATTCACTAGTTTGTTGCATTTTTTAGATTCCACACGGAGGTGATAGCAGACAATATTTGTCTTTTTCTGAGTTATTTCGCTTAGCATAATGTCCTCTATGTTACTGCAAGTGGCAAAATTTCCATCTTTGTTACAGCTGAGGGCTGTTCATGGTGCGAATGTATCATATTTCGTCCTTGTCCGTTCATCTGACAAGGGACGTTCAGGTTGCTTCCATGCCTGGACTCTCGTAAGTAGTACTGCTATGAGCATTGGGCTGCATGTAACTTTTTGGACTAGTGCTTTTGATTTTTTTGGGGGGAGGGGATATGTACCCAGTGGAATTGCTGGATCGTATGGTAATGCTAATTTTAGATTTTTTAGATACCTCCATAGAGGTTTCCACGGTGGCTGCACCAGTTTACATCCTACCAACAATGTAAAACTGTCCCCTTTTCTCCACATCTTCACCAGCGTTTGCTGTTTGTATTCGTTTTGTGATGGCCATTTTGACAAGTGTCAGGTGATGTCTCATTGTGGCTTTGATTGGCATTTATTTCCCTGATGATTAGAGATGATGAGCATCTTTCCATGTGCCTGTTGGCCTTTTGCATCTCTCCTCTGGAAAAATGTCTATCCAGGTCTTATTCCCTTTTTTAAAATCTGGTTTTTTTTTTAATTTTTTTGGGATATTGAGCTGTATGAGCTGTTTATACATGTTGGATATTAACTCCTTATCAGTCAGGTCATATCATTTGCAAATATTTTCTCTCATTCAGTATGTTGTCTTTACATTTTGCCAATGGTTTCCTTTCCTATACAAAAGCCTTTTAGTTTAATTAGTTCTCATTTGTTTATTTTTTCTTTTATTTCCTTCACTTTAGGAGGTAGCTCCAAAAACCATTGCTATGATTTATGTCAAAGAGTGTTCTCCTCCCTATGCTGTTTTCCTCTAGGAGTTTTATGGTATCTGATCTTATGTGAGATGTTTAAGGTTATATTAAAAAGGAACCAAAAAACAAACTATTACAGGAACACACCCATGAAGGTAAATTAGTCCTAACAGATATGAAGCCCTTTTATAGAGTCTTAGTAATTAAAATCGATGGGGTTGATCTTCTATCAACATCATGTAGACTAATGGGAAGCCAGTTCAAAAATATACCTGGATACCCATCATATAGAATAAACTACACTGGGTACCTCAGATCGCTGGGAGGAATATGGACTATTCAAGAAACATTATTGAGAAAATGAGGCTAGCCATTTGGAAAGAAATTAATTTGGATCTCCACCACACAGTGAACAGCTGGAAAAACTCTATGTGGGTCAAAGATTTAAATGTAATTAATGAAAATTGGAATTTATTTATAAGCTAACAGTGGAAAATGGCTTTCTAACTGTAACTTAAAATTCCAAAACCATGAACAAACAGCCTGAAAAGTTGAGTACTTCAGAGGCAGTAATCACAACTCCGAAACGCATACTTGGTTCACACAAGCCAGCGAATACAGACTGAGCACAGTCAAAATTCACATGATTGAAGAAATGTTCCAACTGGTAGCACATCAAGGATGGATTTTCTCACCCAAAAAAGAGATACGTCAGATGGTGTCACTGAGCTTCCTCAACTGTCTGTCCGATGGGCAAATTGAGAACCTGTTGAACTGATCTCTCAGTATGGCTGTGGGGAACGGGGACTCACATTCGCTGGAAATGTGGGAATGTCAGCTACAGGAGAGTAATTTATCAGTGTTGATCAAAACTGTCAGCGCACACCCGTTGGCCCAGCAATTCTTCTTTGAGGGATGTGAATCCTGTGAATATAGTCACATATTTAGACATTCACATGTAATTCATTGCAACATTATTTTTGATAGAAAAAATTCTTAAATTTTTGAACTTCCCACAGTAGCACAGCAGATTACAGATCTGGGGTTTTCTGGGCGGTGGCACAGGCTTGATCCCGGGCCCGATGCACTGGGTTAAGGATCTGCTGTTGCCTCCGCTGGCATAGGTCACAGCTGTGGCTCAGATTTGCTCCCTGGCCCAGGAATTTCCACATGCTGTGGGCACGGTCAAAAGAAAAACAAAAAAAAAATCCTAAATTTTCATTAATGTGGGATGGTAAAATGAATTCTAGTCCCTTTTTTTTTTTTTTTGTCTATAAACTACTACTATGAAACAATTTTTTAAAAAGGGAACCCACTAAGGCAGTATAATGGAAAGATCTCTAGAGTACAGAGTTAGTGAATAAAACAAGGTTCAGTCCACCTTGGGTCACATGGCACCACTCCTGTTAAAAAGCTGGAAGATGAGACAATATTATAACGTTGGCTTGTGTGCATGAAGAATGTCGGAAGGAGGTGCAAGAAAGTAACACGAGCAGTTACCTGGTTGGAGGGGAGATGCCTGGTGATTGGGCAGATGGGGAACAGAAGTGCCAGGGAGATTGCTCACTCTGTTCTTTTATGTTCTATTTCGAATCACACGAACATATTATCTTTTCAAGAATTTGGGAACCCCTGGGAGTATAAAAGTTATTATACTGCCTTACATCTGGGAGGGGAGGACGATTCCGAATGAACCTGAGTGGGATTCACTGACACCTTTGAGATGCAGTCTAGATCTTTTGACTTTTTTTTTTTTTTCTCCCTATGGAAATTTCCAGTTGCTTCATCTACATTTTTATGCACAGGACATTTTTACTTTTTCCCAATTTTTATTAGAAGTGTCATTCCTGGGGTGTGCGTTTCTTTTTTTCCTTTGTACGTTAACTTCTTATTAACGAATTATGTTTGAGAGTTTGATGTGAGTGGTTTTAATGGTTTTAATGGCAGTGGGAATGGCTCATTTAAGTGTCATGACCAGAAATGTGTTAGAGCTGCGTGTTATTTATACTGTTTATTAGAGGAATAGCGTATGTGGTCAGCATAGTCAGGGGTTGACCGTAGACATGAAATCTGAGAGACAAATTGGTTTTCTGAGTCCACGGTTGGGTTGATGTTCTTTGGGGCAACCCCTGACCTAACAGGGATCTTCTTATGGCTGAGATGAAGTTTTATAGGGCACCTCAGAAATGAGATTGGAAAGGGCGGGGGGCACAGGTGCTGAGCTGGTTGACCCCTGGGGTCCAGGGGAGACGCGGGTGTGCCTGACCAACCACCATTTGAACAACCTGTGTGGAACTGTCATATGAGTCTAGGAAATATTTTCTTGTTGTCTTTTTGTCTTTTCAGGGCCGCACCTGCAGCATATGGAGGTTCCCAGGCTAGGGGTCTAATTGGAGCCGTAGCTGCCGGCCTATGCCACAGCCACAGCAATGCCAGATCCTTAACCCATTGAGCGAGGCCAGGGATCGAACCCGCAACCTCATGGTTCCTAGTCGGATTCATTTCCACTGTGCCACCACGGGAACTCCAAGTTTTCTAATCTTCCTTTGTTTTCTTTGTGCTCGATTCGTTATTTAAGATGTGGTACTACTCAGTTTGCAAATTTGTGAGTTTTCCAAATTTCCTGTCATTGATTTCTAAGTGAATTCCAAACTTTGGAGGACCTTAACTTTGTATAATTTTAGTCCTTTCAAATTTACTGTGGCTTGCTTTGCAGACATCACTCTAAATTTGTGATTTATTATTTCTAAGTGTATGTCTCAAGAAGTAATGATAAAAAGAATCTAGTATTTCAAAGATTCTTTTTATAAATAAGCAGCTGTGGATAACCGAAACATACCACATTATACACCACCACATTAAACTGAAAATATCGAGAGTCTGGAAATGTGGCATAAAATGGAAATTATACCACCTACGTTTGGGAGCACCTGAAAACAGGAAGGTAAGCCCCCTCCCACTTCGTTAGATAAATGTCTTCGTGACTGTTCAGTCCTCTGTTCCTTTCCTTTAACGCCCACTGATGAGTGCAGATGAGCGTGCGAGTGTCACCACCCAGAACAGCTACCTCTGCCTGGTTTATTCCCAAGGCGCGGGTGCTTTTGCTGTTGTCTTTCCTCGGGTGTTTGCGATTTTTACAACATGGAAGTCTACCTGGAGAGATGAACTCCGGAATGTTTGCAGCAGGGACATGATGCGTTCAGCACGTCGCATTTCCATTTCTTCCTGGGCTCCCTTCTCGAGCAGGAGTCCTCGAAATGCTGGCTTCAGGATCCCTGTACACTTGAAAACTTGTTAGTGACCCTAAACATGCTTTTATTGTGTATCTTCTGTGTGTCGGTATTTACTGGGTAAGAAACTAAACTGAGACATTTAAAAATCTTTATTAATTTATGTAAAAGCAATAATAAATCTACCACGTGTTAATAGAAATAATATTTCTCATGAAAAATAACTCTGTTTCCTGTAACAAAATTAGTTAGAAAAGTGGTATTGTGTGTTTGCAAATTCTCTTATGCCTAACTTAGCAGGAGGCTGAGGGTGCTGGACTCACACACCTGCTGTTCTCTTCAATTTGCTGTGATATGTTGCTTTTGTTTGTTTGTTTGCTTAGTTTTTGTGTTTTGGCTGCACCTGTGGCATATGAGAGTCCCTTGGGCTAGGGAGCAAATCTGAGCCACAGCTTCAACCTACACCACAGCTGCAGCAGAGCTGGACCCTTAACTCACTGCACCACAGTGGGAACTCCAGATTTATCTGTTGTTGCCCTTGTCTTGCTTATCTATTGTCACTAACACAATGGATTCCAGTTTTAAAGCTTACCATCTACTTATTTCATATGTGAAATAATTTCCATGAGCCATAGTGTAGCTAAGAACAGTTCGGTGAAAAATATCCTGTGGAAGTGCTATATTTTCTATCAAATTGCAAAATTAATATATAGTCAGTCATCTGAAATAATGATTGAATAATGTTTAGGGTTGTGAGGAAAATCTTCCATTTGAAAATATTTCATAAAATAAGGCTGTAGAGAGGTTTTCATCTATTCTCAATTTGAGAGTATTTTACGTATAAAATAAATAGGCAGAAACAAAGAGAATGTGTTGAATGGAAGGCCTTAATTAACTAAATAAATTGGATTTGGAAGCAATTAAAGAGTAGAATTAAACTTGCAGGAAAGTTAATCAGTGATAATTAAGATAAAATTAGGAAGCACAGAGGATCAAAACAATTTGAGATAATATAATGAATGAGGAAGTAGTTTAATGCAGTTTCATCTAAGAAAGAAAGGAACTCCTGATGAAAACAGAGAAAACAAATGAAAATATATTACGAAAGGTAAACTAGAGAAAGATTACCCAGAAATAAATAAGCAAATCTTTAGGATTGCCTAATAAGAAAACCGATTGATTTTTTTTCTCAACAAATGCAAAAAAAAATATATATGTCATTAAGAAGCACAACATTTCAATAACACGATGGAAGAAGAAACTGTGATATGTCCATTGAACGGAAGACTCATAAGGGGATAAATAAGGAATAGATTGTTCTCCAAGTATAACTCGGGGAAAGCAGCCGGATATGAAGAAATGGGTATTTTGCAATTGTATTTACGTGAATCCAGGACCAGTGGATTTCTTTACTTTTCCATTTTTATATGTGAATACTCTTCACCATTTCCAATACTAATGCCCTCAATAAATGGCCTGTGCTAATATTATTGCCTGTGATCAAGACATCATTACTTGTTTGATTTTTTTTTTTTCTTCCTCCTGCTGAACTTCTCAAAAGAGCTGTAGCATAATGAACGCTGCCAGGAGGATTTAGGTGCTAGCAGTCTCTCCACGATGCCGGCACTGTATGATCTTGGAAAAATCACTCAGTTTCTTTGGAGATCCGTTTCCTCATTTGCATACCAGAGGGTGGCTTTTGGAATTGCAGCAAGGACAGCTGAGTCTTGCTCTTGCACCAACGCAAGAGCAACTGCATAAATGATGACACTATTTTCTTTCCTCATCAGAAAACAATAACCTGATCCTTCGCTACCTAAATATAACTCCTTCAAAACTTCGAGTAAATTACTTAAAAAAATTTTTTTTTGGTCTTTTTCTAGGGCCACACCCATGCATATGGAGGTTCCCAGGCTAGGGATCGAATCGGAGCTGTAGCCGCCAGCCTACACCACAGCCACAGCAACGTGCGATCCGAGCCACATCTGTGACCTACGCCACAGCTCACGACAATGCGGGATCCTTAACCCACTGAGCGAGGTCAGGGATGGAACCCGCAACCTCATGGTTCCTAGTCGGATTCATTGACCACTGAGCCACGATGGGAAGCCTCGGGTAAATTACCATATAACCATATCCTCTACCACTAACGAGCGAATGTGAGCATCAAGACGACCATTCCAAGAACACACATTTGTAAAGAGACGCCAGAGTTAACTTTATGCCTGCTGGTCATCTCCAAAATAAAACGTGCCTGTTATTAAAGCGAATGGGAGTGGTACCCGCTCAAACCTGGGTGCTTGCCAGGTAGTTGTTGGAGACTGCTGATTATTGGCACAAGTATGGTGCTTGGAAGCCACTTTTGCAAAAAAATTGGAAGCAATTTTATCCTAACATGGATTTTAAGGAAGCGCCTTTTCTTGGAGGGCACACAGGACAGAGATTTACAGTAAAAATGACACTTTGGATAAAGAGCATCTTGGGGAAATTTGGTATCACTTTCTTCTGTGACCAGGCTTTGACCTTGAAGAGGCAAAAGAAAATTTTCTCTAACGAAATTGAGTCTCTACGTGTGTGGGTTGGAGGAGCAAAAACTCAAAAAGAGAGAATCCTTCTAGCTGTGGATGGATGTTGTGTTGCTTGCACACAATTTTAAAACTGGAGACGTCACAAAGAAAAAGTACTGACCAAATTCCCATTTCCTAGAGATAAAAAGTTACGACTTATTTTTTGCAAGCTTGAAATCATTTAATGTATGAATTCTCCATCCTGCTTGTTTTTCATTTAACATTTTATCATATGAATTACTCTTCATCGTTACTTGCTTTTAAAAATAAAGCTAAGGGAGTTCCTGGCGTGGTTCAGCGATTAGCAAACCCGACTAAGATCCATGAGGACGCAGGTTCGATCCCTGGCCTTGCCCAGTGGGTTAAGGATCTGGCGTTGCCCTGAGCTGTGGTGTAGGTTGCAGACGTGGCTCAGATCTGGAGTTGCTGGGGCTGTGGTGTAGGCAGGCGGCTGCAGCTCCTATTCGACCCCTAGCCTGGGAATCTTCATGTGCCTTGGGCATGGCCCTAAAAAGCAAAATAAATAAATACATAAATGAAGTTAATTACATTTCATGGCTGCACATTAAGGATCCACTGTGCTGTTTTTAACCATCATTCTACCTTGGAGGTGCCGCTTTTTTTCTCTCCTATTTACAAAAGTGTGGTGAATGTAAAAACCGCTGCCTGTTTTTCTGACAATTTGGTTCACATTTTCACTAGAAGCAAATGAAACGCTTGGACTGCAGGTTGTCTTGATTTTAAGGTTTCGAGACATATTTTGAAATTGCTTTTTCCAGAAAACAGTTTACCAACTTTGTGTTCACAGCGGATACTGTGCATTTTTAACCTTGTTCATTATTAAATTAGTATGGATTCATACACAGGATGGACTGTAAGGTTCTCTGATGCTCTGACCTTAACACAGGCTCGAGGGAATTCTTTCCCGTTTCAGATTTTCCCTGTTGACCCTGGGACCAGGCGCTCCTGGGGATGCTTGAGGATAAACAGAGTTTACTGGTCAAAGCAGCTTTGAGAGCTAGAATTTGTTGGAAGGAACAGCGATTGTTTTTTGGGAGAGCAAATAATTAGAATATATTGGTCTACTTGCTAAAATATTTATTTCTCCAGAGATATTTCAAAGAAAGTAACGAACCTCTTTTTCTGGCGGGTTCATAATGCCTGCGCCTCGTGTGGTGGAGGAATATATCATACGATGCTTAAAACAGCCAGTAAGGTAATGCCATGATGATGGAGAGACATCCTTTATTTCCCTTCACAGGACCTTCTCTGGATGTGTCATACGACCCGCTTTCTGTTTTACCTGCAGTTGTTTCTGCAGGGCATTTGGTCTCTAATGGACGGTCCTACAAACCTAGCATCCAGACCGCAGTGGGGGCATCAGAGACACTAACAGAAGGAATGAATCTGCATCCACAAAATGCTTCTACACATTTTGCTGGTGAGACTGTAGCTACCAGATTTCGTTCTGGGACCGTTAAGCCATTTATTAAGCTCTAGCTTCTCTTCTCTCGAGCTATTGGAAGAGTTGAGCGCTATCTAATTCATATTCCCTTTTTTTTTTTTCCTAACCGTATTTGGTGTGAATTGATGAAGACATCAACCTATAAATCTCTAAAGTGATTTCAAGGCTTGGAATATAATCAAAACACAAAAGTAGAAACATAGTCATAAGGTCGATAACTTTTAAATTTTATCAAATGTAATTAAATATTATAAGTCAATGTCTGCTATCACTTTTATTTCATAGGAATCATTTTAGCATCCCCACATAGGAAGGACTTATCTCTTCTTCCCTGCATGCTTTCTTCCCACCTAAGAGCCATCACTTTGAACGCTTTGTTTCATACCTGTCTTGGAGCCGATTGTATATCTGACAGTATTTATTTGTGTATTAATTGATTCTGGCTTTTTGTTCGATTGTTTAAGAAATTTTAATTTTTCAGTGTCTAGAGCCAATTGGAAACCTATTTATTCTTTCACTCCAATTTTGTTTTTTTTTTAAATTCAGAAACTAACTTGCTAAAGTACTTTCGATTTCACACACTCCCTCGTTTAGATGTTTTCCCTCCACTCCTGCTGAGTCTTGCCAAGGAGAGGGCGCTGGCGTGTATCTCCAGGTTCTTGATTTGCTCCTTTCACCAAAAAATGCAAAACATAATTCCACCGTGCATCCTCAGAACTCCAGTTGTCAAAAACAAGGAAGGAAATCTTTAGGATACATAGTTAAGTTGAATAAAATATTCCATGCAAACACAACTTGGTTGGGGCAGGAGTGCACGTCTGTGTTCCAGGCATCCTTGTAGTTCATTTTCCCTCTTATCTCCATATTATGATTTGAATAACTGAAAAAAAAATTCATGATAAATGGCCTCTGTTCCCATTGGTCTGAGGACAGCGATCCGTTGACATGGGCTGACTCTTGGGAACTGGTGACAGGCCTACCTGCTGCTTAGGCTGAGAGTCCTTCTAAGTCTCTGTGCCTCGGGTCCTCAGACAATGGAGATTATTGTCACACTGAGCCCTTTCGGGATCTTCCTGTTTGGTAGAGCGTGAGCCCGTGTCTGCTTCTGCAACTGTCCTGTGAGAAATTTCTGAAATATCTTTCTGCAACCTTGAAATTTCAAATAATCTATTCACAGGTGTACACAGTGAACAGTGTGTGACAGTTTGCAGGGCAGTGCTGTGGTCTGGTGTCCTCTTCCTTCCGAATGTCTTCTTTCAATGTAAGGGTCCTGATTTTGAACGTATTTTTAAAAATCCGTTGGGAAGCTGCTTCTGTATCTTCTAAGAAACTATTGGCTAAATTTTGGGTGATTGCTGGGGCGACGTTGCATGCGTGCAGCGAATTAGAAAAGGCACCCCTTCCTACCCTTGCAAGCGGGCTGGTGCCTCAGATTCAGCCTCACTGTGGTTGTCGCACAGATCGCAACCCAGTAACTGCGAGTGGTAACGTCCCTTCAGGTGTGACAGGTGAGGCACGGGCCCCTCTCGCCAGCCAGCCATCGTGGCACCGCTTGCATCGCTTGCGTCGGGACGGTGCCTCCCAGGCTTGGGTCTCTGAGCCTTGACACCTCCTTCTGTCAATTCCTGCTTTGTCCGCTGGCTTCTGCACAAGTCTTCAGGCCAGAATGAGGAGAACGCAGTCTTTCTAGATTGTTTAAGCCCAGCGTGCACACTAATTTTGACCTCAGAACTTCTATGCACACACTAACTCCAAGAAACACACATGATAAGAGGCGAGTCCAAAAGTCTACTAACACGTGACTTCCAGGAAGTAGTTTATATCAAAAGAACCTTGCCGTATGCCAGCATGGCCATCTGAGTCATGGATTCTGTCAGGTTTATGGTGTGAGTATTGGAATTAAACTCTTAATTGTTGTTGTTGCCTAGATTTAGCTTATGACTCAAGATCAGAGGTTGTTGTATTAGACGAATGTGTATCAAGCCAAGACCAGTAGCCTTAAAAATAAGTCGTCTTTGTAAACTGTGAAACTCTCTCTGACCCAGCCTCTAGTTATGCTCTTGTACTGTTAACAGTCGAATAATGTGAAATACCAAAAATGATATGGACTGAGGTCAGTGGGTCCTGAAAAGAACCTTTAAGAGCATTTGATTAATTCACAATTCCGTGAGTCTCAGGCAGTGAGGAAACACAATGCATGGTGTCACTTTCCATTTCCACTTTGCTCCAGTGTATTTGTTTCCTAACATTATAATAATCTCACGGATGCCCAGAATGATAGTGGGCATGACTGTGCACCAACTCGGCAGGTGCTCTGCTCAAGCTTTTGTATGTATTGGCTCATCGAAGACATTGCGTCCAGCCGGGACACAGGAACACTGGGATCCGAGGCCTCCATTTATGTCTTTCAGGACCTTCATCGTATTTCTTATCTCTGCTTCTCTCTATTTCCAGAAAACTGGAAAATCAGCATCTGAAGCCCCTTCTTTTGTCACCTTGAGGGGCTGCGTGGTCTCTGTCTTCCTGCTCCTGCCCTGTTTGCTCTGTTTGCCTGTGGTTAGGAGCACCTGCCCCGTCTTCACGTCTAGGAAATTTCAGCAGGAGTCTCATCTGACCTGAAGCAGGAGTCTGGCCAGCTTAGCTGGAGTGTTGAGTTAGATGCCGTCCCCGAGACCGGTCCGCTATGGCGATGCGGGCCTGGGTCATGAGGACACACGTTACCAGACACCATCCTGAAGCGATTTCGGGCATCGAGAATGGGCTACCAGGTGCCCCAGACCCCAGCACGACCCACTGAATAACAAAGACCCTGCAACAGGGAGGGGGGCCTGGGCCCCCTGGGTGGGTTTGTGGCCAAAATCTGCATAAGGCTGGTGCTCCTGTGAGGCAGGGAAGCCAGGCCCAGGCTGGGTTGGGGAGGAGCAGAGGACAGCCCCATCCACTGCCAGGACACCTCGGATTCTGGGGACTCCCTCTGCAAATACGCTCAGTCTTCTCATCATTGCTGTTGAAGTTTTCGAGGCGGGTTCTTTCTTCTGCAGCACAGACAGAATGGGCCTTTGTTCATGAGAGTGGAGCCCATGGATTTATTGCTAAAAATTCATTCACTGAGGCTGTGGCCACCACAGCAGTTTGATGGGATGCCAGGCACACTGGTAGCATGCAGCCCGTTTTGTGAAGCAGGTGGCCTTCAGCCAGGGTGACGAGAATGGTGTGTCCGCTGCAGTTGGCGTGGCGACCCCAGGGGGACGTGAGCACAGCCATGCTCATTTGCCCTCAGGACTCTGGACAAGGATGATCGTGCGCTGGTGTCACTGCAGGAAACACACTGAGGGTCTGGGACACAAGCTCCACGCCCTGACGTGGCCACGGGGACTCGTTCCGCACTGCCCAGCACCTTCTCCAGCCTCCGTCCCCTCATGGCCTCTGGCGCTCATCCTATAGCAGGAGGAACATTCTCCCCCTACCAGCCTGGCCCCCATTCCTCTCTCTCCATGTCTCTTGTTCATGTTCTTTCTGGAACTTAAAGGGCTTATCTCTGTCTGGCGAATCAGCCTGCAGAGTCTTACTTCCTCATCAAGACTTGTCTTGATAGAGCTTCAGTCTATGTTGGTCTCTAAAGGTGTCCCCTTTCCCTCCTTCTCCTGGTCTTTCTGGTCCTGCGTCCTCGCCGACCACAGCACATACCGTATTGCAGCATAGAAATGCATGGGGCCTTTCCACCTCCCCTGCGAATTCCTTGAAGGTGGTGTTTTGTCCATTGGGTCCACTCTACTAAAACCACCACAGACGGGTGGCTTCAACAGCAAACATTTGTTACTCCCAGGTCTGGATGGAGGCAGGAAGTCCAAGGTCAAGGCACCAGCAAATTCGATGTCCGATGCGAGCTTCCTGGTTCATAGACCGCTGTCCATGTGCTGCCCTGACGTGGTGGGAAGGGGGAGAGAGCGCCCTGTGGGGGCTCTGGGGCACCCAGCATCACCTCCAGTGACCAGCGCTTTGGGTGAGGTTTCCACAGACGGGCTCTGGAGGGCACACGCATTTGGTCTGCGGCCGGGGGCAGAGGCCGTTTTCCTCATCTCCGTCTCCCTGGAGAACAGTGCTTCCTTCAGCAGAATATAGATTCGCGGGTGCGTTTTCCATGCAGGCTCCCGGAGTGCGGGGTGTCCCCTGCAGCCCTCTCCCCGCCTTTGTGCCTCTCCGGATTCCCTCTTGCAAGGGAGCCTCAGTCTGAGTGTTCAGAAGCCACGGCAGCGGAGGCCACAGATGCTGAACCACATCCAGGCGTCCTCCGCGCTCTGGACACATCCCTTTCAGCCGTGGGCCCTGCCGGGGTTACCAGCAGCCTTTTAACTCCACCACGGGATGACCGGGTGTCCCCATTCGCCAGGACTTTCTCCATTTCCATACCGAGAGAACCAAGGAAGCCCATCCTTCCTGAGCACACCTGGACTTCCGGTCCCCCTCAGGGACTCTGTAGGGTCTCCCCCGCAGTGGCTCGGTCTCCTTCGCCTGGAATCGCCCTGAGGAGAAGGGCCGGGGAAGTGCTCAGTCAGTGTTTGCTGAATGAGGGAACGAGCGGATTCACTGCAGAAGGAGGAACATCGGCAAGGAAGACACAAGCAGGAGATTCAAGCTGCTGATTAGAGGGGGGTTCCCTGCAGGCCTCCTGGCACAGCTGGAGCCGAAGCTTTGACCTAGAAGCTTGCATTCCGTGCTAACGACTGGATGGCGGTACCCCGTTCCCAGGGAAGAGAGAACAGGTGCTGAGTCGGCTGCCCACTTGTGCATCTCAAGTAGCCTCGGAGGCCAGGGCAGGATGCTCTGAGGACCCCACAAAAGCTGCTTCTAGCTCTGAGCTGGCTCTGTTACCCCCACCTGGCCCTGCTTTGTGCTGTCATTGATTTTACTCCCAGGTGGGTGGCAACACGATTTCAACACAGCTGCGTTGTCACTGCCTTGCCTGCTACTCAGCAATGCTCCTCGTAACCAGGACAATCTCTATTTCTTTCTTGGTTTTTTGTCTTTTTTCTTTTTAGGGCCGCGCCCACGGCGTATGGAGGTTCCCAGGCTCGGGGTCAAATTGGAGCTGTAGCTGGCAGCCTACAGCACAGCCACAGCAATGCAGGATTTGAGCCGGGTGGGCGACCTACACCACAGCTCATGGCAACACCGGATCCGTAACCCACCAAGCAAGGCCAGGGATTGAACATGTGTCCTCATGGATGCTAGTCAGATTTGTTTCCTCTGAGCCACGACAGGAGCTCCAACAACCTCTATGGCATCGTCGGTTTCCCGGCCTTCTGGTCTAGGCTGTGGCTGGGATGCCGCAGTGTCATGTGTGGGGCTGAGTGTGATTCCTCACGAGGCCTGGACCCGTCTGCACACCTGTGTTCCATTTCAACCCTTTGCCAGAGGAACAAATCCCCCCTAACCTGTTCTGTGCAAGGAACTGGTCTTGGCTGTGTCCCCTCCCTGAAAAACCCAAGTCGAGGGCTCGTGGCCCAGGCTGGTTGGGCGTCTGAGCCTCTAGGCCAGCCGTGGGGGGCACGAAGCCCGGAGGAAGGCTTCTGGAGACAAGCATCACGGCAGGGAAGTGTCCCGTGAAGTCACGCATGTGAAGGGCTTGGCAGACAGTCGCGGTGTGGGGAGATAGGAGGGAAATTGGGGGAGCGAGCCTGTGCAGGCGAGGAGATTCGGGGTGGGAGGCACCATCCGGAGAAGCTTCTGATTCCAGAGACACAAACCAGACAGAGCAGGCTTTTTATTCCCGGGCGGGAAGGGAACCCTGGCCCAGGCCAGCCCGGCCCGGCAGTCACAGGATCCAAGCATGCGTCCTGTCTCAGACCCTTGATTTAAAGTCACTGTGCCCAGTTTCCTCATCTATGAAATGAGGCTGCGCATTCTGCTCTGCTGGCAGCTGGGTGGGTGATTAAACGGCATGATTTATGCAGGCTGGAAAGCACAAGCCTGGTGATGGTTGCGTGTTATCGCTCATTCCAGAATCCTCTTCTGCTGGCAGGAGCCCTTCCTGCAGCCGAGGCTGGGTCCCTGCCAGCCGTCGGGTAAGGAAGTGCACGATGAGAGCTGAACTCTGTTGGAGCGATGGCTGGGAGTACAGCTAAAACGATATTAGATTTCAAAGGAGGGAGAAAGCTCTTTCCAGCTTGAAAAGCCTTCACAGAATGGCCCAAAGCGTCCATGGAAAGGTCATAAATGGAGCAGTGGCTCCCGACTTGGCTGTCACGTGATATGAAGATGCCTGCTCCCGTCCTTTGCAGGGTGGCCACTCACCCTGAAACA
Source organism: Phacochoerus africanus (assembly GCF_016906955.1). Taxonomy (NCBI): domain Eukaryota; kingdom Metazoa; phylum Chordata; class Mammalia; order Artiodactyla; family Suidae; genus Phacochoerus; species Phacochoerus africanus. The sequence continues at coordinate 135,196,765 of NC_062554.1, read as the reverse complement.
GGGCTGGGGGTGCTCAGTGCCCAGCAGGAGGGCACACACGGGCTAGAGCACGTGGAGAAGAGCGCAGGGATGTCTGGGATGTGGTGGGAACTCAAGGTCATCCATGGCCAGTGGCTGCTGGTTTGGTTTGGGTCCCCACAGCCGGAAGTCATAGAGAAGAATGTAGAGAAGGCTGGGGTCATCCTGAAGTCATTCTGAAGGTCATGCAAAGGGGTGGGAGGGACCGCTCACGGACTTTTGAGCAAGAGAGTTAAGATGTTAGATCTAAACTTTGGAGTGTCTCACCTGGAAGCAGACAGCACAGGTTTAAAGGCTACAGAAATGTCCCAGCTGGGGCAGGAAGAAGGCTCTCGTGAGTGAGGTTGCTGGAGGATGGGAGGCAGGAAAAAGGCATCTCTTTGCAGAGGCAGCTTGGGGCTCTTACGTGTTCATTCCTTGTGTGCTCAGCTCACAGCGGCACTAAGCTGGTATGAGCACAAATTACCACCTCCATGGTGCCTTCGAATAATTCCAGTGCCTTGTCTGAGAGTCCTGGAGGTGAGACATAGGACATGGGTCTTACCTGGCTAAAGTCAAGGTGTTGCAGGGCTACTGGAGACTCGAGGGATCAAATTCGGGGGCTTGCCTCCCCAGCTTCCAGAGGCTGACTCCATCTTCAAGCTGGTGATGGCTGGTCGAGTCCCCACACTGCATCATTCTGACACGGACTCAGACTCCGTCTCTCCCTTCCCAATTCAAGGATCCTTGAGATTGGCTCTGCCAGGATAACATTGCTCATCTCCTCATCCTAAAGGCAGCGAATAGGCAATAGTAATTCCATCTGTAACCTTACTTCCTCCTTGCCAGCTAACAGGATATATTCACAGGTCCTAGGCATTAGTTTGTGTCCATCTTAGGGGGAGGGCGCCATTATTCTGCCTCCCGAGTACTGGACTGAATGGAGCCAGCCAGCCAGATCAGTGGGACACGGGTGAGTTTCTGGGTACACGTACGTGCGTCTGTGTACATACGTAATGTTACACTGAGGAATGTGACAATTGACAATAGCAAAGAAAGTGCTATAGGGGAGAATAAAACGGGGGCCTCAGAGACAGTCTAGTGGGCGAGGTGGCACCCACATGACTGAGGGTGCAGGCAGGACTTCCTGCCCGTGTCCGTGCTCAGAGCGCAGCTTGTTCTGGGTGAGGCCTCTCGGGAAAGCGAGTTGACTCTTTCTCCCCAGTTGCTCACCTCGAGGAAAAGAGCATAGTAAGTGATCATGAATGGCTGTTTTGAGGATTGAATGATGTAACAATTTTTACTAAGCATCTCACGTCATTGCTGATTCCCCAAACTCAAAAGAACTTAGAAGGTCCTCGATACAGTCTTGTTGAGTGAAAGGATTCATACAGCTTTTGGCCCCGGCGCAGTGGGGCTATCCTTTTGGAAATATTTTCGGATAGATGTTCATAGTCTGCTTTTTTTTTTTTGGCCCTGAAGACGTGGCGCCCATTAAAACCGTGTTTCAGAAAGAGAAGACATACCTGTTCCGCTAATATACTCGCTTCTCCAGTTGGACTGTCGAATGGATGCTTTTTGTTTGAATCCATACCAAGATAAAAATGGTTGTCAGTCAGGCTTTGTGGGGACATAGCAGAGCTCTCATAAAAGCACGAGGGAGAGTTCCTTGAGACTTTGCAGTTGTACCGAGAATCGAACCTGGCGGATGTGTACGACAGGGCTCCTTCCGGACATGCAGAGGGGACGCCTTGCAGCTGTGAGGGCGGGGATGAGCGGGGCTGCATTAGAGGAGGAAGCTGACGCGAAGGCAAGGAGACCCTCCGAGCCGGCCTTCTCAAGACTTGCCAGGTGGCGGAGGGAAAGAAGACGGAGGTCACTTCTGAAAGCCTCGCCTCTTCCACTCCTTGGGGTTGTGCCTGGGAACAGGGAGGGGATTGGAGATACTTGACTGATGTTATCAGATCGTTAGGGCTGTAGTCGCCTTTGGTGTGGATGCCCTTTGCTGTCAAGTGGAGGCGGCGGTTTTCACACTTCCGTGCACATCAGAATCTCCTTAAACAGGCTCCAAGCTCTTTACAACACACATCGCTGCACCCACGCAGAGTTTCTGACTTGATAGGTCCAGGCGGGGCACAAGGACTTGCTCTTCTGGCAATTTCTCAGGCAGAGCTGGTGCTGGCAGTCTGGTGAACACACTTGGAGAATCACTGCTCTGGGGGCAACTGCTGCCGCGGTGACTCCAGGTCCATCAGCAGCTGTGGCAACAGATGACAAAGGAATCTGTGGCATCACTTCAGACACCCTTGGCTCCCTGTGCCAGGCAAGGACCTGGAAAGTACCAGGTGCTTAATTAGAGATGCTGAGAATATAGTGGACCAGCTGACCTTGGGGATAGAACTAAGATGACCCCACAAGGAGAGTGTTACAGAATGCATACTGAAGGTAGGCACTCCAAGAAGGGACGCTGTTGGTTGAGGAAGCAGGAATCTAAAGAATCTAAGATTTAGGAGTTCCCGCTGTGGCCCATTGGGTTAAGAATCCTACTGCAGTGGCTAGGGTTGCTGCAGAGGCATGGGTTTGATTCCTGGCCCAGGAACTTCCATATGGTGCAGGTGTAGCCATAAAAAAAAAAAAAATCTAAGATTTAGCTAAGAGAAAGTGTTTCCATTTTGTAAATCAGTCTAGGATTCTTGGGCGGTAGTAAAATTTATTCTACTCTACTTATATTTTATTCACTACTTGGTAGATGGGAAATTAGGTAGATGATGGGTTATAAATTAAATTTAAAAACTGAAATATTTTTCTCTGCACATAGTTTGAGTAGAACATGTGTACACTGGGGATCTTACTGCTTTTGTTCACTTGTTCATTATCTGCTTCTGCTCCTTTCATTGCAAGCTCTTGTGGACAAGGACCTTTATTGTCTTGCTCATCTCCTTGTCTTGTCATCACTTGTCCTAAATGCACAGTAGATGATTGATAAATGAATAAACAAATCAAAGAAGGATCAAAGTGTGGTAGCAACAGCCCACAATGATATGAAGGGATATAAAGAAATAGTACGGAGCCATTAAATTATTTTCCAGTATATTCAAATTTGTATAGAAGTGTTTATGTTTTAACGCTAACAATAAAGCTCAGAATTGGATGTTTCCAATATGCAAAGAGAACAGGGTTCACGCGTCATGTTTTTGTCTTCTTTATACTTCTCTTATTTTACTAAATTAACCTATTTAGTGTTGGCACAGGCTTGTGGGTGAAAAAAAATGCTATGCAAGTAAGTGTACATGAATATGAGCCAACAAGCCCCTGTTAAGAAACATTATTGTAAATGAAAGTTATTGCTTTAAGGAATGTAGCCATGAGAGCTGCAATGATCAGAGCACGGGGAAGTGGGAATGCAATTTAAAGGACCCAGCAAACCGTGGCTGCATAATATAAGCCAGTGCCAGTGCTGGAAAATAAGACTTCCAGATGCTGTTCTCATCACTTGAAAATCCCTCTTTCCTGCAGCTCTGGCCTGGCAGGACCTAGGAAGCTGACAACAGAGTCGGATGTCCAGGGTAACTGGGGAAAGATTTCCTCATTGATGGTCATGATGTTTCCATTTCGAACTCATCAGAGGTGTTCTCTGCACAGATGGTGCAAAGGAAAATGGAAATTATTTAGGGACATTGTCTTGCTTTCCTCTCTTTTATCACATTGGCCATGGGCAGGTTGGGAATATAGATATACATGTCAATAAAGATGTTCAAGTAGATGCTGATGTAGATATGCGGAAGGAAATGGAGATGAGATGGGGATGGAGATGGGGATGGGGATGAGATGGGATGAGATGGGGATGGGATGGAGATGGGATGAGATGGGGATGGGGATGGGATGGAGATGAGGATGGGCATGGAGATGGGATAGGGGTGGGGATAGGGATGGAGATGGGGATGGATATGGAGATGAGATGGGGATGGAGATGGGATGAGATGGGGATGGGGATGAGATGGGATGAGATGGGGATGGAGATGGGATGAGATGGGGATGAGATGGAGATAAGGATGGGCATGGAGATGGGATAGGGGTGGGGATGGGGATGGATATGGGGATAGGATGAGATGGGGATGGAGATGAGATAGGGATGGAGCTAGGGATGGAGATGAGATGGGGATGAGATGGGATGAGATGGGGATGGGGACGAGATGGAGATGAGATGGGATGAGATGGGGATGGGGATGAGATGGGGATGGAGATGGGATAGGGATGAGATGGGGATGGAGATGAGATAGGGATGAGATGGGGATGGAGATGGGGATGAGATGGGATGAGATGGGGATGGGGATGAGATGGAGATGAGATGGAGATGAGATGGGATGAGATGGGGATGGAGATGGGATGGGGTGGGGATGGGGATGGATATGGGGATGGGATGAGATGGGGATGGAGATGAGATAGGGATGGAGCTAGGGATGGAGATGAGATGGGGATGAGATGGGGATGGAGATGGGGATGAGATGGGATGAGATGGGGATGGGGACGAGATGGAGATGAGATGGGATGAGATGGGGATGGGGATGAGATGGGATGAGATGGGGATGGAGATGGGATGGGGTGGGGATGGGGATGGATATGGGGATGGGATGAGATGGGGATGGAGATGAGATAGGGATGGAGCTAGGGATGGGGATGAGATGGGGATGAGATGGGGATGAGGATGGATATGGGGATGGGATGAGATGGGGATGGAGATGAGATGGGGATGGAGGTAGATGGAGAGGAGGATTTCCTGGGTCATATGGATAGGGGTGTGGGAACCAGGGCATTGCCTGATCTGGCGACTGCGCTCGGGCTGGGGAACTGAGATGGCTGCGATGGGGGATGGGGATGAGATAGGGATGGGGATGAGGATGTGGATACAGATACGGATGTAGGAGGAGATACAGGCGCAGGTGTACTGTAGATAGGTATAGAGACAGACGGCTCATGACCTGTCTTGCACATGCTTCTCCAGTCTGCTCTCCCTCCTCTTATCCCTTGTGCATTATATATATACTTTTTTCTTTCCTATTTTGGGCCCATATTTACACTGTTTCATGTCCCCTTGCCTTTTCTTATGTTGTGTCCTCCACCTGGAAAACCCTTCTCTTCTTCTCAGGCCAACTTCTTCAAGAGTTCGTTAGCCCAGGAGTCACACTTAATGGAAATTTTTCTAATACTCTTAGGGCAGATGGGTCAGTGCCCTATACAATCTCATGGTCCCCTGCACTTTTCTCTGCCTTGGCATTTATCACACAGGGGGGATTATTGCCTTTTTGGTTAAGACTGGTGATGAAGGGAGGCAGGTGAGCATAATAAAACATTTTTCAAATTGGGTCCAGAGTTCTCCAGGAGACTGCTAGCTTACACCTGATCACAGCCAGATTTTAACGCCCACATATGGATTTGTACTCATAATTGTGTTGGTGCCAAGGAATGCTTCTTTCACTGTCACTGGCTAATGGGAAAAGTACTAGGGTGAATTAACTCATAAGAGCTGTGCTTTCATCTAAAGGAGGCCAGATGGCACCGTGGCACATGTGCTAATGAAGTTTCACAGTCGCTCAGATAGAGGGAAACAGTGGGATATGAATCATTGCAAACGCTGGGCTCACAAACACAGTGATTCAATTTACTGCTGTGAATCTTTGCACTCTGCCTCATCCACATATTATTTGATTTAAATTATATTTGGTTTTGTGGTTGCTATACTGCTTGTAGTTGTTTTCCACTTTATCTTTGCATGAGAGGTAAAGAAACTACACTTGGCCTTATGTCTTTAGATGGTCAACATACAAAATAAGCTGTGAGGAGGGTCCCTCTCCTCCCCCATAAAAGGAAAGTTGGGGAGGAGTTCCCGCCATGGCACAGTGGGTTAAGATCTGACTGCAGCAACACTGATCCCCAGCCTGACCCATTGTGATAAAGGACCGGTCATTGCTGCAGTGGTGGTGTAGGTCAGAGTTGCAGCTTGGATTCAGTCCCTGGCTCAGGAACTTCCGTATGCCATGGATGCAGCCATAAAACTTTTTTAAAAAGGAAGAAAAGCTTGGGAAACACAGGCCAGGTGTTAGGTGTGTGGAGTCCAGTCTAACTGCTTAGGCTCAGATTTCTCCTTCTACAACAGCTGTATAGGTTATCTCGGTTGGAGAGCCATAGATGACAAATCTACAGCTAACATCATACGCAACCATGAAAAGCCAAAAGCATTTCCTCTAAGATCAGGAAGAAGATGAGGCTATTCACTCTCACTGCTTTTATTCAACATAGTTTTAGAAGTCCTAGCCACAGCAATCAGAGAAGAAAAGGAAATAAAAATGATCCAATTTGGGATTAAGATTTCTTAAACTTCATAAACCTCAGTGCCCTCATTGGGAAAGGGGGATAATAGTGGTTCCTACTTTATATGGTTTTAAAAATAAGATGACATTAGATAATCCATGTAAAATGTTTAGTGCAGTGAGTTAAATGGTTACAAACTAAGTCCATGTTATTATTAACATTACCAGGCAACGTGCTGTATCTCATCCAACTTCATCCCTCAAGAAAGTCGTGTGCTTGGAACATACATAGTGTAAAACAGTTCATTGAAATAAATTCCTTTTCTCCTCTGCAGTTCCACAAAACTAGGCTTCCTGCATAAAAGTTTAGTGGTTCTTCAGTCAGTCCTGAATGAATCCGAAAATATGTAGATATATGTAGATATAGCTGTCTTTCCCATCAATGGCCTTTTTTTTTTTTTTTTTTTGTTTTTTTGCCATTTCTTGGGCCGTTCCCGCGGCATATGGAGGTTCCCAGGCCAGGGGTCGAATCAGAGCTGCAGCCACCAGCCTACACCAGAGCCAGAGCAACGCAGGATCCGAGCCGCGTCTGCGACCTATACCACAGCTCACGGCAACGCCGGATCGTTAACCCACTGAGCAAGGCCAGGGATCGAACCTGCAACCTCATGGTTCCTAGTCGGATTCGTTAACCACTGAAACACGAGGGGAACTCCACAATGGCCTTTTAATGAAGCTACCAGCCTCCACTTGGAATAGATAGCCCAGGACTCCTGGAACCCGCAAAGGATTCCAGAATATCCTTCTATGCCAATCAGACCAGGGTCCTTTCTTTTTTTTTCTTTTTTATTCTTTTTAGGGCCGCACCTGCAGCACATCGACCCCCAGGTTAGGGGTCGAATTGGAGGTACAGCTGCCAGCCACAGCCATAGACACAGCAACACCAGATCCGAACCACCTCTGTGACCTGTACCCCAGCTCACAGCAATGCTGGATCCTTAACCCACTGAGCGAGGCCAGGGATCAAACCCACAAGCTCATGGTTTCCAGTCGGATTCATTTCTGTTGCTCCATGATGGGAACTCCCAAGGTCCCTTTTTTTTTTTTAAAGAAAGTGATCCTTTGGCTTTAGAAATAGTTGCCACATGCATCTCTAAATCCTAGCTTGACTTACACTTGCCCCACCCACCTTCGTATTGACTCAGGGGTGTTATACTGTATAAACTTTGGTTTTACTTTCCACATGAGGCTCTTATTCTCAAGGGAGGTTCCCTCACTTGATCTGATTCCATGGACTGAGCTTCTGGGACAGGAACATATTCCCACAAGGCCCTTTATTATTTTCGGATTCTTTGATCCCTTTCACTGTGTCTCTTGTCCCCTGAATGACCTCTAGACTGGTTCAAACTCAAACATGGAGGCTCTGCCCGTGGCTCACCCGCTGGGGCTTTTCTAAGGTCATCCTTCGATCCTCATTCCGGAGGGGTCATGACTTGAGCCAGGCTCTCGTGTCCCCTTCTCTTTAACTGTCCGAAGTCGCCTTTCGTATGACAGTGACTCGCCCTAACATCTTAAAGCAGTAGGCTCCTTGCAAATAAGGGCAGTGGGGGGCACTCCATAGGACTAGGAGCCTGGAAGTGGCCGTGTTCTTTCTGGGTGAGCTGCAGAGGCAGTGGCTCTTTGGAGGCTCATTAGCAGCATGGACGGTCAGTAGGAAGGTGGCACAGACCCGAACAGACGCCTTAGAAAGTGAAAACACAAAGGCAACAAACCCACATCGGATTTGTTGCACCCTCATTCTGTCAGCACCCAGAAGACGGAGCAGATGCCGCTTCTGGAAAGGATGTGGAACCACTGGGCTCTCCTCCAGGCCTGGCGGCCTGGATCATCATGCAGCTGCTCTGGGGAACAGACGGGCCTTATTTCATAAAGTAAAACATGTGTGCACCTTGTACCTGCTGCAGTTTCACTTGTTGGAACATGCCTGAGAGAAGCACTTAGAGACGAAAGCCGAGAATACTCAGGGCATCGCCACTCGCAGGGACAACGCTTGGGAACAATCGGGGCATCTTGACTGAAGCATGGACGGGGCAGCTGCTCTGTGCTCCTGCAATGGAATCTGCTTTCTGCCTCCCAAACAAGCAAATGCCAGCAGCAGGTGAAACGAAGGAGGAATCATACGACATCCTCTCAGCTGAAAAATGCCCCCAACCATATATGGCCTGATACTAGATATACAAAATGTAAATAACACAGATAACAGTGTTTGTACATTCATCTCTATGAGTAAGTGTTTATCTACATACATACAGATCTTCCTTGACTTGTGTTGGGGTTAGGTCTGACAAACACATTGTAAATTGAAACTATTTTATTTTATTTTTTATTATTATTTTTGGCTTCTTAGGGCCACACCTGTGGCATATGGAAGTTCCCAGGCCACGAGTCGAATGAGAGCTACAACTGCCGGCCTACACCACAGCAACACGGGATGCGAGCCGCATCTGTGACCTACACCACAGCTCTCACAGCAACACCAGATCCTTAACCCACTGAGCAAGGCCAGGGATCAAACCTGCAACCTCATGGCTGCGCCACAACGGGAACTCCATAAGTCGGCAATATTTTAGGTTGAAAATACCTTTAATACACCTACCCTACCGGACCATTACAGCTTAGCCTCCTACCTTAAATGTGCTCGGAGCACTTAGGTCAGCCTATCGCTGTTACGGTCCAGGGTTGACTATCTCATGTGGTCCGTCGAACGCCGTACTGAAAGTGGGAAACAGTGTCTGGGTCCAGAGTGGTTGTACGTGTGTGACTTGCTGACCTACGTGATCGCAGGGCTGATGGGGACTGTGGCCGCTGCCCCTGCCAGCGTCGCCGGAGGGGACGGTGGGACCGCATGGGGCCAGCCTAGGTAAAGATCAACACTCCGAATGGGACATGTGGTTTGTGCCACACACATGTGGGTTTTGCACCATCCCACAGTCAGAGAAGGTTATTTAAGTCAAACCATTGTAAGGCAGGGACCAGCTGTGCATATATCCGCACGTGGAAACCCATAAAAATGATGTAAAAGACATTAAAGGGAAGAAGCTAAAGGGAAAGACGTATGTGGATCCAGAATGACGCTCATGCTGGGTGGAAAGAAGCAGCAGCGTGGGAGTCATCGTGATAAGGTCATAACAGGTCAAGGTCCTGACCTTCGTTGGGATAGGAGACACATTGGTGCTTAAAGCACAATTGAAGTAACTCACTAGACAAAACCAGCTGGTCCTGTGGAAACCGTGGTGAGTAAATGTCATGAACTAAGCGTGATGACTGATCCTTTCAAGGGCTCCTGCACCACGTGGAAAAACAACAGCAAATCCAAACAGCCAAAGAACAACGAACAAGCAAAAGCAAAAGTCAGTTCTCGTTTCTGTGAATATTACATTGAATGATGCCTGTAAGCTGTGTCCCGCCGGGCCATGGACCCAGAGTTTCAGGTCCAGGAGTCAGAATCTAGTTTTTGGAAGGGTGTCTCTTCCGCATCACTGACCAGCTTGAGGATAACAGATTCCCAACAGGCAGGTCAAGCACAGCCATGGGGAGCTGGGAGTGGGGGCACATGGGGACATCTGGCTTCAACGAGGATGGTGTGTCCTGGGATTGAAGTGGATGGATTTGCAGTGAGCAGGACAGGACCCAGCGGTGGGGTCTGGTCCCTTGTCGAGAGATGAGCCTAGGACAGAAGCAATGGTCGTGTGACAAAAGAACTCACTGTAAAGAAGGGAGAGCTGCAAAATGGCATACAAATGTCATATGCTATATAATAGACAATATAATTTCTATATTTTAACTAAAGTAGTACAGTGCCATAGAAATGCCCTCTTTGGGTTGCTGTGAATATTGCCAGTTACCACTTGCAAAGCCTGTACACGAACAAATGGGACTGAACTGAACAAATGGCAGCCATCGTAGTGTAGGGATCATTATAATCTCCAAGTCATTCTTCTAAGGAATGCCCTCCCAGCAGGCTCGGATCATGTGCGGACTGGCAGAGGAGAATGTCTAGCCCCATTGCCAAGGTTTCGCAGGCTGGTGGCAGGCATCCACCCTCTGCTGCCATGCAGGGGCGTTGTTGAGAGCGTGACATTTGGAGTTAGCCAAACTTGCGTTCAAATCCAAGCTGGCCCTTGCTCGCTATCTTCTCCATACTGATGGGAGGGGGAGGAGGTGATGCATGGAAAGCGTGGGCACAGCTTCTGGCTCTCAGACCCGCTCACCCGCAGCTGCCTCTGAGGTCCCCGCACCCTCGCTTTCCTCTGCGAGGAACACTACAGGGTGCGCAGGGCGAATCCGGTTTCAGGTGGGCAGTGCTGATGCACAGCTGCCACGGAAATCATCACTGGTGGTTTACCTCGAAAAGCAACTGAAACGTAGTCTGCCTTCGAGCAGACAAAGACATCCTTCGCTTTTTCCTGATGCTCCTGGGACCTGGCCGCCACGTGGATTGAGCTCCCCGGTGAGGGAAGCACAAGTCATCCGCTCCAATTAGGCAGACTGTGGAGGAGGCCCTGGGAGCCTTGAAGGGGGTCCCTCTGGGAGCTGCTCAGTGCAGCCCCTCAGCATCAGGGCATCTCTGCAGGAGGCCGGATGGATGCCCTCCAGCACCAGGGGCAGGGCTGAGTCAGGAGCCTGCAGCTCCTCTGATCCTGACCACCGCACACGTCACTTGAGAAGCCAGAGCTCGTGGGCAAGCCCTGGCAGTTTTCTGAATTTTCAGCACAAGGGCTGCCTGTGACCTGCTGGGGACCCTGAATGGGAACGTGGCTGCTTGGGGAAAGGAGGTGGACTCTGAAGCCGCCCATGTGGGAAAGAGATGGATTCCTCCCCTGGTGCTTTGCAATCTTCTCACTAGACCTTCAGCTTGTTCCGCTAGCAAGACAAACACTTTGTCCAGAAAACCTCAGTGCAGGGAAAGGAGGGATGTCTGGTGAGCTGTTACAGGCTCTTCAGATGTCAGAACAGAAGGAAAACAGAGAAAGCATTTATCTTGATGTCTCAGGGTTAGAGATGAGCAAATTGTGGGCAGAGAAATGATGTGTGTTTAAGAACCCAGCATGAAGCCTGGAACAGCGTCAGATGCTGTTTATCACAGGCGTTTGTTTTATTATCACTGATGCTAATTTACTGGCTGCCTCCTATAGAAAAGAGTTACGTTGGAGGCAGAATCAAAATGTGGTGCTTGGAACTATGCGGGGGGAACCCTATGCTGCTCAGGGGTTGTTTTCTGTAGGCAGATGCACAGTTTGAATCTTGGAGAAATGATCATAAGGCCCGATTTTCTGCCATTTCATGGATTTACGTTACAAGGGACCTTGATTTCCAAAGTCTCCCTTTTGGAAAAACCTGGTTCTGTGAAGTCCCAGGGCTCCAACGTGGGCCTGCTTCCTGGTTCAGCATTTACTGGGCGACCATTGCTTTACTCCTTGCCTCAAGTTTAATTTCCTCTTTCTTCTCCTTTTTTTTAAATGAACATAAAATAACTAATCAGAATTGCTTTTGATGAGAAATTGATTTTTTTCTAAGTGCATAACAAAGGAGCAAAGGTGGAAGTACAATCTTTCCAAAAATGGTGCTGAGGCAACTGCTCATCCACATGCAAAACAATGAATCTAGACACAGACCCTGCACCATCCACAAAAAATAACTCAACATAGAGCACAGATCTAACCATAAAATGCAAAACTATAAAACTCCTAGGAAGTAACAGAAGAAAAATCCAGGAGAAATTATATTTGGAGTTGGTTTCTTAGATACAATGCCAAAAGCAGGATCCATGAAATAAAAAATTGATCAGTTGGCCTTCATTAATATTAAAACTTTTGTTCGGTGAAAGACACTGATAAAAGAAAGAAAATACAGACTACAGACTTGGAGAAAATGTTTGCAAAACATGTCTTCAGTCGAGGACTGGTACCCAAAATATATTTTTAAGAATCTTTTAAAGCTCAACAATTAGAGACAACAACAACAACACATAATCATTAAAAGAGACGTTTGAACCGACACGTCACACAGAGGATACACAGATGGCAGAGATGTTCCGCCTCATTTGTCATCAGGGAAATGCAAGTTACAACAGCCGTGAGACCCTTCTAACGACCAAATCCGGAACGATGATGTCACCAAATGCTGGTGGGTCGTGGAGCAACAGGAATTCCCATCATCGCTGGTGGGGATGCAGAATGGTGCAACCACTTTGGAAGCTAGCTTGGCAGTTTCTCACAAAACGAAACATACCGCTACCGTATGATCCAAAATTCACTCTCCATGGTATTTTCCCAAAGGAATTCAAAACTATGCCCACACAAGAACCTGCACACAGATGCTGATAGCAGTTTTATTTGTGATTGCCAACCTTGGAAGCCACCATGACGTCCTTCACTGGGTGAATGGATCAATACATCCTTCGGCTGGGCAATGCGAGCATCCTGCGAGGGACATTTCATAGAGAAATGCTCTTTCCTGGCCAATATTTCCCTGCAGACCCACTTGCCAAGGGGAGAGGGCTGGACAACCTGCCCCCTTCTCTTCCTGTCTCAAGGGTCTTCGTGCCCAAAGGGTTGAACGCATCGCAGGCAGGCTGCTTTAATACCTACTCTGGTGGGATGTGTGGTTGGAAGAATTGCCCAGGACTGAGTTTGCAGAATAAGCCAATAAGGCTGCCTGCTAAGCCATCCTGGAAAAACGAGGCACAGAGCAGCTTCTCTGATGGCGGCAGAAACACTCTCAAAGTCAGGGCACCAAGAATGGGCCCCCACGTGGTCAGTCAGAACACAGCGAGGGATACTGTTTTGCACTGAATTGTGCCCCCCTAAATTCAATTATGCCTTGGGACCCTCCCCCCCCCCATGAGATGGTAATTGGAGGTGGGGCTTTGGGAGTTAATCAGGTTTAGATGGGCTTAGTGCCCTTGTATGAAGAGACCCCAGAGCTTCCTGCCTCTCTGTTTCACGAGGACACAGCAGGAAGGTGGCTCTCAGCAACCCAGAGCCATCACCAGGGAACCAAGCTGGATCCTGGACTCCCGCCTCCGGAACTGTGAGCAGTGGATTCCTAGTTCGCTCCATCGGTCTGTGGTCCTTCGTTCGTCCGAGCAGACTAATCCAGGGCTGAGTTGGCAGACGAGGAGCAGCTCTTACACCCAGATTTTGCTTTCCTTGCTGCATGATGTAGGGGTTTAAGGCGGGGGCGGGGCGAGAGGCATGAACAGGACGTCCATATACCGAAGGATCTACCTCCTGGCCAACTTCAATCGGCTCAGAGGCTGAATTCTCAAAATAGTTCTACCGCCCAGGGGGAACAGCTGACCTCACCCTTCACTGGTATTCCCCAGAGTCACTAACTGGGGCTGGACATGTGGGGGCTCAGAGAACAGTGACAAGAGAGCAATGCTAAGGCCTCTGAATGGCATTCACGCCCTGCACATGGAGGTGGTCCTGGGGCCACTCAGTGGGACAGAAGGCTGCGTGCACTGTGGTGGCTGTGATGCCAGAAGTTGAGCAGGAGGGCCAAAGGTGACCACTAGCAGGGGACTCTTATCAAGCCAGACCTCAATTTACCTAGAAGCAGAATCCATCATCTCTGGAGGGAAATCCACAGCTCAGAGAAGCAGACAGACTCATCAGGTAGAAAGGATTTGACCCAGAAAATAGTAAAGAATGAAGAAAATCATTACCTTCCGAGAGACTCAGAGAATATGACATCTAGATAACAAGAACAGGTAAAAAAAAAACTTAAAAAGTTGAAAGCAAGAAAAAAACTTCTTGATATTCTAACATGTGATTTATAAGCATTCATGTTCATGAATGATGGTCTGGAGAATATTCCATCACCTGTTCTTCCAGCTGCTTCTGCGTGACTTTTGGCTTCAGTCAGAGCAGCAGGGGATACAGTGAGACACAGTGACCTGTCCCCTCTGCCAACTGGACTGTCCTGTCTGCAGGTCTGCTTGTGTTCTGTGATAGACTTGTGGCTCATGTAATGAAGGACCTGTCCGGAACGTGCTGTCATTTTTATAGCTTAGGGACTGTTAGGACTCTGGTCACTACATCACACACGTCCTACTTAGGAGCTTCAAGCAGGCAGCTGGAGGGGAGCATCTGGAAGCTGGGAGTTTGCAGAGAGATTCGGAAGCACGGAGATGGGCGTGGGGGGGCATGGTCCTGAACGAAGAAAAATCAGGCAGTGCAGTCAGTCACAGAGGGGATCCTGAAGGCTTGCGCCCTGCGAGGGATGCAAGATGGAAATGGAAAAAAATGCATGGGTTTTTAAGTCGGAAAGCCCACGTTCAACCTGAGTGACTTGACTTTTCTGAGCCTCCACTTTCCTCTATCACATGGGGATAAAATTCCAGCACACAGGGTTGTCTTGAGGATTAAATGAGATAATGCGTGTGAGGCACCTGCAATGACGACAGATGCAGAGCTGAAGCTCAAAAACTCGGTGAAACAGGAGAAGTACCCCCACCTAGACGTCTGGGTGCGGGAGCAGACCCTCTCTCTGGACCTACGCCTGCCTTCACAAATTCTTCTGAACTTTTTTTTTTTTTTCCTCTTGGCACAAGGGGATTGATAGAGCCGGAAGATGGTTCCAGGTGGGAAGAAAGGGCTTCTGCATCCCCCCTCTAGTGCTCCCTTCCCCTCCTCCCTGGCATCCTTCCTCACATGGGCTCCATCTGGAAGAGCAGCCACACAGCCCCACCTCTCAGATGCCAAAGCAGGCAAGTCCTCTGAGAAAGGTCTCTGCAGAGTAAAATACTGCAGTGGAAAAAAGGCAAAGAAAGCAAACAAAAATATAATTGGTTTCCTTTATGAAATATCTCTTGATGCCAGTAGCATTTTGCTGGGATTCTTTTATTTGGCAAATTGTTTCCTCCGCTTGGATTCTCGCTACCATTTACGCTTTACCTAAGTCTTCTCCTTTCATAAACTAGGCTCTGAAAGGAGACATTCCCGTAAATAATTGACGTCCTCTGCTGTAGCACAGTTTCCACTTGCTGCTTTGGAAATCGGACCGTAGGCATTCTCCCCAGAAATGAAAACAATGAGCTGGTCTGATTTTCTTTAATTATGAGGGATCTCATTCTAGAAAGACACCAGCCACCAAAGAACATCATGTTTGAAGAGAGTGCATGAATGCTAATATTTTTATTCCTTTGTGCCCCCCAGGAAGGAATGAAGGCGATTTTAGGTGAGTATCTGCCTGCTCTACACAAGAAACTGTAGGTAATTTCACATGCACCATCTCAATTTTGGGTCGCAGCCTCTCTCGGACGAAGTTATCATCATGCCCATTCTCTTGATGAGGAAAAAGGCTCATAAGAGCAAAAATATTAGAACGAGGGCGAACGAGGGTTTGAAGAGCCGTCTGTTTAATTGTAAGCTGTGTTCATTTCTATTTAGATCTGTCAAAAATGAATGAATCCAAGGTCTTTGATGTTGTGAAAATTTTAACTCAAAGCCATTGTTATGAGTCACATGTTAATTGGGGGGCTCGATGGGGTTTCTGAATGTGAACACATTTCCCTTGGCCTTCCAGACACTGTTTTGGGTAGATGGCATTCATCTTCACGTTTTCAGCAGTATTCTAGGCTCAATGCTAGGTTTTTTGAAACTCCGCAAGCTCTCTAAAGCTCAGAGATTCTGAGGCTTGAGGCTTGAGTCCTCACCCTCCTGGTTGTTGGATCAGGGCCAGGGGCCAAGCAGAGTGGAGGAGGGGCAGCCCCCAGTGGGAGGTCTCCCCCATTCTGCCTACAGTGTATACAGGGAAGGAAGTCTGTATATATGCACATGCATATACAGATGCATACACACGTGGCTTATTCTGTTGGAGAAAGGACCAGAGGCTTTCAAAAATCAAGTATGGATAGGCTCCATCAAAATTTTGTTGGGAGGGAATCAAACTTCAACCTTGGGGGGGAAATGGCTGAAAATCAGCCTACCATTGCATATCAAGAGACAGATTTTTCCAGATTCTTTGTCACTAATTTTCTCCTCTTTGCACTGAGGGTTCCAGAGGATCTCTGTCTTTCAGGCACTCAAACACAAGGACGTTTAACTCAAAACCCCTTCTCATTCCTTATGTTGCACTGTGCCCAGCACTTTGTCCTTGGAGACCTGTCCAGTCTCAGCAATGAAAGCCGAGGATGGTGAAGACAGAAGCCGAAGCCCAGCCCCACCTGCAGCCTCCTGGGGCAGTTGTTGATGGCTCCAGTGCACAGTGCACTGGGTAACTTGGCCATCCAGGGAGGGGTGGGCACGGGAGGAGGGTGGGGGGTGTTTGAGTCACAGATGCTCCTCTGAATCTTAATGTTAGGGCGTTCATTCTCCAGTGGGACTGGTTATTGACTGCAGAGAATGCAAACAAGAGGCACAGGTTGCAAAGAAAAAGACAAAGATCCAGCACCCTGGAGGCTGACGGGGTACCCTTGGTCACAGCCGGGGCTGCTCCAGGGATCCGGAGCCCTTGGCATTGGACCTGGGCAGGGGGACTTGCCAGTGGTGGGCACACCAAGCCTCGGACTGCTGGTACGTTTCAGAAAAGCCTCAATAAGTTCAGGGAAATGCTCGCTGCTGGAAAACCTGGAGGAGGTGAACTCTGGCCATGCTTCCTTCCCTCCAGGAGGAGGCTGGCACTCTCCGGGACGGACTCCTCTGCCTCCGCCGTCCATCTGCCTCCCTGGTCCCTGGTCATCCCCCGACTTCTGATCTCTCTCCCCAACCTTCTCCTCCGACGCTGGGTTTTCCGCCTTCTCGAGCCTGTTCCATCTCCTGCCTGCTGCCAGCGGCTTCCTCGCCTCCGGATAGATTCCCATTCCCCTTCTCTCGTGACCTCAGACAGGCCTGCAGGTCAGTCTGGAAGAGTTTGAGGTTTTAGTTGTGGTTTAATGTCAGGTGAGGGAAGAACGCATATATGCACAAGTGAACTATTTCCTGCAAACGTGCACAATTAGAAAACAGCTACAGGGAGGACCCTGGGACGTGTCGCACGTTTGCAGGGACATTGAGACATCACTAACGTGAGTCCCGGGTGCCATGCGGGATGCCCAAGTTACCGTCTCATCACCGTCCCACTGTTTCCCAGGGCGGGTCCGGAGCACGGAACTCTTTCTTCTGGAACGTTTCTTCAGAGCCCGTGGCCTCCCCTCCAGCTGTGTGTTGGGCACAGGCACGACTTGCCTCTTCCTTGGGGGCTGTATTCATCATGTTAGACACAGTGTCTGACGCCTTGCTTTCTGCAAATCCTCTTACCTCTGCCCTTGGGTCACTGGACACAGGGATTGTCAAAACGGATGCCCTGTCCCTGGTTCCCGCTGCACTTATCTGTGCTTTTGTTGGAGCCACTGAGCAAGTCCCTCGGAGGCTGTCTTCCTCTGACCTACCAGCCATCAAAACTTTGGACGAGGTCTGCAGTGACCACGTGATGCACGGACATTATTTGTGGGCCTCTCGTTCTCATCTATTCCGTTAAAGGAGCTGAAGGCTCAGTCGGCAAACCTCTACCAAATTCTCACCTAAAAAGTGCAGAGCGTTTTACTGTAATTAAGCTCGTGTTTGTTATCATGACTCATAATCCAGAAGCAGATGGCTGCTTCTCCCTCTCAGTGCCACCTGCCGCCTCAGGACACAACGGCACCGCTGGGGCCAGCTGGGACCCCTCCCCGTTTCCTGCAACTAGAGTGTGTATCCCAGGGCCACTTTGTCCTTGCCTCTGAGGTCTGTTAAGACCCCTCACACACACTCCCAGCCTCGTTCTCAGAGTCAAAGACACTCTTTCTTCCTCTAAAATTAACTGCACTCCCATCCCCCGACTCAAGGAAAGCCGCTCGCTCTCACAACAGCTAAAACCTCACTTAGTTCGGAGTACAGGTGCCCGGGCGTAGGGTTATTACTCTCGGAACGTTCAAGGCAGTCAGGCCCATGGAGGCCAAGGAGCTCTATGACATAACAAGGTGAATCTCCGTTTGTGTGTGGGGGGGGAACAAAACAAAACAAGAAAATAGAAGCCCATCCTCGTGGACTGAATTGCATTCCTTCATAAACCGGATGTTGAGGCCCTCACTTCTAAGGGGGTGTTTTTGGAGAAAGGAGGCTTTGAAGAGGCAACCAGCGCTAAGTCAGGTTGTCAGGGCGGGGGCCTGATCCACCAGGACCGCTGTGCTTAGAGGAGGAGGAAGCGACACCAGCCGTGTCCACACCGAGAAAAGGCCAGGTGAGGACGTGGTGCGAAGGCGGCTGCCTAAGGGATGGAGGGCCTCTGTGCCGGGGACAGATCTGATGACCATGTGTGCATTTCTGAAGCACTACTTCACCGTTTTCATCGTGTTTAATATTTTTACCGCAGCTTGAATCTTTCAATGATTTAAGCTCTTGCAAATTTAGTAAGTCCTTAAAAAGCCCCCGCAAGTGAACTGGCAGTTTGCTAGGCTGGGGTAAGCCTTCGGTGTGGTACCAGGGAGTGGCTGCAGGATGGCAGCTCCCTGCGATGGAGCCCTAGCTCCCTTGCCAGCCATGGGAGGTCTCGCCCATCTCTCAACCTCTCTAAGTTTTCGTTTCTCATTTGTGAAACAGGTATATTATGGTATCCACCTCAAAGGCTGCCGGAAAGACAAACTTTAATTATTATTAATTATGTTAACTAATTATGATTAATTACATTAACTACAAATGCATGAATTACTAATTATTATTCTATTATTAATGTACAAAACACTGGATCACTTCCCAGCCCTCAGTCAGTACTGTGTAGCATTAGAATAAAAAAAAAAGTCCCCAGCGTGAATGTCACATGGGACTGTGGCGAAAGCTTAGCGCCGCGCTCCCGGGGCGGAGGCAGCGCTGAGAATGGAGGCCCTGGGCAGGTGCCCCGTCCTCCCAGGGGCTCCGCGGCAGCCGCGGGGCTCTCCCGCGTCGCTCGGGTGCCAGTGTAACTTCCCTCCCGACTCGCGTCTGGGTTGGGGGGGTGAAGGGCGATTCTCTCTCAAAATAGGGAGACAGTCCTTCCTCTGGGCTGAATGAGGCCAAGCAGAGGACCAGGTCAGCACGTAGGACAGGGGACGAAAGGCAGAGCCCCCGGTTTCAGTCACCGTTGCTGCATCTAGACTTTGTCCCTCCTGCTTTGCCGGACTGGCCTTAATCTCAACCCTCAGATGAAGAAGACGAAGGGAAATGAGAAGGAGATTAAAGAAAAGGCGGCATGGGACCCCTTGGTGTTTTTCGGAACAGCGGGTATGAGCAGGGGTTGGCACCCATCGGCCTCCCCCAAAGAACCTTCTGGAAGAACGCGGTTCCTTGGGGGGGTGACGAGGGGAAGGCAGCCTCGGGAGCCCTGCCCCCACCTTCCTCCCCAAGTCTCTTCTCTGAATCCCAGTAAAGACTCAAAAACATCACTGCAAGTCAACAAATTCTCTGCCTGCATGAGAAGCCGCGTTTCGCACTTGAGCCCTGGGTCCAGTAGGGTCTGTGTGAAGCTCTTGAAAGCACCCAAGGACGTGGCCGGCCTCTGCTCCTCCCTGGGGAAATGGACCGGACCCAGGCGACATCTCCAGGGCCTACTGCAAGCACTGCGTTCTTCGGAAGCACCCGGGAGAGGGCCGTTTCGTGCCCAAATCGAAGGCAGGCGGCCTGGCATGTTACACCTGAACTGATTCACACGGTGAGAGTCTGTGAACTCCCTGTGCCAGTTTTCTGATTGGCTCTCTACAGTTCCTAAATTAACCCCCTAAGAGCTATTAGCCTCCTCATTCCTGGGCTGCTGAAGGCATCGGATCTCTTCACGTCTAATTAGAACACTACGAAGTCCATCTGCGAAGGAGATTCGTCATATAAGGTGTATCAAAGTCATGGCCAAGGGCTGCAGGGCACATCCATTTGCTTCCATGAGTTTTAACTTGGCAGTTCTCATTAACATTCATGGGGTTATTAGGTTAAACTCAGCGCCATGAACAAAGAACCATCATCAAACAGGCATCGACAATTTACGTAAGGAAAAGGTTTCCATTATAAGAGACACTAAATGTATACATTAAACTAGAATCGCTGCGAAGAGAAATCTGGTTCGTCAAGAACTAGCGCATCCAGCTCGAGGCAAGTCACACTCTCGCTGGTCACCCAAGTGTGTGAGGGTGACTTCGGGAGCCTCTCATCTTTGCTGGGGGTTATTGGGACGGCACGAAAGACCGTTTCTGTCTCAAGATCATGAACAATAACATCTGTTATTCATCCATCATCACAATGAAACCTTTGTTTTCCGAAGATGAAACGCCAGGAGAAATGATACTACAATAGGGACAATTTGTCTGCAGGCGAAATTATTTCCAGTCAAATCAGCCACGGACAAAAATTATCTTGGCAATAGATCAGAAGGAATTATTTGCACAGTTAGGAGCAAAATGCAAAAATAACTTCTAAAAATACACTCTTCTCCGCGTGCCCACCTTATATTATTTTTCAAACGTAATTGGAATGAACAAAATTGGGGTCCAGAGGAATGGAAGTGCCTCTCTCATTCGCAGGTGCTCTTTCTCTCTTGGTTGGCTGCGATTGCCATCACACAATAGCTCAGGGTGGTTGGCTTAAATAACAGGCATTTATTTTCTTGCAATTCTGCAAGCTTCAAGTCCAAGATCAAGGTGCTGGCAGATTTCATTTCTCCTGAGGCCTTTCTCTTTGTCTTGCAGATGGTAGCCTTTTGGCTGTGTCCTTACCTGGCCTTTCCTCTAGGCGTGTGCATCCTTGGTCCCTTTGTGTGTCCAGTCTCTTCTTTACAAATTTTTTTTTTATTAAAGTATAGTAGATTTCCAATGTCGTGCCACTTTCTGTCACATGGCAAAGTGACCCGGAGTCCCTCTTACAAGGACACCCATCCGATTGGATTACGACCTTGTTTCAACATAGTCACCTCTTTAAAGGCCCTGTCTTCAAATACGGACGTTTTCTGAGGCATTGGGGGTTAGAGGGTACTTCCGCTTGTTACTTTTGGGAACACACAATTCAGCCCACCACTCTGTCCTTCGTCCGTATATCTATCCGTGTATGGATTCATCCATCTGTCTAGTTTTTAAACCTATAACTTTTAAAGTTGGATACCTGTAAGAGGGAGAGTGGTTTTGAAAATAAAATGGGTGTGCCCGTCATGGCGCAGTGGTTAACGAATCCGACTAGGAACCATGAGGTTGCGGGTTTGATCCCTGCCCTTGCTCAGTGGGTTAAGGATCCGTCGTTGCCGTGAGCCGTGGTGTAGGTTGCAGACGCGGCTCGGATCCCGAGTTGTTGTGGCTCTGGCGCAGGCCAGTGGCTACAGCTCCAATTGGACCCCTAGCCTGGGAACCTCCTTATGCCGTGGGAGCGGCCCAAAGAAATAGCAAAAAGACAAAAAAAAAAAAAAGAAAGAAAGAAAGAAAAGAAAATGAACATATATTTTTTTTAGGGCCACACTTGCAGGAACGAGGAGGCTCCTGGGCGAGGGGTCACATCAGAGCTGCAGCTGCAGGCCTCCATCCCAGCCAAGGCATCGCTGAATCTGAGCTGCATCTGTGACCTACGCGTCCGCTTGTGGCAATGCTGGATTCTTGACCCACCGAGCAAGGCCAGGGATTGAACCCTCATCCTCACAGATACTATGTTGGGTCCTTAACTTGTTGAGCCACAATGGGAACTCCTGTGCATGTGCCTTGACATGCAGTGGTTCTGAGTTTTCACTGTGACCCTTCGAAATGACTTTCCGTCTGTAGTCTATGACTTGGAGTCTCCGGTGGCTACCACTGGAGGTTGTTTTCTAATGTAATGCCTGTGAGAACACGAGTCATCAGTGCTCACTCCTTCTTTTGCTTTTGTATGTGCTATTCCTTTACATTAAAAGGAGTGGGGGAAAGATCCCCCAGGTTTCCAAGACAAATTTCAATTTACATCGTGTGGGCAGATTTTCCAGAGGAAGTCTACCCCGAGACACGGGATTCAAACTCTGCCAGAGCCCACTTGGCCGGCTTCTCTTAAGTGGCATTCTGAATCACCGTGAACTCATGATATTGTCCCTTCTAAAAGAAAAAAACGATAATATATGAAGAAGGAGGATTTATATTCATTTCAAAATTTTTAAGTTTTACCAAAAATATAAGCAATACAAGAGTTCCCATTGTGCTCAGTAGGTGAAGAACCAGACATAGTGTTCCTGAGGATTTGGATGCAATCCTGGTCTTTCCCAGGGGGTTAAGGATCAGGCATGGCTGCAAGCTGCAGTGTAGGTCACAGATGTGGCTCAAATTCGACCCCTAGCCTGGGAACTTCCATATGCCACAAGTGCGGCCTTAAAAAAAAAAAAAAAAAAAAAGGAATGTAGAAGTCAGCCATAAACTATATAACTCAAGGGTAGCAACTGCTAGTATCCTTGGCATCTCTCTCTTTTTGTACTTATTCATCCACATGCAAAGAACACACATTTCAAATAAGTGGAATTACTCAGTCACGTTCCACGACCTTATGATCTTAAATGTTCTAGGTTCTTTTACTAATATAGTTGCCGTCATGGATACCCTTTGTGAGTTCAGAAATGGAAATTCTGCTCTGGCCTTGTTTTTGCAGGGAAATGCACACACGTTTATTCAATTAATAAAGCACTCAAGAGTAACCCAATAGTAAACATTTATTAACATCGGTTAGGAGCCAAGAAAAAAAAAAAATCATGAATGGGATGTGGTGCCGTGGGAGGGGTGCCGTCAGAGGAGCTGATGGCTCTGAGCTGAAAGCTGGCTTTCCAGTCCTGCCTGGGAGCCCTGGGCCTCAGCAATGAGCCTGCTGTTGCTGGGGCAGAAGAGCCACGGCCGGGCTGAGCCCGCACACACAGGCGGGACCTGGCCAGCGTCGTGAAGGATCCCCACCCCACACGGGAAGGGGGCTGGTGGCCCGTGAGAGGGCAGCTCTGAGAGGCTAGAGGGGTTGAACCAGCGGACATTTCCTTGGAAAGAAAAGAGAGGGCTGAGGATGGATCTCAGACTTCGAGTTGGGGGTCTCCGAAAATAAGCAGTGCCATCTCCTGAGATGAAAACGTGGAGAACTTTGTGGGACATGCAATTTCTTCTGTGGTGCTGTCGTTGCTGAGACCGAAGGGCTGATAGAGAGGCGTGTTATCGGTATGGAGACACAGGCTCCCTGGGGAAAGAGGCTGGGCAGAGATGTACAGTATATGGTGGAAACTGGACGTTTGCGGTGAAATGTGGCAGCCAGTCTCCGCACGGCTTGCTGCTGTTGTTTCTGTGATGTTGATCGGCTGGGTGATGCTTGCGAAGTCCCTTTCCTTCGCGACGGGAGCCCTCTACTGCTGTTGCTCGGAAGGCTCCTGCCTGGCTTGCACAGTCACCTGGGGGGCCAGTGGTTTTACAGCGTCCTCTCGGCCTTTTCCCATGACTCCCTGTCTTCGTGCTGCATTTCCTGTCTGGAAACCTCTGCTTTGTGAACGAGCCAGGACGACAGTGATGAGAATCCCAGGATTCTGAGTGCCGCTGCTGCCCAGGGTAGACAGAGCCTGGGTCTGCAGGTGTGGGGCGGGGGCAGAAGAAGGAACTTCTGATTTCTCAGCTGCTCTTGCCCAGATGTAGCCCTGCCACACGTAGCTGGGGGACAGAATGAGAAACGCTGACGCCTGCCGCTCCTGGGAGGGTGTCCTAGACCTTGGCCTGTAGCTGGAACAAGAGCCAGCAGCTCTCGGCGGCACGGTCTGCAGGGGAGCTCCTTTCATGTGGAGCTCAGAAGTCAAGGGAGGCACGGAGGCCATGGTTCAAAGGCCAGACTCACTGCTCTTACCGAGTTTTCGTGGATTTTCTTGAATACTTGTTTCTTCCATCGTGGTATGTCGTCAGGTCCATTTCTAGAAACATTAATTTTTTTTTCTAATATACTTTCCACAAGGTTTACCGGGGAGTTGATCTGCCAGAATCCTTCTGTTGCCATTCTGGAAGCGTAACTCACCACCCTGCTTTGAAAAAAATGTCTTTGTTTCTCATAACCTTGCTAAAAATGGTCTCAACATTTTGTCTTTTCGCTGTTTTTCAGCATGTTCTGTCCTGGACACGAGGGCCACTGGGTGGAGATGTCCCTTAGAAGCTTTTATCACCCGGAGGATTTGGTTCATTTGGTTGCTGGATTTGTTTTCTATTTGCTAGATCCAAATTGCTGCAGATGTGGTGGCTGAAAACAGCATGCATTTGTTACCGAATCGTTTCTGGGTCTTAGGTGTGCGAGGGTGACCCGGCTGGATCCTTTGCTTCGTCAGCTCGCACAAGACTGACAGCAGCGTGCTGGGCAGGGATGTGGTTTCTTCTCAAGCTTCACCCCGTGTTGTGTTGGCCCCTGACTGTTCCTTGCCAGCAGTAAGCCTAAGGCTTTCGTTTCTGGCTGGCTGTTGGCTGGGGCCATCCTGTCTTTCTTGGTAGGTGGGCCCCTCCATTGGGAAAATTTGCTAAATACTTTTTTTCAGTTTATTGAGATGACAAAAAACAAAAACAAGACCTTCCTCTGTTAGGGTTAATAATATTAACTGATTTTATTTTTTTCCTTTTTGGCTGCCCTGAGGCAATAAGGAATGCCTGGGCCAGGGATCAGAACGGAACCACAGCTGCGACCTACTGTGTGCGATGCAGGATCCTTAACCCACTCTGCCAGGGGTCAAACCCATATCCTCACGGATACTAGTCAGATTCGTTTCCAATGCACCACAAAGGGAACTCCCCATTAACTGATTTTTAAAAACATCGAATCCATATTACATTTCCGAAGTATGTCTGACTTGCTCATGATGCAGCATCCTTTTTATACATTGTTAATTTGAATGACATATAGACATGTGAGGACTCTTTTGGAAGTAACTGCTGCATTAAACAAGCAGGGAGAATGCTGGCATACATACAAGCATATTTCTTGAACTGGTGAATATAATTCGAATTATGGTTTTCGGAGCCTGGGAAAGGTCTAAATACAGTTGCTACTCTTTTATTAAAATCACCACTGATTTCTGCTGCTATAGGAGAAGCTCGAATGCCTTGTCTCATTAGTAGTCAGGCTCAGGGAGTTAGCTAATCCCCACGTCTCTTTTTGTAAGAGTCCTGCAGGAAGACACACAGACAGTTAAAGTGTCAACGGGATAAAACAGCTTCTTACTGCAGAGGGAGGAAGCTGGGTATTGTCTTTCATCCCCGTTGGTTGTACTGCCTCGCTGCTGATGGCGTCTAATTAACAGTCAATCTTTCAGATGCATTTTTCCTTCTAGGGAGATACTAAGAAAATGTGCACAGGAGTTGCTGTGGTCGCTGAGTGAGTTAAGAACCCGACGTAGTGTCCCTAAGGATGCAGGTTTGATCCCTGACCTCGCTCAGCGGATTAAAGATCCTGCGTTGCCTCAAAATTCAGTGTAGATCACAGATGTGGCTCGGACCCTATGTTGCTGCGGCTGTGACATATTCGCCCCTAGCGCAGGAACTTCTGTGTGCTGCAGATTCAGCCTGAAAAAGAAAAATTAAAGAGAAAGGAGCAAATGTATACAATCTTAAACCACAGTGCTGTGAGTATTCAGAAGTCAGCTGGTTAAATCCTTCCTTCATTCACTCATTCAGTTATGTCTTCTACGTTCACTGAGCCCCTAAGGACCGTGGCACGCACACAGCAGTTGGCAATGTACATTTTCATTCAGTCCCTCTCTGTAGTTCCTCATTCTTGCCTTCAGCTCTGACCAGTGTCTGCTTCCTGAGTTTGTCTAGTTTAGATTCTTCAGTGAGTCATTTGTTTGGGGTTTGTTTTGATTTCCCGGGTCGGGGGCATCAGTGTTGATGCGTGGAGTGAGGAGTGGATCTGAGCGTCCAGACGGACTTTCAGTTCCTCCGCCTGTGTTCATCCACGTCTGGTAACCCTGGTTACCAGAGAACCTGGGGATCCCATTTCCCCAGTCAGTCCAGCCTTCTGAAGCGTCCTGCGTGCCTTGTACTGGTTCACCCAGCACCACCTCATCTCAAGCGCCCACCATCCCCAAACTCATCTTTCAACACTCTGCTTCTCTCACCAAGTTGTCCTACATCTTTCATCTTCTCTTTTTTGTTGTTGTTGTTTTTTGTTTTGTCTTTTTAGGGCTGCTTTCACGGCATATGGAGGTTCCCAGGCTAGGGGTCGAATGGGAGCTGTAGCTGCCGGCCTACACCACAGCCACAGCAACGCCAGGTCCGAGCCGCGTCTGCAACCTACACCACAGCTCACGGCGATGCTGGATCCTTAACCCACTGAGCAGGGCCGGGGATCAAACCCGCATCCTCATGGATGCCAGTCAGGTTCATTAACCTCTGAGCCACCGTCTCTTTAATGAATCTCTGATCATGGCCGTCTCTTCAAATAGCTTTGTTCTTTCCACTGGGTCTTTCATGGCTTAGCTATTATCTCATTGCATTTTCTATGTATTTTCTGTATCTTAAAGTTTGCACAGAAGAGCCTTCCCTTCAGTTTCCACCGCCGCCACTGCAGTGGTGGTGGCAGGCCTCTCTGTGTGGCGTATGGAAGTGTTTGGAGCTGAAGCAAAAGTGCAGGACTGTGGAGATCAGTCAGGGACCCATCGCAGTATTCCAGGTGAGGTAAGATGCTGCCGTTCCCTTTTTCCTAAGGTCATAGAAAGGAGATGAGAGAAACCAGATTGATTCGTTTGGGAGGTGTTTGGGGCTTGACAGGAAGTTTGGAGATCTTCCGGCTTCAGCTCCAATGTGCGAAAGTCACGGCAATAGTCATTCTTGCCCCTGCGATAAGAAAACGCTAACCAAACTGGAAATCAAAGGTTTTTCTTGGACCTTTAAAAGAACAGAAGTTGCAGGGCAAACTCCTACCCGCAAATCTTGGGAGACTGGTAGACCCAGAGAGTCGCATTTGGGACGGGCTTACGGGGGCCGTAAGCTCATAGAAATGCCTAAATTATTACGAAGATTCTATTCAGGCAGAGTTGACCTACAGTGTTCTGCCACTTTCTGCGGTACAGCGAGGTGATCCGGTCACAGGTATATGCACAGCCTTTTTTTCATGTTATCTTCCATTGAGTTCTAGTACAAATAATCGCATCATTTTGACAATCTGAGGGAGTCTGAGTGTGGCTGAAAAGAGAGCAAGGAACTCCTGGAGCCCTGCATGTCATGGGCTCAGCTTCCAGGAACCGGCCCATGTTCTTCTAGCTAAGACCCAGAAAGATCCACCATGGCTCTGGCAGGGGGAGGACAAGCGTACGTTATAAAATATTCCCAGAGCATGCAAAACCTCAGGCTTTAAGGAAGAAGACTTTACCAGAGCTACATCCCATCTGGAGGAAGGGCATTTCTCTTTCTCCAGCCCCTGGTGCCTTCCTTTTCAAGTAAATGGGTGAACAAAAAGCTAGGAAACCCTTGTGACCATCAGAGTCCAAGACCCAGGCACACTGTGGTACTGAGACGTGGTCCTAAGGTCATAGAAGGTTTCCCGCCCCCAACTCCTCATTTCCACCGCAACCAGGCGCCAGGACCACGGCGTGAGTTGCACCGGAAGGAGGTGAAACAAACATGCTGTGCAAGCAGGACTTCTCAGGGAAGAGAAAGCCAACAGAGGAGACACAGACAAGGAGGCTAGAGGGACTGAACGTTTCCGACACCTACAGCTACAGCAAAGAGTAAACACAGCCTGACTCCCAGCCAGACCGACATAGATCTAAACACCTCGAGGCATCCCGGTTCCTCTTATGTGATGACACACATCTCACGTTCAACAAAAATTACAAGGCATGACAAAAGGCAAAAACCACCCTCTGATGAGACAAAGCAAGTGTCAAAAACAGACTCAGATGTGGCACAGATGTTGTGATAATTAGACAGGGAATTTGAAATAACTATTATTAGCACATGGAGGGCTTTAGTGGAGAAAGCAGACGACATACAAGAACAGAAGGGCCATGTAAGCCGAGAGAGGGAAATTCTAAGAAAGGATTCAAAAGAAATGCTGAAAATCCCAAACGCTGTAACAATAGTGAAGAATGCCTTTGGTGAGTTGATCTGTGGGCTATTGTCTGCAATGCAGGGAGAAAAAAGACTGAAAAAAAGAATAGGACGTCTGAAAACTATGAGACAGTTTCAGAAGGTGTCTGGTACATGCCCTTGGGCTTTAGGAGAGAAGTAAGAGAAGACAGAGCTGAAGAGAAATGGCCGAGACGTTTCAGAGCTAACGATAGACACTAAAACGAAGTTCCAGGAAGCTCAGGGAATACCAAGCTGTACAAATAAATCACAAAATATCTACACCAAAGGGAATCACACGTAAGAGTGCAAGGAAAAAGGAAAACAAAATCCAAAAATTAGAAAAAAAAATGACTAATGGAAAACCTTGAAAGAAACCAGAATGTGTAAGGGGGGCTCCCATTGCTCATGGAGGGAAAAGGTAAGAATTACGTGGATTCCCCTCAGAAGTCACACAAGCAGGAGGTGACTGAGGTCAATGGTAAGTTGCTGAAAGAAAAAATACCATCAAGCCAGAATTTTGTGTCTAGTGAAGGCACCCTTCACAATGAAGGGGAAATAAAAAATCCCTCAAATCATCAAACACTGACAGTTCATCACCCAGCAGCAGACCAATTAAAACAAATTCTTTAGTGAGAAGAAAAATTATGTAGAACAGAAACTTGAACTACAGAAAGGAAGATCATAAGAGAAGGATAAATGAAGGTAAAATATTTTTCATTTTCTTTTTTCTTTCTTTTTTTTTTTTGTCTTTTTGCCATTTCTTGGGCCGCTCTCATGGCACATGGAGGTTCCCAGGCTAGGGGTTGAATCGGAGCTGTAGCCACCGGCCTACGCCAGAGCCACAGCAACTCGGGATCCGAGCCGCGTCTGCAACCTACACCACAGCTCACGGCAACGCCGGATCGTCAACCCACTGAGCAAGGGCAGGGACCGAACCCGCAACCTCATGGTTCCTAGTCGGATTCGTTAACCACTGCGCCACGACGGGAACTCCCTATTTTTCATTTTCTTAACTAAAGATAATTGTTTAAAGTGATGATAGTAACAATATATTGGTTAATTGGGAGATTACATGTGGATAATTGGGAATACATTATTATAAGTTAACAGCCTTATATGTAGTGTGATATAGTATTATTTGAATGGACTTAGATTAGCTAAAAACGTATGTTGCAAACTCTAGGGCAACCACTAGAAAGTCAAAACGAAGTGTAATTGATAAGCTAATAGAGGAGTTAAAATGGAATCATACGAAAAACTGAGGGGTTCCCATCGTGGCTCAGCAGAAATGAATCTGATTAGCATGCCTGGGGATGCAGGTTTGATCCCTGGCCTTGCTCAGGGGGTTAAGGATCTGGTGTTGACATGAGCTGTGGTGTAGGTCACAAATGCAGCTCAGATCTGGCACTGCTGTGGCTGTGGTATAGGCCAGCGGCTACAGCTCTGATTCAACCACTATCCTGGGAACTTCCATATGCCTCAGGTGTGGCCCTAAAAAGACAAAAGACAACAAACAAAAACCAAACCGAAAAACACTGAATTTCAACTAGAGAAGGCACTAAAGGAGGGAAGAGGGTGGGAAGAAATAGTAAGTGCAATTAATGGAAAAGAACCAGAAACATGGGAGATATCAACCCACCTGTATCAATAACCACTTATAAGTAGATGTTCTAAGCACATGAATTAAAAAATGCACCAATTAAAAGAGAACAAAGAGATAAGATAAAACTCTATGTTGTCTACAAAAATTTTTAAATATTAAGACTCAGATAAATTAAAAGTAAAGTGATGGCAAACAATATACCTTTATAACAAAAATCAAAAAATTAATACAGGGAGCATCTAAGTTGACTTCAGAGCAAGCACCCTGCAAAAGAATGACAATTATCATGGATAAAAAAGTCATTTTATAATGATTAAAGAACCAGTCCTCTAAGACTTACCAGTCCTAAACAGGTGTGCATGAGGCAGTATCTGGTAGAACTACAAGGAAAAACAGACACATCCAGTGTCGTGGTCACAGATGTCAACATTCTTCCTTTAGTAACTGATAGATCAAATGGAGAGAAAATCAGTAAGGACAGAGTTGCCTTGAACAGTGCATCAATCAACTTGATCTAATTGCTATTGAATGAATACTCCACTCAGCCACATCAGAATACACACTTTTTCAAGCTTGCATGAGTTAGTGACAACAACAATCCAACACTCTTAAAAGAATGAACAGCATTCTTTTTTCTTTTTTTTGTCTTTTTGTCTTTGTTGTTGCTGTTGCTATTTCTTGGGCCGCTCCCGCGGCATATGGAGGTTCCCAGGCTAGGGGTCGAATCGGAGCTGTAGCCACCGGCGTACGCCAGAGCCACAGCAACGCGGGATCCGAGCCGCGTCTGCAACCCACACCACAGCTCACGGCAACGCCGGATCCTTAACCCACTGAGCAAGGGCAGGGACCGAACCCGCCACCTCATGGTTCCTAGTCGGATGCGTTAACCCCTGCGCCACGACGGGAACTCCAATGAACAGCATTCTTAAACACACCCCAACAAACTTAAAAGAATGAAAATTATAGATAGGTTCTCAGACCACGGTGGAATGAAACTTGAAAGTTAATATAACATATCAATAGCAGGAATATCTCCAGTTAACTGAAAATTGAACAATGTGCCTCTAAATAACACATAGGTCAAAGAAGTCTCAAGAGAAATTAAAAGAATACTTTGAACTAAAGGAAATTGAATATACAGCTAATCAGAACGTAAGGGATACAATGAAAGCGGTGATTTCATTAGAGAGAAATTTATAGCATTAAGTGCATATGCTAGAAAAGAAGAAATATGTAAGATCAGTCACTTAAGATTTCATTTTAGGGCAATTTAAAGTTAAAAAAGAGGAGTTCCCATTGTGGCTCAGTGAGTTAAGAACCTGACATTGTGTATATGAGGATATGGTTTTGATCCCTGGCCTGACTCAGTGGGTTAAGGAGCCAGCGTTATTTAAAGCGTTGGTATAGGCCTCAGTTGCAGCTCCAATTGAATCCGAAGCCCAGGAAATTCCAATAGCCACAGGTGTGGCCCTAAAAAGAAAACAAAAGTAAAAAAAAAGAAAAGAAAATATAAATTAAATTAGAAATCAAAGAAATTAAAAACAGGAGAACAGGAGTTCCCTGGTGGCCTAGCAGGAGAAGGATCTGGTGTTTTTACTGCTGTGGCCCAGATTCTCTCTTCTGAAGTCTGTGGGTACAGCCAAAAAAGACACTCCTAAAAGCCAGGAAAATATTGGAGAATATCATTGACACCAAAAGCCGTTTCTTTGAAAAGATTAATAAAATTGATAAGTTTCTCGTCAATGTCACCAAGAGAAAAAGAGAGGTTCATGAATTTTTAATATTAGAACTGAAAGAGATATCATCACTCCTGATCCCCTGGACCTGAGAAGGATAATAGACGGAGATTATAAACTACTCTAAGCCAACAGACTTGATTACTTAGATGAAATGGGGCTGTTCCTTTCCTGCAACATAGAAATTTCTAGAACTCAAAGAAAGAGACACAATCAGAATAAAGCTTAATCTGTTAAAGATTTTAAATCAGTAATTACTAACCTCCCCAAAAGTACATCGCCAGGCCCAGATAGCTTCACTGGTGAAGTCTACAAAACTTAAAAAAGAAAAAGACAGGGTATAATTTTCCCACAGTTTATCCCAGAAAATAGAAGCAGGGGGGTCACTTCTTTACTCACAAGACCTTTTCGTGCTAATACTAAATACTGAAACTAACACTACATACAAATACTAAAACCAAAGAAAGATATCATTAGAAAAGAAACCTATAGATGAACGCATTTCGTGAAAATCAATCCAAAAATCCCTGGCCAATCCAATCTAATAATGTGCAAATAGGAAATATGGTAATTGTACCAAGTAAGATTTATTCTGGTTGTGTAAGGCTGATTCAATCTTTGAAATTCAGACATTTCATCCACCATATCAACAGGCTAAAGAAATATCATGATTATGTCTGTAGTTGAAGAAAGAGCACTTGGCAAAATCCAACACCCAATCACCGTAACAACTGAACACAACAGGAATTAAGACACTTCCTCAGCCTGGTAAAGAATATCTGCAAATATATGTGGCTTCTAGCAGAGTGAGTGGAAGGAAGCTGGTCCCTTTCTCACTTAAATGAGGAACAAGCAAAAGGATAACCCCTCACCGCGTCAGTTTAAAATTGTACTGGGAGGAGCTCCTGTTGTGGTGCAGCAGAAATGAATCCTACTAGGTTCGCAGGTTCGATCCCAGGCCTCGCTCAGTGGGTTAAGGACCCGGCATTGCAGTGAGCGTGCCGTAGGTCTCAGGTGCAGCTGAGATTCCCCATTGCGGTGGCTGTGGTGTAGGCTAGTAGCTGAAGCTCTGATTCGATCCCTAGCCTGGAAACCTCCGTATGCCGCAGGTGTGGCCCTAAAAAGACAAACAAACAAACAAACAAACAAAAAATTGTACCGGGAGCCCTAGCTAGTATGAAGAGACAAAAAAAAGAACTAAATGGTACACAGGTTGGGAAGGAAGATGTAAAACCGCTTTTGTTTAGAATCGTCTGTGTAGAAACTTCCAAACTTGAGAGTGAAAACTTCCTGGAACTAATGATGAAGTCTAACAAAAGGCACAGGATACAAAGACATTCTACAAACATCCGTTGCTTTCCTATGTATCAGCCGTGGGCAATTGGAATTTGAATTTAAAAACTAACATCTTTTACTTCACACCAAAAAGTGATATATTTTTAGAAAATGGCAGCTATATGTGGGAAGCTACAAGATTCTGATGAAGGACTTAAAGATGATCTAAAGAAAAGGAAGAAGAGAGTCTGTGCTCCTAGAAGACGGAATATTAGCAACATGTTCGTTTTCCTAATTCAAACTAGATTCAGTGCAATCCCAAACAAAATCCCCCATAGCTATTTTGAAGACATGGACACACTGATTTTAAAGTTTATGTGAAAAGACAAGAGATCCAGAAGAGCCAACATAGTACTGAAGAAGAAGAACGAATGAGGGGACTTACTTGTTTGCAAGACTTCCTTTAAAGCTGCAGTAATTAGAGCAGCATGACAATGGCAGAAGGACAGACGTGTAGGTTAAGGCAGCACAACCGAGAGCCCTAAGGTGGACTCACACCTGTGCTGACGACAGAACAAGGACAACTGAAGGGAGAAGAGATAACTCTTTCTTCAAATGGTGCTGAGAAAAGGGGACATCTACACATGGAAAAATGAACCTCAGCACAGACCTTACCACTTTCACAAGACTTATCCCAGAATTAATTAATCATAGACCTAAATGTAAAATGCAAAACCTTAAACCTTCTGAAAGAAAAAAATGCTAGAACATCTAAGTGACCTTGGGATTGGTGATATGTTTTTAGCTATGACACCAAAAGCACAATCCAATAAAGAAAACTGATTGGTCGTATTTTATTCAAATTAAAAACTTTGCATCTCTGAAAGACTCTGTTAAGAGAATAAAAAGACAAGAAACAGAGAGAAAATTTTTTCTAAATGTATGTCTGATGAATGACTTGTGTCCATAATATATAAAGAATTCTTAAAACTCAACAATAAGAAAATGACACAATTTAAATGTGAGAAAAAAGATGGTGAAGCAGGAGCTCCCCCTGTTCCCTTGTCCCTCTTTGCAAAAATAATAACTGGCTTTCCACAAACAAAAAACAGCTCTGCAAGAGGAAGAAGACCACTTAAGAAGCTGTAGCAATGCAGTGGAGCAAAAAGCCTAAAAATGCCCACATAAAAAGGGTAGGAAGAATAGTTCCACTTGGCCTGTGTCACCCTGTGCCCCAGTGCAGCCCGTCCAAGAGCCCAGAGTGAGCTCCCTTTCCCTCTTGAGCTCCCCAAGAGGAAAAAGGAGAGCAGAGTGAGCACCCAGCCTGCCCAGACTTTTAGGGCACTGCCTGAAAAAGACCCACTTGGGTTCGCCCAACCAGACGGCTGGGGAGGCCAGCATAGCTGAGGCGTCCAGATATAGCTGAGACCAAAGAGGGGCAGAGGTTGGTGGCTTTAGCCGCATAACAGAAGTGATTGTGGTCCCCAGTGGTCTGCGCCGTGGAGGAGCCCAGACGCCGTCATCACTGAGACCTCAGCGGCTGTGCAAATCCCAGCGGTTTTCACCCTCGAGGACCTGCCGTGCTCACCACCACGGACCCCAGGGGCTTGCTACGCAGAGGACTTTTGTGACGAAAACCAGTAGCCCACACAAGCACTGCGGACCCCCCAACGCAAGCACTGTCCTCCCCCCGCTGCAGCCACGTGTGTCCGCAGCTGAGCCCAGTCCCGGCTGGTCCGGGCACTCATCACCGCGCACGTGCCTGCAGCCAAGCGTGTGCATGCCGCTGGCCTTGGCCACACTGCTGCCTGCCCTGGTTCCTTGCTACTGGACCCTTTTATTTCTTTAATTTATTTTTTGCTCTATGGTCAACTTTATAGAAAGAAAATACGCTAAAGTCATGTGCCCCGAGCATCCTGAGATCTCTTGAACCTGCAGGTCCCAGATAAGGAGGCCCTTTTCCCCATCCGGACCCGTCACCGCTCCATGCATTGTCTGAAATCCTTCGTCCTGTCTCCCATCTTGACCTCGTCTGGTTCATTTTTCATCCTTCAGCCAGAGAGCACACTTCACAATGAACCTAATTATGTCACTTCCACTTGTAAAACCCTTCGATGCCTTTCCAGTGCCCACGGCTGAAGTCCAAGTGTGTTACTGTAGCCTGTGACTGTGACCCAAGCTTGCTCACCTTGCCAGCTGCACCTCGGGCAACTCCGCGTGATGTGTCGTGTGCCTGTATCTGTACTGCACACACACAGGCTTACGGCTACCTAGTCACAGTGCATTATGCCATCCAGCCCTAAGACACTTGTGTAAGATGCCAAGGTGCACTCTTTCGACACCTCACTCCTTACCTAAGACTTCGGACCCATCCTTGAATGTTTCTTCCTCCAAGAAGTGTTCTCTGATGGCAAAGTCAAGGCTAGAAACACGGGCAGTATTGTAGCATTTGATTTTTCTTACCCAATAGCTTATGCCCCTGGAACAATTACCACTAGCGATTCTATGAGGTGCATTCATTCATTCACTTACATTCAAATATTTAGAAAGTACCTACCAGGCAGTATTCTTCAAGTGTTCAGACCAGCAACCAGGCACAGGATACTGAACATTTCCTGCACTCATGAAGCTTTTCTTTTTTTCCCATTGGGAGTAGGCAAGAAAAACTCAGCAAATGGAAGAGATAACGAAGTTAAATGGCATTTTGCAAGGTGAAGTGTGCTGTGCAGAATACAGATATGGCAGAATAAGGGGAATTGAGAGGAAGGGTGGATAATACTTGAGCTTTCCAAGCCAAGACCGGAAGGCGAGTAAATGGAGTTAGCCAGGGGGATTGTGGGAAAGCAAACCCTCCCACTACAGTGACGAAGCATCCCTCTTGGAGGCACAGCGCCAGGCCCGTGCCTCTGCCCTAGATGACGGCGGAGCAGAGCGATGAGGTCGGCCGCTACCAGAGGACCCCGTGGGAGGGTTGGCTTTGCAGGTCCTGGGCCCCTGCCTCCTCTCCCGTGAGCTGAGGGGATGTGATCTTGCCTGGCCAGCCCTTGTACCTCCTTCTTCCCCGGGGTACCGTGACCAGGGGGAGACAAACCAGACCCTTTGATGAGTTTAACATAAACACTGTTCAGTACGTGGGAATAAGGAAGGGATGGGCTGCTTTCTTTACTGTGAGATTCTTACTTG
Source organism: Phacochoerus africanus (assembly GCF_016906955.1). NCBI lineage: Eukaryota > Metazoa > Chordata > Mammalia > Artiodactyla > Suidae > Phacochoerus > Phacochoerus africanus. The sequence continues at coordinate 135,160,612 of NC_062554.1, read as the reverse complement.
CAAAAAAAAAAAAAAAAATTTGTGAGGCCGGAACAGTCTGTGGCTGTGTTTTGTTTGCCACATGTCAAGACCTTATTTAAGAAGGCAGTCAGTGTAGAGGAAAAGAGTTCCCTGAGAGGGACAAGGAAAAGTCCCCACTGTATCCTTTGGTATCTTACATCCAGCCATGGCTAAAGCCAGCTTAGGCCTTGACTCTGAGGGTAAAATTCATTTCTTAGATTTTCATCACTTGCAAAAATTGTTTTCTCACTAGTGTACCTTTCAGCGATGTCAGGTTGCCTTCTAATTCCTTCCTTCCTTCCTTCCTTCCTTCCTTCCTTCCTTCCTTCCTTCCTTCCTTCCTTCCTTCCTTCCTTCCTTCCTTTCTTCCCTCCTTTTTTCTGGCTGCACCCAGGGCATATGGAAGCTCCCAGGCCAGGGCTCAAATCTGAGCTGTGGCTGCAACCTGTGCCACAGCTGCAGCAATGCCAGATCCTTAACCCACTGCGCCAGGCTGGGGATCGAATCAGTGCCTCCACAGAGACAAGTTGGATCAATAACCCTCTTTGCCACAGCAGGAACTCCTCTAATTTCTATTTTGATAAAGTTCATTCTGGGGCAGACAGTCAGCTTCAGCAGTTATCAGCTCGTGGCCAGCTCTGTTAAATCCATACCCCTGCTCACTTCCCACTCTTTCCAACCATTGGAAGCAAATCATAGACATGTAATTTCCTCTTTAAGGGTGTCAGTGTGTGTCCAAAAGATTAGAACTCTCTTAAAGAGCTTAACCACAAACTCCCCCTACGTTGAGAGTTTAGCTGAGCTGCCCCGAGGTGGCTCTGCCTTGGCATCCACTGCTTTTGGCCTGTGGACTTCAGGAGGCTTGAACGGACAGGAGCCCTTCTCTTGAGCATGTGTCCTAGATAACAGCCCTCAGAGTCACAAGCAAATATTTTTTTTCTGTTCTTTTTAGAGCTGCACCCTCAGCATATGAAGGTTCCAAGACTAGGGGTTGACTCTGAGTTACAGCCGCTGGCCTATACCACAGCCAGAGCAATGCTAGATCCGAGCTGCCTCTGTGACCTACACCACAGTTCACGGCAATGCCGGATCCCCAACCCACCAAGCTAGGCCAGGGATCAAACCTGTGTCCTTATGGGTGCTGGTCGGATTCATGTCTGCTGCGCCATGATGGGAACTGTGCAAATTTAATTTCCTGATGTCACCTCTCCAGTGATGCTGGATCCACAGTCTGCCACCCACCCCAGGCCTCCCCTGTGACCCGTGAGGTGAGCCCACCCCAAACCCTGCTCGCTTCGGTTGTAAGTGACCAGCCCAGGAAGCCCAAAGCACTCTCTCAGGACCCCAGTAAAAGCATGTGCCTCGGGTTCTGCCAGGCTTTCTCTGCTCGTACCCTGCCCGGACCACCCTACTGGGCCTCGTGAGATCCGCCACTTCCCCCAAGACTTATCAGTAACGAGCTTCTCTATTCCAATTTCTTAAAAAAGCTTTTTATTAGAATATAGTTGGTTTACAATGTACCAATTTCTGATGTACAGAAAAGTGACCATATACACACACACACACACACACACAGACAGAGCAAAGTGACTCAACTATGTATAGTCAGAATAAACACACACACACACACGCACACACTGTATTTCAGTTTCTATGAGGGTCTTTCATTGAACCCTGGCTCCTCATCCAGAATCAACCTAAAATAACAGATTTAATAGGATGAATTTTGAACAGACTACAGGATCACATCGAGCAGGCGGTGTCAGGCCTGGCGAGAAGGCCGGCTCTGTTATTCCTCTACAGCTTGTGCTCCAAAGTCACGGATGTTCTCCTTTTCTTCAGATTTCTTTCTGTGCTAAGACGATCTGGTCTTATTGATTTCTAGCTTCACTAGAAGTATAAAGAAAAGAAACTTTGTGATATTGATTGAAAGAAGGGGAAGACTGCAAGGAAATTCTAATGAGGTAATTTCACATCCTCTGTAGCGGGTACCCCTTTACAGGTGTCACAATGTTTGCACTAATCCAAGCCAAAGAAGTTGACCTGAATAACCATTCAGGACATACTCTGTGTAATATTTTCCTGTTACGTCATATGGTTCCTACTGCTAAAAGCCTCAGGGTGTTTGTAAAGAGCAATGCTTTATCAATTACGCTAGGGGATTATTACCTTGAGAGGAACAAAAATAGAAAGTCAGTCATTAAAACGCACCAAAAGCTTCCCACTGACTCCAGGGAAGAACTCGGTAAGTATGTAGGATGTGATAATAAGGCCAGGCCCCTGCCACAAGCTTTTTCAGCTACAGCTGAAGACTCTGGTTCATTGGTCTTTATATCCCTAGATTTAGCGCAGTGCGTAGTAAATGCTCAATAAATTTTGAAGGCAAGGGAATACCTTAGTTAAAAGGCTATCAGGTTCCAGCTCTCTCCTGAATTCCAATCATAAGGTCCAGAGGACAGTGTTGGCTAAGCTTCCCTAAGAAAAAGTAAAAGCAATTCTGCAAGAACAATTCTCTGCAATCCCCAAGGGCATTTCAGCACAACAGCTGGCATAGCTGGGACTTGATAACAGGCCTGCCAACATGTAAATCCTCTTGACTGCCTATCTTTCCCCTCCAGAAAGTGAGGCCAGCATCTCAAGTTCTCAGCCTTGATGCTCTGGCAGTGAAGGCACTGGGGTGCAGCTTCTCCCCAGAGATACCACGGCGAATACCTGCTAAGATATTTAAGCCCTCTAAGCTGAGGGCGTTAATGAATTTCTTTAGAAAATTCTTATTCTTGTTCTTCTGCAGGTAGTAGTCTCAATCAGCCTTTTCATTATCCTTTTTTTTGGGTTATGGGTGCTTTTTAGGGCCACACCCAAGGCAGATGTAACTTCCCAGGCTGGGGGTCAAATCAGGGCTGCAGCTGCCAGCCTACTCCACAGCCACAGCAACGCTGGATCTTTAACCCACTGAGCGTGGCCAGGGATTGAACCCACATCCTCATGGATCCTAGTTGGGTTTGTTACTGCTGAGCCACAGCAGGATCTTTCTCATTATCTTTTAAGGGGAAAATTCCCATCCTTTAAGGGAGAAAATTATTAAATTTCTTCCTAAAGAAAGAAGTTAAATACCAAGGGATAACCCCCCTTTTTACATTAAAAGTTATGCTTTGGCGGACCACAGGCCATGATCATACATAAAATTCCGCCCCCAAGAACCAAGTTTCACCTCTTTCGGGCAATATCATTCCTGTTCTAAATGCATGTTGTGGCCATAGTAGATCCTTAACCTGCTGTGCCACCAAGGAAATTTCCGCCTTTGGCTTTTGAAAAGAATATTTTCTTCATTAAAACATTGAACTGCGATTAAAAAGACCACGACATACTATTGATCATCTTGGTCGTATTTCGGTGCCTATCTAAGTCGTGTGGAGGTTTCCTGTCACCCTGGGGCAGAGGTCGCGCTGCTCCTCTCCGTCCTCCACTTGTAAGGTTCGAGCTGCTGAGTCGCGCACCCCCCCTTTGCTTTGTAGTTTGAATGTTGTGCTCGAGTGGGTGTGTGTGTATTTGATCCTTTAGGAGATTCTTGGACTCGTAGTTTGTATCTGTCAGTAATTTTGGAAAATTCTTGGCTACCGTTTTTGAAATAGTTCCTCTGTCCTTTATCTCTCTTTCCTTACCTCCTGATTCCACTTATACAAATGTTACTTCATTGGCGAAATTCCCTCAACTCTTAAATTTTACGGTACTGGGAGGGAGTGTTCTACTCGTTATTTCTTGTTGCACAGAGGAGACCATCAAACCGCCTCTAGACATTATCAGACCTCCCCTGGGGGGCGGTCCCTCCCCTCCCCAGCTGAGAAGCTTTGCATGGAAGCTTTAACGTATCAATTATAGTTATTTGAACCCCACCCTCCTTCAGCTGCCTCATCTACGTTGTCTCTGCGTGTGATTCTGGTACCTGCTTTGTCTCCTCGGATTGTGTTTTTCATGCATCCCATTTTTTCATTGACAATCAGAATTGTGACAACGAGATGTTGAGATACATGAGATAAATGTATCTCCTGTTATACATTTATCTCATGAGATAAATGTATAACAGGAGATGTTGAGATATATGAGATTTTTTTTTTTTTTTTTGCTTGAGGATAAGTACATTTTCCTGCTCTTAGGCCTCAATGTAGGTCTGTGTTAATGTTACTCTCATCAGGAATTGGGTAGGTTTTCTAGTTTGTTGTTGCGCCATCTAGTGACAGCTTCCTCGCTTACCTTCATTTCCTCCCTAGATTTCATGTTAGTTGTTTGCCCTAAGACCTGTTTTCTGATTGGTTCAAGAAAAGTCAGTGATTAAAGGTTTCCTGGGGCGCTTCTCATTATGCAAAAGACTAACACCCTTTCTGTCTGTATTTCCAAGGTGAAACTGGAAGGCTAGTCATTACATGTGATGGATATTTTCAATGGAAATTGGATTCTGGGTTAACTTTTCCCCCCTTCTTTTAGCAGTTTAAGTAGCGCCCCCCCCCCCACAATGGCTTATGCCTTGCATTGTTTTAGGCAAAAAACATCTGATCACGAGTTTTACCTTTGTTCCTCTATAAATAATGTCTTTTTTTCCTGGCTTCTTTTATAATGTTCTCTATATCACTAGATTCCAGGAATTTGTCTCTGATGTCCTGTGGTTTTATTTTATTACATCTGAGGTTCGCTGAGCTGCTTGGATCGTATGGTTTGGAAGATCTGTGGCCATTATCATGTCAAATGAGTCTTCTGCCCCACTCTGCCTCTCCTGTCCCTCCTCATAGCTTATTTATGTGGATTATGCTTAATATTATCTCGCAAGGCTGTTCACTCATTGTCCTTCTTTCCCGTTTCTCTGTGTTTCTATTTGGAGAACATGTCTTCAGGTTCACTGGTCTGTGAAACATTCACTTTAGGTATTGAATTATTTAGCTCTAGAATTACCCGTGGCCTCTTTTTGATATCTTCCAACTCTCCAACTTTATGTACATGGTTCTCTTTACATCTTTAAATATAATTTTAGGAGCTGTGTAGTGGACCCTTTTACTTATTCTGATATGCAAACCATTTCTGTTGAGTTATACTTCCCCGGTATTTGGTCAAGTTCTCCTTTGCAGAGCTAATAATTGCACATTGTTTGTGGGACATCGTCTGGTCCAGCCTTATATTCCAATTCTTCAGTGCGGGATTTTTTTTTTTTTTTTTTCAGATGTTAAGATGTCACAAATCAGCTTGAGAATTCCAGGTCTTTTTTTCTTTTCTTTTTTTTTTTTTTTTTAAGCTAAGTGGTTCTGAGTCTCATTTGGTCAAGGTGTAACTTAAACTTCTTCTGAATGGATGGGCTGCCTGGGATCTCCTGGACAAGGTTTCTCCATTCCGGCCCCTTGAGCACCTTCTCGTAGACGGATAGCTTTTCTGCTCATAGTTCCTCAGAAGTTGCTCCTTCTCGGGTTCCTTCTCTTTCCTGACCTGCACAATACACAGCTGAATGCTCTAGGGGACCCGTATGCAGAATTCAAAAGTTTGTTGGAAATCTCAGCTCTCTCAGTAGCTCCAACTGCTGATCTGTCTGCTCAGCCCAAAAAAATTGCTGAGCTCTGTCTGGGTTTTCCCTACCCCTGCTGCCATCTGGAAAGTTCTGCAGGCAGAACTGAGGTCGTCAGATGTCCACGCCACTCATTCCCTTCCGAGGACTGCAATCCTGCACTGCCTCTTAGGTAATATCTGAAAACAGTTATTTCATATATTATGTCTAGTTTTTAGGGTCTCATGGTGGAAATACTTGCCTTTGAAAATCTACTCAAAGAGGCCATATAAAAAGTCTTTGCTCGCCTAAGGCGAGGCATCCTTTTGCCTGCTGCTCTGCTTTCTACTGGCCTGCAGGCTTATTCACATAACATTAATGTATTAATTGCAACAGGTCAATTTAGTCTTCAGATCACGACTTTCATAAAGTCAGTATCAGCTACACTTGGTTGGTTTAATGCCCACTGTTAGAGCCTTCTTCTTTAACTGCTTTGGCTCTATCTTTCTATCTGCAAGAATTTCAGGTAGCATTGCAGTTTTCTGTTGTGAAAATAGAGGAGGACGTAATACCTGTGAGAACGTTCTGTCGTCCTCCGTGGGTCTGAATTGACCCTCCTGGAAGGATCTTTGTATCTCCCTGGTAATGCACATACTTTCTCAGAACTTATTGTTTTGTGTCAGATGCTTTCCCTGTGTTGGCAAGCCAGACAGGATATCAGGTCAGATGATTACTTTTGCAGAGCAGAGGCCACCGAGGTAGCTTTTCGGAACCAAAATCAGAATGCTTGGAGGTGAGAAGTAAATGTGAAAATGATGCTGATAGTCGAGAAAAATAAAGCATGAACAAAACAGGGTTCTGAGCAAAGAAAAGCCAGCGCACAGTGAACATGGCACATGGGCGATACTCAATAATTATTTCCTAAGTGAGGTAAGGGAGGAAGGAACTAATGAGGCTGGTCCAGGGAGCAAAATTGGATTTGGGGCTCAGAGAAGACAACTGTGGGAAGCAGACACTTAGATGAGTCTAATGCCAGAGACGTGGAGCCAATATTTATCGTGGTAATACTGCCCATGCTGGCTCACCTTACCTGGTGCTGAAGCCACAGGTGGTTTACAGTTAAGTGCTATAACGTTTTTCAACTGCTGAATAATGAGCGCTTCACTAAATATCGCACACATGTTTACTTGGGGTTAAACATCTTAGGAGGTATTACTATCATTATTGTTTTTAGTCTCGCCATTCCTTTTTTACCATTTCATAATACCCCATGTGTGATTTATCAGTTATTTGTCTAGTCCCCCATGGATGGGTATTTGGGAGGTTCCCGACCTTTTCCCCTACGTATAGGACTTCTGAAGAAACTGATGCAAACGGTATCATATATTTGCCAGTTTGCCTTTGGAATACATACCCAGAAGCGGGGGCTCAGATAGAACTTTGCTAGATAGTGCCACATTCTTTTCTGCAAGGTTGATATTTGCATGAGGATGTGTGTATATTAGCCCAGAGGTTAAGAACATGGCTAGCATCTCAGAAGCTCTATTCCAGAAATTTCTCTGCCCAAAGTGACTATTATGTTGATTTCTGTAACCTTGAATTTGATTGGCTTGTTTTTACACCACTGCATGTATGGATAAAATAGAAAGCACTCTTTTACAGCTTTTTGTTGTTAACTTTTTTGGGGGGAGATTTATTGTTTTAGTCGTATATAGTAGTCGATGGTTAATTCTCATTTCTGTCTAACAGTCTGTTGTGCAAAAGAATAACTTATTTATCCTGTATTAGCTAGCACTGTATTGTGTCCAGTTTCTTCTTGTTACAAAGGTTGTTGCTACTGCAATTTCATGACTTTTCCTGACCAGATGTGCACATCTGCACAGTTTTTCATAAACACTCTCTGGCATTAACTTAAAAATTACTAGACATTCCAAGGTAGAGGGCAATATGATGAAAATGAAGAAAAAATAAAATTGCAGAAACAAATACACATATGACCCAGGTATTTTAGTTATGAGGAAATGGCCAAAGAAAGCTATGGATACAAAATTGGTAGAGTCAAAAATTAATAAAATACCTGAAAAAAAAGTGAAATTTTACCATATACCTGGAATAAATATATAATCTTTGAACCAAAAAAACCCATTCTACCAGTGATTGAGAACTTAATTGATGGGCTTATCAGCAAATTAGGCACAGTAAAAAAGATTACTGAAGTGGAATACAGATCAATAAGAAGTATCCAGGGAGTTCCTGTTGTGGCACAGCAGAAATGAATCCAATGAATCCGACTAGGAACCATGAGGTTGCTGGTTCGATCTCTGGCCTTGCTCAGTGGGTTAAAGATCTGACATTGCCGTGAGCTGCGGTGCAGGTCGCAGATGCGGCTTGGATGTGGTGTTGCTGTGACTGTGGCACGGACTGACAGCTGTAGCTCTGATTAGACTCCTAGCCTGGGACCATCCATATGCCAAGAGCACAGCCCTAAAAAGCAAAAAAAAAAAGGAGAAAACTTATATTGAAATAAATGTGAAAAAAGCACGATTTTCATTAACACTTGAATTCAACACTGTACTGGAAGTTCTGATGTAAATTATAAGAAAAGAAATAAAATGTTTAAGGATCAAGAAGAAAGAAAATGTTATGTAGCAGGTGACATAATTAAATACATAGAAAATCTAAAAAAATCAATAGGTAAACAATTAAAAGTTAGGAAAGTTGCTAGGTATAATATCAACATAAAATATTAATATTTTCATGTACTAGCAACAAAACACAATAGTATTTGGAAATAACAAATACCTAGGAAAAAAGGTAAAAAAATATATGGAAATTGTACCCCCAAACTCCAAATATAACTGGGAAAAATTGAATAAATTATAAATGAATGAATATATATAACATTTCAGTAAGTAAAAACTTTAAATTGTAGATATGAAAATTTTCCTAAAACATTTATAGAATGCAACTGATTCTAAATAAAATTCCAGCACAAATTTTTTTTTCCTGTGGAAATCTATAAACTAATTAAAAATGCATAGGAATGCACAGGGTTCAAAATAGCCAAGACAATCTCGAAGACATAGAAACTTAACCAAATTATGTATTTTTAAAATTGAAGAGTGGTAAAATAAAACGCAGTATATAATTTGCCATCTTAGTCATTTTAAGCATACAGTTTCCTAGTGGATGTATCTCATTATTATTAAACAGATCCCCAGAAGTTTTTCCTCTAGCAAATCTGCAACTCCATCCTTCTAACTTCTCTCTTCCCCCTCCTCCCCCCCTCCCCCGGTTCCTGGTAACCACAGCCCTACTTTCTGTCTCTTATGACTTTGACGCCTCTCTGTACCTTTGATAAGTGGAATCATGGCATTTACCTTTATATGACTGGCTTCTTTCACTTAGCAAATGACCTCAAGTTGCAGCATACGATAGGATTTCTTTCCTTTCTAGAGTGTGTGTCCTTGGGGAAATTTAGATACACACATGCCCTTCATTTCCCACTGCGCATCGGGCTGCTTCTACACCTTGGCTATGCTTTGCAGCTACGAACACAAGTATGCAAATACCTTTTCGAGACTGTTTTCAAGTCTCTGGTTCCTCCCATTGCCTTATAGTTTAGCTCTTACATTAACGTCTTTGATCAACTTTAATTTTGTATCGTTTGAGGTATGGGTCCAACTTTCTTCGTTTGCAGCCAGTAGTCCCTGAACCGTAATATTGAAGAGACTATTATTTACTCACTGAATGGCCCGGTCGGCCACCTTGTGGAGAATCAGCGGACCGTAGTCGTCTGAGTCTGTTTCTGTGTCATTAATTCTTGACTTTATTCCGTCGATCTATCTGCCTGTGCTTATGCAGAGTGTTTAGGTCACTGTCACTTTACAGCACGCTCTCAAATTGAGACGCACATGCCCTTCCACCTTAGCCTTCTTCGTTTCAGCAGGTTAGGGCCTCTGGTAATGCCATGTGAATTTTAGGATCAATTCATTCATTTGTGCAAAAATAGGGCAGAGTGATTTTAATGGGACTGCAGATCACTTTGGATATTATGGGCTTCTTAGTAATATTGGGTCTTCCACCGTATGAACGTGGCCTGTCTTGGCATTTAGTCCGACCTTGTTTACATACTTGGAGCAGTGTGTTGCAGTTTTTAGTGTACAGGCTGGTGATTAAGAGGTGACAAGCGGGTACGGTTAGATACAACTCTCTTTTATTGACATTTATCAGTGTGTTTCTTCATGAAGCACTCTTCTGGCTGTTGTAACGTTTGTTATTAGATTCCCAAGTTCTGAAAAAGTTGATTCCAATATTTTTTGCCGTCCTATCTACTGTTTTTCCGGAGGAACAGTGTTTTTGTGGTTCCCGACTCTGCCATTTTTGGTGATCTCACCTCTAAAAAAATTCCTCCTAGTATGAATTTTCTTCTTGCGACTTTTTTTCCTTTTCTGTTCCTTCTTCCTTTGATTGTATATTCAAATCCTATGTTCATTTTCTATTGAGCTTTTTGCAGGCGAGTAGTCTATAAAGAATCCTTATCGCTCAATCATTTTGGGACTATGATTCAGACTTTTGTGTATATTTTAAAATTTTAGTTTGGAGTAAACATTTGGAACACAAAGTTGCAACTATTCATTGTCTTTCTTCTGTGATGTTTATCTACCATGTTATAATGCTTAGAAAGTCTTTCACTCTCCCAATGGTAGCATATATCACTTTTTCACTCCTGTGTTTTCAAATTTTATGTGAAAACCTCAACTGAAAATTAATTTTCGTATCGCATATGGTATTAAGATAATAGTTTTCTTTCAATTAGTTTCCTGCAAGTCTGAATCCTGTGTTCTAAAAAAAGCCGTTGTCTATAAACCATGTAGAATATTACCTTTATTCTGTGCTAACATTTTAGTTGGATCTATTCTGAACAATTGATTCCATTATAATAATGCTTAAGTTCCGCACCATTTTATTTTTATAATGCATTTAAACATCTCTAATACCTGCCTTATTTCAAACCTTAACATTCTTTATAAAAGTTGTCTTGGCCTTATGAATGGATTTATTCTCCCATATCCTTTGTCTGCCCAAAGTATATATTTGTTGGCTTCAGTTAGAGACTTTTCATGGTGACCGACACGAAAATAATTCACAGATAATGAATATTTACAATTGAAGAAAAGGTCAATTCATTTTTGTCTGGAAATTAAGTACCATTTCAAATGATCTTTAACAGTCAAACCCAGGCAAACCTCAGAAATTCATATGCTCCACACAGCCCTAGAAATTGTGGAAATGAGCCCCGTGACCTGGGAGCCTGGGTCTGTAGGTGGGAGCATATGCTTTTCTACCCAACAGGATTCAATTGCCTACGTTCCGTGGAGCTCAGTCTTCTCAAACGCGGCGTGCACCGTGTCTCAGCTGTTAAAGGGAGGCAGTGTAATTTCATCAAAGAATTTTTATTTAAAATGTGCATAAAAATGGTTGGTGAAACAAAATGCGATCCTCGACCTCCACAAAACGGATACTGTCCTGTCATAGTTAACCTGTCATAGGTTAATGTCCAAAGTGTACAGTTTTCAAGGGTTATGCAGTGAGGAAGCTCTTTCTTCCCCACTACAGCTTCCAAGAAAGGGATACATTCTCTAGACACTGTCAGTACTTAATAGACTTTTGCAGAAGAGAAAACCCCCCAAAGCTGTTTTCCTTTTGGCCTTTCAAATATAGTGCTGCTAGTGGCTGTTGGGTTTACCGTTTCTGCTACCAGTAGAATGGCAATGACAGGTCACATCTGTGCTTTAACTGAGACTTTTACAATAGGTAAAGAGTACATAGGCAACTACTGGAAATAAACATGGAGAAAATGAAAAACGTTTTTGATAGAGTGTTGGTATAGCAGGTGGTTCGTAAAATTAACTTTGATATTCTATTTTTTCTGGCAAGAAACTTCATGAGAAATAGAATAGCTGAATGTTAGTTCTAATCAGGCTTTGTGTAACATTTCAACTGTGTTTTTGAAAATGATTTTGGGTCATATTTATACTAAAGTAAGATATTCCGTTTTCTTTCTCAATCACAACTGCTCGTATAGAAAGGTCTTTTACCTCCTTTTCATATTCAGGATTATATTTTCACTTGCTTGTTTTGGAAATTTAAGTCACAACACTAGTTAAGACACACTGGCAGATTTCTGGAAGTTTGAGGATTCACATACCCATATTTACCAGGATTAAGAGTTTTTAATAAAGTCGAGCCTTGAAATTTAGTTTCTATGGGAACAAATTTTAGTGATAGCAACCCAAATGCTTATTTACTTGAAAATGTAAAGCTATACAAGATATGCAATACGCCTTTATTATTAATTTTGCTATTTTGAAATTGATCTAGAAGTTGTCATTTCTCCCATCACTTTTACTTACTGGTTAATAACCATAAATGAATAAGAGTCAGATGCGAAAAGACTTGTGTCTTTGGTTCAAATGCTAACATTTTGATTCTTTTTCCTTGATCTTTCCTTGGAGTACTTATGAATTTTGCATTAAGGTTTGCATTAAAATAAAAAGAGACTGAGAAATAACCCCATGCTTTCCATGGATTAAGGCACTGCAGAGAAGCACCTCCTTCCTGCCAACTAGCAGAAAGGTCAGAATCCCTATTGGGAACAGCCAGTAACTGTGCATACATTTCCTCAGGCCAGCGTGACCTGCAAATAGGACTCCCTTACACAGGCAGCTGAGTCACTCAACAGCTCCTTCAAGTAGGGCCCAGTCTGAAGTGAATTGCTTTCCTCTCAAACTCAAAGATCATCAGTGTTCATTTGAGAAAACAGAAAACGTCCCACCTAAGGTCACTCTTCTCATCACCATGTCTTTTTAAAACTGGAATTTTCCAAAGATAAACAATTTTGTACCACCCTGCTATTCACTCGCTCTGGTCATGTAGGGTTTTGTTTTGTTTTGCTTTTTCTTTCCATGCAGCAGGAGTTGATGAGGCCCCGGTGGTTGGCTATGCCACATACACACACCCACACTTACAAACACACCTTTAAGAAATAGTTTATCCTGGAGTTCCCACTGTGACTCAGTGGGTTAAGAACCCGACTTAGGGTCTGTGAGGACGTAGGTCTCATTCCTGGCCTCGTGCAGTGGGTTAGGGAGCCGGCATTGCCGCAAGCTGTGGCGTAGCTTGGAGATGTGGCTAGGACCTGGTGTTGCTGTGGCTGTGGTGTAAGCTGTAGCTGCAGCTCCAATTCGACCCCTAGCCCAGGACTTTTATCCTGGAAATATTCTGAATTTCATTTGTTATTCTACCTCTATGGATCCCTAACACTGATAGTCTTTGCAGAATCTAGAACTTTCATCTGAAGAAAAATGAAGATTTTGTTGTGACTATAGATCCCACTGGAGCACTACCGGGTGAAAGCGTGCTGGGCAGAGGAGGTGGTGCCCCCTTCACCATGTCCTACAAGGCTGCCCAGTGCCCCAAAGGGAGGCTGAGAGAAGGCAAAACTTGTGCCCAGTCACCCCTAATTCGTGGAGAGTTGGGCGTGCCTTCTGTCCGAATTCCAAAGTCGTGCCCCCCCCTGCCCTTCAGTTTTTGGTGTCTGGTTTGCTTTATTTCTGCAACCAGCGGGAGAGCTCGCCATCATCCCTATTGTTTAATACTAGTAAACTGAGTCTCAAAGCATGATATATACTGCCTAAGCTTGCTCCTTTTTAAAACTCTGGATCTTAGATCTTCGGTTCTTTGTACTACACCATGCATGTAACATAGGTTTTTAAAAATTAAAAAAAAATTCTGTTCTGTTAAAAGATATACTGGGGCCTATCAAAATCTTTGAGTTTATTTGGGCCAAATTCTATTTGAGTTGGGCAGCATCTAGAAAGCAGATAAGAGAGCCCTGAGCTGCTGTACACAATGCAGGTCTTTTTAAGGCAGAAGGGGGCAGAAACTAGGAAGTTACACAAAGGAAAAAAAAAAAAAAGGAAAAAAGGTGGGTTATTGAAAAGTCACTTTCCTTTAGGGGAAAGGATCCTTGAGGGGCTGTGAGGCAGACAACCTGACTAGGGCTGATGGGGTGATTACCGATTGGCTGGTTTAAGGTTCCATTCCTGGGAGAGCTGAAATTACAAACGTTAAAACCCAGTTTGGTGACGTGGGGCTTAGCCTAGCTGACTCCACCGGGGTCCTGTTGTCTCGTCTTTACTAGCACTAAGATAAAAAATTTCCAAACACCTCACCCCCTAAACAAAACCCGAGCTAATAGGAATCAGAAACAATGGCTGAATCAGAGGGGCCGTCAGGATCACTGCATCTTTGCATAATGTTTAGCGCACAGGAGATGCTCAAAAAAGTTGCCTAAAAATAAGAGTAGGACCCCACTGCGTATCCTTTCCAGATGTAATAATTCGCATCTACCAACCAGTGTCCTGCTGGGAACTATGTCCAGTCTCCAAGGTTAGAACATGACAGAAGAGAGTCTGAAGTAAAAAAGAATGTGCATTTATGTATGACTGTGTCCCTTCAACGCACAGCAGACATTGGAGGAACTTGGTAAATCAATTACACTTTAATAAACAATTTAAAAATGAGTATGAATTTTTGATATACATTTTATTTTAAAAAACAGTCTTTATATAGAGCCAGACAACTTAACCTTCCATAAATCAATTAGACTTTTCCAGGTCAAAATCCTATAGGTTATATACAAATGCACCAAAATGAAGTTGACTCGTATCTGTCATGACCTTTGAACTCAAGAAGAAAACACAAGCTGTGCTCAGGGTTTGGAGGGGAAATAATTGTACCCAGTTAATGCAGGCACTTCTCCAGAGACATTTCCCGCAGCGTCGGGCTTTGTTTTTTAACATTCAATGTGCACACAATGCACCTTTTTACACTACATCATGATCCAGGAAGTCTAATTTGAAGAAATAGAGTTACTTCCCTACGACTCATCCTATTTATTTATTTCTTTAATTACTTGCTTTTTAGGACTGCACCCGTGGCATATGGGGGTTCCCAGGCTAGGGGTCAAATTGAGCGGCAGCTGCTGGCCTCCGCCACAGCCACAGCGGTGTGGGATCTGAGCCACATCCGTGACCTACCCCACAGCTCTTGGCAATGCCGGATCCTGGACGTACTGAGCGAGGCCAGGGATCCAACCCGCATCCTCATGGATCCTCGTAGGGTTATTTCCACTGCCCCATAACCGGAACTCCCCACCTCAACCCATTTTTAACCAAACTCTGGCTGGGGGTGGGAAGTCACTTCCCATTCCACTCGAAACACAAGGATGGAGCAGTGGCAGTGTATCTGGCTCTGGAATGATGCCAGCCCGGGAGGTCTGTCGGTATCCATAGGAAGGGAGCGTGTAGACAGCCGCATTGGTGGTTTAGTGATTGTGAAGAGAAAATTTTTAAGCCTTCTACCTTTTACACATCCCGTTTGCACTTACCTTCGCTTTATCATGATAATTTGTTTATAGAGTGCTTGTACTTTCTGTTAGGAAAAAGGATTTGTTTTCTTTTTGCCTGCGCCCATGGCATTCGGAAGGTCCTGCAACACATTACATGTTTTGTGCAGTTAATCGTAAGTGGGCATGAGGTTAGTGTTTTGTGCTGAGGGGCTGATATTAGAAGGGAAATACTTGTATAATTAAACATCTTGAGATGCTAAAACAAAAAAGTTGACAACATAAAAAACATTCAGACAGTAATCTGGAGTTCCTCTTTTGGCTCAGGGGTAACAAACCCGACTAGTATCTATGAGGAGGCAGGTTTGATCCCTGGACTCACCCAGTGGGTTAAGGATCTGGCTTCTCTCTGAGCTGCAGCATAGGTCACAGATGCGGTTCAGATCTGGCATTGCTGCGGCTGTGGCGTGGGCTGAAGCTCCAGGTCAACCCCTGGCCTGGGGACTTCCATATGCCACAGGTGAGGCCCTAAAAAGAAAAAAAAAAAAAGAAAGAAATTAATCTGCTAGCTTTTCTTTCTGAAGAGCAGGCTTAATTGTAATGTAACATATTTAAATGTTAATGACTCAGTCCAAAGCAATAATCCTCAAGGTGAAATATTTGTATTATAGAAAGACTGCCGTGACAATATTCACAACAGTTAAGTGGGTGACTACGTCTTTCACTTCTAACTCTGATAATGAAATGGAATAACATGTCAACTCCTGTGTTTAGAATTTAATATGTAAGATAAGATGTTAAAGATAATGCCTCAGCAAAATTTGGGAGGCTGGCAGAGAGAATGAAGGGGTGTGTCAAATTTTCCACTGATGTGGTTGGGTCATAACACTGATTTTATCATTCACAAAATTTAAAATGATGTATTAATAAAACTAAACAAAATACCCAACAGAATCGAGTTTAGGTCTCTTTCTTAACGGAAATACAAGAAAAAGTATGAGAGAAAAGCTTTCATTTACTTATTGAATTTGAACTAAAAATAGCGACTTGGGCCAGCCTATGCTCCTTTTCCTTCTTAAGATCTCACTAAGTTACAACTAGAAAGTGTACGAATTATACAACGCAGTAGGCTAAGGGCTGGTGTGGGGGATGGGAAGGGAAAAGCAGGGAGAGAGGGAAGAATGAGATTGAAGACAGTGAAAATCCAGTGACATCAGGCGCCTTGACAGCCTGTGGTTTATGAGGAGACAAGGTTAAAAACTCTTGCAATTTGTCACTTGTTCCTGTGTGTCTTTTTCTTGCAAAGTACGCATTCCAGAAAACTAAGAAACAAGCCAAGAAAAGGCAAAGGGTTAAGATTTGAGGACTCAGTGCCCCCCGCCGAGGCCGCTGTCAAGGCACCTTATGGAAGATGGTGTGTCCAGCACCCTGGGGAATGGTCTGTCCAGACCGGGAAGGAGACCAGCGGGCTGCCGAGGAAGTTACCCGGGAAAATAAAAACCGAGGAATGCCTGTTAGGACGGAGTCCTGAAACCTGTGCACTTACTGGGTGGGAGGCTTCAGTCATGTCCACGTAACAGAGGAAGAGAAAAAGGAGGG
Source organism: Phacochoerus africanus (assembly GCF_016906955.1). Classification (NCBI taxonomy): domain Eukaryota; kingdom Metazoa; phylum Chordata; class Mammalia; order Artiodactyla; family Suidae; genus Phacochoerus; species Phacochoerus africanus. Next base: position 135,144,077 of record NC_062554.1, on the reverse strand, counting down.
AGAAGCAGGAGCTTGAAAAATATTCACAGTCAAAAGCCTCCAAAAAGACCTAAAAGCTGACTACAGGGTGGGATTGTCATTTGGGTTCTGTCTTTGGCAGAAAAAAACCCATAAAATTGTTATTATGACCATTGGGTATCCCTGAATATGGCTTATGTATTAAATTAAACTGTTGTGTGCATCTTGGGAACGGTGAGATGAAAGGGAGATCATCGGGTGGTAGTTTTATGGGAAAACGTCGTTGTTCTTGGGAGTTACATGCGGAAGTATTTAGGGACAAAGCGGTGTTACAATAGCCACCACTATATGGGGCGGGGGAAGCTCGTAGGGGGGTCAGAGAGAAAAGACAAGTTTGGTCAGATGTTACAAATTTCCGAGAGAGGTGAGATAATCTAGTGTTTATTGTGTTACACGTGCAGATTTTGTGAAAGGGAAATAAGAATTTCCAAAAAATAAGAATAAAAATACAAAGAGGAATAGGTGGTGTAAAGAAAAAAAAAGATGAAAAAAAGGAACTTAAAGAAAATAAAAGGTCCATGCCAGAAAAATATATATATAAGTGTGGTGAACTATTTGACTCTTTAGTAAATGTGCTGACATAGCCATCATGTGAGCTTTGCTTATCAATTAAATTCTGCTAGAAAGGTGGGAGTGGAGTAGGCATTGTAGTAAAATTAAATTATTTTCAAATCAGGAAATAAATAGACAATATCTAAAACAGAAACATCAAGCTACTGCATGAGATGCGTATTATTTTGATGTTCGGATGCGAAGATTTAGAAGCCACAGTAGGAGCAATGGCCAGAACTGCTCTTGTGAATGATCCCTCGGGCAGAGCTGTGTGTTTCACTACAAGCCTTTGGATAGAGTGAGTTTTCTTCTTAGCTGTGTGCATGGATGTGACAGTTAGAAATAATTATTTCAAGCTAAAATAGCATAGGTTCTTTTAGTGGTTAGAGAAAGCACCAATACATCACTAAGGGACGGATGTGAGGCATGTCCATGGAACAGGCCACAGAAGGGCAGGTGCTGAGACCTCAGGAACGCTGCCGCATCTGAATGTATGAGAGCTCGCCATCTTCCTTCCCTTTGTAAACGTGTTTACGTCACACTCAGGGAAGCACAACCCCTGATGGTCCCTAAATTTACATCTTGTAGCTTCAGCACAGGCACAAACTCCAAAGTCCACAGAAACTATTTCCTGCTCTCCAGGCCTCCCTCAGTCGCCTGGGGGAAGGGAGGTGGACTGGACAAGGTTGGTGGATCTGGAGGGAAATACAGCCCAGGAGAGCTGGGGCTCTGAGGCTTTGCCTTCCTGATCAGAGAGAAATGAGAGGCCTGGGTAACAAAGGGAATAGTACAGCACCGAAGTCTGCCTTTCCTGCTTTTTCTTTTTTCTTTTTTAAAATAGCTTTATTGAGATAGAACTTTTGGGGGCTGTGCCTGCAGCATGAGGAAGTTCTCTGCCAGTGATCAAACCCGGCCACAGCAGCAACCTGAGCCACAGTGGTCACAGCACTGGGTCCTTAACCCACTGAGCCACCAGGGAACTCCGAGATAGAATTAAAGTGCTTACAATTCACTCACTTAACATGTACAATTAAAAGGTTTTTAGTGCATTCATAGGTATTTGCAATCAGCACAGTGAAGTTTAGAGTATTTTTATCCCCTCCAAAGTAAGCCCTAAGCCCATCAGCTGCCCTTTTGAAATAAGCGTGGGGGATAAAGACTAAGGGTGTGGGCTGGTGGCAGAAGGAACGTGACGTTGGATCTGATCGGGCTGCTACAAGTAAGAGGGAACAAACGCTTCTTGCCTGACCGCCTTTAAGCTGGACCGTTAGTGTTCTCCTGCCTTAGGACTCCGAATGAAACATTGGCTCTTAAGCTTGCTGGCCTCTGGATCAGAACTCACACGGTTGTTCCTCCTGGGTCACCAGCTGGCTGGCCCAGGCCCTGGGACTTGACCGTCTCCATGGTCATGTGAGATGGCTCCTTATAAAAACTCTCTCTCTCCCTGCGTACATACAATAATACGCACACATGGTTGCAAACATGGTATGCACCTTCATTTACTTATTTAGATCTTCTAGGAAGAAGTCACGCACATTTTTACTTGGATTTGTTTCTGGGTATTTGATGCTGATTGATGAATGTATAAGTGATTATTTTTTCTTCCAATTTCACTTCTAATGCTTTGGTGCTGCTAAAAGCTACGCAGTTTGTGTACATGTGTGTATTGACCTTGCACAAAGCAAACAGCTAAACTTGTTTGGTAAATTCTAATAGTTGCACGACGTATTCTATACACAGGTGATGTCAGCGTATGTATTCTTCCTGCTTTATTTCACTTTCTAGAATGTTCAGTGGAGTGGGACAGTAAACATTTATAGGGAAAATATTTTCTTGCTAATGATCTCGGGAGCAATATGTTCATTATTCATCATTAAGTATCTTCCAGATAACCGACTTACGGCATATTGCTGATTTTTCTTTGTGATCATATTTTTCTACTAAATTCTACTCTTATTTTGATGTTTTCCTTTCTCCTACTAATTGAGTTTGATTTGATGTTTTTAAATGAACTTAATTTGAGCTATTGGTTTTTTAGAAAATTATTGCTTAATTGCCAACTTTTAGAACTAGTCTGGTCTTCCTTTAGGTATAGAGTCTTCCTACTTTATTTCCACGGTGGCCAGATAAAAACCTCACTTTATTTCAGTCATTTGAAAGCTGTTGTAACTTGCTAAAAGCAGAAAACATGATTTGTTAGTAAATATTCTATTGCTGCTAGGAAAAATACGTTTTTTTGGAGCTGTTGGTGGAAGAGCTGTATATATATCAAGCCAAACCCAGTTTGTTAACCTTTTTGTTTATGGTTTCAATGATCTTACTGATTTGCTTCTTAGCTTGTTCTGTTTCTGAGATAAGTATATTAAAGTCTTGAGGGGTGATTATACATTTGCTCAGTTTTCAACTTCTGCTTTATATTCCACAATGTTAATAGTGGCAGGGATTGTAAGATTTTCATATTTTCCTATTTAACTGATCTTTTGTCATTTTGAAATGTCCCTCTTTAGGCCTGGTAATATGTTTTCATATTATTGATATTGGCCTAATTATAGCACCTCTCTTTGGCTAATGTTTATATGACGTAGCCTTTTCCCGTCAAACTTTATTTAAACTTGTGTCTTGTAAACAGCCTCTTGGCAACTTTTGCTATTTAATGGCATTTGTTGTCTTTTTTTTTTTTTTGTCTTTGTTGTTGCTATTTCTTGGGCCGAACCCACGGCATATGGAGTTTCCCAGGCTAGGGGTTGAATCAGAGCTATAGCCACGGGCCTACGCCAGAGCCACAGCAACTCGGGATCCGAGCCGCGTCTGCAACCTACACCACAGCTCACGGCAACGCCGGATCCTTAACCCTCTGAGCAAGGGCAGGGACTGAACCCGCAACCTCATGGTTCCTAGTCGGATTCGTTAACCACTGCGCCACGACGGGAACTCCCATTTGTTGTCTTTTAAGTGGAGTTTTTATTTATTTAAGTTTAATAGAATCACTATTATATTTTAACCGAAGTCTCCCACCTCGCCCTCTCCCTTTATAGTCATAAAAGTCGCCGCCACTGGAAGCCTACGTCGCCTTCCCTTTGAAGGAATATCACGTGGGTGCAGAAGTCCCTGGCAACCAGCAGGAAGGCAGAGCTTCTCGTCGGTCCAGTCAGGCCCTTGTAAGTGCAGTTGGCCGTCTTGGTCTGCCTTGCTCTATTCTTACTTGTCCCCACTCCTGAACGCTAGCGCGCCAGACCTCCCAGTTGAGTGTCTGTGGTAGTTTCTAAAATGCCTCCCTTTTAGTGGCTCTCGAGGTCCAATTTTTGCTCACCAGAATTGGGTAGCTGCAAAAATCCCTGCTCTGCTGGTGAGTCGTGTGTGGGTGCATTACCTGTTTCTTGACCCAGGAAGCCTCAAGGGTCAAATACCCCAAGGGGAAAAATGTGTTGGTACCACTTCTTGGCATCCTTCTCGCTGGGACCGAACCGTTCATCCACTATCTCCTGAACCCAAACTCGCAGGGGTTTCCCTTCCTGCCTCCATGGCATTGCCCAGCGCTCTGAGAGTCCCTGTGACGTACCAGCCACCTCTGGACTCTCCTTGTGCCAAGAAGTGCACATGTTCCGAGGAACAAACAGCTGGCAGGATGCTTCCTCTCTGCCCACATCCTTGGTGCTCCGGTCCTGGGTGCCTTGGACGTCTGCCCAGGGTTCAAACAGATTTTTAGAAATAGGAGCATGCCTGTTTATCACGTTCAGCAGGATTACCAGTCCCAGCACCGAGTTAGCTGAGCAAGCTTGTTGTAGTTTTAGGGTTCATGTTTGTTATTAGCCATGAGTTTGCGCGACTTCACACGTTCCTCTGTCGTCCACACAGCCTGTTTTTGCCGCGCCACTTCAACGTTTCTTGTCCACTTTTCTCTCGGGTTTTTGGTTGGGATGAACACTTTTTAGAAACGGTCGTATGTTCCGGCCACAAGCCTCTGATGGTTGTGTGTGTGGTAAATACAATCTCCTGTTCTATGGCTTGCCGTTTCTTTCTCCAAATGACGTCTTTTGAGAAACTAGAGTTCTTAACTTAATTGAGGTCAATTTACTTATAGTTTTCATTATGATTCGCGTCTTCCCCCGCTGGGGAATATTTCTCTATGCCAAGAATTTAGAGATTTTTTAAAAACTTTTTTTTGTAGGATTTTTTTATATCGTTTTTGAATTTACATTTTGACTTAAGATCCATTCAGAATGGCCTTCTTCCGGTTTTCATTAACGTCTATGCTGATGTTCAATTGGCTGAACAACATTAACTAAAACTAATCTTTCCTTAATTACTCTGTAGGACAATTTATTTATGCATTGAGGGTTCATGATGTCGCTGTACATTTTTCTAATCCCCATACCATCCTATTTTTGATTCTTTGGTTCTGCAGGGAAGTGTCACCATGGCTTAGCTACAATAGCTTTTGAGTAAGTTTAATATTGAGTGGGTTATGTTTGTGCAATAGGTGATTTTTTTTATCACATTCTTTTGGTTTTTTTACCGCTGCCTTTTATGTTTCATTATAAATTTTGCCCTCTCCCACCCACTCCCATCCTAGAGGGAATTTTTTTGAGATGACATTGAAGGTATAGGTTAGTTTGTGAAGTACTGCTGCCGTTGCAGGACTGTTTTCTCGTTTGTAGGCACAGTACCCCACTCTGTTGCTTAAGTCTTAGATTTTGCTCAGCACCTTTTATAGAGCTATGGGGAAAGGGCGCCAAGTTTTGGTTGGTTGTATTCGCATTTATGTGACCTTTCTATGCTCGTTAACTATACAATGTTAAAATGCCTGTGCCTGTAATGACAGTTCACTCTACCCTTTCCACCACCCATATTTTTTTTCCTTGACATTGAACTAAACTTCTAGCACATATTAACGGGAGTCGAGATGTGTGTATTTTTGTCTTATTCCTAAATCTCTTAGGAAAAGTTTCAAACATTATTTTACATGTTCAAATTTTATAAAATTCTGCTACTGTAACGGGATTAAAACCTGTGCTTTTGTGTCAATAACCCGCATCTGGCAGAGAAATGTTGATGTGATGTTGATATTAATTTCTCACCACTTTTATACCCCATCAGATACATTATTAAATTCATTTAATTGTCTTTTCAGGGCCGCACCCGCGGCGTATGGAGGTTTCCCAGGCTAGGGGTCGAATCAGAGTTGTAGCCGCTGGCCTACACCACAGCCACAGCAATGCCAAATCCAAGCCACATCTGCGACGACACCGCAGCTCACGGCAACACGGGATCCTTAACCCACTGGGAGAGGCCAGGAATCAAACCTGCATCCTCATGGACACGAGTCAGATTCATTTCCGCTGAGCCACGATGGGAACTCCTCTAACCATATTTTTCTTTCATTCCAAAAATATCCTATAATTTGGCCTTGCTTTATTTTGAACTGGTTTCTCTCCAACTATTTGCAATTGTTTATTTTAGCTTTGCCCTCATGATTCTACCCTTTGGACTTTCCTTACTCTGTGAGTGATGTTTTTCTGGCCTTATTCCTTTATTTTTTGCACCATATCTTCAAGTATCTCCCTTAGTAGAGGTGTGAAAAATAGAATGTATATATTCTGCCATTTCTAAAACATATTTTCTTCTTGGGTAAAGAATCCCGTTAGAAATTATGTTTCCTGAGAATCTATAAGCAATACTCCCATGTCTTCTGGGATATAGTGTTGCTAGTGAAATAATTGAACTTAGGCAAATATTTAGTCCTTTGGGGGTGACCCATTTCGTTTCCAGGAAATTTGCAGAATTTGCTCTTTATCTATGATAGTTTATATTTCCATATTTTGAGGAAGGGTATAATGACCACATGCATTACGAAGTTTCCATCAGGAAGCATCTGTGTCTCGGCTGTGATAAATTACCCTCCACAACATTTTAAATAATTTATTCTCCTCCATTTGTCGTGATCTCTCCTTTTAGGAATCTGTTAGTCGGATGATAATCCCAGATGTATTCCAGCTCAGAGTTCTGACTACCTTGCATGCAGATGCCCCTGTTATTAACATTTTAAGATGCTATTATATATTTATCACAAGTAATGGATCAAGATTGACATATCATTGCTAGAGTTCATTGTTTACGTTAGGGTTCACTCTGGGTTATACCGTTCTACAGTTTCTCAAATATGTAAAAAAAAAAAAAAAAATTTTTTTTTTTTACATCAGGAGTTCCCATTGTGGCTCAGCAGTTTAAAGACCTGATGAGGTCTCTGTGAGGATGTGGGTTTGATTCCAGGCCTCACTGGGTGGGTAGGGATCTGGCATTGCCACAAGCTATGGCACGGGTTGGAGATAGGGCTTGGATCTGGTATGGCTACGGCTATGGTGTAGGCCAGCAGCTGCAGCTTCAATTCGGCCCCTGGCCTGGCACATTCCATAGGCCACAGGTGCAGCCATCAAAAAAAAAAAAAAATCTGGTTCTACCAGATCCCCTAGGCAGACTAGGCATACGTGAAAATGTGAGTATAAATCTCCAATAGTCTATCGCTCCTCACAACTAGGAATAAAGTCTCATAGCAATCAGGAAAATCCTTAAAGAAGGAACAGCAGCAACGTACAAGCTGTGCGTGAACCAGAAAGCTCGGTAGTGTTTCAGTTGATGTGGTACCCTCCCTCCCGCCCAAGCAGGAAATGAACTAGCTGTGTTTGGGTACATGGAACTAACTATTCCTTGAAAGAGCAGAATGGACCCTCTCAAAAACTAAATGTGGTTGTTTATTTTTGACCTGTCTGAGGGGTCCAGAAAGAACTGGTCCAGGAAACTTGCTTTTATTTTGCATAACTCAGAACTCTCCCAGGCTGATGAACCTGCCCTGAGATGCTTGTCTGCAACACTTAAAGGCAAATGTATGAGCTGCTGCCACCTGGGGCAGCAATAACTTCTGGGGAAAAAGCTAGACGGTGACGCTTGGGAGACCATGCTGGGGGTTGAGCAGCTTTGGGAAATAAAGCTCCCACGTATTCCTGGGAAAACAGGGTGTGTGCAAGCCTCGGGCTGGGCACCTGCTCAGAGAAGCCCTGAGAAGGCCCCGAGCTCTCAGCCTTGCCCCACCCTTAGGCTCTTTGCAAGCAGAAGTGAGAGGGAGACAGGGACACAAGCTGTGACCTGAGTGCTGAAGGCATCTCAACAGACAAAGCCAACCCGCAAAGACTGGGATTTGTCTGTTCCTTTTAGTCGTGTGTTTAGGGAAATTCTATGAACAACTAGCTGACCAGTAAGCTAGCTACTCAGTAAGCCAAGAGGACACAGACCTCAGTGGCCACACGTGACCAAGAATACAGGTTCTATAAAATTCGGTTATAAAAGTTACTCAACAGTCAAATAACAAGTCCTGCAGCAAACAACAAAACACTCTGGTGAGACGGAGAATTTGATTTCCTGTACTGCACCTCGAGAACATTCAAACATTCAAACATTCAACATTTGATTTCCTGTACTGCACCTCGAGAACATTCAAAATGTCTAGTTTTCAACAAAATTTTGGAAGCATTGCAAAGAAACAAGAAAAAATGCGGTCCACACGCAGAAAAAATAAATTAATAGAAACTGTCATTGATGAAGCCCAGGCATGGATTTATTAGACACTAACTGTCTTCAATATTCACAAGAAACTAAAGAAATTATGGATAAGGAGTTTTAAAAAGCCACGAAAAAGATGTCTTCCCCCAAGAAAAGTATCAATCAAGAGAGAGAAATTACATAAAAGGAACCAAATAACATTTTTTTTGGAGTTGAAAAGTAGTACAACTTAAATGAAAAATTCACTAGAAGGATTTAATAATAGATTTAAGCCCGCAGAAGGAAAAATCAGTGAACTTGAAGAAAGGTCAATCGAGATTACCCAGTCGGAGAAATAGAAAGAAAAAATAATCAGCAAAAAATGAGCAGGACCTCGGAGACCCATGCAATCCCATTAAATATATCCATGTACATAAAACTGGAATCTCAGGAGAGGAGAAACAAAAAGAAGCTGAGAGACTGTTTACAGAAACCATGGCCAAAACCTTCCCAAATGTGAGGCACTCAGGGCTGTTGACTGGGTTGAATTCTTTGGTCCGTGACTGAGTGAACCTGCTGTGTAATGCAAACCTAAGACAAACTCTGGGCTCTGAGTTCCGTGGGGCTTCCCTGTGGGATTTCCTGGTGGGGCTTCCTGGTGGGTGATCACGGCCACACCAGGAGGCAGATGTGCCCTGACCCCACGGGGAAGGCATAGAAGTTCTGGCTTCAGTTCCCTCCAAGACCTCACACTGGGTGCCTCCTCATTCGACAGGTCCCAATGTGTGCCCTTTATAACAAAGCTACAGTCACACAGACAGCATTTTCTTGAATTCTCTGGATCATGTTGGCTAATTAGCAAAAGCCCAGGGGGATAGAAGCTCCTTGGCATTGGATCCAGTTGGTCAGAAATGTGAGTGGCTTCAGGATCCCTGAAATTTCCGCCACAGTTTGAAATGAGGGCAGTCTCGTGGGGGACTTGGGAGAAATCCCTGGATTTGTAGCTAACGGGTCAGCATTGGGAGTGGCCTGGGGACCCCGGCACTTGTAGCATCTGAGGTGAAGGCGGTCCTGTTGGTGATTAGTCCCTTTCAGCTGCAGGGTCTGCCACTAATTATGGGCGGCTAGACTCCGAATCGTATTGAAGCATTTCATCATATGCTAACTGCTAAGGAAATAGCATATGGCAAAAGAAATAAGAATAGCATCAAAATTGAACACTAGAAAATACCCCTGAAGCAACACACACACACACACACACACACACACACACACACGCCTATTAACACACACAGTGTAATGGGGGAATTAAGGCTGTAAGTCACAGGGAAAACAAACACCAAATGGACAAAAGTCAGCACTAGTCTTTCGGGAAGCACATTAAATGAAAACGGATTAAGGATTCTAATTAAAAAGACAGAATGTGCAGAATTAATTTATTAAAAATAATGCAATTATATGTTATCTAGAAAAGACTCATGCTAGGTCCAAAGACACAATACATTGAAAGGAAAAAAGAGCATTAAGTCTTTACGTCTAATAGTGGAATTGTTTATTTCTCCCTCAAGTCCTATTATTTTCTCCCTCATATATCTTGAAGCTCTGGTGATAGACACACATGCCTTTAGAGTTTGTGTGGTTGGGGAACTGACTGTTTAATGACTACTTAGTAGTCCTTTTTTTTTTTTTTTTGCCCAGGATAATTCTCTGTCCGTTCCCTCTGTTTTTGTTCCACTCTTTCCCCCTTTCTGCCTCCTACGGAGTTATTTGAACATTTCTGAGGTGTCATTTCTTTCCTTTCAGCAATGTAATAACAGCATGTGTCTTCCTTCTTGCCTCCATGTTTTCTGATGAGAAATACGCAATCATTTGAATTGTTGTTCTCTGCAGAAAAATACCTTATTTTAATCGGGCTGCTTTCAAAATCTTTCTGTCTTTAGTTTCCAAAAGGTTGATTGCTGAATTCCTACATGTGATTCCTGCTTGCGGATTATTCTGCTTTAAAAAAAAAAGAAAGAAAATGGAAAATGCAGCTGCGGCTCAGAGATGCAGCTGTCACATCTCTGCTCCCACCTTCACATGGCCTTCTCGCCTGTGCGTCTCTGTGTCTCAGATTCCCTCTTCTTATGACACTAATCTTTGGACATTTCTTAGAGAAGCTTCAGGTTTCTGATAGGCTGAGAGGGAAATGCAGAGCTACCTCTGCTTGCACACACAGAGCCCCCCTTGCCATCATCACTCATCAGTCGCCATCAACACGGGGGAGTTTTTACCAAGGATGCATCCCCCGAAGCCCATGGTTTCCTTTGGGAGACCTTTTGGTGCTGTGCCTTCTACAGGCATGGGCGAATGGCTGATGACACGCATTCATCATTAAAATATCACACAGAGTATCTTCATCATTCCAAAAGTCCTCTGTGCTCTGCCGGGTCATCTCTCCTCCCCTCGCACTGCTGGCAACGACTAACCTTTTTCCTGCCTCCAGGCGTCACCGTCCCCAGAACGCCGGGAAGCTCTCACATCAGAGGACGTCGCCCTTCTCAGACTGGCTTCTTCCCCGGGGAATGTGTGTTTGAGGTTGTCCCGTGCTTTTTCATGGCGTGAAGCTCATGTCCTTGGAGCGCTCGATACTATCCCGCTGTCTGGGTGGCCCACGGCTGATTTATCCTTTCGCGGCCCGAAGGACATCTTGGTGGCTTCCAAGTTTGGGCCGTTATGAATCATAGAAACATCCACGTGCGTTTTGTGCGGACCTAAGGTTTTGACTCCTTTGGGTGACTCTCAGTGGTGCCTGACCGCTGCATCTGATGGTACGTGTGTGTTGTTCGGTAAACAAAACAGAACAAAACATCACAGCCACTGTCTGCCAAAACAACTACCGTTTTGCATTTCCTGGAGCAGAGGATGAGCAGTCCTCCTTCATCCTCTCCCCAGCACTTGGTGTTGTCTGGGTTCCCGATTTTCCAGATGTGCGCTTTTCTGCAAGGGAGAGAGTGACAGGGCGTTGCTATTTAGTCTCCACTCCCTGATGTTGTGTGACGTGGGACGTCTTTCTTTCCATGCAGTTTCTTGCCACCTATAGGTCTTCCTTGCTGAGGTGTCGATTAAGGTCTTTGGCCTGCTTTTAAATAGCCTTTATTTTGAGTTTTAAGAGCTCTGTCTATTTTGCATAACCATCCTTTATAAGGTATATCTTTTGCAAATATTTTCTCCTTGTCTATGGCTTGTCTGCTCATCCTCTTGACATTGCCTTTCACTGAGTAAAAGTTTTTAATTTGAAGAAAGTCTAGCTTATCAATTGCTTCATGCATCATATTTCTGGGGTTGTATCTGAAAAGGTATCACCATACCAAGATCACCCAGATCTTCTTGCTTTTTTTTTTTTTTTGGCTAATTTAGGGCCACACATGAGGCACATGGAGGTTCCCAGGCTAGGGGTTGAATCAGAGCTGCAGCCGCCAGCCTCCCCACAGCCACAGCCACCGTGTCTGTGACCTAGACCACAGCTTATAGCAATGCCAGATCCTTAACCCACTGAGCAAGGCCAGGGATCGAACCCTCGTGCTCATCAATCCCAGCTGGGCTCATTAACTGCTGAGCCACGAAGGGAACTCCTCGCACGTTATCTTCAAGAACTTCATCCAACATCCTTTGTAAGGCGAGGGTTTTTGGTGGAGAATTCTTTCAGCTGTTGCATGACTGAAAGTTAATTCGCCTTGGTTTCTGGGAGGTATTTTCAGTGGCTAAAGAATTCTAAATTAAGAATACTTTTTTCTCGGAACTTTAAAGATGTTGCCTCACTCTCGTGACACTCGCTTTGTTTCTGGAGATCTTGTGCTCTCCCATGGCCTACCTCTGCCCTGGCTACTTGGCATTTTTTCTTTATCACGGTTTCAGGCAAGCTGACTGTGATCCTCTTGGTGCTGTTTTCTATGTATTTCTTGTGCTTGATTTTTGTTGACTTGCCTGGAGTTGTGCGTATATAATTCTCATCAAATCTGGAAAAATTCTGGCCAAGAATTTTCAAGAAATTGAAAAATTTCTTCAAATGTTTTCTCTCCCCAGCTCCATTGCTCCATTCTTCATGGACTTCAATTACAATGGTCACTGAAAACTGTCCCACAGCTCTCAAATGCTCTTTTTACTTTAAATTATTTTTTTTCTATATTTCAGATTGGCTATTTTTTATTGCTATATTTCCATATTTACTATTTTTTCCATCTGTGACCTCAACTTTGCTGTTAATAGAATTTGGTATATTTAACAAAATCTTTTTTAAAACTTTCAGACCTATATATTTGAATCAAGTATATCTGTATATTTCTGTCTATCTTCCATTCGTCTCCTTTATAACACATAGAATAAAATCCTAATATCCGTGTAGATATTTGTTTGCTGATTTTGACATCAGTTAGATGGGTTTCCACCAATTTAATTCTTTTCCTTATTATGAATCCTATTTTTTACTTCTTTGCAAATGTAGCAATATTTGACTGGATGCTAGAAATGATAAATGCTACCTTGTTTTAGGATGTTATTTTTGTATTCCCATATCTGTTCTGAGCTTCGAAACAGTGTAATCTTTCTGGGTCTGTTTTTAATCATTGTGGGGTGGGACCAGACGCCACTGGGATGAGGGATATAATGATTCTCCACGCAGCCCAGTGCTCTGCCCGATGTCCCCTGTGGCCGGCTCGAGGGAGCGGACGCTGTTTCAGAACCTGCATGAGCATCTCACGCTGTTCCCTCTCGTCATTCCAGGGGCCCGTTGGCCCAGCGGGGATATTTTTCTTATACCCACAGGTGTCAGCGCTCAGGTGAATGCCCCCAAGTGTGGTTCTGGAGTTTGTTCTTCGTGCACCTGTCTCCTCGTTCGTGCTCTCCTGTGGTTTCTCCTGACTCCTGGCTCTTCTTTCAGCTCAGCGTTTGCTGAACTCCACCTGCCTGTGACACAGCCCTGGCCTTCTCTCTTGAGGACACCTGAGCAAGTCACGTCCTTACATCATTTGTTGAGCATCTCTTAGGGACCCCGGCCTGAGTTGCTTCACCTCTAAGGTACTGAAATCATTGTTCAATATATTTTGTTCATTTTTTTTATTTGGTTGTTGTTGTTAGTTTAGGAGGGAGGTTAAATCCTATCTCTGTTATTTAATTTTGGTTGCAAGTGTCTCTCTGATTTGTTCCTGACTATTACTACTGTGTTTTTAGGAGTTCTCACTGTGGCTAAGTGGGTTAAGAACCTGACATAGTGTCCATGGGGTTGAGGGTTCGATCCCTGGCTTCGCTCAGTGGGTTAAGGATCTGGTGTTGCCATGAGCTACAGTGTAGGTCATGGACACAGCTCAGACCCTCTATTGCTGTGGCGGTGGTGTAGGCCAGCAGCTGAGGCCCCCACTTCAACCCCTAGCTTGGGAACTTCCATATGACATGGGTGTGGCTGTGAAAAGGAAAAAAAAATGTTTCTATGTTGCTAACCAGATTTGCCAATCTTACAACACCAAACACACACCACAGCAATATTTCTACCTGTGGGGAATTGTCAAAATGCCTCATGAAGGCTGTCAAAGTACTTGCAGTTTGTGGATTGTGTATTTTTGCTTCCAACCACTTATACATCTTTCTTCTTAAGTAGCCCTTTCGGTTGATGCGTTTATACCTGATTTTGAACGTCTTGGCTTCAATATTTCTTTCTGGAAATCTTCAGTGACTATCAAAATGAGTTAGGGGGCCTCCTTTATAAAAGTCACCACCTCCTGAGCTTTTTCTAGCATGTCAGGAATCACATTGCATTGTCATGGCTTTTGCTTCATTTTCCATCTCTATATTAAACTGTGATTTTGTCTCAGGTGTAGGTTGAGAATTTTCACGAATCTACTCTGCTCACCTAGCACGATTTAAAAGTTCAGAAATAATTCTAGAATTCTTGGATGTCTGACAAGCGGGTTGTTTTTGTTTGGTTTTGCTGGTTTATTTTTTAATTTGGAGCATTTCAAGTATGTCTATACCCAAGAAGGAGACTTTGCTGCAGAGTTTAAAGCTCGGGGGTATCAGTGAGAAACTCACTCACTCAACTGTACGCTTAAAAAACAATCTCAGAAACTGGGCAAAATCAGCTGATTGAATCATTAGCACGCACACTTTTGGACAATATTCTTTAGCCTTTTTCCTAATTCACCTTTTCAAAACTTCAGAAACTGACTGAGTATTTAGGAGGCATAGTTTATTTTTATGTTTTAATCTACACTGGGTGATTCAGCTGGAAATCAACTAATTCAATCACTGTCCTTTAAATGAATATAGGCTCTGATTTAGGGATGATGTTGTCATAAAAACCAACCAAATACAGAATGAGTCATAGTATTTCCAAGGTACTTAAGCAGTCAAGTCCCAGAAGCAGCAGGAAGGAACGTTACATGACCTAACTCATCCAGGACTCGGGCATCATTGGAAATAGGGTTTCGGCTTCAGTAGTGCGTTTTGAGGGACGCTCGATGAGTTATGGTGAAAGTTTCAGAAAGGAATCATGTCCTCGGGATCCACAATGGATGGAGCAGATTCTTTTACATAAATATATCTGTGACAAACTAACCTTCAAGACAGTGAACCTACACGCTGAAGGCAGGAGGGGTGTTGTGGGATGTCTGCCTTTGCACATGGGCTGGGGTGAGAATGGGTGGCAGATAGGAAGAAGGCCACGTCCAAGTTCCAGGATGGGTTGTAACCACTAAGTTCCTTTCAGATACCCTAACTTCAGGACTGACGCTGCCTAAAGATAATCCTGCTTCGGTTGAGTAATTCTTGTAAGGCAGTTACTGTTATATTTAACTTACAATCAGATAACATAAAATAGAGGTATGCAATTTAAAATCACGTAGGTCTATTTTACAAAACCTAAGCCTCACCGTTTAGTTTGACCATAATTATACATACGGACACATGGAAGATGCTTTAAAGCAGAATGACTAGAGAATCTGGAAGAAGATTAGAAAATACTGATGCGGGAGTTCCCGCTGAGGCTCAGCAGTTTAACAACCCCACACAATGTCCATGAGGATGGTTCAATCCCTGGCCTTGCTCAGTGGGTTAAGGATCTGGCGTTGCCACGAGCTGCGTCATAGGTCACAGATGTGGCTTGGATCTAGTGTGGCTGTGGCTGTGGCGTAGACCCCAAGCTGCAGCTCTGATTCAATCCATAGCTCAGGAACTTTCGTATGTCACCGGTTCGGCCATAAAAAGAAAAAAAAGAGAAAAAAAATACTGATTTGTAAATACATCCCCTCTGAGAGCCTCATGGAATGGGTCTGGGGGCTTTACAAGTTCCTGGGGGAGTTCTAACTGTGGAGATCTGAGAGAAGCAGCCTGTCAAGGGAAGAAAGTCTTCCAAACACTGATTTTTAGGATTTCCCAACAAGTTTCACCCATGCATACGCTTCTTTCCCCTCCTCTGTAATTTGAGTGTTAGCAGTTAAGATTTCACACTATGGCAGAAATAGCAAATGTTCTGACTCTCTATCCTGTATGTCTACTATTAAGGGGTTAAGAAAGATTGTTCCAAATATTGTCATTCCCAAGGGACAAAGATAGCAGTTTCGTGTCCCACGCATCATCTTGAATTCCCGCCCATAGAGTGGATCCAGTGTTCCCAGTTACTCAGAGCCCGAGGCTTTCTACAGCAAGCTGGCCCATTTAAAGAGATAGAGGCCTGTCCCTTACGGGCAAAGCCAAGTGAAGGTCCTGTCCAGCGGGGTGTTCATCCTTGAAATCTCAGGCTTGATGGCTCTGTCTTCACAAGAGCTGCCTGCGTGGTGCTCAGGGAAGCCAGTTTGTAAAATTAACTCTGTTTTGTCCCACCTTCCAGTGGCTTCTCCTAGATGGCCTGCAGAACTGGATTTGCCTAGCTGGTGAGTTCAGTGGCTTAAAAACCAAGAACAGGAAGAGAGACGCGTTGAGCCTCTTTCAGTCTAGATCTATACGCCAGCCTTGGGTTGGATCTTGCTATTCTGAGATGAAGTTAAGTGATTCTGTGGAAACACATGGCAAGCACAAGGCCAAAGACAAGCTGATCTCAAAGCCTTAGCGCAGGATCGGTCTCCCCTGCCCACGGAGTGTCCTCTAAAGGCAGATGGATGCCACGCCTCCTTCTGGGAGATGAGAGGGTTGGAGGTGAGGAGGAGATCTCAGAGAGTGCATGGAGTCTTCATCTATCGCTCAAACTCTTCCCCTTGGCTCCCCGAAGCGGTAAAATGTGTTCCCTCAGGCTGGCGTGGTGGGCGGGCAGAGTTGTGTTTGATTTGTGACTTTCAGGCTCACGTCAAGTGCGCGCATGTCAGAGACTTTGCCAAGTCGTGAGCTAATGAGGGAGGGTGTGATGTGGATACCAGTCCGAATGGCATTTGGGAACCAGGGTATGAAAAGGCAGCTTAGTAGGTGACTGGGTGCATTGCAACCCTGGCCGACATCCAACAGGGCTCTAAGCCATGCTGTTCAGGGCCACGTGTTCTGTTGGAGACACTTCTCTCCAGCTCTAGTGGGTAAATATCTGCACACTACCCTCTTCCAGAGCCGTGAAGGAGCCCATTAATTAGATGATCAGCACTGCACTGAAGGAATACCCAGACATTTCTTTTGCCTATTTTCAAGTTCCAGATGATTCCTTATGATTTTGGTATAACTGTTGGGTTGGGAAGCCTGCAGGAGGAGGTGGCAGCCCCGGGGACCACAGGAAGGGTGGTGCTTTCACTGCGCCCAGCCCTCCCATGCTGTTCACCCCTTGACAGTGTTATAAGCTCACCTGCATAGGTGAGGGACTGTGTTTCTGGGCGACAAGGTGCCTTAATCATAGATTCCTCGGGTTGGGGAAGATAGAGCTTTCATTGAGATAAAATCAATCTTTCTCTCTCTCTCTTTCTTCCTTCCTTCCTTTCTTCCTTCCTTTTCTTTCTTTCTTTCTTTCTTTCTTTCTTTCTTTCTTTCTTTCTTTCTTTCTTTCTTTCTTTCTTTCTTTCTTTCTTTCTTTCTTTCCTTCCTTCCTTCCTTCCTTCCTTCCTTCCTTCCTTCCTTCCTTCCTTCCTTCCTTCTTTCCTTTTTCTTTTTAGGGCTGTATCTGTGGCATACGAAAATTCCAGGGTTAGGGGTCTAATGAGAGCTGCAGCTGCCAGCCTACACCACAGCCACAGCAACATGGGATCTGAGCCACATCTGCGACCTATGCCCCAGCTTGTGACCACAGTGGATCCTTACTCCACTGAGCAAGGCCAGGGATTGAGCCCAAATCCTCATGGATATTAGTCAGGTTCTGAATGCACTGAGCCACAGTGGGAACTCTGACCTGAAGGCTTTCTAACTCCAGAGTCTTGAGCGTGTGGGCCGCCCTCCGCTCCTCCTCGGGAGATGTGTGCTTCCCCCCCGCGGGACACCCCCCCGGAAAGCTCCTCTCGGATCCCGCCTGGTCTGGAGCAGGGCCACGTGGCTCTCCGCCTCAGGGGTGTGCTCCTCTCCAAACCGATCCGGACCCGCCCCGCAGCGTCCTGGCCGCAGCTTCTGCGTGTCCCGGATGAGGGGCCGCTGGGCTCCCCTGGCGCCTTCACTCGGCGCTTCGGGCCAACTCCCTGGCAAGCAAGAGCTTCAGGCACTGCTCCTGCCCCGAAAGGGAAGGTGCCCTGCGGGGACGTGTCCCCAGAGCTGCTCTACGGGGCACGGAGTATGGTGTCTGTGAAGCGGAGCAGGGTCTTTGTCAAGAGGCTCTAGGAGTTCCCGTCGTGGCGCAGTGGTTAACGAATCCGACTTGGAACCATGAGGTTGCGGGTTCGGTCCCTGGCCTTGCTCAGTGGGTTAAGGATCCGGCGTTGCCGAGAGCTGTGGTGTAGGTTGCAGATGCGGCTCGCATCCCGCATTGCTGTGGCTCTGGTGTAGGCCGGCGGCTACAGCTCCGATTCGACCCCTAGCCTGGGAACCTCCATGTGCCACAGGAGCAGCCCTAGAAAAGGCAAAAAGACAAAAAAAAAAAAAGAGAGAGACTGTATATGACTGTATAGGATCTCTCATGGTAAATGCACTGCGGACTGTGGATGAGGCGAGGCAGCCTGGAAAACATCATAGAAGCTAGAGAGTCACCTGTAAATGAATTAAGTGTAAAGTGGAGATGCTTCATGTCTCCCTTCCCCCTAAGCCTGGAGCTGCATGTAATATTTCAAGACAACATATACAGAAATGTCCCAAGGGTGTCCAGCGTGATGAGAAGAGATCTTGAGACCTGCGGGGACATTCTTGGACTGCCCTCTGCCTCCCTTGCCTTGTGGATACTGTCCACTTGAACTCGCAAAGGAACATGGATGCTGGGAAAGAGTGCAGTTTGTCTGAGTCTGATTTACAGTCCTCTTTTATCTCTCAATCTCTTAGTGAATCTGCCCCAGAAATGTGTGGGTTCACCCTGTTCAGTTGTGTAGGATGGGTACTGCACAACTCTAGACCGAACAGTACAGTGTAGCTTTTGCACAGCCACTCTCTGTAGCACAGCCTGGGTGGTCACATGGGGTGGCTGTCCGGGAGAGTAAACCTGGCTTCAAAGGAAAGGACTGGGTCATAACCATTGAGGAAAAAATGCCACACTTACAAGAAAAGTGTGTAAAATATAAAATTGATTTGTTGCATGATATTATCATTTCAAGTTATTCATTTCTGTGGAGCCGGTTTCAGTGCAGGTCTCTTCCTCCCACTCTACATGGCAGTGGTAACGTTTCCACCTGTGCTGCCAGGTAGAGCGTGTTCTGTCGCCTTTGTATGCACCTACACCTTGACACATTGTCATCAGCCTTCAGATGTCATTATTCACAGCCTGAAGTTGTTGGTATCTGCTTTAGCATAAGTAGTGGAGGGAGAACTGAGTTTCTGAATGGGAGAAATCTCTGTTATGCTTTTTTTTAATGTGATGAGCAGCACTTGGATCTGTTCCAGCATTTAAGTTGAGAAGCATCCTTAAAGAAAAAATAGCTTAGAAATGCCAACTCATTTGGCTTCCCAGAAAGATTTGCAAATGTGAGACACTTCCTCTGAATGATTGAAGGGTCGTTAGAGTCCTCAAGAAGTCTTGTGAACTGAGGCAAAAGGGGAGTATGCTCCCTTCCTTCCAGAGGAGTTTAGATCATGCAGGACGCAGGCAGAGAGTCAAGCTGTTTTGAATACTTTGCTCTCTATACAACTCCCTTCCGATAGAACTCGGGTTATGCCAGGGTACAAGTGTCGTCTAAGGAGGCCAGCTGTCTTCCCAGGCTGTGCTGTTTATAGCACCCCCATGATCCGGATTCTGGTTCTCAGCTTTGCAGTTTCAGCAATTTGTAGTTTTAAAGGCACCCAGAGTTGATCAGATGCAGGGAGAAAAACAGATGCTGAACTAGTACCAAGAGTCTGGCTTGTAAACCAGAAGGCCCACCTGTCAAATGAGAACAGGGGATGGGAGCTGTCCTTCCCCAGGCACGGGGGCATTATGTCTCCTAATCAGGGAGCCCTTCCCTCCTATGGAGGCTGACCTGGTTGTCATGGGAATGTGGAATCACAGTAACAGAATAGCAGATGTGTGTCAACGCTGAGTGTGCTATGGACATGAAGCATCTCCACTTCACACTTAATTCATTTACAGGTGACTCTCTAGCTTCTGTGACGTTTTCCAGGCTGCCACACCTCATCCACAGTGCGCAGTGCTTTTACCATGAGAGCTCCTACACAGTCAGCTAGAACCTCTTTTTTCTTTCTTTCTTCTTTTTTTTTTTGTCTTTTTGCCTTTTCTAGGGCCGCTCCGCAGCATATGGAGGTTCCCAGGCTAGGGGTCGAATCGGAGCTGTAGCCGCCGGCCTACACCAGAGCCACGGCAACTTGGGATCCGAGCTACCTCTGCAACCTACACCACAGCTCATGGCAACGCCGGATTCTTAACCCACTGAGCAAGGCCAGGGATGGAACCTGCAATCTCATGGTTCCAAGTCGGATTCGTTAACCACTGCGCTACGACGGGAACTCCATCAGCTAGAGCCTCTTGACAAAGACCCTGCTCCGCTTCACAGACACCATAGTCCATGCCCAGTAGAGCAGCTCTGGGGACACATCCCCGCAGGGCACCTTCCCTTTCGGGGCAGGAGCAGTGCCTGAAGCTCTTGCTTGCCAGGGAGTTGGCCCGAAGCGCCGAGTGAAGGCGCCAGGGGAGCCCAGCGGCCCCTCATCCGGGACACACAGAAGCTGCGGCCAGGACGCTGCGGGGTGGGTCCGGATCGGTTTGGAGAGGAGCACACCCCTGAGGCGGAGAGCCACGTGGCCCTGCTCCAGACCAGGCGGGATCCGAGAGGAGCTTTCCGGGGGGGTGTCCCGCGGGGGGGAAGCACACATCTCCCGAGGAGGAGCGGAGGGCGGCCGGCACACTCAAGACTCTGGAGTGAGAAAGCCTTCCCCAACCCAGGGAATCTGAATAAGAGCCTTGGCTTCTCAGAAGCACAGTCTCCTCGCCAGTACAGGTGAGCTTACAACCCTGTCGAGGGGTGCAGAGTAGGGGAGGCCTGGGTGCCGGGAAAGTACTGCCCTTCCAGTGCCTGTGGCTGCCACCACCCCCTGCAGTCTTCCAAACCAGTTCAACACGTCGGATCTTATAAAAACTCATAATGACCTACAAGGTAGCTTCTACCCCATCCTCGATTTCTGGAAAGAAAACGGATGCTCTGCTCAGCCAGAATGACCTGGACACGGAATGGTGGGGTCAGGGTGACCCCGCTTAGTCTGGGGTCATCCATTGCTCTCAGGCTTTAGCCCTCATGTGGATCAGCCCACAGACACCACAGCTTTGAGGAGATACGATGCGGTTCTCAACTGCACGGAGCAGGCCAGGTGAGATGTGGTGCCTAACAAGGGCGTACTTTAAGATGATCTCAGGAGTCCCCTGGTGGTTCAGCCGTTTAAGGACCCCGCTTTGTCACCGTTGTGGCTTGTGTCACTGCTGTGGCCTGCGTTTGACCCCTGGCCAGGGAACTTCCACACCTCGTGGGTATGGCCAAAAAGAAAGTCAGATGATCCCTTATGTGCAAATCGCATTTTTCCAGTAAAGACAACGCTCTCTCATAAATTCAGTTTGTTCACTTGATGCAAAAGAATTCAGCATTAATTGAACACCTCTGTTTAATAACTGCTATACATTATTTCATCAAATGTGCACAGTAACCCCATATTCTTCTTTTGACCTGAGGAATTTAGGCTCAGGCGTCTTGCTTCCATTCTTCCAAGGGTCACAAATCGTGTTACAAAATATCAAAAAGGAACATTTGGGAAACAGAAAACGCTGGTTCCAATCAAGTTGCTGCCACTTCCTGCCTCGTTGATATTGGGTGATTTATAACCGTGGAGTTAATCTCCCAACCACACAAAGGTGTCATCAAGACAGAAGGTGATTATTCATATGAAAGTGGTTTTTAAACACTCTACAGCTATTCTCAGAAAAACGGTGGAATAAAAATGGTACTGTCACCTTGGCCCTTTGGACATCATTCAAAACCCAGAAGAATGAGAATAAGGAATTCACACTGCATCTTTGACAGCACTAGGAAACATCCATAACCCTGAGGCACAGCATTCGAGGAATGGCTGGTGAGTAGATGGGGTTCGTGCAGCGTGGTGGGAGGTGTAGACCTCAGACAGCAGGACAAAGCCACGGGGCCCTGCGCCCGCTGCAGAGAAGGCTCCTCCCTCTGTGCTTTGTGCCGAGCGCTGGGGAGAAGCATGGGGTTTACACGTGCACAGCCCTCCATCCTGTGGACTCACAGGGTCCCTCCCAGCCCTCCTCTCTGCCACGAGGTCTCTGCAGATGCCAGGTGCTGGAAGACCTCAGATTCCCTGGGACCCTGGAGTCAGGAAGTGCATACACAAGGTGGCATGAGTTAGTACGTTTTTCCTTTTTCTGACTGAATAATAGCTCATCCTGCAGATACATCACATCGCATTGATTCGTTCCTCCACTGACGGGCCACGGCTGGGTGTGAGAGGTCTCCTTGGAGAGTGAGAGAGTGTAAGGTGGTACCTCACCGTAGTTTTGATGTGCATTTCTCTAATAATGTGTGATGGTGAGCATCGTTTCATGTGTTGTTTGGCCATCTGTGTGTCTTCTTTGGAGAATTGTCTGTTGAGATCTGCTGCCCATTTTTTGATGGGGTTGTTTAAAGAAGGACATTACATAAGGATCAAAGGATCAATCTAAGAAGAAGATACAACAATTGTAAATATATATGCACCCATTTAAAAATATGTTTAATTTCCAATCTGCTTTTTCAGGCTCATTGACTATTTCCCCTTCACTTATCTCTTCTAACTCTCTTCTGTTGTTACATTTGCACCAATATGCAATGGCTTTCACAGCGTGTTTTCTCACGTAAGTCTTTTTGCTCAGGATGCCTTTCTTTCATATGAATTTAATCATACACACGCTCAAATGTTCCATTTTCTAAGAAGTATCTCCTAGGAGTAAGTCTAGGCATAAAATAACTTTTCCCTCTGTTTTTCTTCTTTCATGTAGCATTTTGTATGCTAGAGGAACAAATAACTCCATCCCAGGGAAACAGATAACTATAAAGGTTATGGTAATTGCCTTCTAATAACTATCTTTGCATCTGACCCAAGAATCTTATGTCCTCAAATGTTCTCTGAACTGGTTTTAATCTTTCATGTGTTTCCTCATTAATCAGCGACTTGAATACAGTTTTTATATACTTCTCATATTTATATGAGATCATAATTTTACCTTTTAAAGATGATGATTTTAGAGTTTCAGAGGTTCTGTTGAAATGTTCAAGTAGACTCACTTGACCGGTTGGTTGGCGAATTGAACTTCATGGTTGGTGAAAGCTCAGGCGTATCGTTTTCGGATTTCCCCAAGCAAACTCCAGAGGGCACCTGAACTTGACCTTCCCTAACCATCTAATATTTTTGTCTTTCACACCGATGTTTTTGTTTTGTTTCTGATTCTACAATGCTAATAAATTGTCCCTACATCAGATGGCCTGTGTGGGAAACTGTTTATGGACTGGCCATTTGGTAACGTCTGTCTGAAAGATGATGGATATTTACTCTCTGTTAAGCACAACGTGGTGGAGAATCCAGTTTGTTTTCTTGCTTAGTAGCCGTTTATTTATTTATGAGATCAAGTCAATTACGGATTGTGTACTCAGCTGGAAAAGCAGCAGGTCTTTGAGAGCTGCCCTATTGAATTTTTTTCGCATGTTTACCTTTGCCCTGTGGTTGGTAACGTGACCTTGGAACTCTAGATCTCTGTGTCTGGGGTCCGCGTGATTGCATATAGGAAAGATCTTCAGCTTTCTTGAGTGAGTCTAAATGGTCTCCTTGACTTAAGAGGTGACTGGTACATCAGATTATTGTCTGTTGAATCACGGGATCTCTGTTTGTATGGGTGCGTATGGAAAAATAAGCACGTATAGAAAACTCATTTCCCCAAGTTTTACAAAAAAATAACTAGCTATAATGGAAAAAATAAAAACCTTTTGAAAAAAAAAGTGAATGCATTTCTAAAAAAAAAAATGAAAAATATAATTAGAAAACCAAACTTCTAATACCTTAAAATTTCTAGACTTAAAGTTGTTTCTGGGTCAGAAACAAATTGACATAATTAACATGAAGCATTCACAAACTATCTGGTTTAATAATCTTGATTAAAAATAAGAAAAAGAAAAAGCTTTATGTTTTTCCCTGTGATAATACAACAATACATTTTATTTTTTTTAGAAGATTTAGGTTTGTTTTCTTATGAAGTTTCTAGTTATTCCGTACTTCTTAAATTTTTTTAAGGTTTATGATCAAATAAGATAACACTATTTCTAGATACATTTTAATATTGTTAAAAATTCCAACTTGTAATCAACTAAATTGAATGATCATTTTTATCAATGTATTAATAATAGCTATTATGTTTATTTTATGTCATTAATTATAAATTTCAAAATCCTTAGGAACTTTCAGCCCTGTGCTGATAATAAATTGAGTTAATTAATGGCTTACAGGATACCTAGATTAGTTCTAAGCATGACTGGTACTGAAATATTGACCAATTCATACAATTTTAAGTTTACTTTTGTTTTTCTAAATATATTTTATAGAATGGCTTTATCTGTAAGTTAAGTTAATTTTTTTATAAAAAAATAAGATTTTTTTTTCTTATTTAAGTACTTATCAAAGGAATATATATGGCTACAGTCACAGACTGGAAGAAATTATTTGAAAGTCACATTCTCAGGCCAGGTCCTGTACCCAGAATATATAATGAGGATGTGAAAATCAACAGGAAACAAACAGTCCAGTTAGAAAATTGCCCCAAACTTAAAGTGACACTTAAAAGGAGAAGATATAATAATAGCAAAGAAGCTCCCGAAAAGAGTAACTTAAAGTCCTATCGGATGGCATGCACATGCATTAGGAGGACAAAACAAAACAAAACAAATCAACTAGGTTCCCAAAGCTGAGGAGGATGCAGAGAAACCGGGTCTTCCATGCATTGTGTTGGAAGTGTCACACCCCAGAAAATAGTTTAGGATTCCTTATTAAACAAAACTAAACTAAGCTTATCATACGACATAGCAGTCCTACCTCTGGGTATTT
Organism: Phacochoerus africanus; assembly: GCF_016906955.1. Taxonomy (NCBI): domain Eukaryota; kingdom Metazoa; phylum Chordata; class Mammalia; order Artiodactyla; family Suidae; genus Phacochoerus; species Phacochoerus africanus. The sequence continues at coordinate 135,119,339 of NC_062554.1, read as the reverse complement.
ATTTTAGAAAAACGAAAACTGGAGTTCCTTTAAAAACCTGTATATGAAATGTTTATAGCAACTCTATCTGCAATAATTAAAAACTGGAAACAACCCAAATGTGTTTCAATTGGTGATGGGTACAGAAATCGTGGTACTTTCCCACAATGGAAAACCACTCTGCAGTAATAAGAAAACAAGCTACCGATACACTCAACAACTTTTATGCATCTCAGAGGTGTTTTTCTGAGTGAGAAAAGCCAGTATCCAAAGGTTAGATACTGTATAATTCAATTGATACATTGATTCATTGATCTCAAAATGACACAGATACAGAGAATAGATCAGCGATTTTTTTAGGGTTAAGGAAAGAAGCGGATAATGCGGCCAAGAATGGAAGCATCAGAGAATTAGAGAATTTCCTTTTGGTGACCGAATGGTTCCATCTTGGCTGTGATTTTATCGTGAATCTACCCATGTAATAAAATTCCATAGAACTACATGCACACACCTACAAAAGAAAGCGACTACACACAAGCAAAAACTGAAAAAGAATCTGAGTAAGATGTGTAGTCCTGCCATTGAGGATGAGCTCACAGGACTTCTTTGTACTATTTTTGCATCTTCTTGTGAGTCTACGATTATACCAAAATAAAAAGTTAAAAGGAAAATAAAAGTCATTTTATAAAAATGTTAACAAAATGCTTTCTAGTGAGGTAACGGTGGAGAGATAGATAAAGCTTTCAATATTTCCTTTTTGGACACATTTTTTTTTTACACTGAGAATGAGTTGGTGAACAAAATTTAAAAAAAAAAAAAAAAGCACCGGTTGGCAAAGAAATAAGTAAATTGTAATTCTGGTTCATGAATCAGTGTCTTTTGAGATTAATTTCCATAAATTTATCTTCTGAATTCAAGTTCTCCATCATGCCCTATTTCTTGCTGCCACTTCTTAAGCTCGTTTTAGAGAAATTCATAATTTATTTTTGAAATATCCCTTTGAGTTAAATTGCCTTCTAGAAAATGCCAAAATTCAGTAGGTTAAAACTATCTCATCAGAGGAGAAGTGTGAAAAGACGCTTTCTCGCTCTATCCTTGGGAATGTGGCCACCCTGACTTTTATTCTGCTCTTCCACTGCCAAGCAGTCTTTGCTCTCCCCAGACTGACCCCCTTTCAAGAGCGATACTGTGCAGGTTTTCCGAAATTACTAATTGGAAGAGAAAGTGGAGAGAAAGGAATCCCTTGGTACTGTTTTTTTTTTGGGGGGGGGCGTGATTATTAATTTAGAGTGAGAGATTTTTAAGGCTTTCCTGTACCTGTTTTATACCAAGCTTATTTTCCTTTGAACATACTGGAAACATTTCTACATATCTCGACCCCAGCACAAAACGGTTTTGAGCAAGTTGCCAATTAAATGTGTTTAATGTCACTCTTAACTCAGGTCCCCAGCGCTCACTAATGGCAGAGGATAGGGCTAGATAGACAGCTCAGAGAGAGAAGAGATTGCACTGACCCAAACTAAAGGATATCACTCCATAGCCTGTGTCCCGCTCCACTCATGGTCCAGCCTGTTTGCTTTCTTTTCTTGCCTCGTGGATCTGGCCCCTAAGTGGAAGGCTGAGTAGCCCTTCGTGGGTCCTAAAGCCATCATTTCAATGAGAGATCAGGAAGTGATTCCAAAGAAAACCTGTTTTCTCCTGAGAAACATTCTCTCCCACTGGGACACTGCCAGCAAGAATCTCAGCTCTGTCTGCCAAGCGAGTTTCTGCACAGCTTGCTCAGAGTCTGAAAGCCCATGTCCACCCATCAAAGCCAGGTCGTAGCCACTCAGTTTGTTCCAGTGGAATAGCCTGTTATTCCCTAAGAATTTTCCCATGAGGATAGTAACTATCCTTGATGCTTCAAGTTCATTAAGGACATGCTTCCAAAACCCGGATTCCATGCATGTATGTTATGAAACATGCCGACTCTTGGTCATGTGTGTGGTGAAGATATTAAGATGGCTGAGAGAATGAAGTTGCAGTTGCCACTCCTGTCCTGGACTCCATGTGTGTGTGTGTGTGTGTGTGTGTGTGTGTGTGTGTGTGTGTGTGTGTGTGTGGAGTCCCCAGCAGGTGAATCACCCAGTGAAGAGTTCCACTCTTTGGTCCTGATGGATTTCACCGCCAAAAGCCTTTTTTGCTCAGTGGAGGCTGAGTTCACCACTGAGCTGAGAAGGGACTTGGTTTTCTTCGTGCTTCACTGTCTCTGTAACCAGGAGCAGCAGCTGGGAGGAAGCAGGAGGAAGAACTCCCCAAAACAGTATAGTGGCCTTTCCTGCTACAATCCCAAACAGAATTTACTCATTTTCTTTTGCTTGATAAACTGATGGTAATAAGGAAGACCCCAAAACAGAAAAATAGTTCCACTTCCTTAGGGATAGAAAACAGAGACTAAATGGGGGTATGAAAGGCGATGACAGATCTGTTTTTGTTGTTGCGCATTTTTTTTTGGCTGCACCCATGGCATGCAGAAGTTCCCGGGCCAGGGATCAAACCCGAGCCACAGCAGTGAAAATGCCAAATACTGAACTGCTAGGCCACCAGGGAACTCCTCTTTTTTTCTTTTTCATTCCTCATTTGTATACAGTTTTTAAAGGTTACTTTCCACTTACAGGTATTATAAAATATTGGCTATATTCCCCAAGTTGTACAGTACATCTTTGTAACCTACCGTATGCCCAATAGTTTGTACCTCCCATTCCCCCACCCCTATTTGCCACCTCTCCCAGGAACCAATCGTTTGTTCTCTACTCATCTGCTTCTTTTATGTTATATTCACTAGTTTGTTGTATCTGTTAGATTCCACATATAAGTGACTTACAGTATTTTTCTTTCTCTGTTTGACTCATTTCACTAAGCATAAATGTCCTCCAAGTCCAACTACGTTGCTGCAAATGACAAAAGAGCTTGTTCTTTTTTATGGCTGAGTAGTATTCCTGTGTGTGTGTGTGTGTGTGTGTGAGTGTGTGTGTGTACACAGGTATCTTCTTTACCCATTCATCTGTTGATGGATGGTTGCTTCTACACCTTGGCATTTGTAAATAATGTTGCCATGAACTTTGAGGTGCATTATATCTTTTTGAATTAGTGGGATTTTTTTCCCAAATATATACCCAGGAATGAAATCAGTTACTCTATTTTCAGTTTTTCGAGTGTACTGTTTTCCACAATGACTGCACCAATTTACCGTCCCACCAATGGTGTGCCAGGGCTCCCTTTCCTCCATGCCCCCTCCAACATTTCTTATTTGCAGACTTTGATGAAAGCCATTCTAACGGAGGGGAGATCATATGTTCTTGTGGTTTTGATCTGCATCTCCCTGGTGATTAGCAGCAGTGAGCATCTTTTCATGTGCCTGTTGGCTGTCTGTATCTCCTCTTTGGAAAAATGTCTGTCCAGTTCTTCTGCCCATTTTGGTTCTGGTTTTGAGAGTGGGGAAGCTGAGGATGGATGAGACCTCTGTAGATGGTCTATGACAGTGAACTGCAGAACCTGTCCATACCAACAAGCCGTATCTAGCTGGGAAAATCAACTTGGACGGTGCTGGGTATCTTTCAGATGTCTTTGCCATGGCAACGGGATGGAGGATCTAGGTGAGGAAGTTCATAGTCAGGGCACGGGTGGCAAAGAAGACCGTTGGGCCGCCAGTATGAGAAAGTGGGGAGGAAAACATGGGTGTCAGTCGGCTCTACAGCTGACAACCCTGCTCGGCTGAAAAGAGACAAATGTTAAATTACTACCTGAAAGATAAACATGGTGGGCTTTGCCGCTGGCCACACACAGGCTTAACCGGCCTGAAGCAGGCACATCAGTGGAATCAGTGAGAAAGTTTCAAGGACCATCTAAGATGCCTATATACCTCATTTTCTTTATGCAAATAAGTAACAACTGTAAGATACTGTAAGAGCACATATTTGGGCAGGTGGAATAGTGAATAACACGTACTATTCTTTCCTCAAGGAGAGGTTGGCCAGCACTCTCCCTACTGCAGCACTTAGCAATTCCAGATACCATGAACCATCAGGTACGTTTATAGAAATGGACCCTAATAAAGAGGAAATTCCTCTGTGCCGGAAAGGTCATGGCACCCCTGAAGGGACAGCCCCAGAGGCCAGCACAGGGGTTTAATACCACGATGAGTCAGAGGATGTCATGTACAAGCTTCGGGATATAAGTGCTGTAATGAAATTGTCAGAAAGACATGAAACAGGAGTTCTAGAACAAAAGGAAGCGGAGGAAGGGGACCAGTGCTCTTCAGAGAGATTTCATGCACCCGGAACATCATGAACCTTAAGCTGGGCGAAACCCAGTAAACGCTGACGTGGATTCGTGAAAAGGGGTGCCCGTGGACCACTGTGGGCAATAAAAACCTTATAAACGCCCCCGTGAAACACCACAGCCAGCAACATGATTATAACCTTCCCAAAGGAAAATATTGCTCCGGGATAATATAATAATGTTTCAAGCGCTGAGGAAAAATAACTGCCATCCTGGAATTGATGCCTTCCTGAAGTGTGATTCAAGGGGGAGGATGGAATGAAGGCATTTGGAATGTTGAAGGGCTTATGACCCCCATTCACAGATGGTACAAATGATGGTTTACTGCATTCCACACCCATTTTTAATCTTTTTTTTTTGGTTTCAAAAGTGCACATATGAGCATGTTTGCAAAGGTAAAAGTGATTTAGCCCAAAGCCCGTACCGCCAGGACCCTGGCTGGATTGTTCTGAAATCAACTTACCTGAAGTCTGCAAGGGAGAAGAGCGATGGGAGCCGTGTGCCTGTCAGACCTACAAGAATGATGCTTGAAGGGGCTGCATTCATCCACACATCCCTCCGAGTCACCAGCTCCAGGCTGCAAGGAACACCCTCCTGGCTTTCCTGACATCTAGATGGCAGCTGCCAGGTGTGCCCTTGAACTCAAAGACAGTCAGGTCTCCAAGACAACTTTCAAAGGTTCTATTGGCCAGTGGCATGTCTACCTCAGTTTCTCTTATGAATAGTAGAGTTCTGTGATACATGGGAAGTGGGTCTTATAATCACAGCAAACCAATTTCGGGATTAGAATGGAAAGAAGGGGGCAGATCCCTCAGCTAAATTAACATAATTCTGAAGAACTCACTATGGTTCTCTGAATCACACTTTACTCATTTTGTCAACAAACACCACAGCCAATCATGTTCTAAATACACACTATTATATTTAAAATAGGGAACCAATAAAGCCCTACTGTGTAGCACAGAAAAACAATACTCTGTATTTTTTAATTCCTATAAGGGAAAATAATCTGAAAAAGGATATATACATATAGACGTGTATACACATATATAAAACTGAATCACTTCACTGTGCACTGGAAACAAACACATTTTAAATCAACTATAGTTCCATAAGAAAATAAATTTTTTTTTGTCTTTTTTGTTGTTGTTGTTGTTGCTATTTCTTGGGCCGCTCCCGAGGCATATGGAGGTTCCCAGGCTAGGGGTCAAATCGGAGCTGTAGCCACCCGCCTACGCCAGAGCCACAGCAACGCAGGATCCGAGCCACATCTGCAACACCACAGCTCACGGCAACGCCGGGTCCTTAACCCACTGAGCAAGGGCAGGGACCGAACCCGCAACCTCATGGTTCTTAGTCGGATTCGTTAACCACTGCGCCATGACGGGAACTCCAGAAAATAAATTTTAAAATGTAGATGGAATTCAGTGGGAATACACACGAGGCTGCTTCCCCACACTTGTGGTATATGCTAGGTTGTGTACATGAACTGAAGGTGTCTTCTGAAATTAAATTTTATGATTCCAGTGGCTCTGATGCATCATTTTATGAAGCTCCTTTAACAGTGGTCTTGTTTTACTATTTCACTGTCAAAATAATTTACGTTATTTCTACTGCTGAAATGGATCATTGGAAGTGCGCCTTTCTTTTGAGCTTCTGAGACATCACTATATTATCTTAAATCACTTGAGGATGCTTTTGAAAGGTAACACCATCAAATTATAAACTGAGTAAGAATCTCATAAAAACGAAAACAGTTCTGCTCCTATATCCTGTACCTCCCTTCAGCTATTTCACTCAAAAGAGGAATAAAACCCTTTGGGATAAAATGGCCAATGGCACCTTTTCCACTGCTAACTTTTCACTGTAAAATTCTATGTTATCATTTCTTCTTGGGATTATTGTCACTTCTTTTTACTAGAGTGGGTCCCTCAGACTTTCAACTATCATCCGTCGAGGACGACTCACTTCTGGAAGGTCGCCGCTGTCATTCCAGCCGAATCAGGTTAGGCTCAGAGGTCAGGGAGCACATCCTTATCCAGGCTCATTCTCGGCTCTCCTCCCCAGTGTCACCTCCAAATTGCCTTTTAACCTCGGACACGGTGGAACCATCAGGGAGCCACTTTCCATTCACTTGTTTCATGAGATCTGGTTGAAACCACCGCAGGAGGGGGATGAACGAGGGTCGCGGTTCCCTTTTGCGGGAATCGTTTCCTTGTTCCTCCTTGGTGAAGCCCATGAGCTGAGGATCTGGATCTGAGGACTTCTTGGGAGACAGCATCTGCTATGGAAAGCTGATGTTTGAGCATAAAAGGATCAAGGCTGGGGGAAGAAAGAGGTTTACTGAGAGACTTGATAATAGCGCATTATGTGACAGTAACATCTGTTAGGTAATTACATAGAATGTATATATATACAATTACAATATATGATTTATTTCATTCATGTCTTTTTCTTTTTTCTTTTTATGGCTGCACCGACAGCATATGCAAGTTTCTAGGCCAGGGTCTAATCAGAGCTGCAGCTGAGGCCTGCCGCAGCCACAGCAATACCTGATCTGAGTTCCATCTGCACCCTATTTCACAGCTTGTGGCAACGCCAGATCCTTAAGCCACTGAGTGAGGCCAGAGATGGAACCTGCATCCTCACAGAGACAGCACGGGGTCTTAACCCACTGAGCCACAGTAGGAACGCCTATGTGTGTGTATATCCACAAACCCACGTGCTCGTTTACATATAGATACGTATATGGTTGATTCAACCTCAGTATAGTTATTTGAAATGGACCTTGTCCAAATTTTATATCTGGAAAAGTCCTGAATAAGTTTATTCACTTGTCCAGTAAACTGTGGGCCTGGGTTTTAGCCTAGACCTGCCTAGCTTGGCCTCTTTCAATAGAAATGGTACCCCCGGCAGGCAGACCCAGCCTTTACCAAAACGGTGAAAGATATAGGCCTTTGTAGATTGTTTCTGGAAATCATCCATATTGAAAAAGCATGAAGTTAAAACATAAACAAACACAACAACAAAACCATTGATAAATAGGATAAAATTAAGCTGGAAGTAAGCTGGGTCTACGCAGCGAAAACACAGCTTTTCTCAAAGAAGTCTGTGCCCTCCGCCCCGAGGGTGGCCTCTGGTCCTGAATGTGCTGCCTGACTCGGGTTTGTGATGTGGGTTCGGACCCCCTCTCTCACTTTGTTTTGGGCGTCTTTCCTTTGGCTCGTTCTAAGGTGTTTCCTTTGACGAGAACAAAACCGTAACTGCTGCAAGTGTAGCACTTTTCTGCGTGCTGTGAGTTATCCCAGCAAATATCCAATGTGAAGGTGATTGTGGGACCTCCCCCTGAATAGGTAGCCTAAGTGACGTGGCCCCGGGACCCCCAGATTTGCACCTGGCATCTCCAGGGTGAGCAGGGCCGAGAGGACGCTTCCTGCAGATTCTGCAGCTGGACCAGCTCTACACAGGGTCGCAGAGCTTGTACTTTTCCGTCTCACTGCTGCCGAGGCTCACTCTGGCTTTTTTTGTATTCTTGCATCTTGAGAAACATCACTCCAGGGGTTCCAAGGGTAAATGCTGCCTCTAACGTGTGGGTGGAGCCCAGGTCGTGTCTTTTTACAAAGTCCCAGAGGAGAAGTGGGCAAAGTGAAGGGTCTTTTCTCCCTCTTGACCAGTGAACACACGGCGATAAATTAATGGTGATAAATGAAGCCATTCTACGCATCAAAAATCCACAATTATTATCAAGTGCTGTTTATTCCTTCTGGTTTGGTAGGTCGACAGCTGATGTGATAAGTGAAAAATTATTTTAAAAAGCGCTCATTTATATTGTTGTGTGCGGGTGAGAATTGAGCAAAAACTTTAAAGATGGGAAATTTGCCATATATTTCAGAAATTAAAAAGAATCATATAACTTTACCCCATAACTCTTTACTAGGGGTTCTCACTCAAAAAATCAACAAAAATGCAGACAAAGCCTTATCCACAAAAAAGGCCATCACAGTGTGATTATTTATTTTATATGCTAAATACCTAAAGAGTATGCTAAGTATAAAGAATTAAGTAATAATTATTAGCCATTGATTGAACAATACAAATCCAATGAAAATGGTGTTTAATCAGAGTTCCTGTTGTGGCTCAGCAGGTTAAGAACCTGACAGAGTGTCTGTGAGGAGTGGGGTTCGATGTCTGGCCTCACTCAGTGGGTTAAGGATCTGGCATTACTGCAAACTGTGGCATAGTAGGTCACTGATTCGGTTCAGATCTGGTGTTGCTGTGGCTGTGGTGTAGACCCCGGGTGCAGCTCTGATTTGATTTCTAGCCCAGGAACTTCAAGTGTGGCAGTAAAAAGAAAAAGAAAGAAAAAAGAAAATATACGTAATTGACATGGAAAAAAGCAAGCTGTAGTGTAAGTTGGAAACACAATCAAAGTATAGGTACAGTGTTTCCTAAGTTGCGTGAAACAATTAATGCCTAAGAAAAGAGTGCAGGGAAATACATCACAATCTCACCTGTGTTTTAGCCTTTGGGGGGTGGACTGTCGGTATGTTATGTTGTTTTCCTGCAGTGAGCATGCGTTAACTTTATGGAATACGTTGACTTCATGCTTTAAGACAGAGTCAACTTATATCCCGTTATCTATCTATTTGTAAAGACCCTGTGGCTGATTGCACTCCAATATGAAGCTTGTCATGTCATGTTAACCCTGACCGTGTCACATACAAATCCAAGTGGGAGCAGTAGTTTCTAAGATTCAAGGTGGGTCTTAACCCACCTGCCTGTACGACTATGACCCATGATATCAGATCCTGTAAATCAGAATATCTTGGGAGGAGCCCTGGGGCCAGTGTTTTAGAAGAGCTTTTCAAGGAGTTCCTGTCATGGCTCATAGTGTCCCCAAGGCTGTGGGTTCAATGCCTGGCCTCTCTCCATGAGTTCAAGATCCAGCATTGCTGCAAACTGCAGCACAGGTCACAGTTGCGGCTCGGGTCTCTCTTTGCCGTGGCTGTGAGGTAGTCTGGTAGTGGCAGCTCTGATTCCATTCCTAGCCTGGGAACTTCCCTATCCAGCATTGCTGTGGCCATGGTGTAGGCCTGTAGCTGCAGCTCCATTTGACCCGTAGCCCAGGAACTTCCATATGCTTCAGGTGCATCCATAAAAAGAAAAAAAGAAAAAAAAAAGAAGAAGGGAAAACAAAAGAAAAAGAGAAGGAAAAAAAAGAAATACACCTTTGGTGCAGTGTTGCTGTGATTCAGGGGCTAATTTGTAACCGTGGCGGAGTTCATATCCCCTGATTACCCGCTTAGATGTGTCTTGGTAGAGTCTCAAATTTCAGTGTTTCTTTGCTTTCTCCAGATTTTAAATGATCTCAAAAAAACCTAATCAAGAATGGTGTATGTCAGTATTCATGAACAATTCTAGTTATAAAATGAACAGCTTAGCCAATACTGGCCAAATGCGATTTCACCTACATGCAGTATAACCCCAAGGTGAACAAAAGGTGACCTTGAAAGACCCGGTCACCATGTTGGCTGATCAGAAATAAAATGCGCCGAGTGAATCAGCACTTCCAATAAGGAACACACATCTCTCATATGTTCCGATGTATTGGTGGAATTCAGAAGAGGCACAGTTGCGATGGTTAATCAGAGAGTTCAAGGAACGGTCAGGAGGAGTAAAAAGGCAGCTACATCAGATGCTTTGAAAAGAAGACCTGATATATGAAACTCAGCCTCCACATCTGAGAATAACACAAAAAGCACTCAGATTTATAGAGGACACTTTTGTTGAATGGAAATGTAAGTTTAGAATGATCTTCTATTTTTTTTTACTTTTTATCAGAATATCGTACAGTTGATTTATAGTGTGGTGTGTGTCAATTTCTGCCGTACAGCGCACACACACACACACACACACACACACACATTCTCTCTCACACCATCTTCCATTGTGGTCTCTGTGCTGTGCAGCAGGATGCCATTGCCTATCTATTTTAATGTAAGAGAGTTTGCATTTAATAGTTTGCTATGTGGCCACGCCGTATTAGCCCTCAGAAGAATTTTTTTCCTTTAACGTAAAAATTAAGCATTCTTTACTTAATAAAATTATCGAACCAAGGAGCTCTTGGTTCCCAAGCATCTTCATCCCATGTACTTTCCTACCTCCCCGGGACACTGTAAAGCAAAGTCCACCTCGCACGGCCTGGAAATCACCTCTCTGAATCTCCCAATGCCTACCTTCAACACACCGGGCCATTCCCATTCCCGAATTTGAACACTGGTGTCCAAGCTTAACTGGCTCAGCGAAGACGCCAATCACAACTGCATTTTACGAAGCAACCTCACGATTCGTCGGTAACTACATAAGTGGCAGAGCACAGGGCAAGGCAAAGCAACCCCCATTCCGAATCCTCAGACGTGGACTTCGCTTCCAGCTTCCCCAGTAAACAGACCAGCCGTCCTCAGCCCGGCATCCCGCCACCCCTCCAGATACTCGCGACTCCGGGGATCACAGACCCGTGGCAAGGTGGTAAAGGGATGCTTCCGGCACCCTCTCTGCTGACGGCACCAGGCCGGTTGGGGTGCACGTTTGACAGGCACGGGGACAGTGCACCGCAGTGTCCCGGTGACGACCGCTGGGTCCCGAGGGCTCTCCAGCCAATCTCATCACTGCCTGCGGGAGAGTCACACTTACTTAGATTTTTAACCCGAGCCCTTGCTCGGCTTTCTTTAAATCATTTGAACCTCAGGATTTGGATGCTTTGGGAATAAGTGACATAGTGACAGTAATGGCTGTGTATTACTATTTGATAGTGGCCTTTTTTTTTTTTTTTTTTTGTCTTTGCCATTTCTTGGGCCGCTCTCACGGCATACAGAGGTTCCCAGGCTAGGGGTTGAATCAGAGCTGTAGCCGCCGGCCTACGCCAGAGCCACAGCAACATGGGATTTGAGCCGCATCTGCAACCTACACCACAGCTCATGGCAACGCCGGATCCTTAACCCACTGAGCGAGGCCAGGAATCAAACCCGCAACCTCATGGTTCCTAGTCGGATTCCTTAACCCCTTGAGCCACAACGGGAACTCCTGGCCGTGGCCTCTCTTGAATGTCCGCAGAACTAAGCGCATTCACAGGACTGTTGGAGGAAGGAAAAGGCGAATTCCCTGAATGAACCCTCTTATCCCCTGGGCTGCCTGGATACAGAGCTCGGTACATACCGACGTGGGCCAAGGTGCTGTTGGGTTTGAAGAAAGGCCTGAGGACAGCGAGTTTGCAAGGTTTTATTCAACAGCAGTGACTTACAGTTCGAGCCTTCCTTTCGCCTGGGCCATGTGCCCGGTTTCCTACCTGGATGGACCGCCAGCAGGCGCATCCTCTGTGCCGTAGGAGGGGCTGGAGGACGTCCGGTAGCGCGCGGGGCGGCCTTGTGCGCGGGCGGCCCGGGGACGGCGCCAGGCATCGCTGAGACCCATCCTTCCACCAGCGAGGCGTCGCGCGAGCAATATTCCACAGTACAAAGACTTCCATCTGAAATGCATCTGCGGTAAAGAAAGGACATTTTCAAATCTTGGAAAACATTTAATGCAACTTGGGCTTTTGATGGGTCTGTGCCAAAGAATCTCTATACCACGCGGCTGCAATTTCCAGAAATGAGAGCAGCCATATTGTTTCCATCCATGATTTAAATCCTATTTATTGGGAGAAGCTTTTTATTCATGAACAAATTACTAGCTGTCGAAGTGTTGCATTCATCTCTGTATGAAGCATCAGATGTTGCTATACCAGTATTAAGCCAAGGACACTAAAACTCTGCCTTTTTCAAAGTGAAGTGAGAGGACTTGGGATTAATTTACATTTCCTAAGGGTGGTATGAAGGGGTTGTCATGGGGATGCACGTGTTTATGTGAACAAGAAAACAAAGCCAGACTTCGTCTGAAACAAAGTTAACTCTGATCTGATCTGACTAATCATTTCCTCCATAAGGTTGAACCTTGGAGATTACATTTTATTACAGACATTTTTTGATACTTCCATGAGCTGAGCCCACAGGTTCAACATTTTAGCATAAAGAGAGGAAAGCACTGGCTGGCAGCCAGGATCTGACCCTGCGCCCATGTGGGCCAACTGCAGCCTTCACAGGCCAGGCTGCTCTGGCCGTTGTAAGACCTCCCGACAGTCAGCCCTGACTACGCAGGAACGAAAACACTGGGAGTTCCCGCTGTGGCACAGTGGGATGGGCTGCATCTCTGCCATGCCAGGACACAGGTTTGATCCCCCGCCAGCACGGCAGGTTAAAGGATCCTGTGTTGCCACAGCTGCGGCATGGGTTGCAATGGCAGCTGGGATCTTCGGATCTGATCCCTGGCCTGGGAACTCCATCTGCTGCAGGTGAGCCAAAAAAAAAAAAAAAGATGAAGAACATAAATGTTGTCAGAACACAGAAATGACCAAACACCGGTTTTCTAGCCAACCTGAGCGACTGTTGCTTATTCATCCATCCCAGCCGTGGTTCATTGCTCTGTCTTCAAGAGTGTCTTAGCAGGACATTCAGTCACAGAAGCATCTGTTTCCTGCCCTTTCTGGGTGTCTCTGAGTCCAGTGTGTCTGTCTGCCGCAGGAAGCCTCTGTGGGGAGAGCAGCGGCTGGTCTGCTAGGTGGATCATCCGCCAGCTTTTCAGTCCTGCCTTGTGCAAGGTCCCCTGTCTCTGAAGATGGGCCTCTGGCCGAGCTGTAGCTACGCAGTCGCACAGGCTCTGTGTTTCCAGGTGGTTCAGGTCTCCGGGGACTCTTCAGAGCTAAACACCTGCCTCCTTCCATTCTAACGTGATGCTGGATTCTAACATGACCCTGGCTGCATGCTAGGCTTTCTCACTGGCACAGTCTCAGCAGTGGCCATTTCAGAGCTCAGGGCAGCGTGGGCAGGAAAAAGAAGGTTCATTTGAGAAGCACCTTAGAGCAAAAATTGAAGAGCCTCAAGAGAGGGTTGTCTGAAAGAGACAATTTAGCTTATCCAAGAGAGACATCATTCTGTTAAACACGAAAGGGTACCCTCCTGCTTCTCTGCACTTGGAGGAATTGAGAGGGCTTTTAAATAATGTTGAATGATCAAACTGTCAAAGGCCCAAGGTTTGTCAAAGCCAGCTGTGTATCACCCACTTTTGTGTGTGTTTATTCTACGTTTAAATATTCTTCCCAGGATTATAATTAGCCCTTTAGCAATGATATTTATTTGTCATTTTTTTTCATTTTATTTTCTGTTACTCTTCCTTTTTTTTCATCTCTTGGGAAATTTTTCCACTTGGGAAAGACAGCTCAAAAATAAATAATTCACTTTTTCTGTATATTAGTTATGGCAAATAGTCAAATATATCTAAAATAAAGAAAGATAAAGTTAATAACCTGTATCTTCTTTTTATTTATTTTTTTTGGTAGATCGTTAGAGGTACATTTATAAAATGGTGTTTGTTACTAAAGCTATGAGCTTAACAATAGCTTCATTTCTAAGATAAAACATAAGTTTGGGGAGTTCCTGTTGTGGCGCAGTGGTTAACGAATCCAACTAGGTTTCGGGTTTGATCCCTGGCCTCGCTCAGTGTGTTGGGGATCCGGCGTTGCCGTGAGCTGTGGTGTAGGTTGCAGACGCAGTTCGGATCCCACGCTTCTGTGGCTCTGGTGTAGGCTGGTGGCTACAGCTCCAATTGGACCCCTAGCCTGGGAACCTCCATATGCCTCGGGAGCGGCCCAAGAAATGGCAAAAAAGACAAAAAAAAAAAGACAAAAAAAGCCCCATAAGTTTGGGGCACAATTAAAGTTTTTAAAAATTAGTTTACTGTATAAAATATTGTATACGCAACATTTAGGTTTGTATAAATCACAATTATTTTCTTGATTGAAACTTACATGAGTTTTATGAGTTGACCCTTTTTCCTATAACTTGTTTGGTATTAAAAGTTATATGTACAAGATTGTATTCAACTAAATGAAATGATAATAGATGTGCTTTTACATAGTTTAATTTTATAATATTCTTATAATTTCAGTTGTACTTTTAAATTCCATAATTCCTGCTTGGTTCCTTTTCCGTAATTTCTCTCTTTTTTATTTATTTAATTAATTCATTAAAGTATATTTGATTTACAGTGTTGTGCCAAATTCTTCTGTACGGCATAGTGACACAGTCACATATATATGTCACGTGTATAAATTACTATACACGTGATATATATATATATACATTCTTTTTCTCATACTCTCTTGCGTCATGGTCTGCCCCAGGAGATCAGGCATGGTTCCCTGTGCTGTACAGTAGGACCTCATTGCTTATCTGTAATAGTTTGCATCTGCTAATCCCAAACTCGCCATACGTCCCGCTCCCTCCTCCCTCCCCCTTGGCCACCACAAATCTGTTCTCCATGCCCATGAGTCTGTTTCTGTTTTGTAGAGAGAATCATTTGAATAGGCAAAAGAAATAGTCAGAAAGCATAAAGATAGGCAAATTGAGATTATTTAGTCTTAGGAGCACCAAGAAACAAAGAGGACGAAAAATGAGCACCTCCCCAGAGATCTGTGGGAAGCCATCAAGTTTATAGACATTCACTCAGTTGCTTGAACCTTCTGGCAATGCCATCGCAGCTTTCCTTTGAGTTCATTTCTCCATCTCATACAAAGACAGCGCAGTTCACCATGGCAACTGGCATCCGTCACCTGGTTGCAGGTTTCCAAAGTCACTCTGCGACATTCTCCACTGCTTAGGTCACCTAAGAGCACCCATTGACAGCAATTTTTAGTCAGATGAACAGGAAACAGTAATCCCCTGTCTTTCTGAGAACTGCACTCCTCTCTTCTCACACAATAGCCTTGGGTACAACTATAAGCATCCCTTCAAGACCGAGACCAGGAAGCTGCTGCAGCAACAAATAAACACACCAGGGGAGCAGAGATGATGAGGCCACTTTGGCAGGTCACTGATGACCAGCACAGAGACAAGAAGAGTACCTATCTACAAAATCGTTTGCTTCCAGGGTTCCAGATCTACAAACCCTTCTCTCCTATTCTTGAAAGTTCTGGACAGACACTGACTCAGTGACATGGCAATAGTCAGGGACGTGTGGCTTCCTCCACCCTCCTCTAAGATGCAGTAGCCAAGGCACATCCACCTTGTCTCAGAACCGCAGCGGTAAGAGAGGAATGTGTGAAAACTTCAGCTGATTTAGGTCTGGGGTCTTGACTAAACTTAATGGTTCTCTGTACGGTAGAGATATTTCTACCAACAGAAGATTTTCAGAGCTTTTGGGCTATTGCCTAACCACTGCTCAAGTTGCCTTTTTTTTTTTCCCCCCGTACATAGAACTATCCATTGCTACAACAGGTGAAAACTAGTCATTATCCCTTATTAACCTGAAAAAAAGAGAATTACAGGATTGCTTAACCTCTGCCAGGGGATCATCCATGTCTGTAGACATATTCCAGATGTGGATTCTTCTGGATAATCCTGACTTATGTGCGTGGGAAGTTCACACTTACAGAGGAAAACGCAAGTAGGCTAGAGAGACTGTGCTATCGCAGACCTAAATTTACCCTTGAAATGAAAGCTTTCCATAAAATGTACATCAGGTTGGATGGTTAAATTACTTACCTTCTCCCAGATCTTCCCTGCCTTCCTAACCCAAGTTAAAGAGCAAATTTTATACTGATGGGAGGTATATCATATTGGATTATCCCATACATTTGAATGTCTTTAGGAATAAACACTTCCTGAGCCCTGCTGACACGCATGTGAAATGAATCATGCATTACAACACTTTTGGGAAGGCTTTGCTATTAACTAAGTTGATACTGTAATTAAGGGAGAGTTTAGCAAAAGTGCTTCATGGCCTTACCTCCAGGGGCAGAAAAAGATGTGAGCCTGACATTGCTCGGACACCACTAAGGTAATTTTGGGAAAGTTTGCTGAGGTAGCGTCCAGTGCTGGCCCAGCTGCCAATGGCACTGTCCTGGTGCGAGTGCACACCAAGCACGAGCAAGGGTCAACGCCCTAGGGCCATGCTGTGCACTTCCACATGGACTGACCCCACTCCAGTTCTTGCTGTTTTGTCTTGAAGTGGAGAGCTTTTGTTGCTGGGAGACACTTACTATCATGATAACAAACATTAAAAAATAGTAAACACTTGATCTTATTTCTCCAACCTGGTGAATCCCAGTTCTTCTCTCCAGTAACAGGAGTGCATGCTCTACTGGTATTGTGTCCAGCTGGGCTGGGGAGCTGGCTTTTACTCTCTGGCTTCTGCTGTCCTGTGTCCACAAATTCAGGGCAGGGGGCTGGAAATAGGAGAGAGAGAGAGAGGAAGAGAGAGAAGGACTAGGGGGATTTTAAAACCAAAATTATTAAAGTTCAAAAATTTTCAGAATTTCTACAGCCTCCCAATCCTAGCTTCTACCTGATAACAAGCTTAAAAATTGTATGATGTTCCAGCTTTATTACCACCAGGTACAAGCTGGATTCCCAGAACACTCACCCACGTAGAGTCCTTATAAACTGAAGTCCAATCTTTGGTTTTCTGAAAAGACCACAGCGAAAGCCTGATTTTGAACTCAACAGAAAGACTTTCCCCTGCATGTTTAATGGCCGACAGAGCAATGACTCTTGTTGAGCCCTGGATGCATATTTCTTTTTCTTTTTGTCTTTTTAGGGCCACACCCACGACATACAGAGGTACCCAGGCTAGGGGTCTGAGCTGTAGCTGCTGGCCTACGCCATAGCCACACCAATATGGGATCCGAGCCGCCTCTCCACCTACACCACAGCTCATGGCAATGCCAGATCCTTAACCCACTGAACAAAGCCAGGGATCAAACCCACGTCCTCATGGATTCTAGTTGGGTTGGTTAACCACTAAGCCACTACGGAAACTCCAGAAGGGGACAATATTTATACCAAATGATAGGACAAGATCATTATTATTTTGTATGCTTTAGCATCAATGCATGGCCCTCTGCTCTGCTGTTATTCTCGCCTATTATGTCAATTTGACGCTCTCTAGAAGGTGATACTCTCCCACGGGGGACAGTTTTGTCCTATGGAGGACATTTGGCAGAATATGGAGCTATTTGTGACGTCACAGCCAAGAGGAGCTGCTGCTGCATCCAGTGGGGAGAGGCAGGGATGTGGGCAACATCCTGCAGTACAAGGGGCTGGGCCACGACTGAGAATGTCTGTCTGGCTAAGAACGCCGGTAGTGCTGAGGTTGGGCAGCTCTGCTCTCGAACACCAATAGGATACACCTTGCCTCTGCCTTGGTATACTTAACGTTATTGTTCACGTTTTGATACAATCTTAGGTTTAGATGGGTTTGAACAGAGAATTCCTGAGGTCACCCTCCATTCCTCCTGTGCTAACACATTCATGGAACACTTGTCAAACCAGAAACTAATTTTGATTAAAATAGAGTCCAGGAGTTCCCGTCGTGGCGCAGTGGTTAATGAATCCGACTAGGAACCATGAGGTTGCGGGTTAGGTCCCTGCCCTTGCTCAGTGGGTTAACGATCCGGCGTTGCCGTGAGCTGTGGTGTAGGTTGCAGACGAGGCTCGGATCCCGCGTTGCTGTGGCTCTGGCGTAGGCCGGTGGCTACAGCTCCGATTCAACCCCTAGCCTGGGAACCTCCATATGCCTCGGGAGCGGCCCAAGAAATAGCAACAGCAACAACAACAACAACTACAACAAAAAAGACAAAAAGACAAAAAAAATAAAATAAAATAAAATAGAGTCCACCGGAATTTCGCCATTTCCTGCCAGTACCCTTTCTCCATGGCCATCCCATCCAGACACCTGCTGCGTTAAGCTGTCACTCCTCCAGTCTGTGTCACGCCTTTTCTTTCTGGAGCAGGACATTTTAGTATGTGGAGGACTGTTCTCAGTTTGCATCTGTCTCCTATTTTTGGACGTGTTTTCATGTTTAGATGGAGGTGACGCACTGTTGGGAAGGGCCCCGCAGGTGCCCTTCTCAGTTCGTGATACCTGGGGTACAAGTTATTGGAATACATAACTTTTTTTTTAATTAAAGTACAGTTGGTTTACAACACTGAGCTAGTTTCTGCTGTACAGCGAAATGACGCAGTCGTACCTGTACATACATTTGTTTTTAATCTTATTTTCCATCGTGATATATCCCAGGATGGAATACAGGACTGTTAATGTCAATCTTTGTCTCCCGGTGGTTCTGTCTTCTTTACAAATAACCTCGATGTGTTTAGATCAGTGTGGAGTCATGGATACTACTGCTAATAACACATGCACCATTATTATAAATACATACATTATTCTTTTATAACACAGTACTTGTTTATTTATTTGTTTATTTATTTTGACTTTTGGGGCTGCACCTGTGGCATATGGAAATTCCCAGGCTAGGGACTGAATTAGAGCTGCAGCTGCCAGCCTCTACCACGTGGGATCCATGCTGCATCTGTGGCCTACACCACAGCTCAGGGCAATGCCAGATCCTTAACCCACTGAGTGAGGCCAGGGATGGAACCTGCAACCTCATGGATACTAGTTGGACTCTTTACTGCTGAGCCACAGCGGGAACTTCCATATGATGCAATACTTATTATTTTGTTGCTCAAGTAATTCCAACTTGGGACAGTGGGAATTCTTTCAGGTCGGCCTTTTAACATGTCTCTTTGTTGTTGTTGTGGCAGTCTCTTTCTGTCTACACAGTAAGATACTCCCTTACCTCAACCTAGGAATCCTGTATGCATGACGCCCTGGTCCTTTTGACTAGAGAATGGTATTTAGAAACCAATATCTGGACATGAGATGTGTTCATCGCCACTGTGGTGTCACTAGCCTTTCTTACTGGATGAAAGTATTCACGTTTATGTACCCGAAAACACATACATCTATACTTTACCTGTGTCTTAATTTTGTATAGGTTGGCATTTTTGTTTTGTTTTTGCTCTTTTTGCATATAGAAATCCAGTTATCCAAGCACTAATTTAGTGAAAAGGGTCTATTTTCTCTCCTTTGAATTGCTTTTTGCACTTCTGTAATAACCAGGTGTACAGGCTTATTTCTGGGCTCTCTATTCTATTCCATTGAGCTATGCAACTATGTCTACACGTTCACCAATACTACATTATTATACCATACCTTTATAACAAATTTAGAAGGCAGGGAGTGTGAGCTCTCCAAATTCACTCTTTTCCAAATAATCATGGGCAATTAAAAATAAAAGCAGTCTTTGAAATTAAGCACATGAATTCCTGTTTATTATTGACAGAAAAATTGGGAAAAGAGAGAAGTGATTTCAGTGCCAGGAACTGGGATCAGATTTCTTTGCAAGAGCTTTTAATCCCTGGGAATAAATCTTTTGTCTTGTCTCAGTTGTCTGTTTTCTTCAGGGCAGATGTGGAGATGCAAACTAATGCAAAGGAAGAGAGACCCTAGTGGAACCTGCCTTGAAGTCCTGAGGCAAGAATGGGGACATGCATTAATGGTGTCTGCAAAGTGGGAAGCAAGACTCCAAGGTCGAAATGAGATTCTAGCATGGTCACTGCAGCACCGGCCAGTTGCTGGCAGGAGAGGGGAGGGAAGTGGATTCTGTGTGTTTCTGGGGGGTTGCTGTGTGCACAGTCAGACCATTAAGAATCTCAGGAGAGGAAAGGTGTGGGGTCTGTTGAAAGGATTTTGTGGATTATTTTAGCTTCGTCGGCTGTGTGAGCACAAGGAGACTGGAGAGGTTTGGAAAAGGAAGCAAATGCTTGCCCTGCCCCAGAAAGACAGAAGGTGGAAAGTAATTTTTCCTTGGGGCCCTGTTGCTGCCTTCAGAGTTACCCTTCCCTCAGGACCTGCCTGTAGCTTTATATCAAAATACAAACAACCACTGAAAAAATGGGCAGAAGATCTAAACAGGCATATTTCTCCAAAGAAGACAGACAGATGGCCAAAAAGCACATGAAAATGGCCTCAACATCCCTAATTATTGGAGAAATGCAAGTCAAAACTACAGTGAGGTATTGCCTCACACCAGTCAGAATGGCCATTATCAAAAAGTCTACAAATAATAAATGCTGGAGAGGGTGCAGAGAAAAGGGAACCCTCCTGCATGGTTGGTGGGAATGCGAATTGGTACAGCCACTATGGAAACAGTATGGAGATTCCTTAAAAAAACAGATAGAGAACAACCATGTGATCCAGCAACCCCACTCCTGGGGGCATATATCTGGAGAAAACCATAATTTGAAAAGATCCATGCACCCCTAGGTTGATGGCAGCACCATTTATAATAGTCAAGACATGGAAGCCACCTAAATGTCCCTCGACAGAGGAATGGATAAAGAAGACGTCATATGTACATGCAATAGAATATTACTCACCATCAAAGAGAATGAAATAACGCCATTTGCAGCCACAGGGATGGACCTAGAAATTTCACTAAGTGAAATAAGCCAGACAGAGAAAGACAAATATCATATGAGGTCACTAACATGTGGAGTCTAATAGAGATGAAACAGTTGAACTTACAAAACAGAAACAGACTCAAAGATTTTGAAACCAAACTTATGTTTACCAAAAGGTACACGTGGGGGGACCGGTAAATGAGGGGGTTGGGACTGATATACACACTGCTGTATAGACTACATGGGTAACGGGGACCTGCTGTATAGCTCAGCGAACCTTACTCAGTGCTGTGTGGTAACCTACTTGGGAAAACAGTCTGAAAATAAATGGATATAAGAATATGTATAACTGATTTACCTTGCTTTTCGCCTGAAACTAACAAAACTTTGTAAGGCAACTCTATCTCAATAAAATTAAAAGGAAAAAGAAGCCTGGCCAGAGGTGCTGTGTTGATTCCTCTTCCCCTAGGAACCCACCAGCAGGCATCTGTCTACCCGCCAGAGGCAAGGCATTGTGCCACAAGCCTCCAGGACCCCTGAGAAGGCTGTCAGCTCGTCTGCTGCACCAGCTTCTGGGCGCTGGGGACCTTGCCTCCCTTCATCCTGCCCTGCCCAGTGTGGCTGAGTTTTCGAGGTGTGCGCCTCTCGGGGCAGGTGTCAGCCTCTTAGCCATCTTATCCATCTTCCTCCTGGGAGGAGAAATTAATGTGATTCCCACTTGACACCATCGATGGCTTCACTTGCTTTCTCTACACGTTCCTAAATTCTATGAATTTCTAGGTCGCAGACCAACCCCTGGGGATCTTAGGTCATGGAGCCGGTGATTGCAAAGATGGCTTGGCTCTACTTTCCCCACTTCCGTGACACTGTTCCCTCGTTCCCAGTCCCGCGGGGAATAGGAGTCTCTGTACAGGTGGAGATTCCCAGGAGTCCTTCTGAGACAGAGAGATCTCAACCAGACACCGTGAGAAGAGTGCACATGGGCTCTGCAGGAGTGGGGAGGGATGTGACCTCAGACTCAACAGAGGGCGCGAGGATGCTAGGGGTGCACTTGCGGAGCCAGAGCCAGAGCTACCCGGCCCTGCAGGACGAGCCCCATCTCATAGTCTCATGGTGGCAGGGGGCGGCCCACAGCCTGACAGCGCCACAGACCAGGGCGACTGTACCAGAAACAATAGTGTGAGCCTCTCTTTGGTAACACCTGTTCCTGAGGCTGAATCCCATATTGGGTCCTGCATCCATTTCCACATAAAATTAATGACAACTGGCAAGATTTAAATATGCTGCTAATGGAAATGATAGCATTTCAAAGATCAACATTTTCATGTGCAACATATATCACCGTCAGAGTTAGTGAGCTTTAATGAATCTTCTTTTTACTCTTCCATACATATTTATCCTTGGCCTTTAGGAATGCCGTTTTCTTCAGCTGGGTATCAAGGCTGAACCCTTTCTGGGGGGTGCTGCTCTCATATCTGCCAAGCTATGTTCCATCTGCACAATGCCTATGCAGGTTTGGGTGTGTTTCTCATTGAAAATGGCTGTCTTTTCCAGCCCCAGAAAATTTTCAAATAAGAAATTTCTCTCACACACTTTTGCTTGACATTTTAAATTTACCATGTCTGTGTATTAGTCATGAAAAGTCTTGCCCCTTAGAAGACAATATATTTTAAAGCCAAAGGAAACTAGGGCAGAAGTCTCTCTAAACACGCTCCGAGAGAAGATGTTTTTAATGTAATGCCTTTAGATATGTCAGAGTAATATTCAGGTTTTCTTCTTGAAAAACAAAGAAAAAAGCTTTGGGGGACAAGAAAAAGTCATCTTGCTTATGAAAACATTTATTTTTAACCTTAAAACATCTTTACCGCCTCCCATGTACAGAGAATCACGTGTTCTTAAGAGCTCGACAGGACCCCAAAGGCCACTTAGAAAGGTTTCTTGCTGAAGTAGAATTCTCTTTTATAACAGTCACTGAAGATCACCGATTCATCTTCATTTTTACACTGGAAATCGGGAGCTCAGAACTTGAGGAGCTGGCACCTTTCCTCCTGGATAAATGTTATATTCGGAGTGTTTTTCTTATCTTAGTAGCAAACAATTTCTTCAAAATATCCACCATTTGCCCTAATTCTACCACAGGATGATATAATTTCTTTTTTTCCCAAATAAATCTTTCGTACATTTGGAAAAAGTGCCCCAAGCTCCTAGGTCATCCTGTCTTTCTTGGGACGTGTATTCTAAACATATTCTTCCTTTCAACATTTATCCAGGGCCTAGGTTGTCTTTAAGGCTCTCGTGCTGATGGCTAGAGATGCAGAGATGAAGGGAATGGCTTTTGCACCTAGTCCCTCAGGAAAGATGCTCAAGGGAAAGTGAGGTATATACATACAGGTCAAGATATAATTCCTATGTGTCTGCATGTGTGATTCGGTGGGGGAAGACAGAGAAAACGAACTTGTGTTGTGGAGAAGGTCAGGAAGAGAGAAAACAGAGGTCCTCAAAGATCAATCCCGGAGGATGTGTAAGAAAAAAAAAAAAAAAAGCTTTCTTGTAAAGGAAATAATTGCCTTCTTTCCAGCAGAGGTAGAAGTCGAATGTGAAGACAAGAGGTAATGAGAGGGTGTCTCTCTGTGCTCAGAGACCAGCAAGGAGCTTGTGGAGATGCAGTCAGGGTTGATATCCAGGAGCAACAAGTTTATCTGGCTTCAACACCCACCGCTGATGCCCTGGCCTCCTCTGGCCTCCTTACTATGTCTCCTTTCTGTCCTCAGAGACTGCCTTCAGTTTCAGCAGGTAGTCATCCCTGAAACAGAAGGTCCTTAGTAAGAAAGACCAAGTTGGTCTTTATGGCAAGCAATTTATTTGTTCGACTATAGAGAAGTGGTTAAAGCAAACCATTATCTATTGTGTTGCTACCAAAATCTTATTCTGAATACAAAATAGAAAAATTATATGTGAGTTAATTCTATGAAAATCAAAATAAAACTATTATCAACAAAAGAAAGAGAGAGAGAGAGAAAAAAAAGAAAGAAAGAAAAAGAAAGAAAGAAAGGTAGGGAGGAAAGAAGGAAGGAAGGAAGGAAGGAGGGAAGGAAGGAAGAAAGGAAGAAAGAAAAAGAGAGAAAGAAAAGAGAGAGAGAAAGGCCAAGAGAACAATACAGGATGTGAACCATGGGTTTGGGGAGAGCAAACCCAGTAACGACTTCTGGGTTTCAAAATGCAGATGACTTGACTGAGAATGGGAGGGGGGTGACACAGTTTATTCAGCAAGGCTGAATTGGAGGCGAATGACAAGTGGGAAATCAGAGCAAATATATATGAATTCTCCAAAATGTGATCATGAAACTAGTGTCCAGTTTGCATACAGTAACACAAAAGAACAGAGTGTACAGATATGGCCTAATTTAACGTTCTTTTTATCCACTTTGTAGAATAAATAATGTTTAACAAAATTTCCCACCACTATGATGGTGAGCCACTGTCTTTAATGCTCAGTTAAATCACACAGTACCCCCGAAGGTGGTTACTTGTGAGCTAAGCAGCAACATCTTCTACAAGTATTTAAAAAACTTTTATGGTTCTATCCATGGGTAAAATTGATCAACTATTGCTCCAAAGTTAAAAAAAAATGTTTAACAAAATTTATCACATACATAATAAAAGCAATATTAATTTTAAAGTTTAAAATCTCATTTTAATTTTTTTGAAGTCATTTCCCCAATGCAATTTTTTTTTCTACTGTACAGCATGGTGACCCAGTTACACATACATGTATACATTCTGTTTACATACATTATCATGCTCCATCATAAGTGACCAGACGTAGTTCCCAGTGCTACACAGCAGGATCTCATTGCTCATCCATTCCAAAGGCAATAGTTTGTATCTATGAACCCCAAGCTCCCCATCCACCCCACTCCCTCCCCTCCCCTTGGCAACCACAAGTCTATTCTATAAATTCATGATTTTCTCTTCTATGGAAAGGTTCATTTGTGTCTTATATTAGATTCCAGATATGTGATATCATATGGTGTTTGCCTTTCTCATTCTGTCTTATTTCACTCAGTATGAGAGTCTCTAGTTTCATCCATGTTGCTGCAAATGGCATTGTTTTGTTCTTTTTTATGGCTGAGTAGTATTCCATTGTGTATATATATCACATTTTCCTAATCCAATCATAAGATCTCATTTTAAATTTTAATCTATTTATTTAACAACTGTAAATATTAGTAGTGTTTATTTAAGGCCTCATGTTTGTAGATCATGGTTCAGAGATATTGTATCACTTGATCCTTACCATACAACTCTAGTAGAAAAATAGGGTTGCTATTATTCTTGTTTGAGAAAAAAAAGAAAATTAAGGTTCATGGATGGTTAAGTGACATGGTCAAACATACAGCTTATAATTTCTCTGACTTTCCAGTTTTATTTATTTTTCTTTCAACAAATATTAATTGAGCAAAGCTGCTTTCTAGTATTCTGGATTAGGATTTTTTTTTCCATTTAAAAAATCTAATTGAAATTGATTCCCAATGGTGCGTTAGTTTCAGGTGTATGGCATATTTTGAATTTTAGAACTGTCTTTCAGAAAAGTATAGAAAAAATATGAAGAACGGTAAGCTTTTCTAAAAACACTGTCAGTTCTACAATATATTTGCCTGTTGCCTGACTAGTAAACATTGGCAAACTAATCAATCCCATATCAGTTTAAGAGGAAACATCTCATTTGTTTAAATGTATTGCCTGATTCACTGCAATGAAAGAGTAGTTTCCTCACAAGAGCTAATCCATAATTTGACATGGATACTTCCACATTAGTAGCCAAAGGACATAAAAAGACCTCATTAGAAAAAATAAAACACAGCTAGTTGAAATCATCTTAACACTCTCTCTTTGGCTGTCATTGAAGATTTTACGAAAGTTACTTGAGCAGTAACACTTTCACATGGGTCACGGTATAAGAACGTATTCAAAGTAGAATGCTTTGGGAGATTAAAAAGAGAAATCCTATGAAATTTTAAATAACCTTATATGGTAAAACAATGTAAAGTATATGATATAATGCAAACATAAGCCACTGTGTACTGTAATTACAGTGTGACATCGTACAAGAGATGTTAAATAAGATGGAACATCATGGAGAATATGAACATATTTTACGTACATATATCAATTCCATCCATGTAGTTCGCAACCACCTCAACAAATAAAACGTTGAGGTTCGATTTTGTTTTAGCGGTGAAAGGTCTGGGGACAGGGTCCCGATTGTTGTATTTTCAAGAGACTTCTTTATTTAAACAATACTACTACGACCTCGTGGTAAATAAAAGATATCACAGCGTTCCAAATCAGACTGCCTCTGGTTTTATTCCTCACGAGGAGATTGCGAATCGTGCGTTTTTATTTCCATTTTACAGATAAACAAGTTCAGAGGAGTAAGGTGACCTTTGTAAGGTCACACAGCTGCCAAGTGGCAGAACTGACGCATTTGCTCAGGACTGACCCACAGTAACGTCCATCTTGCCATCACCTACACCCGAAGAGGAGACTTCCAGGAGGCGAAGGTGGCAGACGTTGCTGTGGTTTATCGATTGGGAGAGAAATGTTCTTTGGAAAGGAAGGCTCAGAACTTGATGTTGGAGTTGACACTTCCGTGGTGGCTGCTCAGTGTGGAATATTACATTTCAAAGCTCAGGTCTACACCTGGGAAGCCCATTCCACCGAGTGGTGGCAGAGGAATGCCCAGCTAGGTGGGGACGGTGTGGCAACCAATTTCAAGAACAATTTTAAAACAAACTTCAGTGAGAACAAGAGAAATCCCTTCTATTTCAACCAGACAGATACACTCTTTCCTCCAGGACTCAGACTAGAATTGAGGTTGATTCTCAGTGATTAATGTCTGTGCTCTGACCACCCACCCACGTTGTACTGGAAACACTGAATTTAGATGTCTTCCATGACACCACAGGCCCAGAGGGCCAGGTCCTTTAGTTAATACCTTGCCAAACAAGTGCCAAAGTCAGGACTCTCTCCTTAGCAACTGCACATGCACCTCCAAGGGTTAAAGTGTTCAGCAGGCAAAAACTTCAAAGGCAAGGCACAAAGTGAGGGCCCCGACCCCCAGGGGACTCTCCTCCTTAGGGACACATCTGAAAGGCCACACCTCACCCTCTTGGTGAGAATTTTCCTGGTGAAGCATCCCCTTGTCATCACTACAAAACACACACAGACCTTCAGATAGTGAGCACATGGGCTCTGGGTTCTGGACATCCTAGAATTACTGCCCCTGGAAACCTGGGCATGTTTGCTGTGGACAAGAGCGCGAGGAGAAAGTACAAGAAAACAACTGCCAACAGCGCCATTGACCAAGGAACGTGCTGGGTGCCTGGTGAATGTGAGGAGCCAAGAGACAGGAGGTCTTTGTACGACTTCAGCTTTTAATACAAAGGATGCTAAGAAAGACAGAAATTCCCAAGAAGATCCGTAACGTGGAGAAACAGAAGATTCTTAAGAAGGGTAACCAAGTCATCTTCTTTGTGGGCGAGAACCCAGAAGTCACTGGATCTGCTGTCTGAGCAGGAAAAGCTCGAGAATGTTTGCAACCTCAGCATCTCCAGGAGGGTCCAAGTGACAGGCCAAGGCTTGGGCCGCCTGCATTCCAGACACATCCATCCGCAGGTGCTCCCTGATGATCCAATCTTGGGGGTCACCCACCAGGCCAGGAGGACACGTTCCACCCAGCTGGTCACAACTTTGGACGGCCTTAAATTTTAACGCCGCAGCAGGTTGAGGGCGGGTGAAAAACGATATTTGAGCTGTGTGTGAATTTCTAGAGACATCGAATACTTGGGTAGGAGCGCAGTACAATAAAGGCATCCCAGGGCATTTATTTGAACTGAAACTACAACAACACACAATGAACCTCCTTTATTGAAAACTGGTACCACAAAATAAACAAGTCCATGTAGTCCTGTGAAAATTCCAAACAGCCGAAAGATGTACAGCCCAGAATGTAAGCTCCTCCCCTCTTATGGCCAGGATTGGGAACGGAATAAGCAACGGGGACATTTTTGCAAACTGTAGCTTTGTAGCAGAACAAAGGAATTTACTTTATGTTCCACGTGTGCCATTCGCCCGGCCTTGTAAAAGGGGCTTTTACTAAAGGGGGTGTCTTCACGTGTCCCTGTGGTGTGGAGGCTGGACCTTGGTGGTGATGGCACGCACGTGGTAGAATGTTGATCTTTGGGGAGTGAAAACCCTGTCACAACTGAGGACGTTAGTAACACTAAGTGAAACACGTGGGTCACAGAAGGACAGGTGCTGCATAATTCCACACATAGCAGGTCCCCGGACGGGTCAGATCCAGAGACACAGAAGATAGGACGGTGGCCCCAGGAGCCGGGGAGGAGGGAATGCCGCCGACAGAGTTTTAGTTTGGGAAGATGAAAAGCTCTGGAGTTGGATGGTGGTGAGGTTTATACAACAGGGCGAAGGAACATTCCTAATGTCCCATAACGGGGGCACTTAAAAATAGTGGAAACGGTAAATTTTATGTTATGTGTATTTTTATCACTGCCACCACCCCCAAATCCACCAACCCTACCCTGGACCGAATTCACTGCCTCCAAGTGGCAGATTCAGAACAACCTGTTTGACGTTATAACTTCCTATAAATGCACAGATTCACCCCAAAGTAGACCCCGAAGGGAGTGTTCTAGTCAGAGTTTCCACGCTGCCTAACGAGAAGCCTTCTTCCTAAAGTAGTTGCTCATTACATGGTGTTTGCTGATGGAAAAGAGCGTCTCAGAGCAAAAGCTATTAAAATCTTTACACCAAACGTTGTTGCATCGCCTCTCTTCCCATGTCTGTGTGAAGACTCATTCTCTATTGTGAGCTTATTAAATTCCCACTACTTATCTTACTTTCAGGAAAGCAGAGACGCACAACATATGGAAATTTGGGAAAGAGGACTCACAAAATAATGGAACCTGAATAACACATGTCAAAATGTTTTTAGTGTTGGGACAACATTAGGGAAAGGAATTGGATCTGTATCTTTATAAGTAGCAATTATCATGCCACCCCTTTTCAAGTGCTAATTGGAATTTATTAGCGGTAAAATGAAGGACAGTTTTCAGGTTTTTCCTCCAGCGGCTCTTTCCCTTCCCAGTTGCCACACGGCCAGTCGATAACCACTTGAAATATTACAAGAAGTGCTGCAAACACGGCCACCTGCCTGCTGCATAGAGGCTTCATCATTTAGCCTTTTGGGAAAAGACATGGGAAATTATATGTTCTGTCCTCAGAAATCATCTAAAACTCTTCCTTTTTGGCTCTGTTCGAGTCTCTGATATATCCACTCTACAGGATAAGCATGGATTTTTAAACTGTCAGAGGAAGGACCTGACTAACATTTCGAAATCCCTTTCATCTTTAAAGTTTATTTCAGAGCCTTGGAGCCGGTTTGGAATGTCACTCAGAGGAGAGGACAGTCAGGCAGTGATCTGCTCTGGTACTAACGAAAAATGATGGCCACGGAAGTCCTCCCAAGCCCCCACGGAGCCACAGCTGCTTGGAGCTCACTGAGACTGGGCCCTGGGCTTGAAAGCACAGCGCACCCAGGGAGCCACTGGCCGCGTGCACAGTGTTCAAAGGGATTTCTAACTGGCTTCATTTGCCCTCAGGACTAAAACCTCCCCCAGGAGGTCCTGTTCTACTACCTAAATATACCCCTACCCAGAGGGGTTCCTTAACTCCGGCGTATGAAGAATGACTCCGCTCACACAGGTATGCGAAGCGGCTGTAAGACACTGTTCACGCACCAGCAACCAGATGCCACGTCATCAGCAGTGCATTCTGGTACTCCCCAACTCCTCCTTTAGTCCCAATAATGGAATTATTTCACAGTTAAACTTCCTCTCTTCAAGGCCCTCTGGGCAAAGAAGGTGATGCGTCTGAGATACCACTGGTGCCCGTTACGCAGGTACCATCCTGAACATACGTTAGCGCTGAAGGCATCCGAAGACTGACCAAATTGAGTGGGGTGAGAAGAGGGCTGGGCAGAGGGGGCATCCGGGCCAGACCAACGCAAGAGCATTGCCGCTGCTCTGCCACTCTGGGGCTGTGATCAGGGCAGTTAAATACCAAGGCTGAGGAAATGCTTTGGAAGCCAGGCAGACAGGACAGTCAAGCCCTGTCAGTTACAGAGGAACTATGAATCTCAGCTCCTCCTGCAGCAGAAGGAAGCCGTCGAACCACAGAACCCTTGTACGTGTGGTCAATGAGGGCCAAGTGCTTAGAGAACTGCCTGGAAGAGACTGATTCCCTGAGAATGTTAATCAGAGTAATAATCATATACAATACCTCACCATAGCCTCACGAGTCATGAAGCAAGAGTTTCTACCCCCGCCACACACACTTTTTTTCTCTCTCTTTTTTAAAAAGGTTGCACCTATGGCATATGGAAGTTCCCAGGCTAGGAGTCGAATCAGAGCTGCGGCTGCTGGCCTGTGCCACAGACACAGCCATGCAGAATCTGAGCAGCGTCTGTGACGATGCCACAGCTTGCAGCAATGTTGGATACGTAACCCACTGAGCCACCACGGGAACTCCAAAATGGGAGCTCTGAGAGAATTTCCAAACGCCAAGGGTCTGTTCACATCCATAGACCCAAGACACAGAAAACAAAGTTATAATTACCAAAGGGAAGGGTGAGGGGGGTAAATTAGAAGGCTGGGACTAACGCACACACACTGCTGTATAAAATAGATGATCCACAAGGGCCTACTGTAGAGCACAGGGAACTATGCCCAATATCTTATGATAATAATCTCTAATGGGAAAGAATCTGAAAAAAATGCATATATGTGTGTGTGTGTATGATTCTCTTAGCTTTACACCTAAAACTCACACAACAGTGTAAATCCACTACATTTCAATAAAAAATCATGAAACCAAAAGGAAGAAGATAATTCAACTTCCTGGCAAAAAAACAAAAGAGTCAACGGAAAGTCGCTAGTGATGCTGACTGCCTCAGAATTCTCACCCTCGTGTTTCTCTTGGGGGTGTTTCTATCCTTTGTGTAGGGTGTCCCAACAGCACAGAAATTCTTCATTTTTCTTCATTTCCCTGCTCCTCTTGACATTCAGGCTTCTCACCCAGTTCCCGCTGCCCACAGCCCTTCACCCGCCCACCTCTTATTCCGGATGTTTCTTCATCTTTATGTTTCATCCTAAATGCCATGTTGGAGGAGCACTTCCTTGAGACCTAAATTACCCGTAGCTGTCTTTCTAAATGCCCCCCCCCCGCCCCCCGATGTCGGGGAGGCCTCCCGTGTTGGACAGCAGGGACAGTTTGGTGAAGGGGGTACAGCTGTCTGACTCGCTCCTGGTCCTGCAGACCCACCTCATGCCTGTGCGTCGAAGGGAATTAGATGTGATGGCTCAGGCCCGGGTCCGCTGTTTGTCGTGCGTTATTCACTGTTCAGTCTCACGCAAACTTGCCCTTCTCTCCTCGACGTCGCAGAGTATGTCTCATGGTCCATGCTTTGCGGACTGCCCGGTACTCCCTGCTCCGCTCCTGCCTTTAATCCACCTATTCAGGTGCCTGTCCGCGCTCTAGCCCGGACCACAGGGGGGCGTTCTCATCTCCACCCTGGAACGGGACCCCCTAGGGGGGGCTCAGTCACAATTACTCAAGGACAAAATTTTCAGGGAAACAAGATGAAAAGGCAGAGGGATCTGCTTAGAATTCTACCCCCAAAAGAGCACTCTGTTAAGCTCCTAATTCAGAAAAAGTGGAGGGCAACTAAAGAAACATGAGTACGGAAGTGATTACAGGGGGTGGGGGAGGCTGGAGGGGGGGCGGCTATGAGGGTCCCAGCCTCCGGAGGATAAAATCTGCAGGAAAGTCTTTCTGGAATTTCCAGTCAACACCATAAGCTAGAATTTCAGCCTAGATTAGAGCAATAATTGGGAAGCTTGGAGACCTTACCGCCCCTCCCAAATACAATTTATGACTTTAATTTTTTTTTATGCTCCATCTTTTTCCGTGTTTGCAAATAGCAATAAAAAGAGATGCTTTTCTTTGGAGAGAGCGGACTGGGCTCCAAGGACCTAAAGAAATAAACTTGGGTTGGGACACACAAGACCCCACGCTGGGCTTCACAGTGGTCCAGGTTCACCTGGGGCCCCCTCTCCTCCCATTCTCTATTTCTGTATTTGCTTCTTGTTTCCAAGCGGGCATTATAATATTCCACAATTACGGTTATCATTAGTCGGATGTCAAGACTTTTTATAAATTTATATTAAGAAAGACAAGGTGGCATTTTTTTGTTGATTAATAGAATTAAAAATAGATTAATGGCATGGAATAGAGGATGTCTGGAAAGCAACACACACATGTAGACAACTGACTTTTGATAAAGGTGAAGAAAATATGATATTTACAACAAATACCTCTGGAAAAATCAGATTTTCATAAAGCAACACAGCCTATGAAGAATGAGGAGGATGAGAAGGAACACACACACACACACACACACACACACACACACACGAGTACTATTCTTGTTAAGCCCACGGCTGTGCACACGGCTGCTAAAAACAGCTCTCCTTTTTCATTGGTCAGAAAGGAATCTCCACGCAGGTTCCATGAATGGGTTCTAGGGTCACCTAATGGTAATCGTTCCAAGCTCAGACATCGGGAGACCAGAATCATGGGCATGTCACTAAATCTTGCTTTCTGCTGCTTCTTTCTGCCAAGCTAATTATATTTTTCAAGGTGTCAGTTTCTGTATGGTATGATGAAATAACTCAGACTCAAATTAGAAGGAAATCAGTCGTGTATGAGAACTGCACTTCGGAGAAGGCAGAGAATGCCGAGGTCTCTTTGTTGGGGACAAAGGCGGCCTTACCTACTGGGCAAGGGTCCAGTGAAAGGGACGGGACATGACCCTGGACAAGGAGGGACACACGTGGAGCCTTAAAGCTAATCAACTTCAAGAAGCCCCATTTGGAGGGTGCCCTGGCGATGTCTGGGCATGGGGGCTCAGTTCCTCTTGGGCCAACTGCCACCCATACAGGCATCTTTTCATTTGTTTTCCAAATGAGTTTGAGTCAGGAGCAAAGGTAGTGGCCGACTGTGTGAGGATTCGCTGGTATTTTATCTGCCCCCCTTCAAGCAGTCAGTCAATAAATACGTATGAAGCCACCACCAGTGCATTATCTGATTGAGGAGCAGAGACTTTCAAAGGGTTTCAAAATACTGCGTGAGGTCTTAAGCATATTAAAATCCAAGAAAAAGGAAAGGGTTATAAATAAACATTCTGCCTTTTGAAGCAGCCATCATTTGCAGTCTCAGCTATGGAAGGCAGCCTCATGGTCATATAATCCGAAGTCATTTTCAGAATGTGTGGCTGATGAAGTCCTCGCTCAGAGGGTTGCAAGTGGAACTTTTTCTTGTGAGAAAGAAAAGAATAGACTATTGCTGGTGTTTTTGTGATGTGGTCCTCTGGGTGTATATTTGTACAGTTTGTGACAATTATCGTATTTTATTATAAGGAGACAGACACACGGGATAGACGCTCACCTCTGTGGAAAGGTGTGCTTCGTTTTTGCTTTATTTTTTTAAATACAATCTGTAGTATGTTTAATTTTTCTTTATTTTTATTAAAGTATATTTGAGGTACAATGTCGTGCCAATTTCTGCTCTACAGCAAAGTGACATGGGTGAACCTTTATACATTCTTTTCTTCCTGGATCAAAGTCTGAAGGCTGTGCATACACTTTTTCTCTTCATCAGCAGTTTCAGTGTTGATACTACACCTATTACCTAATGTGAATGCTTCCAGCATCTCAACATTACATTTTAAAGTACCTCAAACTTCTCTTCCATGTTGCATCTTTCGCACCATTATAATTACACTTTCTTTTTCTTTTGTCTTTCTTTTTTTGCTTTTTAGAGCCGAACCTGTGGCATATGGAGAGTCCCAGGCTAGGAGTCAAATCGGAATTACATCTGTCAGCCTACGACACAGCCACAGCAAGGCAGGAGGTGAGCTGCATCTGTGACCTGCACCACAGCTCATGGCAATGCCAGATCCTTAACCCACTCAGCGAGGCCAGGAATTGAACCCTCATGGTCCCTAGTCGGATTCGTTTCACTGAACAAACAGCAGTTTAAAATACAATGATAGGAGTTCCCATCATGGCTTAGCAGAAATGAATCTGAATAGCATTCATGAGGATGCAAGTTCGATCCCTGGCCTCGCTCAGTGGGTTAAGGATCCAGCATTGTGGTGAGCTGCGGTGTAGGTCACGGACACAGCTTGGATCCCATGTTGCTGTGGCTATGGCATGACAGGCAGCAATAGCTCTGATTTGACTCCTAGCCTGGGAACCTCTATATGCCATGGTTGTGGCCCTAAAAAGCAAAAATAAATAAACAAATAATGATAATAATAATAATAATAAAGTAAAATAAATAAAGCAAAATAAAATAAAATAAATGATAACAAGAAATACAGAAATAGCATCAAATCCTGCAGGAGAGGGAGAAATCTGATTTCCAGAATTGTCACATTATATGACTTAAAAAGTCCAGTTTTAAATAATAAATTTTTTGGATATAAGCCAAGCAAAAAAAAAACAGGAATCAAAGAAAACTCTCCCTTCAGTGGCCCACATGTAGATTGACTAAAAAATGACATTAAATTAGCAATTATAAATATGTTCTAAAAACTGTAAAAACTATTAATAGTTAAAGGAATGTATGATAATAATGTCCCAACAAATCGAGACTATCATTAAAGTGATCAAAATTAGTAAGAAGAATCAACTCACTTATGTATTTGAAAAGAACAAGTCAAGAAGTGAAAAGCTTACTGGAGAGAGGCAACAGCATATTTCAGTCAGCAGAAGAAAGAGTCAGTGAACTTGAAGGTAGGCCAATTGAAGTTATTTAATCTAAAGAACAGACAACAAACACAATGAAGAAGTACAATCAGAACTTCTGAAACCTCTGGGACACCATCATGCACACCAACGTACACATACTAGGAATCCCAGAAGACACAAGGACAAAAAGTATGCTTGAAAAAAGTAGAAACTTTTGATGAAAAACATTAATCTACACACCCAATAAGCGCAACAGACTTAGGATAAACACTTAGACATATCAAAGCAAATTACTTGAAAGAATATATAGAGGGAAACTTGAAAATAGAAAAAAGAAAAATTATTCACTGTGTACAATAGATTGTCAATTAGATTAAAAATTGACTTCTTACCAGAAACCATGAAAGCCAAAAGGCATTTGGATAATGTATATAAAGTGCGAAAGATATTCCGAACTCTGTGTCAGCAAATCTATCTTGCAGAAATGAAGGAAAAATTAAGATATTCTTGGAAAAAAATTTTAAAAAACCTAGAGAATTTTCCGCCAATAAAACTTCCCTGTAAGAAACATTTGTCAGCTGATGAGTTGATAAACAGAATCGGTATATGCACACAGTGGAATATTATCCAAAAGGAATTTAACACTGATACCTGCTACAACGTCAACTTGGTAAACATTTTTGTAGGAAGAAGCTAGATACAAAAGGGCAGAAATTGTATGATTCCATTTATATGAAGTGTCCATAATGTATCAATGGAGACAGAAAGGAGGTAGGTACTTACCTAGGGTTGCAGTTGAGAGGGATAGAAAATGGCAGCAAAATGATTCTGATTTTCTTACTGGGGTGATGAGCAGGTTTTGAAAATAGGTTGTAGTGATGGCTGGATAACAGTAAATGCACCAAAACCAAGAAATTGCATACTTTGAGTGGGTGAATTTTATATGTGAATTCAATGTCAAAAAAACCTTTTCAAACACACAAACACACACACACACCAACACCATTTTAGAGATGTGCCGATTTTAAAAGAAAGCAGTAAGCTGCCAGTTTTCAGTAATTTACATTAAATTGCTAAGTTGGAAGATTTGTAACCACAATCCTCTTAAATAGTCCCTGCTTTTGTTGGAAAAGAGTTATGCATCTCGTGAGTCAGCAAGAGGAGGTGAAAGTTTTCTGTCAGTCCTGATAAAGTCACCCTACCCAGGGCCCCCATCTCTCTTTTCCCTTATGTGTGAAAGCTATCCCTGGAAACTTTGCTTTTGGAAACATCTTGAATAAATAGTGCCATTTTGCTGAAGTAATGACTGCTTCTGTGTGATCCAAGACTTCCAGGGGCTCAACATTTGTACAGTGTGAGATAAACCAGGGACATTTGGGCATAAATTCCCTTCCTTCCCCTTGTCACCTTCAGAGCTAGAAGGTTCCACATCTGACAGGTCCAGTGGGGAAATATATATCTGCTTCCATCTTTCCTTTTTCAAAGAGAAAACTGATATCTAAAAAGGTCATTTTTTAACCTGGTCCCTGAGATTTCATTATTATTGGAGTGCAGAGTACATTGGATGGCTGAAAGGACCGGGAGAAAAAATTTTGAGTGTCTTTTATTTAACCTCAGTGTGGTCATCGCTGCCTTCCTTTCATCTCTATTTTTAATTCTGTTGGTTTCACAAAGTGACCTTTCAGCGGCTGATTAATTCTGGAGAATAAGGAGCAGAGGCAGCAGAAATGGTGATGTCATCGAGAATGCTTGCACCCAGCCCTGGGCAGGCATCGTGGGGTGTCCCTGGAGCCTGTGCTACACCATTTCACCAAGTACTGGGTGTAAGCATGCCCCAGTTGTTTTCTTTAGAAGCTAACAAGAAACATATGAAAGCACAGAACTTCTTAAATATTACTCCAAAGTGTGTTTCCCATGGCTGATGTCAGAGCAGCTCTAGGAGGAGATGACAAGGAACAAGACCCAGTGGACCTTGATGGGATATTCTGGAACCAGAGAAATTGGCCCCTACTGTGGAGGCCTTGAGGATGCAAATGCTCTTCCTGAGTCAGTGGGTTCCTGCTCTACAGCAGGATCTCATTGCTTATCCATTCCTAAGACAATCGTTTGCATCTATTAACCCCAGATTCCCAGTCCATCCCACTCTCTCCCCCTCCCCCTTGGCAACCACAAGTCTGTTCTCCATGTCCATAATTTTCTTCTCTGTGGAAAGGTTCATTTGTGCCATATATTAGATTCAGATATAAGTGATATCATAGGGTATTTGTCTTTATCTTTCTGACTTAATTCACTCAGTATGAGAGTCTCTAGTTCCATCCATGTTGCTGCAAGTGGCATTTTTGTTCTTGTTTATGGCTGAGTAGTATTCCATTGTGTGTATGTACCACATCTTCTTAATCCGTTCATCTGCGGTGGACATTTATGTTGCTTCCATGTCTTGGTTATTGTGAATAGTGCTGCAATGAACATTCGGGTGCATGTGTCTTTCTCAAGGAAAGTTTTGTCTGGACAGAGTGGAAGATTTTAATTTTGATAATTCCACCTCATGTTTATGATGTTTTATGCTTTTTTGTGACCTATGTTAGACATATTTCTCTAATCCAAAGTCACAAAAATTTTCTAACCGGATAATGGTTACTTACAGTGCTTACTCTTGGGAAGAGTCAAATGGCATAGTGATTTGGAAGTAGCTGGTTGTATTTATTGCAAATAACTTCTCACTCTTTAGTGGCTTAAATTTTCAACCACTTCATGATAACTTTTGATGAGAATTTTAATAATGGAGTACAATTTATAAATATTTTCTTTTACTACTGATGCTTTGTTTTTTGTTTTTGGGAGATCTACCCAAGTCTTGTATATATTCATGTATGTTTTCTAAGTTTGATTATATTACTTTTTTATGTGGCTATCAGAACACCTGAAATTCATTTTTTTGTATGACCTTCTAGTAATGTTTTTCTTTCTTTCCCTTTGACATCCAATAGATCTAGCACCATTTATTGGAAAATCCATCCTTTACCCCTGCTTTGAAGTGTCATTTTTGTCAAGGACAAGTGTCCAGACTTATGCGACTCTGTTTGGGGCTCTCTGTTCTATCCCATTGAAATATTTGTTAATCATGCAGCTGACACCACAATGCCTTTATTGTACATTTATTAAAGTCTTGCTATTTGGGAAAGCAAGTTCCTCTGCCTTATTCTTTTTTGCCAAGATTTTCCAGACTTTTTTTTTTTGCATTTCTGTATAAGCCTTAGAATCAACTTGTCTAAGACACCTACTCATATTCTGATGTAGATTGCCTTTTGTTTTATAAGGTAATTTGATAAAAATTGAATAGGGAACTTAGAAGTTTTGTTTATATTTATTAGTATATATTTAGTATTTTTATGTTTTCATAAAAGGTCCATTTTAAATTGATTTTTCTTCAGAAATCTATAGTTGAATTTATATATTGAACTTATATCCTGAAACTGCCCAACTCATATATTAATTCCAACATCATTATCATGTCATCTATGAATACTGGTAGTTTACTTAATTACCTCCATTTTTTATACAATTGGCATGATTAAGTTCCTTGCTGCTATGGCTAATACCTGAAATACACTGTTGAATATAAGTAGGCATCGCGGGCACCCAGGTTTCATTCCTCATCTCAAAGGGAAAGTTTTCAGCATCTCATCAGTGTGTTTACTACAGAATTTTTTTTGTCCATATCCTCTATGACATTAAAGAAATTCATTCCTACTATTAATTCACCAACTTTATCTTCTAGCCTTGATGAGCGTTAT
Source organism: Phacochoerus africanus (assembly GCF_016906955.1). Classification (NCBI taxonomy): domain Eukaryota; kingdom Metazoa; phylum Chordata; class Mammalia; order Artiodactyla; family Suidae; genus Phacochoerus; species Phacochoerus africanus. The sequence continues at coordinate 135,080,954 of NC_062554.1, read as the reverse complement.
GTTGATGCGGTGTGATATGGTGTGATGGGGTGCGAGGCGGCGTGGTACGGGGCAGTATATGAATGGATGTCTACCCTAATGGACGGTCCCAGACACTTAGGTTAGAAATCAACAAGTTCATACAAACTCTTGGGAGAACCGGAAACCAAGGATTTTATGTGGTCAGCAAACCCTCTGTACCAAATCAGAACCAGGAAGGGAAACTTCGGGGCAAGCTCGCTCATGAAGCTAGAGGCAGCATTCATAAACAAAATAAACAAACCAAACTGAGCCACCAGCAAGAAGCTGAAACTTCGAGTAACGGTGTTATGACATGGTCGGTAACGCTCTTTGTCCTCCCGAGAGCTTTAAATGCTTCCCTCTATTCTGTACCCCATGGTGATGCTGCCCTGAGTACCCCTGCTGTCTTCAGAGCAGGCTGGAGCTACCCCGATGGGGACATGGAGCCTGGCCATACCCATGCTCTGTGGTCCATGGTTCTTCATCTTATGTTTTGGACAATTGCCAATCCTTCCACCAGCGTGTAAGCCCACAAAGGAAAGAATCCTGTTCTCTTTCTAAGTACCCAACAGTGGTTGGAACTTGGTAAACTCAAGTGAAAAAAAAAAAAGAAAAACAAGTGAAAAATAAACAGCAGAATTCCCATCATGGATCAGTGGTAACAAACCTGACTAGTATCTTCAGGACCCAGGTTTGATCCCTAGCCTTGCTCAATTGGTTAAGGATTTAGCACTGCTGTGAGCTGTGGCCGTAGGGTGTAGACGTGGCTTGGATCTGGCGTTGCTGTGGCTGTGACATAAGTTGGCAGCTCCAGTTCTGATTTGACCCCTAGCCTGAGAACTTCCGTATGCCATGGGTGGGGCCCTAAAAATCGCAAAGAAAGAAAGAAAGAAAGAAAGAAAGAAAGGAAGGAAGGAAGGAAGGAAGGAAGGAGGAAGGAGGAAGGAAGGAAGGAAGGAAAGAAATGAAAGAAGAAAAGCAAGAAGCAAAGAAGAAAGAAAGAAAGAAAGAAAGAAAAGAAAGAAAGAGAAAGAAAGAAAGAAAAGAAAGAAAGAAAGAAAAAGAACCCTGCAACTTAGGTACAGAAATGAAGGTACTTCAAAAATTGCTTTGGTTGTTCCCAGCAAACAACCGGAAGGTAGGAGCCAATTTCCATCTGGCAGTGGCACCTCTGACGGGACACAGGGCACTGAGGTTTCTCAAGGCGCAGAAGTGTGCCTTCTGCAAACCTTCGGTGGGAAGGACCTGTGCCAGGTTCTGCAGTGATGGAGAAACGCCACCCTTCTTAACCTCACTCTGGGTGGTGCAGACTTTTCCTCGTGTGCCCCAGGGGCCGCTCCAGGCCCAGGGGCCTCCAGGGGCTTGTAGGGAAAGGGCTCTGGGGTCTTGTCCACAGCTTTCCTCTCCGGCAACAGCATGTGTAGCTGACCTTCTGGACGCGCGCTGAACCTAAAGGACCAGCATCAACTTGTGGTGCCTCACGTCTCCTCTGTCACTGATGCAATTGTGTCTGAACATTTCAGAAATCGAAACTGTCACTGTAGGTTGGAAAATGGGATTTTGATTCTTGCGTAATCCTCAGTAACGCTCACTGTCCTCTTCCCTCCCAGCTTGCCTTCTTCTCGCATGTTCTCAAGCATAAGAAATTGGATTCTGGAATGTTACATTTTCCTCTCTTCTCCCCACAGGGGCAGACACAAACAGGTACTCATTTTAGTGTTGTCTGTAAATGTGATCAGCCCTCCTCTAAAGGATACTTTTAAATCCCAAGTTGTCTTTTTTCTTCTGGAAGTTACACTCTGCCTAAATATAGTATGACCTGTTTGATAGGCATCTGAAACTCTTAACAAAATAATTGTTATTTTCTGTGTCTGAGCAACATTTTGCAGTGAAACATTTTGAGCATGATGACAAGACCAAAAACAAAATGGCAATTAGGAAAAATGTATACATATATACATACACATATATGATATATCATACATATATATGATATTTGCAGTGTTTGGAAGATTTATGTGTGCCTAAATTATGTTCAAAATATTAGCTCTGTGCTTTTACAAACAAACATTTTATCATTCGTGAGTTTAAATAGTGTGCTTTCCAAAGCACTGTTCACATTAGAATGTCATATAGGACAGGACAAAGCACATACACGCCTGCAGGGACAAAGTGTGGTTGGACCAACAGCACCTGCATCAGCTTGTGAGAAATGCAAATTCTCAGCCTCCTCCCTGCTCAGACCTGCTGAGTAAGGGTCTCTGGGTTTAAGGTCCGCGACTCTCTGGGGCAACACGCCCTCCGGTCGCCTGTGATGCACGCGAGTTTGAGAAGCGCTTTTCTGGAGACGCAAACAGTGTCTGTCACTGGCTGTGTCATTCAGGGGCCTCCGGTGGCGAGCGTCTAACTCAGCTACCAGTCCTCTTCTCTGTGCTCTCTCCAAGCCCACATGTCTCCTTACTCTTGGGGGAACAGAATCACAAATCAAATAAAACACATGGCAAACGTCTTGCTTAAAACCAGTGCCGCAAACTCTAGCACCTTCCTTCAATCTACCTGGAACTCCCAAGCACACGTTGCTTGTAGGACTTGTGATCAGAGGAAGATCCTCCCGGGCCCCCATTCCTAGTCTGGAGGGGTGTTTGCTCAGGCTACCTTTTCTCATCTTTAAAATGCTGGGCTGGCTTCCCACCATGACGCTTTCATAAAGTTCACAGAAAGCATTCCGATAAGATGTGGGCTCTGCTGACTCCCTAACTGGCGGCCATAAGAGGCAAACAGAAAGTGATGGAATCATGCATTGACGTCCAAGTTTCTAAATGACGTACAGTTGACTTACAATGTTCTGCTAATTTCTGCTGTACAGCAAAGTGACTCGGTTATACTTATGCTTTTTTTCGTATTCTTTTCTATTACGGTTTATCACAGGCTATCGAATATCGTTCCCTGGGCTTTACACCAGGGCCCTGCTGTTTATCTCTTCGATATGTAACAGTTTGCACCTGCTAATCCCAAACTCCCAGTCCATCCCTCCCCCACCCCTCTCCTCCTGGGCAACCTCAGGTCTGTGCTTCTATGTCTGTGAGTCTGCTTCTGTTCTATAGACAGGTTCATTTGTGCCATATAATAGATTCCATATATAAATGATATCATATGGTATTTGTCTTTCTCTTTCTGCCTTACTTCACTTAGTATGAGAATCTCTGGTTGCATCCATGGTGCTGCAAAGGGCCTTATTTCATTTAAAGTCCAAATTTCAACATTGTTTAGGGAGGGACCCAGAGTGGACAGAATTCAGTGTGTTGCCTGGCACAGGTGACCAGGGGCAGCCACCACTGCCGAGTTGCCTAGGAGAAGTCCTGGGGAAAAGAGCGTTGATTTGCTGTATTTGCTTGATTCCAGCCAGGGCAGGCTGGCTGCTGGTTGTCACTACTTCCTTCTGCAGAATCAAACAAGCCATGCTTCCTGTCTCCTATGTAATTGATTTGCCTGTCTCCATCTCCCATGCTCTGGTCTCTACTCTGTCTCAGCTCTTTTCAGCCCCACCCTGACCATCTCGGCCACACGTTTTCTCTTTGTGTTAAAAGGACATCTCCAGGGCCTTGGGGGAGCAAAGCATCTCTAGAGGGCTGATGCTCCTTTAATAAACTTCTCCCCTGTCTCAGCTGAGAAGTCCTTTCTTCCTATAATTGTCATTAATTTCTAGTGTGAAAGTCAATCTCTTTGGCAGAAAAGACAGAAATCAAATGGAACATTGAGCCATTGTTCTTTCCCCTAGTTTCTGCTACAGCTGCACTGTGGCTGCTGGCTCTGCTGCTGAGAAGCTGGGCAACCTTGGGCAGGTAACTAACATCCTCTGAGCCTTAGTGTGTTTGCTCTACAGAAAGGATAATAAGACTACTTGCCATGTACAGTTTAAAAAATAATAGAGTTTGGAGTTCCCATTGTGGTGCAGGGGAAACGAATCCAATTGGGAACCATGAGGTTGCAGGTTCGATCCCTGGCCTTGCTCAGTGGGTTAGGGACCCGGCCTTGCCATGAGCTGTGGTGCAGGTCGCAGACACGGCTCCGATGTGGCGTTGCTGTGGCTGTGGGCTAGGCCAGCAGCTACATCTCCAATTAGACCCCTAGCCTGGGAACCTCCATATGCTGCAGGTGCGGCCCTAAAAAAAATGACAAAAGCAAAACAAAACAAAAATAAAGAAAAAAATAATAGAGTTTAATAGCAACTGAGGTGTGACAAAAACATTCCGATAGAGGACCACTGATGTGTGTTTCATTATTACCCCCTGGCTTTCCTCAACTGTTTCCACTTGGTTTTCTATGAGTTTTGGAAATGCGTTAGTTGGGATACTGCATGTGAATAAGATACCATGTTTGCAAAGGTGTTGAAGCTGTTGCAAAGGTGTGAGTTGCCTTAATACCAGATGAATGATTAGGCAAATTATTTTATTTGCAGTGTTTTGTTTCCGTACTTCACAAATGAGGTTGAGGATACGAGAGCAAGGCTCCCGGCCCCATAGACTTAACGCACTAGTACACGCAAGTGCTTGCCCCGGTGTGTGCTGCGCCCAGAACGCACGGATGTTAGCCAGCACTGACTGCTAGAAAAATGTACCTAAGTAGCCTATCCCGAAAATTCTCGAAGTTTATAAAGCCTTTTTTTCTCCTGGGGATATATGTCTAAATATTCGGGGTGGCACAAATAAAGACATTAAACTCATAAGTGTTGCAAATTTAGTGAGAGTGAAAGATAACTTTCCATAGAAATTTATAGGCTGCTTTTTCAATAAGGGAGTTTGAGAAATATGAAAAACCAGCTTAATTTTTCTGTCTCCCATTATTAAACTATACATTAAATATTATCATAAAATACTAAATAGTATTTCATATAAATGGATACTCCACAGTTCGGAAATATATTTAAGTAGTGTGACACAATTTATACCATTTTAGAAGCAAGACATTCAAAATTAAGACCATAAAATATAACGAGACAGGCAAAATGTTAATAAAATTTACTTTAATGTCCCACAATAATAGCCCCGTGAAACAGCTGAAAGCAAAGAGCAAACAGGCCATTCCCTCATTTACAATTTCCATTTTCAGTTTGATGGAACTAGAAAGGCAGTCTCTTCATTTTCTGTGACAGGTGTTTCTGAGTGATCAGAAAAGCCTTTGAAAGGGATTTTCTTACTGAAGCAAAGAGAGAAACATAGATTCAAACAGGAAGACAAATCAAAAGCCAGAGAATTATCCAGCAAAACTTAAGCGCCCGAGAGAGTTGCTTGGGTCTGATAACGCTGTAGATGAACGGCTCCTTTGGAGTGTGTGCGCTTCTCCGCAGGTGAGAGTTTAGCACTTGGAAGACACATTTATCTTTGTAGTTTATTGGGGTCATGATTTCTTCAAGCAAGTGGCATCTCTTTCTTGGATACATTGTAAAGAATGGATTGGCTGCCCAAATTATGGCCTTGTGTCTTGACACATTAAGTGTGGCGTGGATTAAAAGGGCAGCTACCAAGGATTACCGTGATTGAATCCTTGCATGCCTTATCTTATCTATTTTCCTCATTGCCACACCCAGTTGAAGAGGAGGAGCTGAGTCTGTAGAAAACCATTGAATATTGGCCAGCCTCTGCTTAAGTAAGAAGGAGCTGGCAAAGAGCTTCAGGCAAATGTCAATTTCTCCAAGGCTGACTTGAGGCCAGAGAATAGAGGTGCTGTCCCTCCTTTGCCAGGCTCTCTGCTCTACCAGGTGGCTTCAGCTGTGATTGTCACATCCCACAGACTCTTGAGCTTTCCATTGTAATTGCTTGGAATCTACGAATCAATTTGGAAAAAAACGCTTTCTTTGAATCTTTCATTTTTACAGTATTGCCTCTTCCCATCTACTTTTTTTTTAGGTCTTATTTGTAGACCAAGGATTTCAGATCATTGCTTTTTAAATTAAAAAAAAAATACTGGAGACTGGTCAAGATGACAGAGTAGAAGTTCACCTCCTCTTATCAGTGACGCAAAATTAAGCACATTTATGGGGAAATTATGGATGAAAAAGACCTGAAGACTAGCATAAAATGATCTTCTACAACCAAACATGTAAAGAAGAAACCACAAGAGCACAGACATATGGGGCAGAGACCAGGTAGAGTGACCCACAAATAGGAGCATAATTAAAACTGCAGAGGGTATCCCCAAGCAGTGAAGAGTCCAGGCTCCACAATGGGCTCCTCAACCCCAGGGTCTCGTACCAGTAGGACATGCCCTGAGAACATTTGGTGTTGAAGGACAGAAGAGCCTACCTTTGGGAGAACTAGAGGGGCACAAGAATTAGAGATTCCACTCTTGAGGGGTATACCAAACCTCACACAGTCCAGGACCCAGGACAGAAGCAGTGACCCACCTTCTGATCCTAGAGAGCCTCCCAGAGATGCAGGAGGCACCTGGAGCTCGCCCTGGGGACAAAGAGGATGATGGCAGAATTTTTGGCAGCTCGTTCTACCATGAGGACACTGGTGCTGGCAAGCCCCATTTTGGAACCCTCTCTCCAGCTTACTGGCACTGGGACTTGGCTCCCCCCACCAACCAGCCTGTGAACACCAGTAATGGGACACCTCAGGTCAAGCAGCTAGCCAGGCAGGGACGCAGGCCAGCTGCCTGAGGACCCCCTGAACTCCCCTCACCCAGGCTCTAGTGCCACCCACCAGAGGGCTCAGGACCCAGTCACACCTTCCAGTGAAGGCACTAGTTCCAAGACCCCTGGGGCCCAGAAGTGAGCTGACGCTATCGGCAGGAACCACACAGCTGACCCTTGGACACAGCTTTACCCAACAGTGAGCTGGCTACAGCCCAGGACCCGATCTTGCCCATCAGTCAGCAAGTACCAGTCTACAGCTTGCTGTATCAGTGCCTAGTACACCCACAAGCAGGTTGATACCAGTCCCAAGATACCCAGCCTATGGCCCACCTACCAGTGGGCCTACACTAGCTTTGGGACACCCTGGACTCTGCAGCCAGCCATGTAGGAACTTGCCTCAACACTACCAAGCAAAACTAGGTTCAAGAACACTGGCCCTGCAACCAGCCACTCCAGGACATGGCTCCAATGACCAGTGGGCCAACACTAACTAGCCCAGAACCCTGTGAGGTTCCACAGCCATCTGCATTTTGACTTGGCTGCGTCTGCCAGTGGCAGGCAGCCTCTGTTCAAGGCAGGGCCTAGCAATCGACTGGACCAGGGCCAGCCATGCCCGTAAGAACTAAGTGAAATGAAGACAAGCAATCTAGGCCACAAGGAGTTTAAGACAATGATCATAAGCAGGCTCAAAGAACTCAGAAGAATGGACAAGCACAGTTAACGGAGTTAGAAAATGTAAGGAAAAGCCAAACAAAAATGAAGACTACAATAACTGAAATAAAAAGTGGACTAGAAAGAATCAACCACAGATTCCATAACACAGAGGAGTGGCTCTGTGAACTCGTAGACAAGTGCTGGGAATCAGTGAGGCTGAACAGAAAAAAAGGAACTTTAAAAAAAGAAGACAACTTAAGACACCTCCAGGACAATATCAAGAATTCTAACATTCGCATTATAGGGGTCCCAGCAGGAGAAGAGAGGGAAAGAGGCAGAGAACGATTGAAGACACGGTAACTGAAAACTTCCCTAACCTGAGAAAGGAAGTGCACATCCAGGTCTGGAATCACAGAGCATTCCAAACAGAATCAACCCAAAGAGGACCTCACCGAGACAGGCTGTAATGAAAATGGCAAGTTAGAGTTAGAGTTAAAATATTAAAAGCAGCAAGCAAAAAGCAACAAGTTACAGACAAGGGCACTCCCATGGGGCTGTCAGCAGACTTCTTCGCAGAAACTCTGTGGACCAGATGGGAGTGGATGATATATTTAAGGCGATAAAACGGGGAAACCTACATCCAAGGCTTTCATTCAGATTTCAAGGAGAGATCAAGTATTTTACAGATAAGCAAAAGCTGAAAAGGTAAAGGCACCGCAAAACTGACCGTACAATAAACATTGAAGGGACTCCTCTAAATGGAAAAGAAAAGGCCACAACTAGAAATATAAAATTGTTTTTATTTTTCTACATAACAAGTTTGACAGTCCTCTGGACATTGGGGTTAAAGGGTGGGATAGGGTGGGATTCAAGCGGGAAATCGGGAGTGTCAGGCTCCTCTGGCCTGGCCTCAGGTATTGGAGAAATCTGGGTGCTTGTCTCACCTAGAGACAAGGTGATGGGGAAATGCCGCTATAATCTATTGGCCTGAAACATTTTTTTCTGCTCATTTTTTTCTGTGTTGCTTAAAATTTCTTAGCCCACATTTCTACAGCAAGGCATTGCAATCAATGAGGAAGAGAAAGCTCCTGCTAAGATTTTGATTCGAGAAGGAACATTAGGTTTTGTATTAACTATTTTGAAACATCTTTTCTATTGTCCAGTCATCTTGTCACGGAGGAGATCATCAACAGAAGGGTTTCTCTGAGCTGTTCTGACCACCTCGGTGAGACACAAGGCATTATTTTTAGCACGTGTTTCTAGCACCTTTCTACCCAGCATGCAGCAGTCACTGGGTATCTCCTCTTACTTGTCTCTGCTGGGTCTCATTATTTGCTGTTTCTCATGTATTCTTCCCTCCGCCACCTTTTTTTTTTTTTTTTTCATGGCACATACACTTCAGGAGTGTCTGAGGCATATGGTGCAAGAAAGTGCATTTTTGGAGATCGTATCAGGCTAAACATGGCTTATTTTGCTCCCGCCTGACTGATACTTTTGGGAAATACAATTGCATGTAGGAAGTCTTCAGAAATTGGAAGGCATTGCTTATTGCTTTCATGTTGTTGTTGAGGAGACTGATCTTTTTCTCTCTATGGAAGCTTAAAGGATCTTTTCTTTGTCCCCGGTGTTATAGAATTTCTTTATTTTTTTTTCTTTTGCTTTTTAGGGTTGCAACTATGCCATATGAAAGTTCCCAGGCTAGGGGTCAAATCAGAGCTGCAGCTGCCAGCCTACACCACAGCCACGGCAACGACAGATCCAAGCCATGTCTGTGACCTACACCACAGCTCAGGGCAATGCTGGATCCTTAACCCACTGAGCGAAGCCAGAGATGGAACCCTCGTCCTCATGGATACTAGTTGGGTTCGTTAACCACTGAGCATGATGGGAACACCATATTATATATCTTTAAGGTGGGAATGATGTAGCAAATCTCTGGGGAAGCTATTTAGAATAGTTTTCTTTCTTTCTTCTTCTTTTTTTTTTTTGGCCACACCTGTGGTATATGGAAGTTTCTGGGCCAGGGATCAAACCCATACCACAACAGTGATGTGGGCTCCTCAGTCACAACACAAAATCCTTAACCTACTACAGCACAAGGGAGCTCCCTAGAATAGTTTTCTTGACACTGCCTGCATGTACCTGTGCATATCAATTCATGTGTAATATATGATAACACAACCACTAATGAGAGTACCATGAAACCGCAGGCAGCAGCAGAATTAGTGATTTTTCCTATAGATGGTGACCTGACGTACTTTAGATAAGCAAGGCCCTGAATTTTACCATGAGCTCTTGGGAGAGCCGAATCATCTTTCCAGGTCTCTGTATCAGTGGAGTGTGATAATGATTCCTCTCACAGATGCTAACACCCTGGCTAGCTCACCGCCTCTTCTCAGTAAGGGCTTGTGAATTCCATTTGCTTTGCAAAATGAAAACTGTTCGTGGGAAGTCCGTCCCTACTGTCTAAGATGCCCCCATTTCCTTTTGTTCTCTAACACTAAGTTATCCAGAAACCATATAATATTGTAATTGCAATTTTTTTTTTTGCTTTTTTGGGCTGCACCCACAGCATATAGAAGTTCCTAGTCTAGGGATCGAATCAGAGCTACTGCTGCTGGCCTATGCCACAGCCACAGCCATGCAGGATCCAAGCCTAGTCTGTGAGCTACACCACAGCTCACAGCATCACCGGATCCCTGACCAACTGAGCAAGACCAGGGATTGATCCTGCATCCTCATGGATACTATTCAGATTCATTTCCGCTGAGCCACAACAGAAACTCCCAGGTAGTAGTAATCTCAGTTCAGTAAGTATGGAAGACATTCAGCCATAGGAGACATTTCCCTTTTGAAAAGCCTATTCTTGGGGCTGCTTGATGAGAAACTCAAGAGCTTACCTGGCAGCCCCAGCTCCAGTCACCCTCAGGACACCCACAATTGATTCTTTGTGAACGTGGAGCTTGTCAACCCATTAGAATAAGTCATCGAACCAAGAAATATTTGTGACAGTAATCTCACTCTGAAGACAGGGATAACTTCAAAGTACTGACATGGAACAGAAAAGGCAATGTGTTCTTTGTCACATCTGAGAAAAGAAGCACCGAGAAACAGAGCTGTTTGTGTCACACTGTAAGGGGGTAACAGATGTCCCCAACCTAGGGAGGTTCAAGCAGAGGCAGGAGGAGGAGACGCTACCCTTCTTGCAGTCAGCATCCCTGCGGTGGCCAGGAGACGGGGCCAGTTGGGGGACGCCTGCAGTCTCCAGCCCTGGCAGGTCGGAGGGCTTTGGAAACGCGAGGTCTGCCTTCATGGAAAGTGACATTGACTGTATTCACCAGTGAAAAACTAAATAAGAGCCATTTCATTAAGAGAAAATTCGAGTTGAAAAGCTAAAAAAAAAAAAAAAGTTTAAGTTCATTTTTTCAGTGTTTTGTGGAAAGACACCTTTTCCAAAGTCAGAGTTTCTGAACGATCAGCAAGTTTCTTAACTTCCTGCGTCTCAACCTCATCATCCCTTATTTGTGAAGTAGGGTTAATGATAACAGCTTCTCAGCCTCAGGGTTATTGTGAAGATCAAATGCCAAACTCTTTGTCAGCACTTGAAGGCAGTGGTGATGTGCATTAGAGGGAACCATTATTCTCGTCGATAAATTATTATTGTCTGCAAGGCTCAGATGGTGATATGAATGGGGAAGAAAGTTCTGGAGTGGATTTGAAGAAATAAATAGCAGAACGCTGGTGAGTTATCAGATGAGCGTGTCAAGAGACACAGAAGAGCTAAAGCAGATGCATATTCATGCACCAAAGTCAAGGGCCTGAACGGCCACCAGCTAACACGGCCTCTGGAATCGGATTTTGAGGGCAGTATGGAGAGGTCCGTGGAGAGTGGGTGGTTGATGGAGTGGGCCTCACTTAATGCAATGAATAAATTAGCTTCGGGCAGTAGCATAGAAGCTTCTCCCTGAAGCCTCTTGGGGAACTCAAGGTCAGGACTCAGAGCAGAATCTGTAAGGAACTGTCTTAATTGATAACCTGAGGACAGTAGGAAACTGGCCACACGAGCATGGCACAGTGAGGATATTTGTTCTGGGCTGAAAATGTTCAGATACAAGGGATTTTTTAATAAACAGAAATGACCTTAACTCAGCATCGTAATTGTGTGTTCAAAAGGTGAGAAACTAGTTTGTCATCTAGGGAGTGAAGATATTTAAACATCAGCAGAGACAACTTGATTCTGACGGCACACGAAAGCAGCCTTTGCTTACAGAAAATGTTGAAAAGTAGCTGATAGGGCTTTATTCCTTTAAAGAGATATTGGAAAAAAATCTAAAAAAAAAAAAAGATATAAGAGCCTAGTAGTTTGGTACATTGAATGAAAGACTCTCATTATTTTCTTATTAATGGTTCTCGATATTTTATAAAACATGTTCATACTCACTGGTTTCCAAAATACTTTTATACATCCGGGAGGAACATATTTCCATTGTATATTTGAGTTCGTTGCCAAGTCACATGGCTGAGACTTGAACCAGGTCTCTTGAGGGAAATGATTTATGTCCATTACGCTGCACTTCCTGGTACATTTTCAATAAGCTTCCCAAATATTTCTGTTTTCATTAGCTTTTTCTTTCATCTATCCTTTTTCCTGCTTCCTGATTAATCCCCACTATAATACAGCCCACTCTCTCCAGTCAAACACATTTATTTTGTACAAAAAAAAAAAAATCCCAGACTCAATAGCTAAATCCAATTTTCCAAAAGCACTATTACTCCCTAGATTGAACTCTCCTCAAGTTACCTCTCCGCTTCTGGCAGGTCAATCTTCTAACCATTCACTGAACAAAAGCAGGCTTTCTAGGTCTTTTCAGGTTTCGTCTCTGTGATGGTCATTTCTTATATTTCCACTCAAAGTCCGAATCCAGCATCAAGACAGTCTCACCTCCCTTGGAGATGCACCCACCGGCGTGGTTACCATTTCTTCTCAGGTGTGGGGTTGATACCCCTTTCACTGCAGGGCAGGGCTGCCAGGACCAGGAAGGAGACTTTTCATTTTTGTTACGATGGCTGAAAGCCACCAACAAACGTTTTAAACAAGGGAGTAGATCTTGGGTTACGTTGCGTCATGAAGCATCAAATTGAGTGGAGGAAGCAGTACCGTCCACCCAAGAAACGAAGGCTCGAAAAAGGGAACATAACTGAGTCTAGGTCACAGCGCCACACCTGGTTTGTGCCTGGTGTTAAATTTTGCTTCCACAGCATCTGGGACCCAAAGGGCCACGACTGCGCCCAAGTGGCTTAAATCCCACAGCGGCTTTTAGCTCCTCCTCCTCTGGGTCAGCATCACCTGAGGACTGAACTTGTACCTGTCTTGACCTTTTGAGCAGGAAACCCCCGAGCAAGCCCCGGATTGGACTATGAACTGTGTGTATACGTCTCTACTGACTCTGTCTCATCTCCGTCTCTCTCTTACACACACGCACAGACACACACACACACACACACACACACACACACGCACGCACGCACGCACAGACACACACACACACACACACACACTGGGCCTGCTATGACTGACCAGGTCCTCTGAGCTCTGGGCCCTCCCGCAGCCGACCCCATCTCTTGGCTCTTGGCCCCCTCATGCCTGGGTCATGTCCACAGTATAAACAGAGCTCCTGGCAGGCTTTGTGCCAGAATGTCCCCGAGATCCTGGCTGCGTTCACCCATGTGAGCTGACCCTCAGTCCAAAGTTGTTTTTTTTTTTTCCCGATTACAGTAGGATCCATCATGTCTTTGTTGGAAAAGTTTTTCTGTTACTGTTTTTTTTTTTTTTTAACTTTGCCGTTTCTTCAAATAAATATTAGGAATGGAGAAAGAAACTTCTATTTGCCTGTGCACTGGACTCTCCCTGAGGGAAAAATACCATCATGTTGTTTTTCAGATGTCTCACTATCTGAGAACAAAATCAGCAGGTGAAAAGAAGAAAAACTATCAAGAAGCGTGAACCTTGACGGTAGAGAGAAAAGATTCGGTCAGGGAAAAAACTTGGGAACTAACCAGTGACTTTTCTTAAGAAGAGAGTAATCCCAGAGGGCCATCAGCTTTGCCCACTTTTAGGTATTTGTGTAATATTTATTGTATTTATAGTCTGTACTGTTTGCAAGCTACTTACATCTATATGACATTTTTTGAGAAACCTCAAAAACTAGATAGAGCATTTGGCCTTAGTCCTAATTTGAAGAAGATGCGACCATTTCAGGAAGACTGAAATCTATAGCTGTTACAGATGTGGATTTTTTTTCTTTTCTTTTCTTTTTTTTTCTTATTTAGGGCCACACAGGCAGCACATGGAAGTTCCCCAGCAAGGGGTCCAGTCAGAGCTGGGGCTGCCAGCCACAGCCACAGCCACGGCCACAGCCACGGCCACAGCCTCAGCCACAGCCACAGCAACGCAGGATCCTAACCCACTGAGTGAGGCCAGGCATCAAATCCAGGTCCTTGCGGATACTTGTTGGGCTCGTTACCACTGAGCCACGACAGTAACTCCCACAGACCTGGGTGTGTTGAGTGCGCGTCTGGAGGCCGTTCTCTGCCCGAGAGGCCTGTCTGGGTACATTTGATCCCTCGAGCCTCCACTGAAATGTACACTGTCCCTTGTCATTTCGTGACATCACACAGCCAGGCAGACTGCCGTCCTCGGAGGGAAGGTGTGCCCCGGTGACCTTACCAGGAGGCTCCTACCAGTGGCGAGGAAGATATGCAGCATCTCCAACCCTTGATAAATGATAATTGTGTGAAAATGAGGTGTTTTGATTAGGGTTACATTTTCACTTAGAATTACACAGTGCTCTGTATTGACTGACTACCTCTCCCTGCGGACCAGACTTCGCGTCCCCTCGGAACTGTTATCGTAGATCCACGATGGGTCCGGCAAGTCCAAGAGGCTCCCCTCGGACCTGAGTTCCGTGTGTAATGCATTCGCCGCATTAAATCATGTCACTTTCTTCTCAAAAATGTTAGATGGGTTCCCACTGCTTTTAGATTCAGCCAGACTTAGCTGAGCAGCTAAGTATGACCAAAACCAAAACCCAGGAAACAAACAAAAAATGAGACCAGAAGATTTTCACGATGCATGGCCTTCTTTTCCTCAGATGGACTCGGTCCCTTAATAAACCACGTCCTCTCCTCGTGCAGTGCTCTGTGTTTTCTCCGTACTTTGTGTGCCTTCCTAGAAATGACCTAGCTGCCTGGGCCTGTTTGCTTCCTGTTCCACCCGCTCCTCATTGGAGTCTAATATTCTTCATGAAAAGAGCATTTCTAGCTTATCAAAAAATCCCTAGCATCAGGCCTGGTGCCCAGCAACCACAGATGCTCAATAAATTTGGTGAAATTTAATTAAATTCTAAATATATAATATTTCCCTTATTTGGCTTAAAGCATGGAGAATACAGTTGAACCTGTCTTCAAATATATATACACATATACACACATATATATACACACACACACACATGTATATACCCGCACACACATATATATGCATACACACAATATATGTTTAATTCTTTGAACACTCACACACATATATATGACCGGGTTGCTATGTTGAACAGCAGAAATGGACTCAACACTTTAAAGCAACTATACCCTAATCAAAAATAAATTTTAAAAAATCCTAGGTTTTCAGGGGTGGGCTTTAAGTGTACTATAAATTAGTAGAGAGAGAAGAATGAAAAAAAAATGAGGTGGTATAGGCTCAGATCTGAGGAATAAAACGGGGGGTAAAGTGGCAGAAATCGTGAGACATTTGAGTCATGACCAAGTGAAGGCAACACACGGGAATCCATCAACCACTCTGAGAAAAAACTCATTTTCATTGATGAGATTTGGGGGGTGGGATTTGGGATGATGCTTAAGTTCCCAAGCAACCTGAGCTTTGCCAGGTCTGTAGTTGTAATTATTGATAAGCACCTTCAACCCTCAGCAACAGCGGGAGCCCTGCGACGAGGTGAGAGGAGTCGCTGTGTCAGGCAAGGTGGCCTAGACGTTATGGATGTGATAGAGCATAACCATCAGCTTAACCCCACACAAGGCTACCGTTTTCCTCATTTTAGAGGTCGTGGGCGTCCAGCATCCTGAAGTGAATTGCACAGTTTTAGAGCCGTTTCGTCCGTAGCTTTATTTGAGGTCTTTGTGGATAAAATGTGTATCCAGTTCAGAAATATGACAAAAATCACATTTTCAAAGATCCTTTTTTTCAAAGCAACACTAGCATGGATAACAATGACAGCTGAGACGTCAGCCGTGCCGGTGGACAGACCTGACATGGGATCTCGAAGCCCTCCTGGGACGAACAGCAGACGAAGCTCTGCCCGGCCTGCACGCTAGCCAAGCATGTGGGCCTCGGGTTTCTCATTCACAATATCTGCCTGTGACATGAGCTCTAGCTGACTGTCACCCAACGCTCTGTCTCAGATTTTCCACCTGTGAAAGGAAATGGTTCAATGAGATTGATCTTTAAGGTGTCTTCCAGCGATTATATTAAGCTAACCCATTTGCGTTTTAATTACAGTTCAAACCCCCAGGCTGAAAACTGGTGACTCTGTTCTGACTTTTAGACAGAGAACATTCGCTCGTTTGCAAAACCACAGAGAAGAACGGGGCTGGTTCTTACTTTTATAAAGTTACACAAGAATCTTTGCAGAAACTGGCGCATCTTTCCTCCTTTCCTAGGAATCCCGGCGTCAGAGATCATATTAAAAATTACCCTGCTGAGCTGCTAGACATAGTGAAGGTTAAACCGCCACCTCCCCTTTTGAATTCTAACTCGCCCACGGCATCAAGATGAGCCGATTAAACATATCATAAAAGGAATCCAAAAATAAAAGGAACAGCAACCTGGCCCAGGAATGTTTTAGTTTACTCTCTAGATTGCCTACAGCCTTATTTCAGGCCTTTCTGTTCATCACTGGCAATGTCTGCCCTTGGAGAACTGCATTTTACTGTCCGTGGTTTATTTAAATGTTTGTCAGTGCTGAGGGCTGATGGCAGAACCCGGGTCGTGCTCAGGACCTGCTTGCTGCCCCTCTGCCCTGCAGCTCTGCCTCCTCCTCTCTGAGCACAGAAGAGTTTCCTCATTGATTTCCTTTCTCTGATAGTGCCCTATTTCAAGTCGCTGTAAATACGAACCCACAGTTTTAGCATCTACGTCACTGTGGATTAAAGCACAGACACGCACGTGCAGGCATGCGCGAGAGCGCGCGCGCGCACACACACACACCCTGCAGTGGCCCCTCATGACCTGCAGAATTGGGTCCCCCTTTCCGAGACTGGTATTCAAGATCTTCAACTTGACCCTAGTCAAATTTCCTATACTCAACTCTAGTTATTCCAGAGCAGAAGGGGAAGCGACAGCGTCAGTGGGGTCTCAGTGTCGTGTGGGAGCTGGCCGGTACCTGCTCATAAGAGCGGATTCCTGCGATTTTCCAAAGTGTTGTCATCCAGTTGTAAACACAGTCAGTGCGAAAAGTTCAGCTGTATCCATGGGCAATTAGATCAATTAAAAGCAGTGCTAATAACTGCTGAGCATGCATTGCCTCCAAGTTATCGCGTGCGTTCTACCCTTACCTGTGCTCTTGAGGTATCTGTGCAGTGGAAATGTGTGACGTTGCACTTCTGTGCATCTTCCCAACTCCGCAGGTAGTGAGTGAACTCACACTGATAGTCTTAAACTGGCCACAATGGAATATGCGTACCATGGAAATTGACAAATGCTGCAAATCAAGGGTTTTTTCCCCTCAGAGAGACGGTTAAACATCAAGCAGCTTTTTGCCCATCCCAAGCCTGTTCCAGGGAACTGTCTCCTCCAAGGCTACTGTTTCTTTTACTTTCAAATCCTCCTTTTCCTCCAGCTTTTTACTTTTAATTTGCAACATTATAACTCCCCCCCCCCAGTCCATCTCAACAGTTTTCCAGTTATCATCATACATTTGTCTTAGTCTATCTTACCCATTTGAATTCAGCCCCTTTGGGGGCTGGTCCACACGTCTGACTTGTTTATTGTGACGACTCCCGGGGCCCCGCAGAAAGCCTTGGATGCGGTCCATTCCGAATAATTTGCTGTTGAATAAATGAGAACCTGAGCATTGAGCATGTCCTAAAAAATGGAGCCACCTCATCCCTCACATTCATTTGCTCTGCACTAGATCCCAGCTGTGTTTTTCCCTGAAGGCCCCCATCAAAGGTCACCATTCTCTCCAACTTTTGGAGATTTGGAAAGATTTCATGGTATCACCAGCATGGCTTTTACTGCTTTTTTTTTTTTAATTTATTTTGAAATTCTGGCCTGGATGCAAGGGCGATTCTAGGGCTTGTGGGTTTGAGCCCGAGCCTGAGGGGGTCCTTGGGCGCACAGGAGAGCCGTGGTCAGAAGAGCGGGGCACAGAGAGGCCAGAGACATCCTTCCTTACAGCAGGGCTCCAGTTCCACTGGCCCCGGGTGGGGGCTTTGCAATTTGCCATTCTGCTTTCTGGCAGGATATCTGATCTTTAGGAGAAGAATACATCATCCTAAGATAAAGATGCTCTTGAAAATTTTATTGACAAAATCTATTATTAATAGAGGATGGCCTATGGCTGTATTTCAACTCAGTCAATGCAGCTTATTTATTATCAGTACTTTTTTTTCCCATTACAAAATAGTACATGGTAACGGGTAGCAAATCCACACATTATAACTAGAAAAACATAATCATCACCCACAATTCAAACATACCAAGGGGAATCCATGCTAAAAGAATAAATATGTCATTGTTTCCATTTTTTTACATGTTTGGGATCTGATGATAACCATTTTGGACTGCAAACATTATATTTTGTAATATAGAAATCTGTGTAGGCAATGCCAGGGGTAAAATACCATATCACATAGATTTAGGAAATTTTCCTGAAAGATTTCTTATTTTCAAATGGTTTCTCAAGGGTTCATCATGAAAAATAATGCTCCAACAAACATCTTTTAATATGAAACTATCGTAGCATGTCAAAATTTTTAATCAGACCCTTCAAGGTGATATTGTGAAAACTTTAGTGTTTTCATAATTATTTTCAGAGAATTTTTCTCTATTTATGTTCTATATCTATAAGCTCATAATAACTTTAAAATAACTTTGATAATTTTAGGACAAAAATGATACCGTATTTTTCAATGGATTTTTCCTCAGTTATATGTATTTTAAGTCCATTTATTTACTTATTTTTAGTTTTTTAAATTTTTTTATTTGTTCAGCTTAATTTAATTTTTATTTTATATTGGAGTACATTTGATTTATAATGTAAGTCGATTTATTATGTGTTCTATGTACCCATGTCTCCAAAATTATTCAGTCAAATCTATTGATATTTTCTTTTGTGATTTCCTTAGTTGATTTTGTAATAAGTGTATTTTAAAACTTTGGGGGGTTTACAGAAAAGTTCAGCAGATGGCAAGAGAGTTCCCATATAACCACACCTAGGGTGTCTCGTTATTGACACTTTATATTTTTACCACACACTTGTCACAATTAATGGATGGATATAAACTCTATTAGCTAAGGCCAATGTTTTATTGCGATTCCCTTAGTTTTATCTACTCTCCTTTTTATGTCTCAAGAGCTCATTGAGGACGCCTTCTTGCACTCACTTGCCATGTCTCCCCAGGCTCCTCTTGGCTGTGACCATTTCTCAGACCCTTCTTCGTTTTGATGGTCATGACAGTTTGAGAAGGGTCACTCAGGTGCACTAACGACTGTCTCGCAAATGGATTTGTCGGATGTGTTTCTTATGACTAGACCGGAGGGACTGGTTTTACGGGGAAGACAATGGAGGGGCACTGCCCGTCTCATGGCATCATGTCAGGAGGACATAGGGTCAACATGGCATCAAGGTGGATGGTGATCTTGATCCCCTGTCTGAGACGGTGTTTGTCACACTTCTCCAGGGCACAGTGTTCCCCTTTCCATTTATCACCTTCGGAAGGAAGTAACCACGTGCAGCTCACTCCTAAAAACGGGTGCTCGGTGCTCCACTCCTTGAGGGTGAAGAACCTCCATCAAGCATATGCTGCATTCTTCTGCGTGGGAGCTTCGTCTGTTGTCTCTCTCTATGAATGTGCTGCACAGGTTTACATTACTGGGGACTCATGAATATTTACTTCATACTTTATTTTATAATCCGATACTGCTTTGTCAGTTTTGTTGCTCCAAATGTCCAGCTTTGGCTACTAGGAGCTTTCAGTTGTTTCCTGCCTCTGTAATAAAATCCTATGATTGTTATCCACCCCCCCTTTTTTGAGCACTTCCTTATCCTAAGGCATCATGTGATGATCCAGGCTCTGTCTCCTGCATTTCTCCAAGGAGCCCTGCTTCCTTTTATTGGACAAAACTCTCAGAATACAAGGTCTGGGTGCCAGGCTGCTCCTTGCTCCTGGGGTGTAGTTGATTCTAGGCTCACTCAGCTGACAGTGCAACTAACACACATCATTAAATATTTCCATATGCAACCAGCTGTATCTCTATTAAGCGAAACGTGAGTTTGTACGAACGCCTCCAAATCAACCCACCGCCACATGGATCATTCTGGCCCCCTCCCCTTGTTTACAGAAATCCCACTTCTATGGAGAGAAACCTGGCCCCCATCATCCGCTAGCTATTTACTTAAATGTGTGTTTCCTTTATACACTGATAACAGTATCAGAATCGTTAACCCACACTCCTGCTGGAAACCACGCTATCAACTAGATTGTGGTGCTTTTGTGCTGTCCGCTGTTGTGTTTAGTCTTAGAGATTCCACTCATTTCCATAGTTAGCGAGGGCAACACCCCTTCCTCCCCTCCATCAGTGAAGTGATTTTATACAGCTGTAACGCAGTTGTATTATTTTTTTCAAACTCTGCACTACCTCCTGGATGTCCTGACCACTATATATATACACACACACACGCATATGCATGTATTTATATACACACTCACACACATATGTATACATACACATACGTTTTTTATTCTTCCTGTTTTCAAGTTCTAAGAGTTTTAACAAATACATAGTTTCATATGTGTATTTACAGTGTAATAGTGAATCATTTCACCTGGGTCGAGGACGTGCTGAAATGGGTTGCTGGCCGCGCCTCCCACTAAACTCTAGGTTGACGTAAGCCATGGCAGAGTGGGTGTTTTTACTTGCATGTGTGATGGGAGTCTCAACAACAAGTGTCCAAAGTTGTCGTCATGATCCAAGCTGCCTTTCCAGCGACTTACCACGAGCCCGCTCCTTCCACAGACCTCCAGATCTGCCGTGGCAACTCCATTCTACCAGCCTTTCAGGCCCCGAACTTCGGATTCGTCCTTTACTTTTCTTTTCTCTTCCCCACATACCCATGAGCAAATTCTATTGGCTCCACTTCCACAATGCACCCAGGCCTTCAGCTTGGTCTCTGTTCCAAGGCAACGTGCACAGGAAGAACCCCTCTCTCTCTCTCTCTCTCTCTCTCTCTCTCTCTCTCTCTCTCCCTACCCCCACCAGGTCTCTTAATCCCCTCATTCTCCTTTGTTCTCCATAGCATTTGGCATCACAGATACTTAAGTTGTGTCCCCTGCACTACGTTGTGAAGGCAGGAGCTTGTCTAGTTTATTTACTGCTATTCTCCAGTGCCTGGAATAACACTGTTTCAACAAATATCTGTTGCGTGGTGACTGGAGATTATGTGTTTGAAATAAAACATGGTTTAAAAGGGACAAAACTCTCTGAGCTCTTTCTATGGCCACCAGCTGGGATGGCGTCTCTGAACACCTGCCCTCCCTTCAGAGAAGGAGGGCGCTGGCATCAGCATGACCCCAGAAGTCCACACAGGGAGCCACTTCCATTCCCAAAGCAAGTTTGCTGCCAGGAGGAGGCTCTGGTGCCTGGGAAGTGGGGGCACAGAACTGAAGTCTCAGAGCACGCGTGCGGCTGGGCAGCGATGTGGGTTCTTTTCTGTAGGAGAAAAAGCAGGATGTCTTAAGCTGTTGCTGAACCTTCCCCAGCCTCCGGGAATGAAGGATCTTGAAGTAGCTACATTACTTGACTTCTCCCTGTAAATCCTTAAACGCCATCTCCGACTTTCCCAACTCGTTCTTTGTATGTTGTCCATCTTCTAAAAACCTGCCTGGAAGAAAATAGGGGAGGTTCATTTATGTCTTTGATTATTTTCAGTTTCCTTGTTCCAAAAAAAAATCTGCATTTTCAAGTTTCCTCTTCCCAAGCAAGTGTGTCAGTGTGCCATTATATCATATCCGAATTTATCCTGAACAGTATGTCACTTTATTTAGGTTCAATCTGGGCAACAGATCCCTCCCCTTCGCTTTCCTTTACATAGTGTACAATTTTGGTCTGGTTTTATGTAAATTGCATAGAGATTATAGAATTTGAAGCTTCTTTTATCCAAGTTCCACCACTTGTTAGTTTAAACATTCCAGAGATGGAGCAGGAGCATGGCCAGCTGGGGCCGAGGCATATGAGGTCGCCCCCCCCCATCTCCAGCATGAAGCCCGCATTTACAAAATGTGTCTTGAAATGTGGCTTGGAATCAGTAATAAGATTTCAGGCCTTTGAAGTCATTGCTTCTAATTTCCCTTCCACCCGCAGCCTCCTTCTAAGGCAGAGCCTCACCTGTCCTTCATATGTACCTTTAGAGATCAGTGACTATCATGAAAATTTTTGCAGAAATGTGTATTTATGAGAATATTTATTTTATCGGAGCTCATAATTTTAATCAGATTCACAACCAATCTACAGTTTCAAAAAAAAAAAGCACCCCTAATCAAGGAAGAAAAACAACCACCACAACCACCTAGACTCAATTCAGCCCCTTTTAAGGAAAACTGTGGTTTCCTTTAATAAAATTATAACAACGAACGGAAAAACGAATGTTTAGGGACTAAGCAGCCTCAGAATCTTGCTTTAGGGCTTGGACATCTCTCCACAGTCATTGCAGCACCTGCCTCGCTCCTGTACTGGTCTGTCCCAAACGTGAACACAGCGTTCAGCGCCCTGTAACACACACAACCAGATCAGCATGAAGACGAGTCTATACTCAACTCCAGTGGCAAACACCATGGAAAGAAACACAGCAGCACCACCTGATTAGATGGTCTTCTCCACGCATCTCCAGTATTCTTTCTAGGTAAGGGTTGTTCCTGCCATCATTTATAATTTAAAAAAAAAAAATCCAGTCCCTTAAAAGCTGTCTCAAGCTTTTCCGGACACTCTGGTGTATAAAGCGGAAGCTCAGTATGACACGTTCCAGCAGGGCTCTCTCTGGGCCCCTGGGGTCCCTCGAGGCTGAGGCTGACTGGACGTGTCCTCTCCAGGGACGGATACCAGGAATCAGCTGCCTTTGGGTCTTGACTCTCCCTTGAAACTGTTCTTTTCTGAGCATATCCCATAATGTCTTTCTTATGACTTTCTTCCTGGCTCATTCTTCAAACCCACAAAACTTCCTTCAGGCTATCATGTAAGCATTTTCCTATATGTGAATTTTCTCAGTAGCTCGGAGACAAGAGCTTACAAAATGCACTGGGTCAGTAATTGGTGCCTGCTGCCGACAGCCAAGAAAAAAATTATACTCTGCACACCCACAGGCCAGGAATCTGCTTCCCTCAAGCTGCTCCACTTGAATCTAGGAAGAGTCCCTTTCTGCATTGTGCTCTTCTCACCTCTCTGACCCCCACGGAAAGTAAATGTGCTCGAGGAATTTTCCTGGCTTGAGTGGCTCCCCTTCCACTCAGAACATTTGCCAACAACTAGAACCACAGACAAAGCACTCGGGTGTCAGGGCCAATTCGCTGCAGCAGCTGGTATTACTAGTCACGCGCTCACTTGTTTTCACACAGCATACGAGCAGAAATATCACAGGTATGGTGGTAGGCAGTGGTCACGCACGAGCAAGACGCCATCCCTTCCCTGGGAAAGTTTCTGCTGTCACGGAAACAGACGAATGGACATGTACTTGGTGACTAAGCTACCCAAGAGATTTTTCCTAGAAAAGAAGATGAGGAGGCTGAGAAGACCTGCCTAAAAACAGATATTCCTTCAAGGGAGGACGTTTCAGGGCTGGGTGGCCAGAGGATGGAGGCAGATTCTCCACCTGTAGGGAGCATCCCGGGAGGGTTCCAGAAGCCAAAGCAAGGACTGTGATGGTGATGGGGTGTTTCTACTTTTTGGAGAACAATGAGGATGATTTTCAAGGAGGTGGGTGCGCACAGAAAGGTCCCTCAGAGCTCCCTTTCTGCTCCTTTTAAGAGACATGTCCTGTACGTGCCAAACCTCCAAGACGCGGGACACAAAATTGGTCTTTGACATTCAGGTTCTCCTTTAGACACAATCCAAGCCTCCAAATGACATTTGGTCATGTGCACCACTCCACGTCAAACAGCAAAGTAGAGCAAAACTGACCCTTCCAGAAGGATTTCCGCCTCTAAGATCCAGTGTATCGCCCGTGCTTTGATCATTCTAAACTAGCCCTGCAGGGAAAATGGTAAATATTTCCAAGGTAGTGACTACAGAAGAGAATTGTTCCAATACATTTAAAAGGAAAGTCAGTATTAGATTAGAGGTCTATTATTAATGGTGATGAAAATTAAATTAATTGCTCTAATTAAATGCAGATTCATTTGCTAAAAAAAAAAGAATATCAGAGGCAAACAGGACCCAGGGAATTCCATAAACTTCAGCAAAGTTCAGTTCAATTCAATTCCGCCTGAGTCAATTTAAACACACGTAAGCATTTTCTGTGCCTTTTATTCTGTTCCAAGCCCTGAGGCCAGGTGGGATACAGAGACTTTCAAGGTATGAAGCCCGTTGCTGAGGAATGTAATAAGCAGAGTGATGTCGAGATGTGCTCAGTGTGTTCCCACACAGTGTGTGCCAGATACTGGGGAGCACAGGGGAGCGGGACTAATTCAATCTGGGGAAAATGAATAAGGCTTCCAAGAGAGGTGCTTTGTACCGTGGAACTTTGGGTTGGGAGTGATTTTATGTAGAGGGGTGAATTATGGAGGGACCGTCCAGACCTCAAGGCAAGAGAAGTGAGCCCCTGCCGCACATAAGGGCAGTCCGCTTCATTATCTGTGTGGACAGATGGCTGTGCTCGGGGTATGCGCCCCGTTGGGAGAGGGACAGGGGATAGAATAGAAAGGGCTGGGCTGAGGCTGAGAAGAGCCGGCGTCACCAGGGACAGTTCTACAGCCACATCTTTGTCAGACTACAGGATAACCCCTTGATAAGGACAGAGTGACAGCACCGAACCTGATGTCATCGAAATGTGTTGGAATCTGAATCCTTAGCTCCAGCTGCAGTGCTCTTTTTGTAGGTCTTGCTTTCATAGCTTTACCTCCCTCGACCTTCGCCTATAAACTCTAATCTCACAGAGGTTTTGATGTCAGTCAAATGCCAGTGCGTTTGATGGTACATCGGGCATCTGGCTTTGGAGAAAAAGGGAAGGCTAATCAGAGTGGCCACTTCCAATGACAGATCAAAGGTGACACTGGACCAATGAAAGCAGCTGGAGATCCATCTGTCAACATGCCCACATGTCTACCTGGAAGAAATTTCCATCAGTGGGGAAGAGAGTTGGAAGGAGACCAAAAGTGCAGCACAACTGCAAAATTAAAGATGAGAAAAAGTACAGTTGAATAAAACTACACTGTTTTTATTGCGGTGAGGTCAAAGTAGGTAATAGAAGTGACAGTAGTCTCAGATGAACCAATTCAAACCTAGAAAGAAACAATAATAACACTTGCATTAAAGCTTATATAAGTATGTATTTTGTGATAACCTGGCCTAATTTTTTAAAAAGCTGTTTGTCTGATTGATTGATTTTGGGTCATGCCCACAGCATTTAGAAGTGCCCTGGCCAGGGTTCCAACCCACAGTGACCCGAGCCCCAGTGACAATCAGATTTAAGTGCACCTTGACAAACCAAGATTATAACTATGTGTGGTCTCTCTGATCTCCCTGGGGTAGACATGGGCTCATTGAAAAGAGACATTAGAGGAAAAAAAGAATATGAATGTAGAGCCTTGAAAAAAAACGGTAAATAACTATTTGGGTGTGAACCTACTTACCGAAAGGCTGTCTTGGAAGTTTACAAAAAAATCAGATAATTTTAAGAATATACAAAAATTCAACCTTCAGATATTGTACAAAATATTGTAAATGCATTTTGGCATTTCATTATTCTTATGGAAATAATGCTATCATTTACTGTCATTTTGTTTTAGCAAATAAATATTGCTATTAGCTTTTTAAAATGCCAATTTTCTTTTTAACTGCAGAGATATTTCAGCTCATTAGTTTCTAAGTTTACTCAACTCGTATGGACTCATGCAGATGTTTAGCAGGATATGAAGAAGACACACTGGGATAAGGCATAGCCCTGCCCTCGCTAAATGTACAACTCCACAGTGAGTGGAGATACACGCACACATTTCTAGAATCCAAAGCGGAAAGTGATATTCATTTATTACCTAAGTATTTATTTAGCCCCTTATATGTGCCAGTATCTATGGAGGATATGGAAATAAACAAAACTGATCCAAAACATGAAAAAAAATTGTTTTTATTTTTAGCCTTTTACAGCCACACCCAAAGCATATGGAAGTTTCCAGGCTAGGGGTCGAATGTGAGCTACAGCTGCCAGCTTACACCACAGCCACAGCAATACCAGATCCAAGCCATGTCTGCTTCGTACACCACAGCTCACGGAAACACCAGATCCTTAACCCACTGAGTGGGGCAAGGGGTTGAACCCACATCCTCAAGGAAACTAGTTGGATTCATTTCCACTGTGCTGCAATGGGAACTACCCCCCAAAATTATTTTTAAAAACCCTGACTTTATAAAATTTACATGTTAAATTTATGTTGTTGGACATAATAGAGTAAAAAATGAATATAGAATACAAAGAATTTTTCCGTGATATCAGCTCTTCCAAACCTGATTTGTAGATTTAATGCAATACGAGTTAAATTCCAGAAAGTTATTTTGTTCATATTGATAAAATAATTCTAAAGTTTATATGGAGAAGCAGAAGACCCAGAAAAGCCAACGTAACATTGATGGGGAAGAACAAAATCACAGAAATGACACTACTTGACTCAAGACTTACTATAAAGCTTCAGTAATTAAGACAGTGAGGTGAAAAAATTGACCAATAGAGCAAGAGCAGAACAGAAAGCCCAGAAACAGACATACTCATAGTGGTCCACTGATTTTTGACAAACAGCCAAAACAATGCAATGGAGAAGACAGTCGTTTCAACAAAGGATGCTAGAACAGCTGGACATCCACATGCCAAACAAACAAACAAAAAACTATCAAAGGCGCAAAACTCACCTCTTTCACAAAATCAATTCAAAATGATCTTAGAGTTATATGTAGCATGCAAAACTATAAACCCCTGTTGAAGATAGGATAGAATCTTAGGTGACTTTAGGTTTGGCGATGACTTCTTAGTTATAACCCTTTGACCTGGAGACTGGCACTTGCCACCTGCCTCTCCAAAGATTAAATCCTGAGCCACTGCAATTGCGAACCCTCAACACTCCCTGGAAGATCTCAGGGCGGCCAGCAGGCGTGAGGCGCTCTGTGCTCTGGGGAAACGGGCACAGCAGGTCTTCCGATAGATATTTTCAGAAGATTTTATGAGCCCAATTTTTGCATCTCTTCCTATCAAGAAAAGCACTAAAATCCTTCATGATGGCATCTGCACCTCATGACCAATGATGAGCTCCAGGGGACTCGGAGCAACTTTCTGCAAAATGTGTGCTTATCGGTAGGTGCCTCCCCTTCACCAAAATCACATACATACACTGACGTTCCTTCCTGCCTTTTTGGAGCAATTTTTCAGAGTTATCTGAAATGCTACCTCCTGGGCTATAGCCTTCATTTCACCCCAAATAAAATGTAACTCATAACTCTCACATTGTGCATTTGCTTAAAGGTGACAGCAACAAAATCACGATCCATGAAAGAAAAGAAAAATTGACGGGCTGGGCTTTAAAGGAAAAAAAAAACAAAAAAAATTCTGTTCTGTAAAAGATACTGTTAATATATGAAAAGACAAGACAAAAACTGGGAGAAAAATCATTGTAAAGCATATCTGATAAAGGAGAGGAACTCAACCTATACAAAGAACTCTTTTTTCTTCTTCTTCTTCTTTTTTAAATTTTTTGTCCACCCATGGCATATGGAGTTCCTGGACCAGGGATCAGATCCCAGCTGCAGTCACGACCTGTGCCACAGCTCTAGCGATGCCAGATCCCACTATGCCCAGCTGGGGATTTGAACCTGCCTTCTGGCACAGCAGAGATAGCACCAATCCCGTTATGCCACAGTGGGAACTCCTACAAAAGTCTCTTTCAATTTTTTTTTATGCAGAAAAAATTGGCCAAAACCTGAAACCACCACCAAAGTTATACAGATGAAAATTAGGTATGTGAAAAGTTGTTCGACAGCATACGTCCTTTGGAATATTCAGAATAACAGTGAATTATCACTACAGGCTTATTAAAATGGGCTGCATTCTGGGACCCCCACAGCACCAAAGGCTGACGAGGTCGTGGTTCAACAGGAACCCTCCTTCATTGCTGTTGGGAATACAAAACAGTCCCTGTGGGAGACAGTTTGACAGTTTCCTTTAAAACCACACACTCTTACTGTGTGAGAAAACCATCGTGCTTCTCGGTATTTACCGAAGCGAGTCGAAAAATTGTGTCACACAAAATCCTTCAAGGGAATGTGCGTGGCCTCTTTATTCATAATTGCCCAACTTGGAAACAACCAAAATGTCTTTCAGCAGGTGAGTGGATAAATCCGCCCGCGGATAATCTCCTGGAGGAACCTGTTAAAAGGCCGATGGCCAGTTGCAATCCCTTTTTTCTCTCATCTCCAAATTCAGGACTCAGAATAAAAAGAGAACAAATATCCTCACTCTTCTCAACCTACACGTTAACAAACGAGGAGACTGTTTTAAAAATCAGTAAGTATCTGGCCTTTTAGACTCTGGAGAGCTGCCACTGGGGAACGTGTATAGATCCCTTGGTCGTTTCAATTTAATTGATTTCAGTTCAATTCCACAAATATGTATTTATGACATGCTAAAATAAGCTTTAGATTAGCATAGAAAGTAGTATGGGCAAGAACTTCAATATATTATATATTGTTAGTGCTTCTTCAGGGAATAGGAAGGGAGCTCTAATTTAATGAGTACACCTTGAAAAAAGGAATTTATCATTTTATACTTCTAACAATTGACCAAAGATACATCAGTTAAAATACAGTTTACTTTTCTGTTAGGTTTTTTTGTTAGGATTTTTTGTTTGATTCCTGTAACTTTGAAATAGCTTTTAGCTACCAGTTTATAAAACCTTTCTCAAAAATGTTGATACTGTGGCTTATAAATTAACTTAAAAGACTAAGCATTTGTCTAAAGCTTAGCATATCAAATATTTTTTCTTTTTTCATTGCTCAGTGAATTTTATTACATTTATAGTTGTACAGCAATCATCGCCACCCAAATGCATATCAAATAATTTTAAACTGGGTTATGGAACAAGGTAATTTTGATTCCCATTTAAAATGTGTTAACTGCATGTCTGTGATTGCTTAGTTATTTTACAAGAAATTTCAGTTCGTGGTAAAACCTTTTTCCTGTCCCCTGGATTACTGAAGGGCTTCATTGCTTTGTTTCTGTTGAGCTGCAGGAACTGGATGCCCCTCCCGCCTCCCACCTCCCAGGTAGCCCCTCCCCACTAAAACCCAAAAGCTGTAAACTCTGCAAGTGGTGGGGACTATTACAAAGGAATGAAACCAATGTTTCTTGAATAATAGGAATTACAAATGCCGGGTGTCTTGTATCACAGTATATTTTCCTCTTTACCTCTATGACGTCGTCATCACTAAATCCACATAAATGAGCAAACTGAAGTTAAAAATTCAACTGAGTCAAATTTAAAAGATATTGCTGGCTTTATTCAATGATTTATGAATCGAGCAGCATCCAACCTAGCAGACAGGAAAGCAATCTGAAGAGCTGTGCAAAGCACGGGATTTTACAATGCTAATATTCAGAAAGTTTAAGAAAACCATCCAAGACTGCTTCAACATCTTACTGAAGGCATCAAGAGCAACAAAACACAGTTGAAGAAATCACGCTTCTTTTTAAAATGCTATTGGGAGAGATTTTGATCTGATCTTAGCATATTTGTAAATTTGGCAAAACTAAACCTGTGAATCATATCATTCTAAAAGTTGTATTTTGTTTCTTTCTTTCTTTCGCCTTTTTTTTTTTAGTGCCACACTCACGGCATATGACAGTTCCCAAGCTACAAATCAGAGCTGTAGCCGCTGGCCTACACCACAGCCACAGCAACACCAGATTCCAGCTGTGTCTGCGACCTACAGCTCACGGCAGTCCTTAACCCACTGAGCAAGGCCAGGGATCGAACCCGCAACCTTATGGTTCCTAGTCGGATTCATTTCTGCTGTGCCACGATGGCAGCTCCTAAATTTGTATTTTAAAAAGTCATAGATTTTTCTCTGATCATCAAAAATCAGATACAACTGATCATTAACTCAGAGATTTACTGATAAAAATCTTTGCTACATTCTAGGTGAAAATATCAGGGCAGAGATCATTTGGGGCAATAAATGAAAATATTTAAGGGGGGGAATGTCCCCCCACAAGCAAACAGTTGAGATGACAAAACAGAAAGGAATATTTAGGATGGACACTGGAAATTGATATAAAACTGGAAAAAACTATGAGGGTCCACTCAAGTCCATATTTCTACAACGTTCTTCTTTTTGTGTTTTCTAAATGGAGTCGTAATTTTGACAAGATTAATCTCTTCCTTCTGGTCCTGAAGGCGTCTTACTAATATAGTACTCTAATTACCATCTTATGTCTCCCATTTCCATACTTTGGTAACTCATGAAGTCTTTCTTTCATCATCTGTTTATATCTTCCTGACACTTGATAGATTTAATGGAAATTTCCCAACCTCATAAGAATATTAATGTGATGAGTAGAAGTAGCGGTTTCATTTTATGCCACAGACTTTATCTTGTCTCCCACTGAATGAGATAAATTAACTTGTTCATGAAGTAAAGTCAAATTTATGCATGATATTCTACTTAATAATTTAAGAAGTTGCAGGCTAAGTGAAATATGTACTTGGAAAAAATGTTTATAGTCTCATGACAGAAAGCATTAGAATGCCTATAAAGAAAGTCTTGAAAGAGGCAGGAATGTTAAATTATGTCAACCAAAATCTCTCTAATCATACTGAGTTGTTCCACGTCTGTAGCTAATTAATAAATGTGAAGTTATCTCTCGGGCTTTAAAGATTACTATTTCTTAATTTTGTTTTTTATAAATAAATTAAAATAGAAATGATATCTAGCCTGAGTTTTTACATACACCAGCAATAATATTAAATAAGTAGAATGCCTCTGTTTTGAAGATCTTTTATCTTAAATATTTTGAATCAGACAGAATATTAAAGAAATAATTATGCAAAAAATAGTAAAACTCTGAAATCATTATTCGACTAAAATCAGTTTGAATAGAACCTTAAAAGTTCAATGTTACCTTTACGTCCTCCCTTTAAGTCATTTAAAATAAACATGTATCAGAGATTTTGCCCATTAAAATTATCAAATATATTCTATAATCTATATGGAACCAATTTAATAGAATCGCATAAGAGTTTAAAGTTGAATTCACCTAATTCCTGCTTCATATTGGGTCCATGAACAAGTCTTAAAAAGGCCTTACATCTCAATGTATTCAATTGAAAATGAGAATAATAAGTACTACTCAACATAGTTGTGAAAATTCAATGAAATGATGATTATAATGTGCCTAAAACAGTGCTTTAGTTAATTCACTCAATAAATTAATTTTATTTATTTTTCTGAAACCTGCATTTTTTTTATAAGAACTAATATTTCCAACAAAAAATCCAGAATTCCTATCCTAAAAGTAAATCTCACTTTTGTTGTTATGTCCTCCGAGAGGCTTACTCTGATGACATGATATGGATTGCAGTTCTCTCAAACCTCAACTGGCACTGATAATATCCTTACCTTTCTTAGTATTTTTTCTAAAGCAATATATTATTTCCTTATATCATACTTGGGGTCTGTCTTCCCAACTGGGATGCAGTTGAACAGCAATCTTTCCATTTTTATTTATTATTTTTCTTCCACTCGTGAGCAACCGCATATTAAGTGTTCAATAAATATTTGGTTAATTAAAGAATAGAACAACCAACATTTTAAACTATTAAAAAACATGTTGCTTATAAAGTGGTCATTCCATCAAGAAGATAGGGAATTTATAAATATATACGCACCTATCATACTATATAAAACTAACACACAGCATTGAAAGATGAAATTAATGTTTTAAGAGCAAGAGCTGGAGACGTTAAAGGTCATATGCTAGGCCATAAAACAAACATCAATCAATTTAAGAGGATGGAAATCCCAAGAAACAGCATAAGAAAACTCACAATTTTGTGGAAATAAAAATAAAGAAAAATCACAAGGTAAATTAGAAAAGACTTTAAGTTGAAAGAAAATGAAACACAACTTTGAGACGTAGTTAAAGCAGTGCCTAGAGAGAAATTTGTATTTAAATACCTATGGTAAAGAAGAAGTAATTGATAACATAATATTCCATTTAAGAAAGCTGGAGAAAGAAAACTAAACCCAAAACAACATAAGGAATAAATAATGAAGATTAGAGTAGAAACAAATGAAGTAGGAAATTGCACAACATTAAAGTCAAACAAATAATAAGTTGGTTCTTTGAAAAGATTAATAAAATTGACAAACCTCCAGCTAGAGTGAGCAGGGGAAATCAAGAAGATCCTACTAATGAAAATCAGATATAAAAAGGGGATATCATCACCGACCTTGAAGCCATACAAAGGATTCTAAGAGAGGGTCTAAGCAATCGTATGAGAAAAGTTTTCCTGGAAAGATACAAACTAATCAAAACGATTCAAGAAGAAATAAAATCTGAATAGACACACCACTTAAAGGGACTTAATTAATCATTTGAAAACGTCCCACAGGGAAAAGTCAGACCCGGATGAATTTACTGCTGAATTCTACCAAGCCTTTGAACAAGAATTAATACCCATCTTCCACAAACTCTTTCAAAAAACAGACGAGGAAGGATGATTTCCCATATCATTTTATGAGAGCAGAATTATGCTGATACTAAATAAAATTTTTTTAAAAATCCCACCTTATGAAATCTATGAGCGGGCATTGGAATCTGGCCCGCTGTCCTGGGCCTGCAGTGAGTCCCACTTACACTGTGACACCTGCAAGTGACACCAGCGGACTCTGCCACCACTGTCCCAGGAGTGAAGAGCGAACCCCTGGGAACCTGAACACTGCCCCACCCTTCTGGATGGGCTCCTGTGCTCCGCTAACTCGGGCAGCCTGGTGGGTTGCCCTCACTCAGGTGGAGTTGAACCTGTAGCTGAGCGCCAGGGGCTCTGCCACGGATGAAGGAGGGCTGAAGTCTCTCCTTCCACCTGCAGGAACTGCAGATTTATATCTCTACTGCTGACTGTAAATCCAGCACCTGTCAAACACGCCAATGGGCACCAAGTGCTCCTGTGGCTGAGGCAGGTCTGGCCTTACCCCCGGACCAGAGACTAATCTCCCAAATATACAAACAGTTCTCGCAGCTCTATATCCAAAAAGCAAGCAACCAACCCAATTAAAAAATGGTCAGAAGGTCTAAACAGACATCTCTCCAAAGACACACAGGTAGCCAAAAAACACATGAAAAGATTCTCAACATGACAAATAATGAGTGAAACACAAATCAAAACTGCCCCCAAAAATTCACCATAAAACATTGAGTTGTATGTTTTAAATGACTAATTGTATGGTTGAAAATGATATCTCAATAAAGTTAAAAAGTGAGAAAATTACCTGAATAGACACTTAATAAAAAAAAAATGAGTGACCAATAAGCACATGAAACGAGTCAATCTTATCAGTCATTAGGGATATGCATACCAAAACCACAATGAAATACCACCTCCCGCTTACAGGGATGGATATAAGAAAAAGGGCAGATGATAACAGCTGTTGAACAGGACATGAGAATTTAGAACAGTCCTATGTCACTTCTGTGGAAGTAAAATATTTGGAGAAAACATTTTAAAAAATGTTTTCTTTGGAGAAAAAAAATCATGGATCCTCAAAGAGTGAAAGCATACATGCACACAACACCTTTCATATGAACGAATGTCCATAGCAGCATTTTTCCTAAAAGTCAAAAAGCGGTAACAACCCAAATGTCCATCAACTGAGGAATGAATGAATAATGAAATGTGAAGTTGGTTCAACTTGGTTCAACTTAGAACTTAGTTGACAAGGATTTAGCAGAACTGATCATTTTATTAATTTTTAAAACCATTTTTCTGTAAACTAAATAGACAGTTCTAAAGAGAATCAAGAGCTGTGGCTATTCTCTTCATTATATTCCTGAAGCGAACAATAGAAAGAGATGAAAACTTTCATTCTGGGGGCAAAATAATTAGAAGACTTGATTCCATTTTATTTGTTTTATGTTTTAAGCCATTAAAGCCCAATTTAAACACCCCCTCCGCCTCAAAACACTATCGGATGAGCATGTCTCTGCTACTTCTATTTTTCAAAATGGGCTTTGTTTACAAGGCTGAGATCACCTCTTTCTTTGAAGCCTCTGTTACTTGCAGTTTACTAATGTATTTCCATGAAGGATTAGGAGTGAAAGGAATTTGTCACTGAAGGCAATTTTAGACCTAATGCCTCGTTCACAAAAGGGAAAGAAAAATAAACCCTCCCATTTTTCAGCCAGTCAGGTTTTTAAATTTGTCACAACCGAGAAACCAAACTTTCTGGGAAAGAATGATTTATCTGTTTGTAGGGACAAAAAGGAAAAAATAGTATAAAATTTCTCAAACAACATCCATTTCAAAAAGTAACTGAAAAATACTGCCTGAGGGAATAAAGCACTACATACTGTAGACACTCTCTTAGACACACACACGCTTTGACTACAGAACATGCTAGATGCAAATCTCTCTCTCTCTTTGTTTTTCCTTTTGTCTTTTTAGGGCCACACCTGTGTCATAAGCAAGTTCCCAGGCTAGGGGTGGAATAAGAACTGCAGCTGCCAGCCTTCATTATAGCCACAGCAACACAGGATCTGAACCATGTCTTCAACCTACCCCACAGCTCACAGCAATGCCGGATCCTTCACCCACTGAGTGAGGCCAGGGATCGAACCTGAGTCCTCATGGAAACTAGATCATTGACCCCTGAGCCACAAGGGGAACTCCAAGTGCAAAGACTTTTGGAGATAAGGTCTCTGAAAACCTCTAAATGAAATAAAGTGAACTTTTCTAAACCAT
This sequence comes from Phacochoerus africanus, assembly GCF_016906955.1. Taxonomy (NCBI): domain Eukaryota; kingdom Metazoa; phylum Chordata; class Mammalia; order Artiodactyla; family Suidae; genus Phacochoerus; species Phacochoerus africanus. Next base: position 135,046,162 of record NC_062554.1, on the reverse strand, counting down.
ACAGAAATAATGCATTGGTGCTGGCATTATTGAGTTATTTTTTCTGCTTTTAGTTATGAGCATCCATGGTGAATGAAGTAAAAGTGGAAAAAAACAAAACAAAACAGTGTACTCATAGATTTGGGGGCAAATTCACAGAGGTGTTTGGCTTATTTGTTTTTGTCTATGTATTTCTTTCTTCTACTTATAGACATTTTAGTAACTGGACCAGATTCTCCCTTTCTGAACCATTGTGTGATTCCATCAAAGTCACTTTGATTTTTCAACTGGTGTCAAATAAAATTTTTAAATTGCAAAGTATGGTAGAAGAAATTGTGTGCCAGGATAGAAAAGAATGTATTATTATTTTTATTCTTATAAATTATTTTAGTAGAACTCCACATATTAGCTCAGTTTTTTTTTTCTTTTTAATTTCAGTGTATCTTTAGAAGCGTGTTAGGTAATTACCATCATTAACATATGAGAGAAGAGGAAATGGACTCAAAGACTTTTCTGACTTTTTTGTGGTCACTCACATAGCAAGTGGAGGGACCATGAAACAGTTGCTTTCATTCTGAATCTGGAGATCTTTCTATTGCAACAAGCATACTCTATTAAACAGAATCTTGAGAAGAAAATGTCCCCCAAAATTGTAATTATTAATAATCTTTGACATATATGATTTTAGTATAACTAAATCTAAATGTCCTGAGTCACCTCCAACCCCAATTTCCTTGCAAGACAGAAGATGCAAACTACTTGAAAATCACTGGCAGAGATGTCAGGAATGTGATTGAATAGGCAGCTCCAAGATACAGTGTTGCCACAAAAACGTTGAAAAATAAGCAGAAACTATCAGAACAAATTTTGTCAAAAACCTAGAAAATAGGCAAAGGTTACAGCAAACACACAAATGCTGAATTTAGCAAAAGGCAACATGAAATGGTAAGAAAGCTTTGTGGTACTTTTCACATGCAAATGCTCCAAACTTCTCCGAAGCAGTTTTGGAGATCTCAGCCCATTATTTCCAGAGCATAAAATGGGTTGCTAGTGCCAGAGCAGACCTTATTAACAAATAAGAGCTTAGGTTTGCTCTACCTTCTCTGGAGGCTGTGCTGCCTCTTTACTAACTCTGAATTTTCAGCCTTGCCCTATGCTTCCATCTGGCTGTTCCCGAGTGATATCCTTGTATAAGAAACTGCAAATCTGGTAAGTAGCATGGTTCTCTGAGTTCTCTTACCTGCTCAAATTCATCAAACCCAAGGAGGGGTAGCCAGCAGGGCAGAAGCACAGGTGACAACCTGGACTTGAGCTGGCCTCTGCAGTGGGGAAGGGAGCAGTCTTGTGGGGCAGTGCCCCTGACCTGTGGGATCTGACACTATCTCTTTCAGCTTCGTTCATCATCTCCTGTCCTTCTGGGACTGCATTTCAATGATGGATATTTTTGGTATTGTCCCACAAGGGCCTGAGGCTTTATGTTTTTTTACCTCTCTTGTTCAGATTGGGTAAATCCTATAGATTTCTCTTCAAGTTCACTGATTGTACCTTTGCGATCTCCACTAAAACAGGGCTCATCTCACAAGATTTTAATATTTCAGATATTATAACTCTCACTTTACAGTTTCTATTTGATTCTTTTTATTATTATTATGACCACACCCATGCCATGTGGAACTTCCCGGGCCAGGGATGGAATCCTAGACAGAGCTTAGGTGTGGCAGTGCTGGATCCTTTAACTCACTGCACCAAGCTAGAGATTGAACCTGCACTTCTGCAGTGAATCAAGGCCCTGCAGTTGGATTTTTAACCAGCGTGCCACAATGGGAACTCCTATTTGGTTCTTTTTAAAGAATGCTATTTCTTTTATTTATTTTTTTTCTTTTCTTTTTTTCTTTTTAGGTCTGTACTCACCGCATATGGAAGTTCCCAGACTAGGGGTCAAATCAGAGATGTAGCAACACCACAGCGATGCCAGATTCAAGCCATATCTGCAACCTACACCACAACTCACAGAGATGTCAGATCCTTAACCCACTAAGTAAGGCCAGGGATCAAACCTTCATCCTCATGGATGCTGATCAGATTCATTTCCACTGAGCCACGATGGGAACTCCCATCATTGCTGATTTTATCTTATTATTATTTTTAAGAAAAACACATTGGGAAATTTCCAACCATTATTATTTTTTTTTAAATATATGTCCCCTTTCTCCTCTGAGCATTCAAATCACAAACATATTTGGCTTCTTGAATTGTCCCACTGTTCAATGATGCTTTGTTGATTTTTTTCAATTTTTTTTAACGCTAGTCTCATTTTTGATAATTTCTAGTGCTTCAACTTCACTCATCTTGAAGTTTCCTATCACTAATCATAATATTGTTATCTGTTTATTCTAACATCAGGCCATTCATGGGTTATGTTTAATGTATTGTTTGTTTATGTTTCATCATAGTTCGCATTTCTTCTGCATTTTTATAGGCCCAGTAATTGTTTCTTGTTTGGCAGATACTGTGAAAATTACCTCGTTGGATGGTAATTTAAAACAATTCTATAAATCGTATTAAACTATACTTTAAGAGTTAGCTAATCATTTGGATACAATTTAATCCCTTTGAGGCTCTCTTTCAGACTTCGTTAAGAAAAGCCAGCATAGTTTAGGACTAATTGTACCAGACTGTTGGAGCAATAACCTTCAGAGTGGCCTGCATAAAGCTGCTCACGGAGACATGAACCAACCCTCGCCTTTGTTCCCACGGAGCATTTTTCTCTGTGATCCATTCCATTGCCTCGTTTCTTGGCCTTTGATCGTTTTTCACACATTCTAGCTACGGTGAACACAAACTAAGTCTAGCCCTGTATGAACTCTGCCGATTTTCCCTACAACTGTCAGTGGTTCATTCCCAGACAGCCAATAATTTCTTCATGTGCAAGCACTCAGTTGAAGATCTGAAAACTCTTTGGAGAGCTCTGAAGACTCTATCTTTGCAGGTTTCTTCTTTCCAGTTCCCTACGTGGGAAATTCTACTCACCTTACCCTTACCAGGCCTCCACCTCTAACTTCCAGATTCAAAGTCACAGCTGCCCTCTGCCTGGGGACGCTCCAGAGGGTAAGCTGGGCCCATCGCTGTGTTTCCTTCTTGGTCTCCTCAACGCTCATGGGTCACTGTCATGTTCTCTCTGATGTTTAGTATCCGAATACCAGTGCTGCACATTTTACCTGCGAAATTCTCATTGTTATCACCCTTTCAGGGGATGGAGTGAATCCCGTTGACCATTTTATCTTAGTTGACAGAAGAACACTGTCTCATGGTGTTTTCATAAACTGCACTCATTATTATTTTAGTGCTTGTATTGTCCCATGTTTGTCCAAGGAAGCATCTTCGTATTGGCACCGGTCTTGCTGATTAATGTTTTGTTTTGCAGAACCATAAGACTGTCTAGATTATTTTGTGTGCTTCTTGCCGTAAACTGGTTATCAGCCATTCCTCAAGTTTTTATTCAGAACCTCACTAGTTATACATGACATCTATTATTTTAATAACTGTGCTACCTTGAGAAATTCACTTAATTTATCTGAGTCTCTATTTCATTTTTAGTTCACTTTTAGATAACAACACCTATCTTTTACTGCATTGTTGTCAGAACCAAATGAAATATTAAATATAATAAGTTCTAGGAGAAATTCTGATATTTAATTCATACTTAAACCATATGATTTTACCTTTCTTCTGTCTCAGAGATAAGAATGTTTCATTAATTATAAGAATAAGTATGGGTCTTTGCCACTAGAGTTTTAACTGTGTTATTGCATCAGTAATCATTTATAGAAATTATATCCTTAATTTACTGAAAAATGAGTTCTCAGATACCTACTTTTTACTGTTCCTCTTTTTGAATTCAGGTATGTATGTACATGAAGAATGGTGTCTGCATTTCCTAAACATAATGTACCATTAATCTTGGCACCTGCTGGTTATTAGCGCCGTGTCAATCTATCAAACTGTCCCATCCATCTGCCCATCAGAATGTATTACACACTTCACAGCACTTGAGACAGAAAACCAATATCAAGTGACAGGGTGTCAGGGTATCTTTACTGTCTGACATAATTCTTTCTCTGCCATTCAATTATGTTAGTAATCTTTTTTTATTCCTTTCTTTGGGCTTAATAAAAGGAAAATAATTAATAGTTCACACATAGCTTATCAATTTTTATTTCTTTGATTCTCAAAATAATATCGAGCAAAATTTATTCGCTCAAAACAATGTTCTGAGTGGAAAATTACTACTAGTTATTTCTGTACTTGGATTTTTTGAGTTTCTGTTTAAAGCTCCAAAGAATGCCTAGACGAAAGGAAGAACAAAGGGAGAAAGAAAGAACGAACGAAAGAAAGGAGAGAAAGAGAGAAAGAGAGGAAAACTAAAGAAAATCCATGAAGGTGCAAAAGTTCATTGGTCTTATTTGACCAAAGATTCCAGTTTAACCCTTAGAGGACTCAGTTATATGAATTCTTCAGGACAGCAGGGAGATGTGGTACAGACAACAAAACAATGAGATAGATGTTACAGATGCTTCATAACAAACTATAACAATGTAGCAAAAGGTAAATTTCCTCTTTTTCTCTCCCTCTATCCTTATCCTTTCAGCCCTAACCAAATATTCTTGATAAAATTCCAAATAGGTGGATAGTTATAGATTATTTGTGACATGGAGAAAAATAAGGTAGTACAGTGTGCAGCTGTTATGTGGGAAAAGTTAGGAACCAGACAACAGGGTTAGGATGGCACAAGGAAGTTGAGCTGAGAGAGATTTAAAAAGCAGTAGTAAAAAATCACTAAATACTGAAAAAGTACCAGGCAGTGCATTATTCTATAACCCCATAAGGCATATTCTGTTGTTACACCCATTGTACAAAAGAGAAGAATTGTGCAAAGAACCTCAAAATCAGACAAGGTGGGATAGAATCATTTCTCCCTACACCTCCTCAGAAATAAAAATACCAGAAATTATGCAAGCAGGACCAAAGAACATTGAAAGCTGATAAGAAGGTGAACTGTTGAGACCCTAGGATTGGAAAAAAAAACAAAACAGTATCAGAGCATCTTATGTCCAACCCAAGAAAGTGAGGAAGTCCCAGCATTTCCTGACCTCCAACACACAAAGGCAGGTACCCCAAGGAGCCTCATCCATATTCTGGTTCAAAAGGTAGGTCCACTGACACCCTCAGGCTAGCCTGGATCCACACTGGGAAGGAAGATGGAGCAGGAGCCCTGCCAGAAGGAAGCAGTCAGTGGAAGATTCTTTTCCCCAAGGGGCCTTTCCTCCCTGTCAAAGTCACTGAGTAGCAGGGTGGCACTGCTATGAGGGACCTATCATAAATACTGGAAAGCATGGCATAAGAAATTATCCAACATGAAATATAGACTAAAAACAGTCATATCAAATGAACAGAACATTATCAAACATTGGGATGATATGAGTATAACTGAATTTGTCACAGGAGTTTCTGAAGGTAAGGTGCAGATCAGATGGTAGAAGAAATAGTGAATGAAAAATTTCCAGATTTGTCAAATCAAAATCTGTAGACTCCAGGGGGAAGAAGAATAACAAAAATAATACTGTCTCATGTGAATAATCAAAGTGCTCAAAATCCACAGTAAAGAGAAAATGTAAAAGCAATCAAAGAAAATAGAACACGCTTTCCTCAGAGGTACAAAGATGACAATAAAAGCAGCTTTCTTTTTGCAAACAATTCAAATCAGAGACAGTGGAACAGAAGTGTTAAAGAACTGAAGGAAAAATACACTCATGCTAGAATTCTGTACCCAGTGTCATGTCTTCCAAAAAGGAACACAAGAGGCCCCCTGGTAGCTCAGCTGTTGAGGATCCAGCATTGTCACTCCTGTGGCTCAGGGCACTACTATGGTGCAGGTGTGATCCCTGGCACCAGGGATGACCAAAAAATAAAGGGGGGGGATGCAAAACAAAGACTTTTTCGGACCTACAAAAGCTTAGATTTCATTACCAGCTGTCTGTGTTAAAATAAAGATTATAGCAAGTCCTTAAGAAGGAACAAAAATTATATCACGCAGAAATCTGGATTTAAACAACAGAATAAATAACACTAGGATTGGAAATAATATGAGAAGATATAAAATATCTATTACTTTTAAAATTTCTTTCAAGTATAACCAATCATTTCTTTAAAGTAATAAAATAAGAATGCATTTTTGAGGTACATAACATATATGGAACTAAATCATATAACAAACAATACAAGGTTTTAGAAAGGAGAAGGAAAACTACATTGTTGCAGCTTTCATCTTTGGTGAATAAGGTGGCAAAATTAGAAATTAGACAGTGATAAGTCAGCTATATATACCATAAACCCTATGGCAACCTATTGTTTGAAACAAAAAAACAAAAATTAATAGCCAATAAGCCAAACAGAAAGGTGGGGGAAGATAAACCACAATCTTAAAAATTGACGAATCCAAAGAAAGAAAGAAAAGGAGAAAGGAAAAAAGGAACAAAAGGGACATGTAAAATCATTGGCAAAATAGTAGATGTACATCATACAGATCAAAAATCACATTGAATACAAAAGCTCTAAAGACTAGGTTCATAATCAGACACTTACTTTGGCTTCTGTTTTTCTTTCTCAAGTTCCATTAAGTGTAAGTTTAAGTTGTTTATTTGAGTTTTTTTTTTTTTTTTTCCTGAGGTAGGCTATAAACTTCCCTCCTAAAACTGCTTTGGCTGTGTCCCAAAGATTTTGGCTCATTATGCATTTTTTTTTCATTTATCTCCAGGTATTTCTGAATTTCCTCTTTTTTTCTTCAATGACCCATTTGTTTTTAGTAGCATATTATTTATCATCCATGTCTTTGTTGTGTTCTTTCCAGTTATTTCTTGCAGTTCATTTCTAATATCATAGTGTTGTCATTAGAAAACAGGCTTCATAGGGTTTCATTCTTCTAAATTTTCTGAAACCTTGTCTTATGGTCTAGCATGTTATTTATCCTAGCGAATATTACTCTGTTCTCATAACTTCTATTCAATATTGTGCTGTAGATTCTAAGTAGTACTATACGGAAAATAAACAAAATACATTTAAATTGGAATAGAAAAACTCTATTCAGAGACATGACAATCACCTGTGAAGAAAACAAGTTCTAATTGTGTATTTATGAAACTGAATATAGCAATATATTGCTGAATTAAATTAAAGTCCTAAATAAAATGAAAGATGTACTGTGGTTATAGATCAGAAAATTCACTTTTGTTATGATCCCAAATTGATTTGTAAATTCAGTGTAATCACTATCAAGCCCCCAGCAGGCTTCTTTGTAGAAACTGCGAGATTATTTAAAATTTTACATGGAAATTCAAAACTAATTTGATAAATGAGAAAAAGAGTTGCAAACTTTACTTGTTTGATTTTAAGATTTATTATATAGCTAAAGTGATCAGAGGAGTGTGTCACTAACACAAAGAAGGGCAATAGTTTAATGGAACAGAGAAGAGGATCTAAAATAAATCCACAGATACCTGGTGAATTGATGTTCAAGAAAGGTGCCAGTTCAAATGAATGGGTATAAAAGATAATATTTTCATAAACGGCCTAGTAACGATAGGAGATATGAGTAAACTTTGAAACTTGCACAAAATATGCAAAAATTAACTTGAAATGGATTATAGATATACCTATTGCATTAAAAGTACAAAATTTCTGTGAGTAAAGTTGAGATAAACTTAATTACTTTATATGTATCTTTATATATTAGACCAAGACATAATCCATTCTTTTTCAGAAAGTGGTAAATGCTTTACAATGGGCACGTTTCAGACCGTCCCTCTGCAGTCGCCTACCTGCATGATTCAAGGGCGTTTATGATGATGGGTAGAGACCATCTTTTTGCAGATCATGGCTGACAGTCAAAACAGTGCCTGTTTCACAAACTAACAAATAATCTCTGTCTTTCTGGAGACCTAGGAGGGTAGCAGAAGTCAAGTGGGAGCCATGATTCTTGGGGGGAGCCACCTTTGTGCAGGACTCCTTGCCTCCCTGAATTGGAGTGAAGCGGAATTCTTCTCCGTTCTTACAGCCTTCATTTTGCTCTCTGTATGATAGCACTCAGGTCAAATTCAACACACCCTTTATCTCAGTCCATGTCAGTGAACGAAGCTTCCCAGAACTCCTGGGTCATTCTCAGTTCATCAGACCTCCTTTCCATTGTACTGTGTCTATAACACTTTTTGATGCATCCTCAATCCCTACTCATCTAAAAGTATTTCCACTAGCCACTGAAACTCAAAGCGAATAACCAAGGGAATTTCCGGTGTCGTCAAACTTTGGTTTAAGCATTACTGTTACCTTCTAGCTTCAAGTGAAACCTATCCTTATAGTGTGCATTTATGTTTCCTATCATAAAAGACTCTTTTGTGATCCGATTTCCATCTACTATTGCCCCATTTTCCTCATTTGCTTTATAACAAAATGTGTAGACAAAGTTGCCTGTACTTTACGTCCTCAGTTTTTCTCTTCAAATTTTTTCTCACACCAGCTCTAACAGGTGTTGCCTCCATCACTCCACAAATTGTGCTCTTATCACATCATCAAGCAATACCCACTTTTTAAAGCTCGATGGCAGTTCTTGGTCATCAGCACTGGACAGTGTGGCCACTTCTTTCTCCTAGAAACATTTTATTTATTTTTGAATGAAAACATCCTATAATCTTTCCTGTTCTCCATTTTGGGGAGGTCCGTCCTAGCCTCTCTCTCTCTCTTTTTTTTTTCCTATTACTTTATCTCCAAACATTAAAAAGGTAAATGCCTCAGGGATCCATGCTTGAATTCCCTTTTGATTCCTTCTGTACTCATTCCTGTCATGATAGTGTCTATCTATATGCTAATGCATCTGCAATTTATATCCTCCACTCTGACCTCTACCTTGGGCTCTGCCTTCCAAATCCTACTGTTAGATGGATATAGCTCTAGCGGAAATCTGAACCTCTCAAATCGGACTCGTCGGAAGACGAGTTACTGACGTTACCTTTAAGCCTCTCCTACCACAGCCTTGACTATTGCTGACAAGTCCATCTCTACAGTTAACACAAATATGGACCTTACTTTTTCTTTCTAGCATCGTATCTGAACCATCTGGTCCGTAAGGAAATGTAGTTGGTTCTAATATCAAAGATGTAGCGAACCTAACCATTTAAGATCACCCACACAATTATATGATCCAAGACGCCTTAAAATCTCCTCTCTGCTTCTTTCTCCCCCTGAACTCTAGTCATACTAGCTGTCTTGCTGGCCCCAGCCCATTTGGGGTAGACTGTCCTTCAAAGTGAACACCAACATCTAGGTGTGAATTTCTGTGTAAACACACAATTCTGCTTGCCCCAAAGATTGGCAAATATCAATATTATATAAACACTATGTATTTGAGACCTGACTAATTAAATCCAAATCACAAAAAAAGGAAATTAAATCTAAATCACAAAAAAGGAAATTACAACAATCATAAAATGAAAGAAAATGCAATTTTCATTGAGTTTCCCTTGTATTCGGTTCTTTGTGCCTTCTTTAAGCACTTGCAGCAGCTGAAATGTTATGTCTAATTATATTATGAAATCACTTACGTTATCAGCGAACGTGTCCATTTGAACAAAAGGACTATGTTTTTTCTTTTATTATTTCCCCAGTGCCTAGCTGAGAAGCTGATTCATAGGATGCACACAACAAATATTTGTTGAGCTGAATTATGTTTAATAAGTATTGCCAATGGTACAAAGAGAAAATGTCCTACCGAGTAGTTGCTTGGCTATTTGAACAAGTTGCAGTATGGAGACTTCTGACATCTTTGCAAAGTTGACTTTGCAAACCCAATTATTTTTGAGGAGATTTTAATTTTTTTTTCACAGAATATAAATTATCCCCTCTAACATACAACAAAAGCAAAACTAAGAATTTTGCTTTATAAAGCTGTGAGTTCAATTATATAAAGCCCAATTCTAAGTCTAAACTTCAGCCTTTACCAAAAAGTGTCAGCTCTAATCTCTCAAAGAAAAAGAAAGTAAGGCAATAGAACAGCTTTTGAGTGTAAAAAGGGATTTTCTAGTGACACATATTCAAATTGACAGGCATATTTAAAAGTCTAAAATAAACTTCAAAGATCCAGAATCATCTTTCGCATACAAAACCCCAACAGAAATGTAAATACATGATGATTAAAAAAGCAAAAAAGCATAATGTAAATAAACTCACACACATATAGTCAATTAATTTACAACAACGCAGCCAAGAACATAAAGTGGGCAGAGGACATTCTCTTCAATAAACAGTGCTGGGAAAATTGGACAGCCACGGCAAGAAAGGGGACTGGACTACTCTCTGTTACCTTACCTAAAAATCGACGGAAAGTGGATTAAAGACTTAAATGTAAGACCGGAAGCTGTAAAACGTCTAGAAGAAAATATTAGAAATATGCTTTTTTGACTTAGAGGTTTTGGTGATCATTTTCTGAATCTGACACCAAAAGCATAAGCAAATAAAGCAAAAATAAACAAATTGAACCACATCAAACTCAAAAGCTTCTGCACTGCAAAGGAAACCATCATCAAAAATGAAAAAGCAACCTACTGAATGGGAGAAGATATTTGCAAATCATCTATTCAATTAGGGCTTAATAATCAAAATATATAAAGCAACTCATATAGTTCAACAACAAAAAAAAGTTAAACAACAGCGTGATTAAAAAATTGGCAGAGGATTTGAATAGACATTTTTCCAAAGACAGTACAGGTGGCCAATAGGCACATGGAAAGATGTCCAACACCACTAAGTAGCGTATGTTGCATCCCAGGAAATGTGCTCAGCCTACCTGAGAAGAAATGCGTTGCTGAGTGGGACATTCTACAGATATGTTCATCTGGTTGCTTAATAGTGTTTTAAGTCTTCCTGTTTCTTCGTTAATCCTCTGCTTCCTTATTCTATCCATCATTCGAAATAAGGCATTTAAGTTTCCAATGATTACGGCACGGTTGGATTTCGCTCTTTAATGTTGTCATTTTACACATCATGAATATTGGGACTCTATTGTTAAGTGTGTGTGTGTGTGTGTGTGTAATATATCTTAAAAGATTGTGGGTTGTTTTTTTTTTGTCTTTTTCTAAGGCCGCACCCATGGCATATGGAGGTTCCCAGGCTAGGGATGTAATCAGAGGTGCAGCTGCTGGCCTACACCACAGCCACAGCAACACAGGATCGGAGCCAGGTCTTCGACCTACACTGCAGCTCACAGCAACGCCAGGTCCTTGACCCACTGAGCAAGGCCAGGGATTGAACCTGTGTCCTCATGGATGCTCGTCAGACTCGTTAACCGCTGAGCCATGACGGGAACTCCAAAAGATTGTATTTTTTATCATAATGAAATGTCCCTCTTTATCTCTAGTGACTTTTTAAAACAAATCTACTTTATGTGGTATTAGTATGACCATGCCAGCTTTCTTGTGGTTTCTGTTTCCACAGTATAATTTTGTAGATTCTTTTATGTTCAATCTACTTGTATCATTAAATTTAAGTGTTTCTCTTGTAGAAAAATCATATCGTTGGGTCTCATTTTTTAACACCCTGACAATTTTTGCTTTTCAAATGGCTTATTTATTCCAGTGACAGTGTTATTCTTGACTCATTGGAAATACATATATGCCATTTTATTTGTTCTCTCTAAGTCTCTGTCTTTAGTGGGCGATGTTCTGGGTGGTGTTTTGTCTTCTTTCTGGGAGTGGGCATTGTTCTCCGTGGCTCCTGGCTCTGTCCTCTGCTCCTTGGTCCCTTCTGAAAGTACAATGGAAAACTTGCTCTTTGGTGTATCTGAGCCATGCTTTCAATCCGTTTTGTCCCTGTAATAAGTCAGTGATCCTAAAGTATCTTTACAGTTGAAACAGCCTTAGTCTCATTTAGTCTAGGCTAGCTGTGTGTGTGTGTGTGTGTGTGTGTGTGTGTATCTGTGTATACAACCAATTGAGTTTTATCCCAGGAATAAAAACCTGACGTAATTTGGGCAAGTCTATTATGTAGTAGTTAATTATATCAATTGACTAAAGGTGAGGGCTATATATGAACATTTCCTTAGATTCAGAAAACATTAAAAGAACATGAACTTCTCCTGGGGGGACATTAAAAACTTAGGAATAGGAAGACCGTTTATTAACTCAGTAATATGGTTTTATTCAGTCTACAAGTATTATTGTGTGAAATACCTGTTGAAGTCGCTGGCCTTATAGAAGGAAATAAAATAATATAAAGGAATAATAAAAAAGAAAGATGGGAATATTGGAGTAGAGCGTGATATTGTAATTTTCAAAAGAATGGTCAGAGAAGTCTTTTCACTGATAAAGTGGTATTTGAGCATTTCTACCAAAATGTAATAAAAAATAATCAATAGAGTTATCAGGAGTATTCTATTTATTTTTGGTAACAAGATGCTTGAAATTTAGCACTTTCCTTAAGTGGAGCCAGAAGAAAAGAAAAAGAAATTGAGACTGACTGAGGCAGAGAGGGGAGCAGGAGAGGACATGGCAAATTATTAGAACTAAGGAAAGAATTGAACGAGGGTCCTGGATTCAAAGTTACTCTATGAAATTCAGTTGTTTTTTGTGTATTCAAAGAGATGGGCAACTATCAACAAGTCAGTTTTACATTTTCATCAACACAAGAAGGAAACCACATATACTATGGCTAACATTCTCCTGCCCCCCTCCAGCTCCCCTCAAGCCCAAGGCAACGACCATCTACTTTCTGACACTATAGATTTCTTTGTTCTGGACATTTCATATGAACGAATTTGCATACTATGCCATCTCTGCATAATAATTAATGGGCTTATTCCATTTATAAATATCTCCAAGGTTCATCTAAAACAGCATGTGTCAGAACTTTATTCCTTTTATACACCTGAATAGTATTCCATTGTCTAAATGCACCTCATTTTGCTTATCCACTCATCATTTGATGGACATGTGGATAATTTCCACTTCTTGGTTGTTATGAATAGTGCTGCTATGAACATACTTGTACAAGGGCATACATTTCCACCTGCTAGCACCTAGGAATGGAATTGCTGCTATCTCTATGATTCACCATCTAAGATGTTTGCAGAGTGTTTTCAAGGATGGCTTCACCATTTTACATTCTCTGATGTCTCCACTGCTGGGCTGTGTTTGACATTTTCTGGAGCTGCAGAACTTCTGCTCAGACTACTCTTCATCTGCTGCATTCTCTTCCGTAATCTGCTATAATGGATCCCCGTTGGTATGGTGGTCAAGTGTGGGCAGGGGAAGTGGTTTATTCTCTTATGACTAAATCTCTGTCCTTTAGTGGGTCTGTATCATTCGGGTGTGTTTCTTGGCTTTTCCCTGCCCCGCTTAGGTAAGGCAGAAATGCCAGAAGGACCTGGAGTTGGCTAAAGGCCTCCTCCTCAGATGAGATAAGGCTCTGGTAAAGTGTTTTCCACTGGAGAACATGCCTTTGCTATGACAACCTTCGGATATATTTCAGAATGGTTAGTTTTTCCTTCCTTCTGTCAGAAAAAAAGACAAGATTTCTTTGTTACTGTTATTCCTTACCATGAGAACCTGGTGGGGTTCCTGGAGGCGAAAATCATGAGTACGTGGTGTCCTTGAGAGGCCCCCTTTTTTTACACTCCCCCTCCAAGTGTTCTTTTTAATGTTTCCACCAATTTATGGCTCCAGCATCTTCTTCTCCAGGTGAGCTGATCTTGGCTACATTCCCTGCACTCACCTGTCCATTCAGATTTCAGGGTGGCAGTTTCTCCAACCATAGACAAAAGTCATTGATTTTCAGTTTATCGCTTTCTAGTTGTAAGGATGTGAGTAACAGTTCCCAAGCTTTTTAATGTGTCAGAGCTGAAATTATGCAACATTTTGAAGATCATATTGGCTATTACTAAGAAAATCAAAATAAGTATACCCTTTATTCATGATTTCATAGAAAAACTCCTAAGTGTTCTCAAAAGATGTGTATAAAGAATTTCAGTAAAGGACTGTATAAAAAACAAAAATATAAAATATATATATATTTTTAAAATATAAAAAAGTTTTTAAAAATCTTAATTGACCTTTGCACAGGTATGTATAATCAATTTTTATTTATAGCAATGGAGAACACACCCAAATTAAAGTGAAAAGACTTGCTATATTTATTTACATCTCAACATGGATACATCTCAAAACATAATATTGATAGAAACAAATTGACAGTGTTATATGCAGTATTATTTATGTGAACTTAAAATGCACAAAACAGTCGTGTGTGGTTTATGGCGAAAGGAACCAAGGCGTTCATGGGTGAAGTGGAGAATGATTCCAGGCAAGGGGCTCTCAGGATCTAACAAGGGGAAGGGGTGGTCAAAGGCCCAGCTGTATCTGCAAAGTCTGTAAAAGCTGGAGATCGGAATCAAAAATGGCAAAATGTGCTCAGTGAACGGAGCCAAACACCGAAAGACAAATATTGCATGAAATCACTTACATGCGTCACCTAAGAAAGCTGAGCTTTGAGAAACAGGGACTAGAATGGCGGTGGCCAGGGACTCATGGTTGGGGAAAGAGGGAAGTTAGTCCAAAGGGCACATACTTGGAGTTGTCACCTGAAGCAGCTCTAAGGTACGGCAGGTGGCCACGGTTAATAAGCATGTGTGGTTGACTTGAAAGCTGCTGAGAGTATTCTCAAAAACACACCCACAAAAGGCAAGTGTGAGGCAGAGGATATGCTCATTAGCCCGATTGTGGGAATAACTTCACAAGATATATGTATATCCAAACACTGCCTGTACACTTTAAATATATGAGATATTTCTGTTTGTCAACCATACCTTAATAAAGCTGAAAAAAAATGAGTTGGAGCAAGTTGAAAAGGATAGAGAGGAAACAGGATTGACCAAGAGGCAGGGGGATGGGTTTATGGGTGCCCATTACACTCTTTTCTCTACCTGTGTGTGTGTGTGTGTGTGTGTGTTTGCCTTTTTAGTGCTATACCCAAAACATAGGGAAGTTCTCAGGCTAGGGGTCAAACTGGAGCTACAGCTGCCGGCCTCCACCGCAGCCACAGCAACAGCAGATCCGAGCCGTGTCTACAATCTACACCACAGCTCGGGGCAATGCCAGATCCTTAACCTACTGAGTGAGGCCAGGGATGGAACCTGTATCCTAATGGATACTAACATGGTCGGTTATCACCAAGTCATGATGGAACTCTGCTTTTAAAATCTCCAAATTAGGAGTTCCCATTGTGGCTCAGTGGTGAACGAATCCGACTAGAAACCATGAGGTTGCAGGTTCGATCCTTGGCCTCATTCAGTGGGTTAAGGATCCAGTGTTGCCCTGAGCTGTGGTATAGGTCGCAGACACGGCTCGGATCCTGTGTTGCTGTGGCTCTGGTGTAGGCCGTCGGCTACAGCTCCGATTGGACCTCTAGCCTGGGAACCTCCGTATGCCACAGGTGTGGCCCTAGAAAAGGCAAAAAGACAAAAAAAAAAATCCTCCAAATTAAAACGTTTAAAAAAAACTGTTCAAAATGCTAACATTAAACAGGGACTTTTTAAAAAAAAAATTGTTTGATGTTATTTTCTGTATTTGGGACACACAAAAATTTTCAAAAATAAAAGTCTAGGTAAAGTAGTTTTTCACTAGACAGAGGGAAAGCAGAAGAGGTGCAGGGAAGCTGGGAAAAGCATGGGGCGTAGGCAGAAGCAGGATGCGAACACGGATGAATTGACTTCCGTGTGGTAGAAGCTCTCGGTGGCAGTTTTACAAAAGTTTGCATTGTATGTTCACAAGATATTGTTAATACATAGAGTTCCCAGGGTGGCTCAGAGGAAATGAATCTGACTAGTATCCATGAGGACGAGGGCTTGATTCCTGGCCTCACCCAGTGGGTTAAGGATCTGGCATTGCTGTGAGCTGCGGTGTAGGTCACAGACGAGGGCTCAGACCCCGTGTTGCCCTGGCTGGGGTGTGGGGTGGCAGCTGCAGCTTCCATTCAACCCCTAGCCTGGGAACCTCCATAATGTCCTGGGTGCAGCCCTAAAAAGCAAACATATATATGCATATGGTTAATAGAAACTTTATCCTAACTTTCCTAGTGAGAACATAGTGCCTCTGAGAAATGGAGTAACGTTACGTCCAGATTACGCATCTGGAAGTAGTAGGGCTACAGTTGAAATCTTTCCCATACTCACTATTTACACATTTTTAAACAGCTGCCAATTCACTTTCCAAGTATCTCAGCCATGTTTGCAGAGCTCAGACCCAGGACTCGGGCGGGTGAGCACCACCCAGTTCTGGATCTTCGGATGAAGATGCCGGGGACTCTCCTTGAGGCACCAGACTAATAGCTCTTGGTCTTTGCATCTCAATTCCTGCGTGACCCCCCGGTGCTCCCAGGACACAGCAGAGTTTTCTATCCCTGACTCCACCTGGAACCTCCCTACCCCACGGAGCTCCTAGCCTCCACGTCCACAGGCGGGTCCATTGTCACTGGCAGTACAGGGTCCACACTTTCACTCCCATCTCTGGAGCCACGACAGCTGTCTTTGCCCCCTGCCGGAGATTTGGTCAACCACCAGCATCATCCGTCAGCGCTACACACACCAGGAAGCCCTCCCAGGGAGGTCAACTGCTCACCTTGTGCAAACCACCGTGCTACATATGAGAAGGGTGGAGACTGGGCGGCAGAACCCCATCACCCCCTGACAACTGCTCCCCATCAGAAGGCTGTCTATCTTCCTCAAGATCCTCTCATATCCACGCACCTGTTCCTCCCACAGTTCCACCAGCAGCTTTGACTCAAAGGTCTGGGATTCCCTTTGAAGCTTTTGTTATAGAGATAAACAAAGAACTTTAAAAACACAAAGGGATCAATTAATTCTGCCTTTGGGGATCAAAGAGGACATCAAATGAAGGGGACTTTTGAGTTTGGCCTTGAAGGATGATTAGTTCTTTAAAAAAAAAAAAAATGAGAATTCAACCAGAAAGAAAATCCAATCTTTTGCTGTCTCAATTGACTGTCCAGGATGAAAACAGAGATATGTGATACTTTCTAAGTTGCTTGGCTTTCTAAGCCATTACGTCCAGGCTGCAGGAAAGCCAGTGGGGCTTGGGATGATGCCAGGGAGTGAGAGAGGGCAGTGCCTCACTGAAGGCGTTTTTGTTCCTTCCAGGTAAACGCTATCTTGAAAGCAGCCAAGTAAAGTGAAATATGCTATGTTCCAAACCGATACCTTACTGGGTCAGCAGTCAGCTCGGCTGGATCTGTTGGGAAAAAGACACCATACCTGCATTTGAACAAGTGGCTGGCTGTCCTGATTCTTAACTTTGATTTCCTTCTACTCAAACTCCACCTTGAGGCCCTCCAAACTCAATATTAAAATAAGAACTTGATGTATAGGAAAATATTCTGAATAGCACATTCGAAGCAAGGCGTGACTCTCAGCCTGATTTGAAAATAAAAAGTGGAGTGGTGCCCTGCAAAGAACACTGGCTCTAGCTTCCAATAAACCAGAATTTGGATCTCAATTCTGCCACTCGACAGGGCTCCTAAGGAAAACCACTTAACTGTCTGAGCTCCCATTCGCTCCCATTTAAAATGAGAAGGAAGGTGTCTCTTTCAATGTCCTGTTTAAGATTTAAAAGCTATGTGTGGTGGGAGGTATAGTGGCAAAAATGACTCTGGCATGAGGGATAAGACACTGACTGTTGACTCAGTTGGCTCCTGAACATAATGGCTGCCCTACCTTCAATTTAGTCATCAATTTCTCCTGATTTCTTTTGCTAATAGGTACAATGCAAGGAAATACCGATTCCCAGACTTTAAAATTTGACATGAATGTGGGCTGAAAAATAATGCACAACCTAAGTGGAGAATTATGTTTCACTCAGGGCCTGACGGATGACTATAGCCTGCGTAGCTCTGAGGAACTGCTCCAAAGACGTAAGGGGGGCAGGGAAGCCAGGACATATAGGAGTGTGTTGCTGGGGGGAAAAAAATGTAGTATAACATTGAAAGATTACTGCTAATAACAAAACCCAGACAGTTCAAGTTAATGATTTTAGTGCTTTTCTCTGTATGAGAAGATGCAAGAGTCTGGGCTCCCTGGAATCAGCTTTGCTACGTACCTGTGCACCTGTGCACCTGAACTATCTAGTGCCAATAAATATCCTCCTTTTCTCCATCCCGAATCCCCTCAGCATGCAAAGGTGGAGGTGTCTGTGGTGGCTGCTGGCTTCCTGGGCTTAACGTCCTTTGTTTACTGAAATGTCAGGTGATATTCTTACTCCACATGAATTTCAGATTGAAATTAGGTTTGGAAAACATTTCATAGATTCGCATAAGTTACATAAGCATAGATAAGTATAATTTATACTGTAAATGTTATTATGGTAACTCATTTTTTGACTGTATATTTGGTTGCCATTCATATATATAGTCACTTGCTCTAAAATTGAAAACAAGGAGAAATAAATGATGTATTAAAATAAGATATATTTTTAAAGTGTCCCACTTAAAAATGTTTGCATGGAAATGCTTTTTGGGGGGGTTTTATTTCATCTGAGTCTAGTCTTAATGCAGAGACTGAAAATGATGAGATTATGTTTACATGGACTATATTTTTTTTAGATGACTTATCTCTGTCACTTTTGTCATGAAATGGCTGTATGGGTCTCAATAATTGTTTTAAAAATAGAACTACCATATGATCCAGCAATTCCACTCCTGGGCATATATCTGGACAAAACTTTTATTCAAAAACATACGCACACACCTATGTTCATTGCAGCACCACTCATAATGGCCAGGATATGAAAACAACTTAAATGTCCATCGACAGATGAATGGATTAAAAAGATGTGGTACATATGCACAATGGAATACTACTCAGCCATAAAAAAGAACAAAATAATGCCATTTGCAGCAACATGGACGTACCTAGAGATTCTCATACTAGGTGAAGTCAGTCCAAAAGAGAACGACAAATATGATATGATATCATTTCTATGTGGGATGTAAAATATGGCACAAAAGAAGGGCGTTCCCACTGTGGCTCAGCATTTAACAAACCAGCATCCATGAGGACGTGAGTTCGATCCCTGGCCTCATTCAGTGGGTTAAGGATCTGGCGTTGCCATGAACTGTGGTGTAGGTCACAGAAGTGGCTCAGATCACACGTTGCTGTGGCTGTGGTGTAGGCTGGCAGCTATAGCTCCAATTCGACCCATAGCCTGGGAACCTCTGTATGCTGTGGGTGCAGCCCCCCCCCAAAAAAAGACAAAAAATATTAAAATAAAATATGGCACAAATGAACCGATCTACAGAATAGAAACAGACTCACAGACATGGAGAACAGACTTGTGGTTGCTAATGGGGAGAGGGGAGAGAGTGGGATAGACTGGGAGTTTGGGGTTAGTAGATGTTAACTATTACATTTAGAATGGATAAGCAATGAGGTCCTGCACAGAGAACTCTTTCCAGTCTCTTGAGATAGAGAGCATGATGAAAGGTAACATAAGAAAGGGAAGTTATAGATACATATATGTTTGACTAAGTCAGTTTGCTGTACAGTAGAAATTGATTCAGTACTGTAAATCAACCACACCCTAATGAAAATAAAGAAAAATAAATTAAAAGTTTGAATACATTTTTCAAAATCAATCTTATATAATAGGTAGCCTCCCATGCAAAACAGGTAAAATGCCTTCTGGTTTAAGTACCCTCTTCTATCTCTCACACTATGAATTCCCCTCCCCCAGCTCTCCCTGTAGACACTTCACGGACTGCTTGGGATTTAAAGGAGTGTTGCGTTTAGAAGACTGAGCAATATTATTCACTTACCTTGAAAATGGAGCTTTAAAAAGAGCTCATATGCCACATCTCTCTAAAATTTTCTCTCATTTCTCTTAACTGAATAAAATTCTGTTTTTCCTTTCTGTAGTTCCAGAATGACTTAAAATTCTTCTCATATGGTAATTGTTTGGAGACTGAGGGCCTAGGTTCAGTGCCCACTGGAACACATGTTTGATGCACGTCCAGGAGCAAATGCCTCCGTCTCGCTTTGCTTCAGCATCTTCATCTATAAAATGGGGGAACTGAATGTTTTCAGAGTGCTTTGTAGAAACACTGCATAGCAAATATAAACATATACTCAGGTGGAGGGAAAATACTGTAGTTATAGGTTCCTGAAAATAAGGTTTTTAAAAATTACAGCTGCCAACAATATGCTTTTGATGGCCCAGACATCTATTTTAAAAACACCCATCCTAAAACAAACCAATGGGACCTAAGCAGACAAGCTTTTGCACAGCAAAGGAAATAGTAAAAACAACAAAAAGACAACCTATGAATGAGCGAAAATAGTTTCAAGTGATGCAACTTACATGGGCTTAATTTCTAAAATATACAAACAACTTATACAACTCGATGTAAAAAAAAAACAACCATCTGATTGAAAAATGGGCAAAAGACCTGAATAGACATTTCTCCAAAGAAAACATGTAGATGGCCAAAAGGCACATGAAAAAATGCTCAACATCACTGATTATTAGAGAAATGCACATCAAAACTATAATGAAGTATCATCTAAGGCCATTCGGAAAGGCCATCATTAACAAGTCAACAAATAACAAATGCTGGAGAGGGTGTGGAAAAAAGGGAACCCTCCTACACTGTTGGTGGGAATGTAAATTGGTAGAACCACTCTGGAGAACAGTATGGAGGTACCTCAGAAAACTCAATAGAGAACTACCATATGACCCAGCAATCCCACTCTTGGGCATATATCTGGACAAATCTTTCATTGAAAAATATCCATGCACCCGAATGTTCATTGCAGCACTATTCACAACAGACAAGCCATGGTAACAACCTAAATGTCCATCGACAGATGAATAGATTAAGAGGACGTGGTACATATACTCAATGGAACACTACTCAGCCATAAAAGAGAACAAAATAATGCCATTTGCAACAACTAGAGACGCTCATACTAAGTGAAGTAAGTCAGAAAGAGAGACAAATACCATATATCACTTATATCTGAAATCTTATATATGGTGCAAATGAACCTTTCCACAGAAAAGAAACTCATGGACTTGGAGAACAGACTTGCGGTTGCCAAGGGGGAGTGGGAGGAGTGGGATGGACGGGGAATCTGGGGTCCATAGATGCAAACTCTTGCCTTTGGAATGGATAAGCCATGAGATCCTGCGGTGTATAACACTGGGAACGCTATACAGTCCCTTGTGATGGAACATGATGGAGGATAATGTGAGAAAAAGAATATATATATTCTGGAGCACTTTGTAGCAGAAATGGACACAAAACTGTAAACCAACTATAATGGAAAAAATAAAAATCTTTAAAAAAAGGAACACCAATATGGTTAAAATGGTAAATTTTATGACATGCATAGGATATATATAAAACCACAATTAAAAAAACAAACAAACTACCCAGGCACATGAAACAAACAGATTGAGCACTGAAAAGAGCTCTCCTTTATGTGAGTTAATATCTATCAATGTTTACTCATCATTAAAACTGAGAAACTAAAAAAAAGAAAAAAAAAAACTGTTGTCGTGAACGGATGGGGCTACTAACACTCCTGTACCCACCACTCAGTTTCAGAGATAAAACAAAACTCCTAATATTGTTAAGAAAGAAAAACAAAACAAAACACCATCCTGGATCAACATTTTCAGTGTACGGCACAGCTCCTCCCTCAAACAACTGGGGAAGACGCGCCAGGCTGTCCTGCTCAGGAAGGGCCCTGGTGGAAAGCCCTGGGTGACCTGGATTCCTGACCACTGGAGTTCCCCACTTCCTGCTCTTGTTTTAAATTCATCAGGAAAGATTGAACCTGTGAAACCCTGGACACCCCACCTTTGACTCCAGCAAAGCAGAGGCCCGGGCGTTCCACCTCCCTTCCCCCTTCCAGAGCTCGCTGTGTGGCCCCAGCCTGCGGGGACCCTCCAGGCCCCCTTTAACTCAGTGTCATGTCTTTGATGCATCTGTATTGTTGCATCAGTCGTGTGTTCTTTTTAGTTTTTAGATTCATTATTTGACAGACTTCAACTGTTTATTCCTGCTCCACATTTGGTCTTTCCCAGTTTGGGTGATTGTCCAGAAAGCTGTTATGAATACTCCTCCACAAATCTTTTGGGGACAGATGCTTTCATTTCCCCTGGAAAACCCTGTGAGTAGAATGGCTTAGTCGCTGGATAAGCTTAGATCTAAGTTAATTAGAAGATCATTGTTACATAAATAACCACTGGCTTTCTTTCCTTCTCTGTCTCACTTCCCTTCTCCCCGTCATCGCCATCACATATACCTCCTGGACTGATATCCTTGTCTCAGTTTTAGTCTAAGCTTTGAGGATTTTTGTTTGGCGGTTTTTTTTTGGTTTTTTTCTTTTTTTTAACTTTTTTTGTGATATCCTTGTTCTCTAAATTTTACATATTTATATCTTAAGATATAATTATATCTAGTATTTCTTTATCTCTTCTCCTTGAACTTTATAAGCCCTTTTAGTTTGAGTTGCTATGTATAGTTTGGGAATGTTGTAATTGCTTTTAAAGGCATAAAGCACTTCAATTTTTGCCCACTGTGGTACTCAGCTTTTCTGTTTTTGTCCCTTATCTATGACTGATGATTTCTAATTGAGTTGTTGACCTTGTCTGCTAGCTCACTGATTTCATTTCAGCTAAATCTTTTTTGCTATTCAAAGGATACTTTCAGCAGTTTTTTCAATATTTATATTTATCAAAGACCTGTATTGCTAATTGGTTCTTCTACGTAACCCCTTGTTTATGTTTCTATGTTTCTCTGAGAATATTATTTCTTTTTCTGGGTTGAATTCTTTTTGAATTTTTTTAAATCGTTTAAAGTGTTATTGAAGTATAGTTGATTTACAAGCTACTATGATATTTGCTTTGCCTGTTCCATTAATTCATTTTTTTTCTAGCTGATTATCTTTTTCACACTGTGATTTTATTTCTGATACATCTGCACTGTCTCCCGTAAGAGCAAAAAAAGTTTTCCTTACGTTCTCCTGCCTGCCTCAAGCCATCCATCGCCCCTGGTAGTGTCATAGAAGACACCTGTCATCATCTGTCCAAGACAAATTCCTCCTCTGTCATTTATTAACCATATCACAAGGACAATTTCTTCAATATCAGTAAGCCACGATTAGCAACTCCTTAAAAAAGCCGTGATTAGCAACTCCTTAAAAAAGCAATCCTTGAATCTGCCCTATGAGGTTGTCTCGGATGTTAAAGGAGAAAATTGGTGTAAAATTAATGCAAAAGTATCTGATCAAAATAAGTGTTATAAAAACATATCTGCTATCTTTATGCCTTACGTGAATCTGATTCTTGACCTGAACTATTTGGGAAGATTTTATCTGAAGATCTTCCTAGATGATGTTGGATAATTGACAAAGATCTTACTTAATTTATTTTTTTTTCATTTTTAAAGGTTTTATTGAGATACAGTTAATTTACAATGTGTTAGTTTTAGGCGTACAGTGAAGCGATTCAGTTATACACGTACACAAAACTTTCTGATTTCTCCATCTTCTCACCAACACACATTGGTATTGGACCTTATTTTAAAATCATTATATCCTTCCTATTTTTAATAGTCTTGTGGCCTAAAAATGATGAGTTAATAATTGAAGCAGAGGCAGTTCGCTGAGCATATTGGAAAAATCTAAAATGTACTATAACTGATAAAGATTTTGTCAAGTGTAAATATAAGAAGAAGGAAATGCAGGATTTGAGAATTAAGAACTTTATGGAGTTCCAGTCGTGGCTCAGTGGTAATAAAACCAATTAGGATCCATGAAAATGTGGGTTCGATCCCTGGCTTTGCTCAGTGTGTTAAAGATCTGGCATTGCTGTGAGCTGAGGTGTAGGTCACAGACGTGGCTCAGATCTGGCATTGCCGCGGCAGTGGCGTAGGCTGGCAGCTGCAGCTCTGATGTGTCCCCTAGCCTGGGAACTTCTACATGCCACAGGTGCGGCCCTAAAAATAAAAATTAAAAAAAAAAAAGAATTAAGAACTTTCTGCATGAGTTGAAAAATGAAGCAATGTGAGAATCCAGTCAGGATGAGGCAGAAAAGAGTAGTGTGGGGTAAACAGAAGTTAAGCAGATATCAGAAAAAGATAAATTTGATGCAATAAAACCAGGAAAACGCCCCTAGATAAAGTTCTGGTAGACCAACCAGCTGCTCACTGTGAGGGAACTGCAGCAGCGTTTCCAACCTGACTTCTCAGGAAGCAGCTTCAGCCATATCAGCTGCTTCAGGAAAAATAATGGGATTTTAAAGTGCAGATTCTGCTGTGTCAATATTTCAATCTTGGAAGTTGGCCCTTGCACATGGGCACAGTATGTTTCTCCTAGCCTTTGATTAAAACATTAGACAGACCTGAAGATTCTTTAGCTCAGCATTTCTCAAACATGTTTGGTTACTAACACCTTTATGGAAGAGCTAAGTTATGTTAGTATACCATGGCACCCATGTCTCAGGAGGACCCCTTCAGAAACTAGATTGTTGCAAAGACAGGTCAGGTGCTCAGGAACTGACTTTTCGCCTCCTGGGGGCGTGGAGAGATCACAATTCTAGCCTTTTGTTAGACTGGCCCCCTGGAGAACATTCTGGCTGATGGATGTGAGTGAGAATGAGGTAGCCCACTGTATCCAGCAGGGCCCTAATGCATCCTGAATGTTCAGTGGAAGAGACCTAAGGAGGGGGACACTTACAGAGATGTGGGCGAGGGTGAGCACCCACGGGTGATGGGGGAGCCACCGAGGGATGGATGACAAGGGAGCCAATATCATCACCCCTCCTGAAGGAGGGAAGGGAGCAGCAATATTGAAGCCCAGTGTAAACTGTAGTCATGGGACCAGAGCTGCTGTTTACACATCACCCCCCTGCCTGGAGGTGGCTGGTAGGGATAAAGGCATATGTCAGCCAAGCTCTCTTTCCTCCTGCCCTCTGATAGCCTCTGTTTGCCTCCCACTGGCTGAGCCCAGCAGGAAGCCAGAGGTGAGTGGAGACCACATGAAGCTGTGGGTGGAATGTGCTTCCACCCTTTATGCTGAGATCCATCCAAGCCTCCCTTCCCACCTAACGGGGCCTCATTTTCAAGATGGTGGCAGCACAGAGCAGAAGCAGAGCTCACAGCTGCCCCGACGCTGCCAGCCCACATCAATGTGAAGCATGCGAAACATAAGCTTTGCTGTAATAAGCTCCTGGGGCTTTTATTTTTACATCAGCTCATGTTAATTGCCTTGATTAATATACAATCAAGAAGTTTATAGTGGATCCTTGACAAACAGCCTTTGCAATTACTGTATATACGTGTTTCTTAATCAGATCTATAATCATCTATGTACTAATTTTATTCAGTTGCATGAGTTTATTCATATCACAAAACCTCTTTTGTCATCTTCTTAATATCTCCAGGAATTGTGGTAAACACCTGCCTAGGAGTTCCCATCGTGGCTCAGTGGAAACGAATCTGACTAGCATCCATGAGGATGCAGGTTCGATTCTGGACTTGCTCAGCGGGTTAAGGATCTGGTGTTGCTATGAGCTGTGGTAGAGGATGCAGACACAGCTCAGATCTGGCATTGCTGTGGCTGTGGTGTAGGCCAGCAGCTGCAACTCAGATTCGACCCCTAGCCTGGGGACTTCCATTGGTCGTGGGTGTGGCCCTAAAAAAAAAAATTGACAAAAAACAACAACAACAAAAAACCCACCTGGCCTAAGTATATGCCAATGAAATTTGTGGTTCCCAAAGTGAGAAAACCAATGAAACAATATCCCTTCAAGAATGCTACCTCAGCCAGGTACATTTCTGCTGAGAAGATTTACATGTTACCAGTGCAATTTTGAAAGAATGAATGAAGGTTTCTCGAAAACAATGCTGGGTAGTCTACTATCACATATTTCTCCTAACAAGTTACAGTTAGTAGAAAACATGGAGCCATCTATTAGTTATTGCCCGCCACATTTCAGACTGTTCAAATTTAGTCCTGAGTTCGCACTGTGGCTCAGCAGGGTGAAGCACCCGACAAGCATCCATGGGGATCTGAGGTCAATCCCTGGCCTCACTCAGTGGGTTAAGGATCCTGCGTTGCTGCAAGCTGCAGTGTGGCTTGGATTCTGTGTGTCTGTGGCTGTGGTGTAGGCCGGCAGCTGCAGCTCTGATGTGACCCCTAGCCTGGGAACCTCCATGTGCCGCAGGCACAGCCCTATAAAGAAAAAAATCAGCATTATCCTGATGTCATTTAATGATAGAAACAGCATGCATAGGACTACACTTAAAGAGAAAATTTATACAGAGCTCCCGCTGTGGCACAGTGCATTAAGGGTTTGATGCTGCTGCACCTGTGAAGTAGGTCACAGCTGAGGCTCTGATTCGATCCCTGGCCTAGGAATTTCCATATGCCAGGAGTGGAACCAAAAGAAGAAAAAAAATTACCCCAAATTTAAAAATCCCAGTATTTCTTGACCACCTGCTCTTTTCCAGATCTCAGGCTTATATAAAATTTAAAAGCATCCACAAATTGTAAACCCTCAGGTTTAAACAGTACAATGATTTACCTGTGGGCAAAATAAAGAATACAGCTGCAGACTCATCTGACCTGGGAGCCGACACGCTTTGCTCCACAGCACAAGCCCCGCAACCCTCTCTGCCCTGATGCATCACTCTTTCCCGGCCAACGCTGGCTTAGCCAGGGCAATATCTTCCTGCGTGGTATTTCTTGTTTGATTTTTATTATGCATTCAGAACGCCTCCTCCCTGAGTGTTGTTCAATGAAATATTTATAACATTGCAGACCATTAAATAAACCAGAAATCCCATTCTGGGTTTGTCTGGACGCACTGACCCTTTTAGTTCCGCAAAGTTCGGGCCCTGGAGGACCTCCCAGGTCCTCCAGAGAACAGGGCAATTCCCTTTCTTTGCTGCCCATTCTTTATTTCCATCATCCCATCCGTGACTGGAAGTGAAATAAAAGAATATTACAAACATATCAGGTGAAGACGTAGTTGTAGTTGGCCATATTTGTTTCAGATTATCCTTGAGAAGCAAAACCACAGATACATGTGAAATTTCATTCAAACCCAACCTCAATTTTCTCTTTGTGGAAGAAATCGCAATATCGAACATTTTTAAACTGCATATTTATACTCCTTTAAACTCTATATAGTATTAAATGTGTTTTTACAATTATGTCCTCGGTAGCATATTATACATATTTTTCTGAGTTTTTAAAACCCATGTTTATTTACCTGTGGTATGCCTTGAGCCTTACTGATCTAATTTATTCAGTTCAGCTGCTGCTTACAATTCCATACCATGGAACCTGAGACCGCTCCAAAAGGGACTGGGCCTATGTCCACGGATGAATAATGCGGCCGTTCATTTGGAAGGAAAAATATGGAGGTGAGAAAGGCGTTTGGAGGTAGAGGTTAGGAGTTTATTTGGTTATGCTTTATCCTTATTAGACACATGAACGGAGACCAGAGGTGGCAGCTGGATTTGACTTATTTGACAGAAAGACACTGGAAGGGAAAAGGAATTTAAAGTGAGAAAACTGTCTAGAGAGAAACTCTAGAGAACAAGCAAAATAGGTCCAATTACCCAAGGACTGGAGAATCTACTGGTCAGAGATCAGGAAGAGTTTGTCTGTCTGTCTCCCATCATCTGCCGTCTCCATTCTTTTCTCCCATATACCTAAGTACAAACTGTGGAGAAGACACCCCTGTGCCACACAGTGGGTTCTGGTCAGTCAGCCACGCTCTGCCTCCGTGTGTATATGCTGCTCCCAACGGCCCAGCTCCCGGCCCCCCCGTCCCTGGTTCTCCCCGTGGGAACCACAAGACTGGTTTTGAAAACTGTGCGTTTGTTTCTGTTCCGTAAACAAGTTCTGAGGCCCCCACTTTGTTCTGCCTTCCATCGGGCCAGCCCTGTGCCCCATTTAAGTTACTAGAGCTTCATGGTACATCCTGGACTCCTCTTTCTCTTTTTTTTTTTTTTGTCTTTTGTCTTTTGTTGTTGTTGTTGTTGTTGCTATTTCTTGGGCCGCTCCCGCGGCATATGGAGGTTCCCAGGCTAGGGGTTGAATCGGAGCTGTAGCCACCGGCCTACGCCAGAGCCACAGCAACGCGGGATCCGAGCCTCGTCTGCAACCTACACCACAGCTCACGGCAACGCCGGATCGTCAACCCACTGAGCAAGGGCAGGGACCGAACCCGCAACCTCATGGTTCCTAGTCGGATGCGTTAACCACTGCGCCACGACGGGAACTCCCTGAACTCCTCTTACAGCCAAATCCCTCTTCCGTACTGTGCTTCACAACTGTTTTAACTGTTCTTTGAAATTTTGATTAAATTTCATGGGCTCTTTTGATTTAACTTTCATATGTCTTTCCTTACATTTTTCAAAATTGTATTTCACTGTCCTACATTATTATGGCTTTCTTGCCATTTCCAGATGGCTCTATCACTCATCACACAGCTAGACCACACGGGTGCTGTCTGACGGCAAAGTACCTCAATGGTCTCATGATCTGGGCCCCACTCCATTACAAACCATGGCATATGGAAGGTAATCAGAGGTCTTAATACAGCGTTCGGGGTATTAGTAGCCATTGAAAAGATGATTGAATCCTTTCATCGTAACCCATCCTTTTGGATGACGAGAAATCATTTCAGTGTTCTCTTGTTGGTTACAAAATATGTTCTTCAATATTTTGCTGCTATTAAATATCAAAGAAATGGAAGAGAATCCATCCGTCATTTAAATCTGGATTTATAATATGTGTGTTCTCTGTATGTACGAGCAGCTTTTTTGCTGTTTTTTCCTTCTTTAATTGTTTCCAGTATATGTGCTTATTACTTCAATGATTGGTATCATTTTTTTGTCTTTTTAGGACTGCAGCCGCGGCATATGGAGGTTCCCAGGCTAGGGGTCGAATCAGAGCTGAAGCTGCTGGCCTCCACCACAGCCACAGCAACGCCAGATCAGAGCAGTGTCTGAGATCTACGCCACAGCTCATGGCAACGCCAGCTCCTCAACCCACTGAGCGAGGCCAGGGATTGAACCTGCGTTCTCATGGATACTAGTCAGATTTGTTTACCCTGAGCCACGATGGGGAACTCCTATTAGTGTCTTATTTAGTGAGGCACTGATACATTCACAGCAAAAATGAATAAGTGATATGGCTTGGCTATAATTTTATTAACGTTCACTGCTTTTATTTTTCATATTTCTATTTTTACAGTAAATATTTTTTGTATTTCTATTTTGACAGCAAACACTAGATCATAAATACAAAATGATATCTTAAAACATCATCGTCATACAAATATAAAGCAAGTACATGACACTACATATATAAAAAAAGATGTTTTTCTTTTTTTTTTCCGGCAGTGCCCATGGCATACAGAAGTTCCCGGGTCAGGGATCAAACCTGAGCCACAACAATGACAATGCCAACCCCTTACCTGGTAGGCCACCAGGGAACTTCTATAAAAAAGCCTCTTAAATAAAGTGACCAAGAATATCTTAAAAGATTCAATAGCTTATAAAATGGGAAAACCAGATCCGAAAACACACAAGCAAGCATTTTTCACAAAAAGCACACAAACGCTTTGAAGTGTTAGCTTTCAGAAAGATTAGTCATTAGGTAACTAGCTCTTCAGACAGACTCAAACTTGGCAGAATTGATTCCAGATGAATCATCTTGGATGAAGACACGAACGGCCCGTAGAACTGAGACTAGAGAACACCTGGAACAGCGTTTGGTTTGGCCAACGGCCCGGTCCCCGTGAAGCCCTCCTCCCCGCTGCCGGAAGTGTGAGTGGTAACGTCAGTCCAGGCCTTGACGCCCGGCCTTCGAAAGGGACCAGAACGTCTGCGTGGAGAGCCACAGTCATCTCCATCACACACTCCTCGACGACGAGATTGGCCAAAAACGAAAGCACTTCACTGAGTGTGGAAAAGCAAAGACCAGCGACGTGCGAAGAGAGAGCAGTCACATTGCTGGGGGAGCAAGGGCCAGTCTCATGACTGATGCTATCTATCAGGTATAAGGAGAATTAAATATTATCTCAGCAACAAAAGCTTTCGTGAACGTTTTGTCTGAAAACGGCCAAAGGGCCTCCAGAGCTCAGGCCTCCTGGCTGGGAGCCTGGTCTGTATGGCTAAGGACGGTTTCTGCTTTCAGGGATTCTTCAAAAGGTAGGTGTTCAACCCTGAATCCAGGGTATTCTTCTCAACCGGGCAAAAACAGAACTTAGTAAGGACTTGGCTGAGGGCTCAGAGAGTCACGCGAGAGCACGGGTTCTTTTTCCCCCTGTGGTGTGATACTGTGGTTTATTTTTCATTAGAGTGCCGTTGAGTTACAGTGGGTTGTTCCAGTTTCTAAAAGAAGGCCCTTTGCAGCAACATGGATGTGACTGGAGACTCTCCTACTGAGTGAAGTCCGTCAGAAAGAGAAAGACAAATTCCATATGATGTCACTTATATGTGGAATCTAATATATGGCACCAGTGAACCTGTCTGCAAAACCGAATCAGACTCATTGACATGGAGACGAATGAGACTTATGGTTGCCGAGTGGGAGGGGGAGAGAGTGGGAAGGATGGGGCGTTGGGGTTAATAAATGCAAATTATTACATTTAGAAAGGATAAGCAATGAGGCCCTACTGTGCACACGGGGGATTACATCCAATCTCTTCGGGTAAAATGCAATGGGAGATAGTATGAGAAAAAGCACATGTGTGTGTGTGTGTGTGTGTGTGTGTGCGTGTGCGCGTGCGCGCGCGTGCGCACTCATCCTTAACAGGGGTAATTTTTGTCTCCTCCATACCCACCAGAGGACAGGTAGTAACATCTGGAGACACTTTTGGCTGTCACATCTGGGGGATCACTACTGTTGTCTACTGGGTAGAGGCCAGGGATGCTGCTAAACATTCAGTGATGCCCAAGGCTGCCCCACAAGGAATGAATCCTTGGCCTGAGATGTCAGTTGTGTCCAGATTGACTTACCCTGTTTTACAGAATTCCTTCCAAGAGACTTCCAAATTTAAATTTGGTACCAAGATCCCTCTTTAGAAATGGGGTAGCTGAAACACAAATGCATTTAAAAATTAAAATTTAGGGAGTTCCCGTTGTGGCGCAGTGGTTAATGAATCCGACTAGGAACCATGAGGTTGCGGGTTCGGTCCCTGCCCTTGCTCAGTGGGTTGACGATCCGGCGTTGCCGTGAGCTGTGGTGTAGGTTGCAGATGCGGCTCGGATCCCGCGTTGCTGTGGCTCTGGCGTAGGCCGGTGGCTACAGCTCCGATTCGACCCCTAGCCTGGGAACCTCCATATGCCGCGGGAGCGGCCCAAAGAAATAGCAAAAAGACAAAAAAAAAAAAAATTACTGCAAATTTGTATCCTGAAGATTAAAGCGAATATTGCATTCATTAAAACAAAACAAAAACAGAGCAGTGAGACTTGAAGGTAATGTCAAGAGGTAAGAAACAGCTTAAGAAAATGTTTTTAGAGGAAAAAAGGAAAAACAAACACCTTGACCAAATGAATTTACATAATGGTGGCAGTGGTGGCCAGACTGGACGCTGAAGAATGTACAGGCGGTTTGTTAAAACTGATGGCTCTAGAACTTGTCAGGGAACATTACAGAAAACTACAAATTATAAGAAGAGGAGATAAACAGAGAATACATACCTATACATAGATATGTACATGCACATATATGTATATAAAAGCATATGTAACGTATGTGTATATATGTATATAAATGCATAAGGCTCTCTCTTGCTTCTCTTCGGGAAGCAAGAGAGAGCCAAGAGAAGAAATCTAGTCCTTAACATAATAGGAGGGAGATACTGAAAAGAAATTCTTGAATCTTTAGATCAAAAAAGTCAGGAGATTACTGGGTGAAATTAATTATTTTTTAAGAAAGTGGTTTCCCATTCCATAACCCAAGCAGGAAACAAATCAAACGGAATAATGACTGGACGTCTTCGATGAAACACTTGGTGCAAGGCGACATTTCCAGGATAACCCTGCTCCCCGTGCTGGTTGAGATCCCCAAGCAGACAGGTGTCTATGCCTCGCCTGGTGCCTGTCCAGGGACCGGGCGTTGGGGTGTCACGTGTGGGGAGACCGGCTGATGTTTTCGTTAGAAAGTTACTGAGCCCTAGGGACTTTGGACTTTACCCTAAAGTCAATGAAGTTCTGCCAAATGACTTTGATTCTGGGAATGACAGAATTACTTCATTACTGTGAAAAATTACTCTGGCGGCAGAAATGAAAGGGAAAATCCAGGCTTAAAGAAGACGAATCGAGAGGCGTTTAGGACAATAAGAAAAATGCTTATGAGGTCTTTAACCGAGTCAGTGCAGGGGAAATGGAGAGGAGGGCAGGGATGGGAGATATTTCAGAAGGGCAGTGAGTAAGACATGACATGAAATTCAAGAACGGCAGTGTGGGAACAAGACTGGCTTTTTATTTTTAAGGTTATAAAGCATTTTAAGCAAAATATAAATACACGTTTGGTGTCTGAGGAAATAAATGTATGTCTTCAACTAGAACACAGTAGAATGATCTTTACATTTTGCGTTAATAGCTAAGCACTTAATCCATTTGCATAATGAATATTTAGTGTACACTGTTCTGAACGGGGTGCTGGCTATGCAGAGGCAAAACACACCCCCCTCCACTTTTTAAAATATGGGCAAGGAACCAGCTATAATAGAAAAACTAAAAATCATTTAAAATAAAAAGTTTAAAAAATAAAATATGTGTGAGGATGGTGGAGGGACACATACGTGTGTAGAAGCGTTTCATACGTGCCTTTCAAGCCCTCGGATCAGAGGGCGGTTAGTACCTGGAGGGAGTGCGCCCGGGGAGAGCTACGGGGTTACCTGGAGATGACATGTCATCTGCAGCCTGAAAATAACTAGGAACCAGGAGGCCGAACTGGGTGGGGGAGTGAGACCAGGGGGAGGGGACACCCAGGGGCAAGTGGGGCGGCTAGAATCATAGACGTTTCCAAAATGATTACCTTCCTCCTAAATTCTAGAAGGATCCCACTGGGTATTAACAGCAGGTATATTTTTGAACTCGAGAAAGTGAGGTAACTTTTTTTGTATTACTAGTACAGTTGGTAATTATGAGCCATCCTCTCAGCACCAGTTCCAAATATAAAGTAAGACGCCAGAGATGCTTTATTTCCTTTATCCGGGATGTGTTGCCGACGGGATGCTGGTGAGGACGATGGCGGGGGTCCTCGGGTCCTCCCCACCGTCGGAGCGATAATAAAAACTAATCCTCAGTGAGTGTCACTGCCTAAAAGTTACCGTTCTTATCCTCACTTCCGACCCTGAAAGTGAAAGCATGTGTTCAACTGCTTCTTATCACAAAGATGATTTCACTCCTGCCGACCCCACTCTGATAAATAAAATACAAGTTATTATTTTTCAGTTAAAATTTCTTCGCCAGGTTCCCGCTCCCCACCCAGTTTTCCAAACAGTGGAATTTGCTAATATACATCGATATTTTACTTGCCAGTATTGCCTGCTTTCTCAAATCTCTCTTTAGGAACTCTAAAATGTTTTTTTAACATAAATATAAAATTCCTTTAGCTACTCAAAATAGTTCTCAAAATATTATAAAATCAGGTTGCTTTTTCTCAGAATTACTATCATTGTATTTCTTTATTTCAAATCTGGCAATAGTCACATTCACCATATCTAGAAGTTTCAGATGAGTTTTTTTCCCCTTTATAAATGATTCAAGTGATTCCATGACTTTATTTTAATCTAGTTAAACCCCATCCTTTTCAAAACTTTTTATTGAGAGTGTCCATTTCCAAATGTGTTTCCTGTTCAGTCTCCTGTGTCTTATGACCACTGAGGGTGGGTCATTCACAAGACTGACTTTAGGTATTTGCCTTCAGCAGTATTTTATTTCCCACCTTAAATCAACCTAATGTGGTGAGGAAAGAATATCATTAAATTAATGCCCATGCTTCCTGGAGGTATAGCTACACTTTTATTTTGAAGAATTGCCTTAAGGTCGGCTATAATTATCCGAGAGATTTTAATGGACATATTCCAACACTGGCTCAACGCAAGGCAGTCGTGGGGGCATGTGGCGTAAATCACCAACAGGAGTCTATTCTCTCGGTACATATAAAAGAAAACCCTTATTGTTTTTTTAATATCTAGAGTTTCTCTACACTTGCCATGTTTTCCTTTTACCTCTTCAACTTCAACTTAATATTATGGACCAAATGCTCTGTTCCTCCCCAAATTGGTACCCTGACACCTTAAAGCCCAAGGCGATAGAAGGTGGGCCTCTAGGGTGCTTAGGTCGTGAAGGTCGTGTCCTCCAGATGGGATTAGCGTCCTGGTAAAAGAGACCCCACAGAGCTCCCCTGCTCCTTCTGGCACCTGATGACTTGGTAAGAGGAGAGCCATCTGCCAGCCAGGAAGTTGGCCTCCCCGACACTGAATCTGCTGGAGGGCCCCACCTCCATGTCTGCCATGCACACTCACCCAGTCTGTGACTCAGACACTCAGAATCTGACTAAGAGCACAGATCACGACACAACAAGCTCACAAATGATACACATCTCTATGTGGAGAAGAATTTTCTCCAAAAGGAATTCTGATGTTACCAAGAAATACGTCTTTGTTGTGATCAAGTCTCTGAGATTCGAGACTTCCTTTTCTGAATGCAACATACCAGCGTGTATCCTGACTAGTAGACCTAACACTCAGGGCCGCTGACATGATTCATCAAGTTATACACGGAATGTGCTTAGAGAAGTGCCCGGCACAGGGCACATGCTCAGTAACTGTTAGCTCTGATTATGATTATTTTTAGTGCAGAATCTCATATAGAGACTTTTGTGGATAAATATGTTACAGCAATTAATGGAGCAGTAAGGGATTGGCAGTAAACACATCACTGCAGACATAGGGTCCTCCCACGAAAGATGAAGCAAGCTCGTAGCCATAACTGCAAAGGGCTCCGATGAAGGGTTCTTTACCAGGTGAGGGCAGGGTCCTGGGAAACCCCCAGGAGAGGTCCGAGTACCCAGAGATGAGCCACAGAAGAAACCCTTATTTATATCCTCCAGGGCTGGAGGTACCAGGATAAGGTAAGTGCTGGAGCCACACGCAGGAGTTACATCACGGAGCCGTGGCCTTCGGTGGAGGAAAAAGACCTGCTGATCTCCCTTGGAAGAGAGGCTCCCAGTGGAATAAACAGCCCACTCTTTCCCTCTTTCCTCTCGTGCTGTCTTCCGCTGCTGCTCAAAGGGAACCCACAGGTCAGAGATGGGTTGATGCCGTCCAGGGAGGTCAGCCTCCGTGCACGGGGCAAAGTGTGGCTCTGAAGGGCAAAGAGCAGTGGCCACGTACCACACTCAGTGCTGGCTGCCCCA
Source organism: Phacochoerus africanus (assembly GCF_016906955.1). Classification (NCBI taxonomy): domain Eukaryota; kingdom Metazoa; phylum Chordata; class Mammalia; order Artiodactyla; family Suidae; genus Phacochoerus; species Phacochoerus africanus. The sequence goes on along the minus strand of NC_062554.1, from coordinate 135,010,623 downwards.
TGGGCCCCCGCCAAAGCTCTGATCCTCAGCACCGTAGCCTGTGGGAATTCTGATTCTGTCCCTCCCCGCTCAGAAAATGTTCTCTCGTCGATGGAGAAAAGAGCCTAGCAAGAATGACATGGAAGCCATGTCTTTGCGGAGGTTGCGGGCCCTTGGCCGGTCTGCCAGCTCCCGCCTCTCCTCCTGCGCGGATTCCTTGTGTCACGAGGAGCAGCTGTAACAGGGGAAAGGCCACGGCCCACCAAGGGAGCAGTTCCTATTTCTTATTGTCATAGTCACAGCATAGGGCCCTCTCCGAGTAACTCTGCTCGTTCCATCCTCTGGCACCTGCTCTGCACCCTCCCTCCAGCTCCTCCTCACGTCTCGTCCCCCGCAGATCACTTCCCCAGAGGAGGCGTGAGGACCGTCCTGGGCTGTTACGTCAGACGACGCAGGTTGGGATCGAAATTACCCCAATCGCGTCTTCCAAGGATGATGTCTCTCCTTGAGGCTTCTTTAGCTCATTAGGTTCCAATGGTAAAAGCTGGCGTGAGGGCGCCTCTGTTCCACACATAACACCGGGATTTCCAGTTTACGTTTCTCCTTCTTTCAGCCTCTCTCCCTGGGAGTGTTACAGTATCACTAAAGAGGCAGGACATACAGAGTTGAATTAAAAATATAAAGTCATGGGTTGCTATTTCTTTGCAACAGTTCTGCTCTTCAGAAAAGTATCACTAACCCAGTCTTGTTTGCATCCCAACATTAGTGGGGTTGCTTTGTGGGGGAATCATGTAACAGACAGTGGAAACCCGTGAGTTGGTTCTTTTGTGGAACCAGAGCACAGAGAACCAGCCTAGAAGTTTCCATAGTGGCTCAGGAATCTCCCTAAAGGATGGAGCTGGGGCCAACTGCTGAGCCCCCAGGGTTATCAGGCGCTTCCGTGAATGAGGCAACCTCAGCTCTGACTCATCACCACCCCCCCCCCTCCCACACACACACAGGAAAGAATCTCTGGGGTCTTCATGCTCTTGGCCATTTGCAGACGGACCCCAGAAGAGTTCAGGCTGTGCAAGACCCCCAGGGGGAGCCTGGGAGCAAGGCTGGTCCAGCAGCAGATACAGTCCACATCAGCCAGGCCAGGTTACATGCTTTACCTCCATTTCCTAAAGGGAAGGTTGTTTGGAGGGAAATTCAGAATAATACGCTGACTCAACCTCAACTGCCAACACTCAAGAAAAGTAGCTTAATCTACTCTTGCAAGAGAAGTTTGCTGGTGGAAAGCCCGGATACAGGAAATTGGCAGAAGTATTCTGAGTTTTCTATTTATAGGAGGCTTGGCAGGAGCAAAGGAGAGAATATATTACTTGAAATATGCTTACTAAGTTTTTTTTTTTTTTTTCTCTAACAGCACTGGAAATAGAAGTACTTATGAAGTTTTTAAAGCCACATTTGTAAAGAGTGCTCTCTAAAGAACAGTAGGAAACCACATTCTAGAACTATTTGTTAAACCCTTTTAAACCTTCATTTCAAAATAGGCTGATCAGACTTTGTAATATATCAGGGGAGGAAAAAAGCCTTACTGAATACGATCACATATTTTCCACGTGAGGAAATTCATCCTCACGTTTTATTTTAGTTAATTATCAGGACGCATGGACGTTTCTCCATCAGTACATCCTTAGGCAGAGTATTACTGAAGACCTCTCTGTAGTCAGCGCTATGCCCAGTAACATAGGTGACAAAGGAGAAACACAAGGCAAGCCTCCCACCTTGGTGCGGCCTTTGGTCCTTTAAACGATGAGGTGAGATGTTCACAAGTCAACTGGACGTTCCCTGGCGGCTCAGCGGGTTACGGATCTGGCATTGTCTCTGCTGTGGCTCTGGTTGCTGTTATGGTGCGGGTTTGATTCCTGGCCTGGGAACTTCCATGTGCTGTGGGTGTGGCCCCAAAATATATATCAACTGTGTAAAACTTTACAGAATAAAGGACTACCTGAGTTCATCCATAATCAATCCTATAGGGCTTTACGGGTGAGAGACTGGGGAGGGGGGCACTGCATGGGGGGTTACACAGTGACCCCCCACAGAGAAAACTTGGTGTGGCCCTTGCTGGCAAATACGAGGCAGCGAGAGAAAGAGAATGCTTCAGCAGGGAGAAATCACCTCAGGAAGTATCACGTCCGGGTCCCCAACTAAATCCTTATCGCAAGACTGTTGGAGGCAAAGCTGCCCGTTTGGATGGGCCTTGGGAAAAGTGGTCTCGACGGTCCCATCTCATTAGTGGCTCTGAAATCGGAGGCCCGGGAGACCAAGGAGGATCCACGCCCGCTGGTGTGAATATTCTCAGGGCGAGTTTTCCTTTCTGAAATGGGAGGACACGTTGGTCTCTCACTTTGCACGGGGTGTGTCATCCACATCAGCTCCCCAAATCTGCAAGCAGAAAACCTCCACGTGACAGTGCGATTATGTTTAACCTTTTATTTTTTAAAGCATGGCACTCGTAAAACCACTACCTCCTATCTGACAGCGTGAGCGGCTTTGAAATCGCTGTAACCGGAAGAGCTCTGCCTGCGTCGTTTTGCATCGCGCTCCGTTGGCTGGGTCTGCAGCTCGCGGGTCTCCGTGCTGGGTAACCAGCTGTCAGAGGAGGCAGCAGGTCAGTGTTCCAGTCGACCATCCCCCACTGATGCACAGCTGGGTCATTCCTGACTTGGGGGGTTCATATGAGTAATGCTCCTATGAACTTATTTATGTCTCTGCATGCACATGTTCCTACATTCTTTTTAACAATATTTAGGACTGAAATTACTGGGCCATAGGATATGCATATGTTCACAGTTAGTAAATAATGACTACGATCCAAATTCATTGCAGGAATCACAGTCCTACTCACAGGTCTCTAGGTTCCCACTGATCTACTTACTTACCAAATACTTGATGTTGTCTGGTTGTTTTTTCTTAACCATCTTGGTGAGTGTATAGTGTCATTTTTTTTTTGTCTTTTTGCCATTTCTTGGGCCGCTCCCGCGGCATATGGAGGTTCCCAGGCTAGGGGTCGAATCAGAGCTGTAGCCACCGGCCTACGCCACAGCCACAGCAACGTGGGAACCAAGCCTCGTCTGCAGCCTATACCACAGCTCACGGCAACGCCGGATCCTTAACCCACTGAGCAAGACCAGGGATCGAACACGCAACCTCATGGTTCTTAGTCGGATTCGTTAACCACTGAGCCACGACGGGAACTCCTATAGTGTCATACTGTAAACCTAATTTTAATTTGCTTTATTACCAAAGAGGTGGCTCAAACACGTTAAAAATAGTTTTTATTGCTTATAGGGATGGCTTACTTTACAAAGCACCACTTCGCCAGCTTAGGTTTTCATTGCATTGTGTGTTTTTGGTTGTTGTGGTCTAATCTCTCTCTTACTTGTGTCTGCTCTTAAAGAAGGATTATTCTTCATGCAGTCATAGTATTCACTCTCTTTCTTGATGGCCTACACTTCTGTGTCCTACTAAAACAGTCTTTACCTTCCCAAGGTTTTAGATGCCTTCCCAAAGTATAAAGATGTTTTTCTATTTGACCTCGCAAAGCCTTTTTGTTTTTCACTTTGGGCTTTACGGTACACCTAGAATTGTTTTCTATCTTTGCTTTAAGTTTCCTTTGAATTTCATAGAGCCATCCAATGGAGAGCAAAAAAGGAAAAAATTCCCAGAACCCAAGGCCAGCCCACAAGGAGGAAGCTGGAAGAACAACCGCCTAGATTTATGCTTTTCTTTTTCTCTGATCACATCTCAGGACTTCTTCTACCTGACATTAGAAATGCGACACTTCAGGTCATCCTATCAGGGCAGAGGACAAGCTGGAAACTGGGGTGTAGATGGGAACAGATCAAACACAGATGTTTGAAACATCAGGACCATAGCAAGCGATGAGAACTAGTCATCCAATATTGCTGGAGATGGACGAGATTGGCAAAAGACAGCAGAGCTGTGGGTAGTTAGACAACACACCACCTGCTAAAAAGGCCATTAAATTAGTAAAGTCTTTATGACCGAAATAAAGAATGAGTTGCTTAATTATGCATTGTTATGATGTAATGAGGTATCTTTACTGGAATCAGAATTATCCATTTTGGGGGGGTTCTTCTGGGATAAAAAGCTTAATTTCTTCCCTATCATTTTACCCACATCATCTAACAAAGGCCCAGACTTGTATTTTCACTTCCTTCGGCTAGCAAGCCTGCGGATAAAATGAGCCAAGAGTTGTTCATTCCTCGAATTAATGAATCAGTGGTGATGGTTAGCTTACCCGTGAGCTTGGATCTATATTCAATCTCTAACATTAGGGGAGGAAATGAATCACACTTATGTGTTCCAATCCAGGGGACTGGGTACCGTATGGCAGGCGTTTTGTTGCCTGCCCCCCACTGGGACATTGGGTCTGATTGGTGGGCGAGAGGAGGCCCTGGTAAAGAGGCAGGGGTCCTGTAATGGTCATTGTGTCCTCAAGGTTGACCTTTAGGGGCCCCAGTGGGACAAAGTGGTTCCTACCGTCATTAAAGAGTCAGGAGCTAGAATGCAAATGCAACTCCACCGGGGGCCCCAGTTGGTCCGTTGACGAGGAGCTGAAGGGACAGAGGTGCAAATACCCAACACGAGCTTACATTTCCATCTGGGACTGACCCCCCAGGGGAACGAGCATCTCCTCTCCTGAGGTGGAGCCTCGCCAAGCATTCCTTCCCTTCCTCAGTCCTGAAGATGGCCCTCCCCGATGCCATGGCCCCCGCCCTCGCTGCCAGCCTCGCTCTCACCGTTGTCCACCAGGGCGGCCACCTCCTACATGCCCGGAGTTCAGAAGGAGAGGCCTGTATTGAGAACTCCGTGAAGGGAACACCGCCTCCAGAAGCAGCGAAGTTGGCCCAGGTGCTAAATCGCCTCCCAGACTTTCCTGAGGGACACAGACCTCGGAACTCAGGGATAGGGGCAGTCAGTTGAAATCAGTTTTCCGCTGCTCAACACCTCTCTTTCCTACAACGCCATCATTACCTGAAGTTAATTACCTTTTTGCTTAACTCCGGCTGCCTCAATAGCAACTGCAATCGGATTTATAACACCTTCAGACAATGGCTTTACAACTTGCTTTTCTTCCCCGCCCAGAGTTCATTTTAAGATAGTTCTTCAGTAGAATCCAGGAAAAGAAAAAAAAAAAATCAAACATGGGCCAGGGAAAATAGAAGTCTTAAGAGACATGGCTGTGGTTTTTATCCGCAGGCTTCACTGGCCGAAGGGAGTGAAACACAAGTCTGGGCCTTACAATTGAAATAGGTACCCCAGAGAAAATTCTGCCAAGCTCTCCCAGTGAGTCCCCCGACTCCCCATATCCCTTCCTGCTCAGGTGGACCCTGTGGGCTCTCAAACCCTGTTTGTCAAAGCCTGACTTCTGCCCACAGGCCACTGCAGCATCTCCTAACCGTTAAAGGCAAAGGCCCCTTGATGTGCCCCCCAGCATAGTGTCTCCAAGCTCCCGGGGTCTTCTTCAGGGCCCCCAGCAGCAAGAACGTCTGGCATGTTGAGGGCTGGTCCCTAAGACAAGACCAACGCAGCCCACTGCTGGCAGAAGGGCAAAGTCACGACGGGGTCTTCCCTCACCTCACCCGTGACTTCCTCGGAGCCCTCCTCCACCCCCACCCCCGAGACGCTGAAAGCTCTGCCTGAACCCCAGCAGAACCACTGCCCCAGAGAGACCCGACAGGCCCCCCCGATCATCATAGTGGGGGGGGGGGGCCCGTTACACATCCTTTCCTCACTGAGTCCTTACCCTTGGGCCCTCTGCTTCTCTGTCACTGATTTTCTCTTATTCTCTCCCCTTATTCTTGATTTCCAGATACTCTTATTTCCTTAAACAGGGCATACGATGAGGCAAAGGAAAACTCTAAAGTTTTGAGTTAGGGCCGCACCTGCTAGGGGTCGAATCAGAGCTGTAGCTGCCGGCCAATGCCACAGCCACAGCAACACAGAATCCGAGCCACATCTGTGACCTACACCACAGCTCAGGGCAACACCAGATCCTTAACCCACTGCGTGAGGCCAGGGATGGATACTGGTCGGGTTGGTTATCACTGAGCCAGACCAGAACTCCCTGTTCTGTTTACATTTTTATGCTATTTCTGCATTTCATTCCAGATGCTTTCCTCACCTGCTCCTGCACTTGGTGTCCTTTGCCCCAGAACCCACCAGTATGGCCAGGAGCTCCCAGATCTGCCTCCTTGACCACCTGCAGAGAGCTGACATTGACTTTCTGGGTTTCTGATTAAAACAAATCACTAAAACAAGCGAAAATGAAAGCGAAGGAAGGCCTCTGCCTTCTCTTGTGTCACTGACACAGCACTGACCCAGGGAGGAGGCTGGGAGCTGGCGATGAGAGACAGAGCCACCGCATGGCACGGCAGCTCCAGTAACCATCCTGCTGCCAAGACCAAGCGGTTCTCCCCATTAAATGGGAGATGGGTAGGGAAGCCCACCACAGAGGTCTCGTCATGCTGGTCTTGGTAGCCAGCCCCTCTAACGTGGTCATGTCCACTGCAACGCTCCCTGGCAGAACCAGCCACTATGTGCACACCGGAAGAGAAAAAAAATTGCGGTCAGTAAAATTGAAATCGAAATGAATTTTTGAACACAGCAGAAAAAAGTCTGAGGATGCTACTTCCACGTTTATCTCAAAAGACTCAGGTGCAGAAGGGGAAACACACTTTTTATTGACTCTCTAAAGTTAAACTACTTTGTAAAGTTAAACAAGCTTGTTGGGGCCACACAGATACCCACACAATTTCCCAAGCTCACTAGTCAGTGTATCAGGTATAAATGAGGCTCCTCTGTCACAGGTACCCGTGAAAACATGGCATCTGGAAGCCCCAGTGCTACTGCTAATCCCTCTACTAAAACCTTATATGGACAGAAAGCACAATTCAGAGCAAGACCTTAGAGAAGGCAGCCTGAGGCAAAGCATCTTGACTTGGAAAGCAAACTTATGGTTACCAAAGAGGGCAGGTAGGGGCTGGGAAGGATGGACTGGGGTTTGGGGTTGGCCTGTGCACACTGAGGTCTATGAAATGACTGGCCAATGGGAACCAGCCAGACAGTCCCCGGTATCAATATGCTGTGATAATCTATGTGGGGAAAGAATCTGAAAGAAAAGGATGTTCGTACATGTATAACCGAATCACTTTATTGTGCAGCAGAAATTATCCCAAACATTGCAAATCAACTCTATTTCAACAAAACTTTAAAAAAGGAAAAACAAGTATCTGTTCATAAGTAGCCCCTCAAAACTTTATAAATTATTCAAACAGGCAAGCGCCCAATCTAATCAGAACACTTAATGATGTACTTTTATCTGGCTCATGGCTACATGCTGTGCACTCAGCTGTAACTGTCTTTAATTGTGAAAACACGATAAAATCTGGAAATCCTTCTTGCTACGGGCACATCCCTGCCTGCGAGGGTTGCATGTGGAGATAAGAGATCTTTTTTTGTCTCTATCAGACCATTTGCTTCTCACAATCAAAAATTCCCTACAGCCCCTGGTGAAGAACCAAGCCTGGTATGATTGGCCTCATCCTCCATTCTCTTTCCTTGTGAGAAGGTAGGGCTGCTGATCTGTGGACAGAAGGGCAACAGTGTTGGCACCAACTTTACAAAAGGAGGGTCTTCGTCGGCCTCATTAGTAGAGTAAAGCTCCCTCTCTCTGTCTCTCTCACTGTCTGTCTCTAGGTCTGTCTGTCTCTCTATGTACATGTGTATATATATATATATATATATATATATATATACACACACATGTATGTATGTGTGTGTGTCTGTGTGTGTCTGTGTGTGTGTACCTCGATCAGTAGGCAAGCCTATGATGATGCTGTGGTAAGCTAGGAAATAGGCAGAGTCATCTCAGAACTCTCTGCTTAATCTCCTCCTGTTGCCACCTCGAGGCCGACCTTGACAGTGTGCCATATGGCACCGTGGAGAGGAAGGCATCATTCAGATAGGTAGGCGTCTTGGGCAAGCAGATGCGTGACCACGCCTCTGCATCCTGTCAAAGAATAACACCGTCAGCTCTGATTAGTCACCATGGTCAGAAATAACAGGTCGTTGAGACAAAACACACGTCAAGATTCAAAAAATAAAAGGAAAATCTTGAAAGAGGAGTTAACCTTTTTCGCTGCAGGGGGATGCAGATGGAAGCCAAACATCACTTGTTAACAAAGAAGAAGAAAGACACACTTCAGGATTCAGGGTGTGTATTTCTTTCTTCTCTTGGAAGAATAGCATTGACATGAAGGGTCACCTTTGTATCAACCAGTAATAGATTAGGACCAAATTCAAAAGAGATTATGAAACTGGACACAAAAGTGGGTCGAATTACTTCCAATTAATAAAAGGGCAGTAGGTAAAAGCTCCATGTCACGAGCGCAAGTGGACAACGACAGGAAAATTGTATTACGTGTGATGACTTGGAAGATGGTGAACGGGCCTGTTCCAGTTGCACGTGGGAATCCGGTGTTACCCGGAGTAGAACACAAGGAAGACTGGTTTTCAAACCAGTACCAAGTCAGTGAGTGCAGGCCCAGGAGGTCTCTGAAGACTCATTAGTAAAGCCATTCCCAAGCTTGGAGAGAAGACTATCTTATCCAAGGTCTGGATGCATTCACTTGGCTCTTGATGAACAGCAATGGGGGAAAAAAAGAGGAGAAGTCCTTGCAGGCTGGTCCTTTCAGCTACTGGAGAAGTAGCTATTCCAGTGGAATCTAACGTTCTAAGTATTCGTATAAAGGTCTTAAAAATATCTGTATAGATGAGGGTGGTTAAAAATAAGACAAGAGCGCAAAGGTAGGATATTGTTATCTCAAACTTTAGAAGGAAGAATCCATCTTCAGAAGACCGTGTCCACATGTAAAGGTTAATCCCTTTGGTTTTGAGTGAAGTAGGTAAGATACCAGACATGGGATATTAGATCCTGGATAATAAAAGTTGTTAAATGTGCATTCAGTCTGGCCAGTAGTTCTGGGGCAGACAAATAGGCCAATTCCGTCCATTGCACAGTCTTATTTGAAAGCACCTCCTGTGGGGTATGTTGGCACATTCACTCTAATTGCTACAAACACAGGTCAAGATGCAATTTTCACCACTGAAGAAGATGGATCACTTCCTCAAGCATTTCTAGACTCTCTTTCCAGATTATCTTTCAAATCAGTCATCTCGCTTGTGGAAAACTGATCACTGATGGTTTATCTAGCGGCTGAGAACTGGCGTGGCCTTATGTCAAGAAGAGCAAGTGGGGTGAGCTTTAGCAGACATTTAAACAGGGAAACACACAACAGTGATTGCTGCTGGTTGAGCTTCCCAAGGCCCTGCTGTTGGTAATGTAACACTGGTCGTATTTACAGGTTCCCTTCATCAACAAAAAAAAAAAAAAAAGAAAGCACAATCTAAAAGTTGAGAATTATGGGGGTTTTGGTGGATTTATTGAGGACCATAGCCTGATATAAAGCTTCTCAGAGAGCTCTGAAGGACTGCTCCAAAGAGGTTAGGGAGGGGTCAGGATAGGTAGGAGTTTCTACTGGAAAAACAAACAAACTTGTAGTCAAACCTCAGAAGAAGACTGCTCGTCACAAAGAGCAGACATCAGAAGTTAATGATTTTAGTGCTTTTCTGTGTTGGGGAAGATGCAAGAGTCTGGGAATCACTGCATCTGACTCTCATACTAAGCGAAGAAAGCAGACAGAGTATCCTGTAACAGTGATTATTTGTGGAATCTACAAAAAAAAAACACAAATAAACTTATTTACAAAAAAGAAATAGACCTATAGCCATAGGAAGCAAACTTGTGGCTACCAAAGGGGAAAGAGGGGATAAATTAGGAGTTTGGGATTAATATACACACTGCTATATATATATAGTACGTAACTGATAAGAACCTACTGTGGAGCATGGGGGACTCTTCTCAATGCTGCGCAATAACCTCTAAGGGAAAATAATCTGATAAAGAATATTTATATGAATCGTTACAAGTAATCCTGGACTAACACAACAATGTAAATCAACTACATTTCAATTAGGAAGGAAAATACTCCTTGGCCCGTGTGTCTTAGTTATCTAAGGCCAGTATCCTGTTTTTTCCCACCCTGAATCCCCTCAGGGCCACCATCAGGAGCGGCTACAGTGGCGAGGTCTTTGTGGCTGCAACATCCTTTGTTTACTGAAATGACAGGCAGCATTCTTTGTCCGAACCTAAGAACACTGAAAAATATGTCCACAGTTGGAAAGACTGGAAATAGATTGACAATTTGGAGTCTTTAAAAGACTTTAAACTAGTCTTTAAAAATTAATAAAATCAAAACCACTTGATGTTTTCAATCGTGAACAGGTAACATGAAGAGGGAGCTAAAATCCAGCCCCTGGCATGTTTACATCCGCCTTCCTTTTTTTTTGTCTTCTCAAATAAACACATGAATGGGATTTAGGGCAAGCGATTAGCTTCCCTTATAATGTAATTTCTCTTAGATCAGCGTCTAAAAGCTGATCTAAGAGAAATTCTGTGGGGAGGAGGGCACCATGAAAATAATAATTTCTTTGACTTGTAGATGTTTCAGGTCTCAATCAGAGTTGAAATTTTCAGTGAGAGAGACATTATTCCTTTCCACCGAAATCCTTTCTTCTTTTTTTGCTGAAAATTGAAATCATCTTTGCTTTAGGGTATCAATGTGCTCAAATAAATGTATTCATATATGCAGATGCCCTTGGCACTAGCTGAGGTCCTGTGACCTAAGTTGTGATCCATTATAGAGGCGCAGTCTCAGTGGCATGGACTATTAGTACTTTTCTTTCCCTTTCTGCCTTCTCAGGTGGAGAAGGCAGGGACACAGCTTCAGGCCTTCAGCAGCCCTCCTGGATCCAGGAAGAGAAAAGCTTGTATACTGTGGCAGAGCAGGGAGAGAGAAAATGCCTGGGACGTGGAAGGCATCACTGGTCCTCTGTCTTCACCTGGGTTCCCAACACTGTGACTTCTGGTAGCTGTAGGTGACTCGCCTTTGTATTTGGTCTTTATTAGTCAGACATTTTGTTTCATTTCACTTTGATTTCAGTTTTGTTTTTGCAGATAGACTCATTCATAAATGATACATATGGTTATACCGTCATCACATTACTATACATTAGTAGTTAAATCACAATTAAATTATGGAGGATAGCCACAAAGAGACAGCAATTGCTCTGAGGCTCCATGTTATACTGAGACACAATGGGAACTCCTGGATTTATGCTAATAACTGATTAGAAAAGACTTTGCAAAAGCATCAGACGAGAGAGCTGTCGATGACTATGGATTCCCTTTCCTCTTATCTTGCCCATCACAGTTAGCTCATTATAATCTATCACATAAAGTGTCCAACAAACCACTGAGAATCTTTTATAACATGAGAACTCAGAAAAAAAAAATATTACAAGAAAGTTACCAATCTTCTAATTTCTGGTTGATAATACTTGCTGTTCTCACCAAGTGTGTTCATATAGAAATGCTCGAATACGCACATATGGGCACAAAATCTGTTGTTTATACGTGGTTTTTATTTACACTGTTGGCAAGAACACAAGGTAGAACAGAGGCAGTTTCAGCTGTGCTTTCAGTAGAAGGCTCCTGAATAGTTTATTTATTCATTTATTTATTTTGTCTTTTTGCCATTTCTTGGGCCGCTTCTGTGGCATATGGAGGTTCCCAAGCTAGGGGTCTAATAGGAGCTGTAGCCGCTGGCCTATGCCACAGCTCACGGCAACACCGGATCCTTAACCCACTGAGCAAGGCCAGGGATCGAACCCACAACCTCATGGTTTCTAGTCGGATTCGTTAACCCCTGAGCCACAGCGGGAACTCCAAAGGCTCCTGAATAGTTTAAATGGATATATTTTGAAAAAAAATTAAGGATGCACATTTTGGAGCTCACATGCTTTAAATCTCAATTGTTTGCTTCTCATACCAGTTTTCTTCAGCATCCCTGTGTTCACATCAGTGGAAAATAAGTGTATCACAGCTGGCGTTACCCTTTATTCTAGGCTGGGTTGTCACATCTCAGATGGTTTGTTTCACTCTACGCAAGACTCCGCGCATCCTCACACAAGCAACCCTTTAAACAGTTCTGCCTCTACCGTAATTACCTATCAGCTTCCACACACTTCCAGACATAGTTCGCACCTTCCTTTCCTGTTCTCTTTCATCTACTTTTTCTCTGCGTTGTGGTTGTCATCAGCATTACAACTGACTCCGTCACATGTTGCCCTATATTAATATAAAAGATTTTGTTTCCGCGGCTAATTATTAAATCATTATAATAGTAAAGCATTGACTTTTCTATGGTTATTTTTAGCAAAACCCTCTATTACAATAATTGATAGCCACCATTGGTTATTATATAGTCTTTTAATAGGATGACACTTTAGAAAGTTAATTTTCTCAGGATGATGAATATCTTGGCAAGGATCTCACAAGTAGATAATAAGAGAATGAAGATAAAAACTTTGGTTTCTACTTTCTTAATCTTACAATCTTTAGAAGAAACGTGGAATTTGGAAAATTATCTACATTTGGAAGGACTACATTTATCTACATGGAATTTATGTAAAATTATCTACATGTTTCAGGATTAAAGTGCACAGGTTTTTATTGATTTTGTCAGTCCAAAGCTTATAATTAATCTTATAACTAATCTTATATATTTAAACTATATAGAAAAAGAGGAATTGAATCAAAATCTTCTTAACATAAGAGAGTGTTCAAATGGACACACTTTAGGGACGCGTGCCTGAATTAAGAAATCTGGGAAGCTTCATTCTCCTTGTGTTCTATTTATTCAGTAAGTCTTGAAAAACAAAGAGTATCTGTATTCTTAAATCAAGTACCCAAAAGGAGATTTAACACGTACAAATCAGAAACAAGATTTCCAACAAAATATCCTCCAGGGTCAGACATACTGTCTCTCCAGCCCAGAAGAGAATCAGCTCTAGACAGCAAACCACATCAGGTGATTTCTCAGAAGATCTGAAGTTGCCAATTTACAAAGTGTTCCCAGAAGCCCTTGAGACTTCTGGAATTACTACCAGTGAACACCACAAACTTTAAACAGCACTGTTTCCATAACAGCCTTTCTCCAAATCACCTCAAGAACAAGTGAAAACTCCAGCTCTGCCAGGAGCGTTTGACTTACTGAAACGATTTTATGTGTTTTGGAGAATGACCTATAATAAGGCAAGAGCATCTCCCCGCTACAGCATTTATGTAGGAGACCGAGAAAGAAGGCAAGTCACCTGACCCATATTTGATGTTCAGGCTCTCACAGATACATTTCCAGATGGTGTCGAATTCAAGTGGGTGCACGGTATTCATTGTACTTTGCCGTAAGTTTGCAGTGACTGAGGCAGGCGAAGGAAGCAGCGCTTAGCTGTTTATGTCAAAGACACGGTTACTGAGGTTCAGGGTGAGCCACTGTTCGTTTGTTCATCACTGTAGCCTCAACTCCAAGACCAGTTTCTGACATATGCTAGCGAGGTTTTCAGTAAATATTTCATGAGTAAATGACAATCTTTCCACTTCCTTCTAGAGGATCACCATTTTATAAGGCTTCAAATCTCCATATTTAGGTATTAAAAATAAGCGAGCTAGACCTCTGCTCCTTGCCCTGACATTTATCTTACCTGGCAACAGGAAACCATCTTTCACCGCAAACACATTTGCTCTTTGCAAGGTAAACTGGCCTTCTTATCAGATGAGGTAAAACATGATTTAAGGAGCTGGAAGAATAGCTGGGTGGGTCTATTTCCCTTCTGGACCACATTACCTTCCCATCAGTCGCCATTTCAAATAGTAGACGAAATATGCAATTCCTGGAAATATACACAAGGTACAATAAGATGAGTCACAACCAAGTTTAAAAGCATTTTTGAAGGCAGAAATTTAAACGACGTGTAGCTTCCTTATCACAAGCAATAATACTTTAGGATATGTGCATTCTGTGGTTTCTAACCAAATTAACTTTGCATATTAAGTGTGACATAGTCTGCTTATCACCGTCATTAATATTAAAACACCAACACCACATCATCAGATGGCTGCATAAACTAGTGAATTGAGCCAAGGGGGGAAGCCAGGTTTAAGGGCCAGTCTCTTCTCACTAAGATATTTGTCATGTGACTTCCCTGCATCACAGACTGCAGTGTCCCTAATGTGAAGATGAAGCAACGATTATGGAATGAGAGTGTACAGGACTCCTCTAATCAGTTCATTTCCAAAGAAGCTATGATTTTTTTTTTTTTTTTTTTAAGGGCAGGAGTTTAAGCAGCCTCTCAATTTCTGACAGTAAATCCTTTTGTCCTACTTGGCTGGACTCTGTCACCCATTTTGTCCCCAGTCCCACACCTCTCCATTCTCAGAAAAAAAATCCTGTCCTGATAAACTCAGAGCAACAATTCAGCAGATGGGAACTGGAGCCATCCACACCGACAGACGCAGAGCCCAGAGGCTGAGAGTGGGCGAAGGGCCAGGACCAGCGCTCAGACAGCCTGGAAGGTGTCGCCCTCTTGCCGGTCATTGAATTCCTCTTGCCTGAACCTCTCAGTGATGCCTATCGGGGACCAGGGGCAAAGTCAAAACTTGTACATAGACCCTAAGCCACCATGGGTGCCAGGAGCAGTCAGTTTCAACCTCTCACGAGCCTTCTTTCACCTTCACCTTCTGTGCAAAGCAGTGAGGAAACTCGATGTTAGCGCCACATTAGGTACCATGTCGCGCAGGAAAGTCCTCCAGCATGTTCTCAAATCATCGATGTTATCTTTCCCCCTTTTTTTCTGATTTTTTATTATTGTTCTTAATTTTGTGTATCTGTTTTTATATGCAGTCTCTATTGGACTGATAAGTTGTGATATACAATAAAAATCCATTGCTATTCATGTTCTTGCTTATGACATATTGCAAAGTTGCTAAGAGAGTAAATCTTAAAACTTCTCATTACAAGAAAAAAAATTGTAACTGTGTGGTGATGGATGGTAACGAGACTTACTGGGGTGCTTATTTCACGATATACACAAATATTGAATCATGTCGTACATCTGAAACTAATGTAATGTTACATGTTACATTATAATTCAATCTCAAAAAATTGAAATTAAAAAAACAACAAAATAATGAATTACTAGTATAACATGGGGAACATATTTTAACAACCTAAAGATATACATACCAAAAAAAAAGGAGTTCCAGTTGTGGCTCAGAAGAAACGAACCTGACAATTATCCATGAGGATGTGGGATCGATTCCTGGCTTCTCTCAGTGGGTTAAGGATCTGGCATTGCCATGAGCTGTGGTGTGGGTCACAGATGCAGTTCAGATCTGGCATGGCTGTGGCTGTGGCTGTGGTGTAGGCCGGCAGCTGCAGCTCTAATTCGACCCCTAGCCTGGGAACTTCTATATGCCGCAGGTGTGGCCCTAAAAAAATGCAAAAAAAAAAAGAGGTATACATACAAACTATGTCCCAATAGTTTCATGACTTCACTCAACAAAAATAAATTTAGTTTTATTAAGTATAATTCAATTAAATATAACATAGGGAAAAATAATTTTAAAAAGTGCACATCTTGTTCCTTGGAACTATGCTTATAAATAATCAATAGCTTTCTGTCATTGTTCAATAGTAACTAAATAAAAATTATAATTAAAATTTGATTTCTGGAGTTCCCGTCGTGGCGCAGTGGTTAATGAATCTGACTAGGAACCATGAGGTTGCGGGTTCGGTCCCTGCCCTTGCTCAGTGGGTTAAGGATCGGGTGTTGCCGTGAGCTGTGGTGTAGGTTGCAGACGCGGCTCGGATCCCGCGTTGCTGTGGCTCTGGCGTAGGCCGGTGGCTACAGCTCCGATTCAACCCCTAGCCTGGGAACCTCCATGTGCCGCGGGAGCGGCCCAGGAGGTGACAACAAAAAAGACAAAAAGACCAAATAAATAAATAAATAAATAATAAAATAAAATAAAATAAAATTTGATTTCTAATATAAATGTATACACATGAAGTTTTAATAAATACTATATCAATATTTAAAGCTTTTAATGTGACCGATAAATTTACTTCTTGTTTCTTAATCAAAGTTGAATTGACAACTATCATGACACATAGTAAATCCCTAAATTGTTTATGTTTTACTTTAACAAAAATTTGGGGACAGAAACTAGCCTTTCAGAAGTATGTTGATAAGAAAAGAAGAAGAATTGAAATTTAAAGCAATTTGTGCAAGCCGAGGACTTTTAACTTTTATTGAAATGAAGCATATGAAGCATGGGATGCTTCAAAAGGAAATAAGGACATTTCAGAATTTATTTTTAATATATTCATAACTAGTTCAAGCAAATTATCCTTTAAATTACAGTTACATTTAAATGATCTTTCAAAGCAAAAGATGGATTCTGTTTCACTGAAAGACCATTTGAATTTAATTACAATTTCTTAATTTGTACATTAGCTATAAAACTATCATTTCCTCCCGACGGATCTTCTTTGGATGGAAAACAATTTTTGAAACATTTTCTCAAATTCAGAAAGAAGCGTCTATTGATAAAAATCCCCAGAGATGGGTAGCCTCAAGGTCATCATTGAGTTGATCTCAAATCCTTTTATTACAGAACATGTTGTAGCATGACTTTCTGTAGAAATTCGGTCCTTGAAGGTTTTTAATTTTGTTCTTTGGTTGTCTCTGCCATTGGCACACATGCTTAAGTCCTTCCTGGCGTGTATGTGTTCATAGGCTGAAAAACACTGAAGATATCAAACAATAAGCATATTCTGCTCTCCAGTCTACGGCTGCACCTATTTCTTATCTTAGAAGAACACTGACGGTCCTCTCTGTAGTTCCAAAAGGCTTGACGGAACTTTTCTCAATGCTAACTATCACACCTCAGCATGCATACTAGATGCTCATACTCTTTTCTATGTCAACAAGTCATGATAAAAATAATCTGAAATTCAATGGGACTGTACATGCATTAGCTTGGCTCAGTTGCGGGTGGGAGGCAAGACTTTCGCAGTGAAGGGACTCCTGCGCTGAGCTGCATTTTGACAGTAGCCGCAATAATCTGGTGACCACCCAGAATATTTCTTGTCAACATATCCAAGTTATTTGAATACAGACCTGCACCCTATTTTCATCTCCAAACCATAGTTGATGATCATGTCGTCTTTTATCATTTTACATAGTCCAGAGCTAGCTGTGTTCGTCAGCATCAAAGATAAAGAAAGTTTAAAACATAAATATGATTCTTTCGTTTCACCATTGTGTTCAAATAGTGCATAGACAAAAAGGACTACCTTGTTAGCGATATCCCTGCATTTAGAAGGCTGCACTGAATGTGCAGAGCCCTGCCCCCGCCGTACCCCCCTCAGCTTTTCCAAGAAAGCATCTCTGATGTAGTCTTTCACTCATATCTTAGCAACCACATGACAGATTAAAAACAAAAAACAAAAAACTGGAGTTTCCATCATGGCTCAGTGGTTAACGAATCTGACTAGGAACCATGCGGTTGCAGGTTCGATCCCTGGCCTTGCACAGTGGGTTAAGGATCTGGTGTTGCCGTGAGCTGTGGTGTAGGTCGCAGACTCAGCTCAGAGCCCACGTTGCTGTGGCTCTGGTGTAGGCCAGTGGCTACAGCTCCGATTCGACCCCTAGCCTGGGAACCTCCAAATGCCATGGGTGTGGCCCCAGAAAAGACCAAAAAAAAAAAAAATTCTATGTCTAGGACCCTCTAAACCACCCATGTTTAAATAGGAAATATTGAACAGCTGCTCTGTTAACTCTTTAATGTGATGCTCTTTCTTTCAGCTAAGTCTTTAGTTTTGAACTTATTTCCTGATGCTGTGCTTGTCAGTGCTGCTCACATTTTGATGGTTGATTTTGCTTCCTTAGACCGCGCGCCTCCAAAAATACCACATGCTGGTTTTAGCACTTGACCCTCAAGTACGGTTTCAAAACAAAACTCGAGTCATGATGAATCATACTGCCAAATAAAACTAAAAAGTACAGTGTAAAAAAATTAATCTAACGGCATTACAAGTGAATGTATAATTACACTGAAGGGGGTAGGGAAAAAAGAACTAGCCTAAATAACTTTGCAAAACAGGATTTCGATTTGGATACTTGAGTCTAAAGATGAAAAGAACTATACAGAAATACTGTACTCTAGTTAGTAAATCTATTTCTTAAAAGGGCACAGGTTAGTAATTCTGAAACTATGCACAGACTAGGATTGAACAAAGTAAACGTACCAGGAGTTGCTGTCATGGCGCCGGGAGAAATGAATCTGACTAGGAACCATGAGGTTGCCGGTTCGATCCCTGGCCTTGCTCGATGGGTTAAAGATCTGGCGTTGCCGTGAGCTGTGGTGTAGGTCACAGGTGCGACTCAGATCTGGCACTGCTGTGGCTGTGGCGTCAGCTGGTGGCAATAGCTCCGATTAGACCCCCTAGCCTGGGAACCTCCATGTGCCGTGGGTGAGGCCCTAAAAAGCACAAAAGACAAAAAAACAAAAACAAAAACAACAACAAAAAAGTAAATGTTCTGGAAATGATGAGATTCAGGTTTCTTGCTGTCAGGAAAAGAAGTTGAGAATAGGTAAGGGAGACGGCTCAAAATAACCCTGGGGTGTGGGGTTGGAATCCAAAGAATCAGTGCGATCTTGCAGAAGGGGATGGTAAGAGGCCTGATCCTAGACAGGCGTGCAGATGTGGGTTAATACACAGGAGGTGCTGAAAACCCTTGCTATCCCAGGTCAGGACTGCTCTGAAGGGAAAGAGACGACACGGGTGGTATGCCTGGGGGTGGAAATCTGAGGGTCATCTTAGAGATCTGGTTGCCACAAGGGTAACTACATATAAAACCTAGAGCACCCACACTTAGTGGTAAGGTAGTCACAGCTTACTCCTTGAAGCCAGGAATGAAACAAGAATGCCTATGGAGTAAGAACAGCCCCCTAATGTAAGCATTATATTGGAGATCCTAGTCAGTATTGTAAAATGAGAGACATAAATTGGGCTTATAAAAATTTTAGATGAAAAAATGAAGATGAGCCACAGGAAGTAACCCTCTTAAATAATTATGGATAAAAAATAAGGATCAATATATGAAATCAGCGGTGTCACCAAGATTCAGCAATGTTATTACATATCAATAATTACAAATTAACTTTTTATGTACTATCATTTGTAATTGCATCAAGAAGCATCGCATTCCTAGGAATAAATCTAAAGAAAAGATGCAAGCTCTCTAGACAGAAAAATAAATAATATTATTAAGAAAAATTTTAAATACCTAAATAAAGTGAAGGATATATAATCTTTATAAATTAAAAAACAAATATCATAATGTTGTTAATATTCTCCTATCAATATATAATTCAATTAAATCCCAGTGAAAAAGCAAATAGAAGTTTTTTTGTGTGGAAATTGAGAATCTAATTCTTAAATTTGTATGAAAATGCAAAGAAACAAAAATGGTTAAATCCATATTGAAGAAGCATAAGGCTAGAGTATCAATACTCCCTAATATTAAGACATATTTCAAAGTGGCATTAATCAAAGCAGTGTCATACTGAACTGCAGATAGACCATTAGATCCATAATTCCAGAAACACATTCACCCAATGGACATTTTTATTAATGACCAACTTGAGGCATCAGAGCAGAAGGGGGCAGGAGAGTCTGTTTTATAAATGATGGTGGAGAAAGTGAATAACAATATGAGATAGTAACTTAACCTTGACCCCTATGTTACACCATATGTACATATCAGCTACATGGGGACGGTAAATCTGAATGTTTATTTTCTCAACAATAAAGATTTTAGAAGATAACCCAGCAGAATATCATCCTGATCCTGGAACAGACAAATCTTTTTATGACAGAAAAACAAACAAACAAAAACCCAATACTGGAAAAAAAAATACTGTATAGGTAATCATTGATAAGTTACTATTAAAATCAGGGGGCGTTCCCATCGTGGCTCAGTGGTTAACGAATCCGCCTAGGAACCATGAGGTTGTGGGTTCAGTCCCTGGCCTTGCTCAGTGGGTTAAGGATCTGGCGTTGCCATGAACTGTGGTGTAGATTGCAGATGCTGTTCGGATCCCACATTGCCATGGCTCTGGTGTAGGCCAGCAGCTACAGCTCCGATTGGACCCCTAGCCTGGGAACCTCCATGTGCCGCAGGAGCGGCCCAAGAAAAGGAAAAAGGACAAAAAAAAAAAAAAAATCAGGGATGTCTGTTCATCAGTAGACACCACTGAAGTAACAGAAAATCCATGGATTATCAGAAAATATTTCTTCGCATATAATGGGAAAGAGCTTTTAACAAGAATGTAAAATGAAATACTTCATGTCAATCATTAAATGATATATATCCTAATACAAAAATAGGCAACAGAATTCAACCAGCAGTTTAAAAGAGAGCAGAGGAGGGGATGCCAAAATGGTGGAGAAACATAACAGCCCTTCTTTTGTTCATCAGGGAAATGAAATAAAAACAAAAACATATATGCTATGAACACCATCAGAACATAGTGAACATTGGAATGAATGACAATACCAAGCTGTTGCTGAAGGTATGGAAAAATGGGAAATATAATTCACTGACATTAGTACCCGCCAATTTGGAAAACGTGGGAATTACCCACCAGAAGGAATGTATGTACAATAGAGTTAAGGCACTACTAGTAATGATACGTACCTCCAAACAGCCGCATTCGCAGTAGGTCTGCAATTCCCCCACTTTTTTGAGTCAGCTAAGGAAAGGACGACTTAAAATAGGTCTCCCTGTGACTGTGATACTGGTACTTGGTCAGCAGAAAAATTACTGACTGGGATCTTTTCAGTTACTTTCATCAGCATATACCTGGAAGTCAAGACAGCTGGTTGCGAGTAAACCTGAAATTTACAAATGCGTGACGTATAAGATAGGAGGATACTATACACGGAAAACCTAAGGGCTCTACACAAAAACCACTTGAACGGATAAACGAGTTCGGAAAAGTAACAGGGTACCAGATCAACAATCAGAAATCGGTTTCATTCCTGTATACTAACAATGAAATATTAGAAAGGCAATATTTTAAAAGATACATTTTAAAATTGCACCCAACGAAGTTAAATGCCTAGGAGTAAATCTGACCAAGGAGGTGAAAAGATGAGGGTGAAGATAGTGATTATTATTATTACTGTAAGAGCTATAAACATTAGCAATGGAAATTAAAGGGGATTCAAAGAAAGGAAGATATACTTTGGTCCTGGACTGGAAGAAAAAGAAGAAAGAATACAGCCTACAGAATGGGAGAATACTGTTTCAAATGATGAAATCAACAGGGTTTAATCTCCAAAATGTACAAACAACTCATACAAGTCAACAACAAAAAAACAAACTCCCAAGTGAAAAATGGGCAGAGGACCTAAATAGACATTTCTCCAAAGACGACAGACAGATGGCAAACGAGCACATGAAAAAATGTTCAACATCACTACCTATGAGAGAAATACAAATCAAAACTACAATGAAACATGACCTTACACTGTTCAGAATGGCCGTCATTAATAAGTCTACAAATAGCAAATGCTGGAAAGGGTGTGGAGAAAAGGCAACCCTCCTATGCTGTTGGTGGGAATGTAAGTCGGTACAACCACTGTGGAGAACAGTATGGAGGTTCCTCAGAAAACTCAATACAGAACGGCCATATGACCCAGCAGTCCCACTCCTGGGCATATATTTGGACAAAACTTTCATTCAAAAACATACATGCAACCCTAGATTCACTGCAGAACTATTCACAATAGCCAAGACATGGAAATAAAGTAAATGTCCATCAACAGATGAATGGATTAAGATGTGGTATATATACATGATGTGGTATATATATATACTCAGCCATAAAAAAACAAACTAATGCCATGTGCAGCAACATGGGTGCAATTAGAGATTCTCATACTAAGTGAAGAAAGTCAGAAAGAGAAAGACATACACAATATATCACTTATATGTGGAATGTAAAATATGGCACAAATGAACCTATTTACAAAACAGAAACAGACACACATAGAGAACAGACTTCTGGATGTCAGTGGACCCAGCGTTTGGGGTTGGGTTAGTAGTTGCAAACTATTACCTTTAGAATGATTAAGCAACGAGGTCCTGCTGTATAGTACAGGGAACTACATCCGGTCTCTTGGGATGCAACATGATGGAAGATAATATAAGAAAAAGGATGTGTATATACATACTGGTAAGTGTGACTGGATCACTTGGCTGTATAGCAGAAATCGGCACAACACTGTAAATCAATTATACTTTATAAAAATAAAAATTAAATTTCTGGCATATACATTTGTATAATAAACACAAATTTATGAGTAAAAATCAGTCACATAATTTTCTTAACCCCGAGTGACAAAATATAAATGACCTCAACTCTACCATCGTTCTGAAACCAGAGCGTGTGCCAGCGTAGGCGCGAGGGGACAACTTGAGAGCCATTTCTGCCTATTTTTGGTTTACCCAAAGAGGACTGCTGTGACAGAGACTGCACTTCTGCTTGTCCTCTTTGAATCATTGATGAAGTTTGAGGTTGATCTCTAAGGGCTTTGATTTCCCTTGGACATGTCGACAGATTGTAGCACAGATTTTGACTGTGGTGGGAATCGCCTTCAGGTCCACAAATCATGATGGTGAAGGTACTTTCTGGTTAAAAATATGGGAGAGAAGAAAAGCATGATGTGAATCTGTTGCTAGGAATGTTTCCCATCATCGCTGATAAAGTGATGAAAGGTTTGTGGCTGGCTGTGGGGCACAATCCCTTCCCAATGAATTTGGGAAGAAATGGAGCCCAGAGGTCCAGCTAAGGGAACAGAGGACACATTTCAAGGACTGGATGTATTTGTAAATACTATTTGCTAAATGTTATTAGTATTGCCAAAAACTAAACATATGGGAGGCAATTAGATGGAAGAGAAAGATTCAAGAGCAGTTCTTCTGGTTTTGGAAGGCACAACCTTTCTCGGTCATCCCAGCAGACATACTCACTCACAAAATACCTTCTGACCTCTGATCCCACACGAGACCACAGGAGTCCCTGGGCCAGATGACCACAGAAAATGGAGGTTATTCCGTTAAAAGACCTGGGGCATTTTAAGAGCAATATCAGCAAAAGGCTGATGCATTTATGCCACTGTGGATTCTCAGAACAACATGGGGGGAGTGGGCATATGGCCAATCGCAAAAAAACTAGAGAATGGAAGGGAAACTGGAGGCCATGACCTATCTGCAAGTACATAGAGACACTTCCAAATGCTATGATAAGTAACTTGTTCTAATGTGTAAAGACAGGTGTTCAAAATCCTGAGCCTGAGAACTGCCCCATTTTCTCCAGGACTGAAAAATGGAATTCTCTTTCTAAAATAGCACAGATGTCGGGAGTGTGGAACACCCAATGTTTACTCTATGACTATCAAAGAGACAGATTTAACTTCGTGCCGTGACTCAGACCATGACAGAGGCTTTGATACTGGGACTACCCCAGATTTTGGGTGTCTTTTGTAACTTTGCTCTTTGAGGGCCATCAAAACATTGAAGAGTTGATAATTGATCAGATAACTCCATTATCAGGTGTGGCACTTAATAATGGGAAGAGGTTCATGCTATTCAAAAGAAAGGTGGCATTGATGGCATAGATGCAAAGATGAAAATGGAAGAGAGCCCACACAGACAAATTCAATTATTTAAAAGACTCTCGGAAATAAAACCGAGAAAAGGAAAAGGAATGTGGGTGTACGAGTCCAGCTTAAATGAATGGTTTAGAATAAGCAGATTCAAAGAGCTAGAAGGGAGAATACAGGTTACCATGGAAAGAAGAATGGGGAGTTATGACTTAATGGATACAGGGTCTCTGCTTGGGATAATGCAAACATTCTGGAAATAACCATGATGGTCATACGACACTGCCACACCACATGCACGCAGTGCCACTACATTGCACACTTAAAAGAGTTACAATTGCTAATTTTATCTTGTTTGCACTTTACCACACTGAAAACATTTTTTAAATAAAGAGGAGACATGGAAAGAAATTTCTACTAGAACAATGGCCATTGGAGGGAGGGTGAGGTAGAGGTTTTAATACTGGATGTGACATTTGCTTCTCATCAATGATCCAGAAAATTTGCTCCATATAATTCTGTTTGGATTCATTCAAATCCACTTATGGAAATTACAATCCAAAAATAAAGATACTTGAAGAAGGGCCAGAATTTACCATTTCATTTTAATCCATGAAATTTTATAACGATTGACTATCCTGTACTTTGTTGGGGGATCCAAGAGTTGATACGACGATATGCATGGGATGACCCAACTGTGATATGGAAAGCATTAGGGAATGCCTAGATAAGAAATCAGGACGTCCGTGGGGGATGGAGAGCCAAATCTAAAACTTGAAGGGTGAAAAGCTGTGGTTGAGGTAGTAGGAAGGCTATGAGTCACCTGCAAATCAGAAAATGAACTGTGGATATGAAAACGTTAACTGGGATTAAGACCACAGAGCTCTGCCTCTGTCAGCATGGATGATAACCAAGCCAGCCTCTGCCGGGTATGTGGGACTGTTAGAATTCCCCAAATCTTCTCTGTAGAAAAACTGAGGAAGAGAGAACTCCAAAATGAAAACAAGAAATCACTTGTCTGATGGAGAAAATGGGTGAACTGGGAGAACTCTTTTTTTTTTAATTAATTTATTTTTTTTAATTTTTAAATTTTATAATGATTTTTATTTTTTCCCTTATAGCTGGTTTGCAGTGTTCTGTCAGTTTCCTACTGTACAGCAAGGTGACCCAGTTTTATTAAATTTATTTTGGCTGGGACCACGGCAGAGGACTCAGTGAACCTGAACATTGACTACTGGTGATGAAACACTGTAGCTTGTGTGATCATTTAAACCAGGTGGCCAAGAAGGCAAGACATGCAGAAGGCCAAGGGTGACTGGGATTTGGGGCAGATTTAGTTAGTCCTTCCTTTCACGTCCTATTATGGAATCCATCCGAGCACAATTTGCGTTTGTGTAGAATCATCTCCAATGAACTTTTACGCCTTTGCCACAGGAGCATTTAAATATACCCGCACATTCTCAGGGGCTAGTGTGGTGAGATTTGGTCTTTGAAATCCCAAGGAAAAGCTAGTGAACTTCATCAATTTGCCACGATAATTGCCTCTTTGGAAAAAGAAGAGAAGAAAAATTTAAAGACTGCAATCAACCGTATGACAAGTAGAATCTGGAGTATAACACGAGCCAAAACCCACCGCCTGGTCTAGTCTGAGAAATTCTGGAGACTGTGTGTAACAAAGCGACTAGGGATGTCTTTCAAACTGTAAGGAATAAATTACAACCTGTCATTGATCTGCCTCTAAGAGGAAGACTTTTCCAGTTTGTTTGGGCAGAACCACATCCGCCCTAGGACTGAATCCTACTGGGCGAGGGAGGAACAAATTGACTTCGAGCCCCGGGAGGAAACAACCATCAACGTTTGTAAACGCTGCTGAGGAGGCAGCGCAGCTGGGATGTGTACATGCCCATTCGCTCAGATGCTTTCTGAAGTATGTTCAACTAGAACACGCATGGACAGGGGCTCTGGCAGAGATTCCACACTTTTTTTCAGCAAATCTGCTGGTGTAGCCTGATGCATTGGTTCACAGAGCCCTGGAAGGAGACAGACGCAAGCCTAGTCCTAGACGTCAGGAGAGACCGCTCTACATGGGAAGACAACGGGTAATTATGAAGCAAGTAATGCCTACTAGGTCAGAGGAACACTTGCAACACGTAGGTGGAGCTCAACGGGGCTTATTGATAAAAGGGCAATTATTACGAAGCTCAAGATCTGGGAAACTGAAGCAATCACAGCTACCTTTAGGACAGAGCATTGCTTGTGGAAGTAATGACAGGGTCATAGGGTCTTCCAAATTTCCTGCCTCTTAGATTGGAGGATTATTTGCCACCAGACCTGTCCTGACAAATATAATGTATTTTTTTATCTTGTTAACTATTTGCCTTTCCCACAAGTATATAAGCACCTTGAGGAAAGGGGTTTTTGTGGCTTTCTTCACAGTTCTAACTTCAGTGCCTAAACAATTTTAAAACTAAATTGTTGAGTGAAATTAGAACGGATGTCCTATGGCCTCCCAGTTTTATGTCTTAGAGAAATTCTTTTACAACTGTACAAGGAGATACATACAAGAACTGAAAACAACTACTAAATCAATCATTTGTAGAATGGACAAGTCTATTGTGCTGTTTTCTCACAATGAAATAACATAAAACAATAAAAAAAGAAAGAACTATCATTTTCCATAACATGCTGCAATCTCAGGAATCCAACAATGAGTGGGGAAAAGCAAGCCAAAGGAAAACTTATAAATTGTTTATTTAAATGTTTTTTGTTGTTGTTGTTGTTATTTTTTTAAGGGCTGTACCTGTGGCACATGGAAGTTCCCAGGCTAGAGGTCAAATCAGAGCTACAGCTGCCGGCCTACACCACAGCCACAGCAGGATACAAGCCACGTCTGTGACCGACACCACAGCTCACAGCAAGCGGGTTCGATCCCTGGCCTCGCTCGGTGGGTTAAGGATCTGATTCCCTGTGTCGGGAATGTCAGGTTCAACATCTCCTCATGTGTTAGCTCCCCTCGATGATCACAGGCATAACACCAGGCTTGCCAAAAATGAGGCATTTGGTAAATAAAGCTGATGCATGATCTTCTTTCAGTAGAACAGATGTCTCTACGGTTTTACTTTCCTTTGTGAGTTCATTACAGTAACTATGCAAAGATCACAGCAGAACCTACTTTTCTAGTAAAATAAATAAATAAAATAAAATAAAATAAAATAAAATAAAATGTTCTTGATCCTCTGAGTAACACTGGACCAGGAGCAGAATCATTTCTGTTGAAACTTCTCAGGAAGAAGTTCCTGCTTCCCTGAGGCAGAACAAGAGGGCACAGGTGGGCTTTCTGGTGAACAAAGTGGGGGCCGTAATCCTCCTGCTGGAAGACTCTGTCGGCTGTGGACACACAGTTCCTACCAGTGGACTCCCTCCCTGCGTGTCAGCCTGAAGGCTGCGTGTGCCCCCAGGCGGGGTCCTCAAGGAGACGTCCTAACGCCTGCGGCCACTTGTTTCCTCTGCATTAAGGTAACTGGTCCCAGAAACAATTCCTTTCCAAGACACTGCACGGAAGCTGGCCCTGCTCTCCATCCACCAAGGTCCATTTTCTTGTTTAGGTTACTTAGGAGGTGTTGGATTCTTCCGCTAAGCAATTTCCTTTTTTTAATACATGAAGGAATTTTAAAAATTTGATATAAATGAGGCATGATATCTATTAAATATTTCTGAAACTTGACAAAAGCATTATACAATTCTCTTAAATGCAAATAATGCAAACAAAGCAAAACCTAACACATATTACCTCTAACTTCTTATTGGTTCCACATCACAGGCTGTAGTCTTAGAATTCTGGCAAGTCTGTACCCTTCTTGAGGGTAATATGTGCATAGAGAGAGACTCCTTTTATGAAATTCATATACAAGCACACACACAATATTCATACATAAATGAATATATATTATGTATTTAAAAGTAGAGATATTTCTAACCCTAAAGTCACTAAATGTCAACGACTGGGTGGGTTAAAAAAAATGCAGGGATTGTAATCAGGAGCTTAAATCTTTTTAAATCTATAAACTCTGTATGGTTTTGCTTTTTTATTTTGAAAATGTAGTCAATTATTGCTTACATAAAATATTTTAAAAGAACTTGAAAATGAATGTCCGTATTGATAGGGAGTAAATATCTTGGAAATGATTATCATGAAAGAGGAATGTGAGGAGCTTATTTCGTCAGGAATTTTCAGTATTTTAACTGTTATTGTGCAATCAGGAAAAAATGTTACAGAAAACCATCTGGACTTGTGTCTGTAAGCTGTATAAGAAAAGCATATGGTGAGCAAAACAAAGGAGTCTATAGCCCAGGATACCATGAGCAGTTGTGGCATGAACAGGGAAATAAGACCTCATGCAAAGCCTGTGGGTAAAAGGACTAGAAACCCAGGCATTAGAAACGTAGAGAAGAAAAATACCAAAGCCATGACCTAAGGCAGCCCCCACTCTGGTACAGGAATGAGCATGGAAGCTGGCTATGGACCTAAAACTGATGAGCAGTTTTCATAACTTGTTGGATATTGCACAGCATGGAATTATGTTTGCAATGCTCACCACAGCCAAAGTGTGAGATACAATGGCATGGTGAGCCCAAACTGGATTAATAAAGCAGCTAAATCAGAAAGGAAGTGAAAGAAGGCAGAAAAAAAAAGAGTTTTCTGAGGACATGATGTCTCCATAAAGTTAAAGCAGAGGCACATTGGGGGTAAGATGGTGAGAGTTATGGGTTATAGATGGTGGTGGCCAAAGGAGAGAGCCCTGCAAGATTTACCATTGGATTCCTTCTGAAATATGAGAATTTTCTGCCACTATGGGATTGTGGGTCACTGATATGTAGATAAACATCTCATGGAGTTGAGGAAGTTGAGATTCTAAACCTGGAGAGCTTTGAAAGTGTACCCAGATGAGTACTTGACCTTCAGGATGAGGGCAGTTGTTAGGATATAGAGAGATGCTGATGCCCAGATGTCAGCGTTACCTGTAAATTAAGGGGCATGAGTTCTTGATGATAACAGTGAACAGGAGCAAGAGGGGATTTTAACGAGACTTGATAGCTTTTATTTTTCAACACAAGGCTGAAAGTCATGTTGCAAATAAAATCCAGAAACAAAAAATGGGGTGTGCGTCTCCACTAAGCCAATAGGGTATAGGTGAATGTTTACTCTTCACTGAAGCCTTCAAATGATCGAATAAACTGGAAAACAGCAAGTGTTTAATTAAAATTGAAGGAATCAAAAGTCCTCGCTAAGAATTTCCTGTGAGAGGAGATTGTACTGGGGAAGCGCAAGAGGATGGAGTGAAAAAGCAGGAAGATAACAGAGCCCAGAGCAACTAAGGTCTCAGGAATGGTTTGGTTTCCATTGACAACAAAGTCAGAGTCTCAGCACCATCACCTGGCATCTGAGAGCTCACGGAAACTGGGGGTTAAAGAGGTTTCCATACTAATACACAAAGCTCTGTGGTTCCAAGGCTGATGTGGAAATGACAATGTAACCACTGCCCAGGAATCTACTCTTGCACTTGGAGTCCAGGTATATCAGGTATCGATGCTTTTAATTTTGAAATTAGGGTATGTGCCAAGTTTGAAGAGGTGGGGCAGTGAGGGTCTTGGAATCTGCCAAGGGAGATCTCAGCTGGGATCACAAAGCTTCACAGGTCAGTCTGCAGCAGGAAACAGTTTATCCTCAGAAGAGGGCTGGAATTTTCAAGTCTGGCTGTTAACCGTTTCCAGCATTACTGATCACTCCTTTCTTTCAGCCTTCCAAACCAAATGCAGTAGTTCACACCGGCCAACTCAACCCAAAATCCTATTGGAAATACAATTCCCAACTTCTTTTCTATAATGCAGAGGTGGCCTTAGGAAGGACAGTGTAATGAGGAATTGATAACAGACAATTCAGCGCACATGCTCCATGAGGTATTCAACACACTGCCGCCTTTATAAAAAGTCATTGAAGCCTATTTAACAATATGTTTTATTTTATTCCTTATTCAATTTTTTAAAACAAGTTTATACAAGATGCAAAACATGGTGTTAGGCTCTGAGGATGCAAAGATATTCTGCTTTTCTTGTCCTGAAAGGGGACAGAGACTGAAAAACCATGCCTATTTTTTCTTTTTTTTTCTTTTTTTTTTTTTTAGAAATTTCTTTCTTACGGTCCTTATGCCCAAATAATTGCCTACTGTTAGGATCAAACTCTGAAGACGTGGGGCTGAAATTAAATAATGATGCATATAAAAAGGCACTGATTTTTCCTCATATTTAAATTATCAGATGACTACAAACAAACTGCTAAATTTTTAAATTAAGAGGCCCAAAGAATTATTTATTCTTGGATTAAAAAAAAAAAGTGTACTTTTTCTTCTCTTTTAAACTTTCAGCCAGTAAATTCCTCATCAAGCCTAAGCAGTAACAGATCTCAAATTTGCTTGGATATTAATTTTCAATCTCCTGGGTACACTGAGTGGGACTCTGGGAGCAGCAGGGGTGGAAGGGGGATTTTCTGGGACTATTTCAAACGTTAGTAAAGAATACAAACAGCAGTGCTGTGCAGATATTTTTTGCATGCTTAATCCATTTAAATATCACACCACACCGATTTGAGATCAGGTGTATTATTCAATGTGTGGGGAGCTCTTCTCTATGGAGTTCTCACATCATTCTCCACCTTCCTTTGGCTGCATCAGTCCTGGTGCCCCTGTCCTCCATCCTGAGTCCCTGTGGTACTTCTGATTTCTCATTAATGCTGACTCATGTGAATCACCCATTTTGTACTCAAGAAAGCGTCTCTGCTCTGTTGGCCGTGCCATGTTCAGAGGCAAGGGTTTGAAGCATCACATCTGCAGAGATGAATAGGGCGCTGGTGCAAGAATCTTGGCAAGTGAAGAATTCACAGCCAGTGGAGAAGTCTACGGAGCCACTTTCAAGTGTCAAGTTTTTCCCGTTCTCCCTGGATACCCCTAAAGTACAGAATCTTACTGTAAAAATGAATATCACAGGACAACAAGGACATAGATTTCGACTAATTGTGCAGTTTTGAGATAGCTTTTGGCTTTTAGGATTATGTTCGTTAGAGGGTATGTGTGCATTCCAATATCTGGTAGAGAGGAACTAGTTCCTGGGCTGCAATTCGGTCTGTCTTGTGAGAGCAATGATACTAAGCAGGTTATTTAACTTTTTTGTTCTTCAGTTTTCTCCATGTAATCTGGAAATAATGACTATCATTTAGGATTGTTACGAATATTAAAATGAAGGTGAAAAGTTGGGGGAGGAGGCATAGAGAGAGAGGGAGAGGGAGAAGGAAAGAGAAAACCAGAAAAGGGGAAAATATTCTCTGGCTATTGCTGTATATTTTGTTTGAGAAACATATAAATTTAATTTCTTACAGCTGAACTTCGGCAAATATTCATTAACGTTCCAGGACTTAGTGGGTCTACCCTGTGCTCCCACATATGCTTTAATTCTCATAGCAAACTCATAGCATCAGTATCATTTTCACCAATTTTAGCTCAGGAAATTAAGGTTCCTGTGTTTGCTGTTCAAAATCAAATATTTCAAGAGGCAAGCATCAGTAGAAAGGAAAGTTGCTTTAATCAGAAAAGTCAGCAGTCTGGGGAGATGATGGACTCGTGTCCAGAGGCCAACTCTGAAGGTTCTGCTCAGCTGTGACAGTGTTTCAGGGGAAAAATGATGGTGGGTGGGGGTGGGGAATCTCAGTGAATTATCAAGACAGAAGTTTGGGTTTTGCATCATCTGCCATCGTGCGCTGCCCGGCTGACTCTCTTCACATGTTATCTTGCCCAAGTGATCTGCCTGTAGGATTGCTAAGGGGGCTGTTGGAGGTAGAGGGCTAGTAATCTTTGAACTGGTGAATTCTTACGTCTTCTAGTCTAGGGAAAAAAATCAACAGCATAGGCAAGGCCCGGTGTGCATTCAGAAGAGCATGGGTCAGGAGTTCGTTTCCATGACTAGTGTCTCATTATAATTAGCCTTTTCTAAGGTTAAAGGAGGGCAGAAATGGGTGAACAGGAAAGGAGCAGACGAGCTGCTCTCAGGTTCAGGTTAAGTGACTTTCTCTCCTAAGAACTGAGTGAACTATAGCAGTAGCATTCAAACGAAATTTGCTTGACCTCAAATTCTGCAATTTATTCACGAATTACAATGCTTCTCAGTTCAGAAATCAAATTAACTCATTAAATCGGAGTAGAGTATCATAAAGCTCTATTTCCTTAAATGGCTAACCCATGTTCAAAGACTCTTCTTTAACGATTAAGTCACCTTTTCTCCAGTGGTCAGGAAAAACACAACTTTATAGGCTTGAATCTACTTGTTCATTTCTTCTTGCTTCTAAATCCCCATCAAAATGCCTTCGAAAAGACCCAAAGCCACATAAGCTAAAGGAGTGTAGAGCATGAGTTATGGCCAGATTCTTCCCAAAGGGTGGCCTCCAGGGGAGCTCACTCCTACGATTATTTCCTGGAACCTCTGACTCCAGTGTCCTGCCCCAACACTGAGCTACAGCCCAAGACCAGCAGGTAGGTCTGCCCTAGATTCTTGTGGAGTCCTTGCTTCGCCCTGAGACCCAGTGTACACGAAGCCCTGTGTGCTCTGTCCAAGAGTGCAGTGTCTGTTTCACGCAGTTGTGTGGAGCTCCTGCCCCACTGAGATTCACTGCCAAATGCTCTGGGGGATCCTCCCCCCAGTGCCAGACCCCCAGGATGAGACACCTAGTGGGGTTCAGAGCTCTCACTCCTGTGAGAACCTCTGTGATACAGTTGTTTTCCAGTTAGTGGGTTGCCCATCTGGCAACTATGGGATTGATTATATTGTGAAAATGCCCTTCTTACCATCTCACTGTGGCTGCTTCTTTGTCTTTGGGGGAGGATATCATCTTTGATAGCATCCAGTCTGTTTGGTTGATAGTCGTTCGGCATTTGGCTGTAAGTTTGGTGTTTGGTGAGAAGAGGCAAGCCCAGGCCCTCCTACTCCACCACCTTGTCTGGAATCTTCTGAGTTTCTTGCACATTTTGAATAATAACCCTGCATCAGAAATATGGTGTAGCCAATATTTCCTCCTATTCATAGTTAGATTTTTTTCATCTTCCTGATTTTCTCTTTTGCTATGTAGAAGTTTTTACTTAGATATCGTCTCACTTGTTCATTTTGGTTTTTATTCCTTGTGGTTTTGGTGTCATATCCAAAAAGAAATTATAACCAAGTGTAATGTCTAGGAGTTTTCTCCTTGTGTTTTTTTTTTTTTTTTTAATTTTTTTCCTAGAAGTTTTATGGTTTCCGAACTTCAGTCCATTTAATTCTTTAATCCATTTTGAGTTCGTATTTGTGTGTGGTCTAAGATAAAGGTCCAGGTTTATTCTTTGGCATGTGAATATACAGTTTTCCTGTCACTATTATTTATACAGCTTCCCTTGTATAAAATGGTGATTGAGAACCAGTGTCTGGCATTTTCCAAGAATGAATCATTCAAGTGAGGGAGGATAAAATGAAGATACTTGCTGATATTAAAAGGCACAAGAGTTTTCATTTCCCCGTATCCTTTCATAAAGAACAGAGGGTCTTCTCCAGCGCAGCCGTAGGGATACACATCTGAATAAGACATTATTCGATGTTCTAGAGCTGCATCTCTTAGGAAAGATGTAAGAAACAGGGGCACTTAACATAAAATGGTATCTATAGAAGAAACATGTAATATTGTAAAACTAAAATAAACTGAAACACATAAACATGTTTGTCTAAAATGTAATAGAGCTGAATACAAATCTGTATCCACATCTGTGTGTATATCTATGTTAGAAAGTTCATGCACCACAGCCCTAACTCCCAATGTGACTATATTTGAAGATAGGAAGGTTAGAAAGCTTAAACGAGATCCCAAAGCTGGGGCCCAGAAATTTTGTTCTCTCTGCATAAAGACATAGGAAAGGCCACGTGAGGACAAGAGAGAAGGGGCTGTTTATAAGCCAGGGTGAGCGATCTCGCCAGGATTGAATCCCAGTGGCACACTGGCCTTTGATTTCTCCTCTACTCCCCAGAATTGTGAGAAACTAAATTGCTATAGTTTAAACCACACAATCTGTGGTGTCTGTTTTGACAGATCTAGCAGCTCTAGACACTATCTGTATCTGCATCCACATCTGTATTACTGGACTCCCAACTTTAAATCTATATAATTTCCCGTTTCCTAGAAACCTTTCCTTATATCTTTTTCCTTTTACTAGGCTTAGTTTTGTGCTTTCAGGAGACCTGAATGAATTAAAGCGGTAGTCCATGCGTGCTTATTAGGTGTGTAGACGTGACTCCTCAGGGAATCAAGCTCCGTAAAGCAAGAAAGAGTGGAAGCACTTTTTCAGCAGCCTTAGACCCAGGGGCAGGTGGTCTCTGTGGGCGCGTGGTTGAGGAAAGCATGAGCTAGTTTACTGTGGGTTCCTTGGCTGTGCCAGTACTTCTAATAGATTGTAGGGGGTCACAAGGGTTGTGAAAGCAAAGCCCCGATGTGAAAACCAGAAACCATGAACCAAAGTTATTAACTTTGGCAGTTGCATGAAATATTGTGGAACGGTGTTCTCAGAGTGTGGTCAGTGGACTGCCTGACAGACTCACTCGCAGTTACTGGTAAAATTCAAACAATCAAACTGACGGTGTTGAAATTCTTAACATAACGTCTGGGAATCTGTGTGAGGTTCCCAGGTGATTCTTAGGTATACAAACGTTAAGAATAACAATTCTAGAGATTCTACCAGTCAAAGTTTATGATTATATCAATGTCTTCTGATTTTCTCTTGTGGATGTTGAAATTATGATCATAATAATTGAGCTACAATTTCCTGCACTTTGAAATCTCTCTGATGTTTTGCTTGTCTTCCTGCCTTTCATCAAATAATTTGTTTCGGCTAGGTGGATCTAACAAACAGCACTTAGGAATCCAGAACGTTCGAAATCTGATTCTTCAGCATAACACCTGGATACTATTTAAACCTATTTTTTGACAGCAAAGCAGGATCATGGCAGTTGAACTATTTCGCTTAGTCCATCGAGGCTACAGTGTTCCTACTTTTTAGGAAATCTTGCGGTTATTTGCTGAAAGACTTATGTGCCCCAGTAATGTCCTTATAGAAAAGTTCCTAGCAAACTGGAGAATATTTGATAGCGAGATACAGGAAGTAACTATGTTAGCAAAAGCTTTCTGTAACCTAGCAGAGGAGACTGGACTGGCCCCTTATGAAACTTTGAGAATTCCTCATCAAATCTATAGCAGGCACATCTAATGTAATCAGTCAATGTCCCTGTTTGGGAGCGAGGAAGATGGAGAGGGAGCGAGACAGAGAGGCCGAGAGAATATGATGTGTCACTTTTCCAGAAGGAGGTGCTTTGTAGAGCACCTGGTGTAAAAAGGAGCTCCTTCATTCAAACTGAGTAGCAACCAGAAAAGTCAACAATTAACACTGTACAAATCACTTAGAAAAAAAAAAACAGATTATTCACTGGAAATTATAATATTAAACACATCATGGATAGAAGGTGAGATACAAAACGCAACTGGAAAATTTCTAGGAGATACCAAAAACGAAGTATAGAGTTTTTGGCAGTCAGCTAAAGCAGCGCTTAAAGAAAAGTTCACATAATGAAAACATTTACATCAATAAGGATTATTGAAAATAAAAAATGAAGTCAACATAAAATACAAAAATCCTGAAAACATAAGAAGGACTAGTATAGCAAACTAAGAGAAAGCAGAAGGAATTAAGTAATTGAGATAAAAGCAGAGATTAATAAGTGTAAAAATGTTAGGAGAAAGTTTTAAAAGTAATAGGCTCCCTCTGAAAAATCTGTAGAGTAAAAAGACATCTGCTAAGGCTAAGTAAGACAAGGAAGAAGTTATAAATTTACAAAATAAAAATAAGGAGGGAATAATTATCACTAGAAACAAAGAAAAATATGCACCATCTTCCATATAAATAATTCGTAAACTCAGGTGGGATAAATAACTTCCAAAAAAATGTAATTTACTCACACTGACCACAGCAGGGGTGGACACATCTGAAGGGTCCAACGTCCATAAGGGAATAAAAAAGTGCCCTCAGCACAAGGAACATGGGAGCGCTGAGGCTGTCCAACTCGTCCTCAACTCTGCTGAATAACCATTTCCGAAAAGATTAAAACTATATAGATTCAACTTTTTAAGTACAATTTCTTTAAGGAATTTTATTGATAGGTTGGTTTTCTTTAGTGACGTTGTATGGAAAATTTCATTTAAAGGTTGATGTTCATACATGGAAAGCAGATCAGGTATAGAGTTTTCTATGGAAGTAGCTGAAAAGGGGTTCATCCTGCTTGGAGAGGCCCGCACTTGCTGAAGATGCTCAGGTTACCAAATTCCCCAACATTTGGGGGCTACGAAAACAATACATAAATATTACTATGAATATAATAAGATGATATACCTTTACGTACACAGGTTCTTCGTTTTTCCCCGCCCGGGTTGCGGTTCCCCATCCTCCTTGAGCCCTCCTTTCCTCGATGCTCACCCTCAGCCCCTGTTTTCTCGGACTCTTTGGTGGGGTAAGACGAACCAGAGCAGCTGCTGAAATGGAGATACATGGAGGTGGAAAGTAAATCTTCACCTTTGGCCCCTGGGTCCGCTTCCCTGAGGCGGTCGCTGTCCCGGGGGCTCCATCAGCGCCCTGGAAGAGCCTCCGCCTGGCGGCCTGGGATGGGATGGAGTATCGTCTGCATGCAGCTGAGCCAAGCGTGTCGGGTTGGAAACTCCCAATGAACTGCGAATGAGAAGCATGCTGGTTTCCCGCGGTACTTCCAGCAGCCACGCAGGCGCGTCAGGCTAAGGAGCAAAAGGAATGTGCACTGGGAGTGATAATGCAGACGGGGACACATGAGAAACAGGTATCGCAGCTAAAATGCACCAAGACTTTCCAGGGTGAACTCGCTGTAAAGTTAAAGTTAAATCGACACCGGAAACAAAAGTTCAAAATCATTCATTTAAATCCCCCTTTTGTGCACCTGGAACAGAGTAAGAGAATTATGAAGAGCAATTCAATGGAGAAAAATCTTATTTTAAATCACAAAACATTCTAAAACACTAACATTTGTATTGGTTCTAACAGTGAGCAGAGAAAACATTCCACTTCTAGGGGGCGAAGGAGGCCGGGTTTGGGGGGAGGGGCAGAGCGTGCTCTTTAGGCGAAAGGACTCCAGGTGTTTTGTGACTCCTGGTTTCCTACTCATTGCTGTAGGCAGGTCATGGCTTCTGGGCTTTTCTATGGGTGCAAATTATATAATTTTAGAAAATCTTGAATTTGTAATAAAAATTTCAATTAAGTTGGGGAGAATGGGCCTGTTCTTTAATGTTATACTTGTAGCTTTTCTCTTAAACTGATGACCTTAACATAATCACTAATTTGCCTTACCGGACACTATTAAAAATACTTTCCAAACACCAATAATTCTATCAATAATGCCCCTGAATAGACAGTGCGATTTGATGTGACTATCAGTTTGTGCTTCAGTGTATATCCTACTCAGTTGTCAACAG
The DNA here is from genome assembly GCF_016906955.1 of Phacochoerus africanus. Taxonomy (NCBI): domain Eukaryota; kingdom Metazoa; phylum Chordata; class Mammalia; order Artiodactyla; family Suidae; genus Phacochoerus; species Phacochoerus africanus. Next base: position 134,973,270 of record NC_062554.1, on the reverse strand, counting down.
GTTGTTTATGCTTTAGATCACCAGAAACCATTCTTTCCTCCCTGTGGTTATCCCCATGATTTAATATAGAATTAGTCTTTTTAAAATATGTGTTCGTTTTTTGCTTTGTATATCATTTAATATTTTAAACATGTAAAACATTTTTGGAGTCTAATAGCAAAACTCTGTAAAAAAATGTATGCTCACAGAAGCCTCAAACTCATTCCTTTTGCCATCTATAATTAACAATTTTATTAGTTTATGTATATACTTTTAATATTTCATTTCATATAATAAACACGTTATATGTAGATATTTCACTTATACGTATATTTTAATGTCTTCATTTTTATACAAAATATGCTATATTGGTACCATGATTTTAAACTTTTTCCATGGAATAATATTTCTTCATATGGGTAAAGCAATGATCTATGCACAGAGCAGGACATTATAAACTTGCCATTTCATCAATCAATATAGGATTGTATGGGATGGAGTCATTAAAGAAATTCTGTGGTGCCAACATCTGGGTTACAAAAGATCACAAAATTATTCATCAAATATACAATAATCTGAGCATTATACTATAATTATTAAGTTATTAAATTATTAAAATCTTTACACATGCATATATACATGCATATATTATGAATTATTTTTATATATTATATATATATAAGTTATTTCCTCACCCCCATATTTAATCTTTCTAAACTGAATCTCTAGGAGGACAAGATAGTGTCCATCTTGCGCAATGTTAGGCATGACTGGTGCCAACAAATTACCAAGAACAAATTACTGATTTAATATAGAATTGTGGGATGAATCAATGAGGTTTCCATGGACGAGCAGAACGTAAGCAAAATGTACAACTTGGAGGAACAAGAAGCAGAAGGAAGTTTCTGCATTCCAATTCAGGTCATAAATGAAGAAGCAGTGACTCTGTGCTTGGATTCCAGCACCAAACCTCCAACATTATTTTTTTCAAACATAAAATACGGGTCGGTCATTTGAGGACTTATCACTTCAAACCAGTTTTCCAAGAGAAACAGCGTAATTAAGTAGATGGACTCTAAAATCAGATGGAGAGTCACATGATTCTTAGCTGTTGCTATGTGATCACCATAAACCTTGAGCCAGTTATTTGTTTTACCACCCTTATATTTAAGCACAGATAATAATAGTTAAGAATTATGGAGCATAGATAATATATAATAATATTTACGTAGAGGTATACTTAATTTGTTATATAAACTCAGTTACCTATCTATATACATTGTGTAAATGTTATATTATGCAAGCATCAATGTTACACAGTGTCTGCTACATTCTTGGAAGAAGAGTCTAGGCAAATATGATATTACTGAGGGATTATGAGTGTGAGGGTGTGGAGTGTGTATTATGTTAATTATGGAATCAGGGAGAAAAGACTGGCCAACAGTCCAGCTGAAGTTCATTAATGCTTCCTGAGAACAAAGTATGCAGTCATCCTTGGGGAACCCCAGACGATGCAGGTAGGGACGGAGGTCCTGAACCCAACATCTTGCCTGCTCTGGACCACTCATGTAATTTGATTTATTCAACGAAAAGAAAAGCCTGGAATAATAGAATTTCTTGGGGGGATGTAGGACGGTTCCCCCAGGTATGGTTAGCTAAACCAAAAGTAACCATTCCCCAACAACAATAAATCAGGCTCGCTGCAACTCCATTTTCTGCAAGTCTCCAAGATTTCCTCATTCCACTCTCTGACTCCATTTATACGTTTCTGTCTCTAAATGTTTACCCATTATTGCACCAAAGTACAAAGTTCTGCTTGCTGACAGACCCTCTTTTCCTTTGGCCAAACGTTCAGAATGGTTATATGTCTCATTCTTAAATGCCTTGTCTTGTAGAGCCGTATCTTCACAACGTGAGTGTGTGAGTGACAAGACCACTGAGAGGTCGCAAATCAGCGTGCACAAACACCAGTTCCTGCTGACTTCCTGGTCTGCACCATGTGGAGGGTGCGGATACCGGCCTCAAACTCCAAGGAAAATGATTCCTTGGAATTAGCTTATGTTCAGTTGTTGGCATTGGTGATAGAGTAGACCCTTGGCATTGGCAGACTTAGTATTCTGCCAGAGTCCAGCTCCAGCAGCCAGGGTACCCCTCAGGGGATGGACAGTGTCGGCGAAGCACACGGAGACAGCCTCTTGGTCCCTTCTTTCAGGGCGCTGGACTGCTCAAATTTTATTAGCATAGGTAGCAATTTATATAGACAGCTTAACTGTAACTTACATCACAGTGCTTAGATCATATTCTCAAAGGTTAAATTTTAGACTACATGGTACAGTAGATATACAATGTGTTCTAAGAATTTTAATTAAAACTAACAGATACGATGCATCATGTAAAATTATAATGGGTACAATACATTATGTGGACAAATCATTATATGAAAATAAGGCAATTCGGTATAAAACATCTTGTGGTTACTTTTAGCAAGTGCCACCCGTTATTGTTTTAAGCTAAACTTTAACAACTAGAAAGGTCACAAGCACAAGAATTTAACATTTACAAAAACTCATTTTTTAGATTAAAGCTTAGGGTACTAACTTCAAAGCATTATGGTCAGGGGACAGTATGAGAAAATATTTTATATATCAAAGCAACTTAATTTTCTAAAACTTAAAGGCTCCCTACAAAACTTATTAAAAGCAAGATTATATTTTTCCATCAAGAATGATGTATGTCTAACCTATTCTAACCTATTGCACACTCCACAATTACCTAACTCTAAAACCTATTTTTACTTGTAACAAACCAATGAACACTTTGTTTTTGCTTGTATTAGATCTGAATAGGGGGAATTTCACCAAGGTGAAACTCTTATTATTTTATTACTGTTCCAATTTTTCTTGTTCCAATTTTATTGAATCACAAAACAATATAGAAAAATAACAAAGAATAACAAACAAATAACAGAAAAGGCTGAGTAATAGGTAAATAACAGGAAAGACTGAATTTTCCAAGAAGTAATTTTTTATTCCTGCACTATTGTGCAGAGCCTTCATTTTGTTATTGTTGCTGTTGTTGTTGGGTTAGCAGGTGAGCCTCATTATTTTTAGAACTTGCCCTTGGAACTGGGCCGCCAGGTAAGCCCCTTTCCCTATTTCTAAACCTGCCCTCGGAACTGTGCCGTCAGGCTAGTTCCCTTCCTTGGCCTCCTGTATCTCCTCGGCTCCCCGCAGTATTCCAAGTTTTTCTGTTCATAAAACAATATGCCATGTAATTTGTGATTTTGCTGAGGCATGGAGTTGAATCTCACACACTGCAAAGGCTGGGATGAACTCTTGAAGTGATTAAAGCTTTGTTTCTTTATGATAAATGATACCTAAAAGTGGCTGACCATGGTGATATTAGGACATCTGGGGTCCTTGCTGCTCTCATGATGAACCACTCAAGACATTCAGATGAGCTCTTCTGTACATCTTAGTATTTCTTATGAATGAAAGAACAATGGGTTTTCCACCCAAATAAAAATACCTTAAGCCTTAAGGCGTTCAGTGACTTCTGGGATGCTGCAAGGCTTTGGGGAGAGAGCCAGGGGTTGCACGTGAAGAAAAGTACAGACCATGTGAGGGAATTTGTAATCTATCCATTCGACAAAGCAGTGGGGGAGTGAGTTCTATTTCCTCCCCGTGTGACGTGTTATCATTTTGTCATCTACTGTTCCAATTCTCTTCCTGCCTTGCACATGTTCTCATATGTCAAATGAGTCATGTCCTTGCTGAGCAGAGTTCTGACAACATGACACTTTAGTCTACTTTCTGAAATTATAAAATTTCAGCTGGTAAATTTCAGAATCCTCATCTACATGCCAGTTGTCTCGCTACTTCTCTCCTTCCTGTTCAAAAAAAAAAATCTGTGAAAATCCTGGCACTGCCCTTATATCTCTTCCAAGTGATAAAAAATAATTCTGTTGGAGAATCCCTTCTTTCCATGCTTCTGTTCAAAAGGCTTTTGTATACATGTACAGCTTTAGGCATAATAAAGTCTTCTAATTTGGTGCTCCATGAGAAAACTCCCATCATTATTTCAAAGCTTTGATTGCTTTTGGGAAACCAACTTTGCCAACTCTCTTATTATTATTAATTACGTGTCTGGCCTCATAAACTACACTGTCTTTGTGGAAAATAGAAATACCCACTATGAGCAGGCTGTTAGAACAGAGTTGAGTTTTGGAAGCTTTAGATTTCTTCCTTTCGTCTACAGCACTCCCTCCCTGGACTAAGCTGTAAAGTACGGCATGTGGGGACTGTGTCTTCCTCATCCTTGAGTCCTGCGGTGTCTAGCGCTATATCTACAACAAGGATGCTCAACAAATATGTGTGATACATCCAGGATATATAGCCAATGCAGATGTGTTTGGATCATCTGGCTCTCATCATCCATAAGAGGCATTCTATAAATTCTGGCCCTACCACAGATGTCTTCATTCAAATGCAATCTCCCATAAAATGTTCTTTTCAAGCCAAAGTATGAAGATTTTCCCAGAAATAGACTTTTGATGAGCTGTTGAGATTCACATAAAGTGTGATGATACAATTCTCTACGTCTGAATTGTAACTCTTGATAATAAAATCACTCCCATTATACACTGGTCCATTCAAAACACCGTGGCTAATTAGGTTCACACACCTGACAGATGGTTTTTCTCTCTTAAATTGATTAAATGCAATTTAATTACTGACAAAAGAATTCATGGCTAAATCAGGAAACAAATATGAAATTGATTCATCTGATGAAAGCGCAGCTATAACTTGGCATCCGAATATAGACTGTATGTGGTATACTTTTTCTAAGTGCAAAATACTTATGTAAGAAGAAAATTATCAACTGATTCATCAGCACTTGGCAATGTCTCAGTAATTAATTGCATATTTACAGGGGAAGATGTCAAAATTGATATAAATGAGCTCTGCTGGTCTCAACCAATTATTAGTTTAATGGGAGTTTAGATTAAAATATCAGTTCAACTGCTTACTTGATATGAAACATCAGGAAAGTTATTAAATATCCCAGTTTCGTCATCTGTAAAATGGGACTAGTAAAAATTCCTTTCTCAGCGACCGTTAGGAAGATGTGCTGAAACAACGCATGTGAGGAACTTAGGGCTTAAGTCAGAAAACATTAGAAATAGGTTGTCACTTATTGCTTTTATTTACTTAACTATTATTCCTATAACTAAGATCGTATTTATGAACAAGTTTGCTGACAAGAAGTAAACTCATTAACAAACAAACAGATTATTGAGTGATCCTGAAATACCTACGGGGGATAAAATGTATGATGAAACCTAGTCATGCCCTGGACGAATTAGATTCTAGTGAAAAGCAAAGACAGGTCGGGCACTTCTGAAAATATTGGTGGAGAGATAAGTTCAGAATCTAGAGGTGCAGACGAAGGAAAGCAAGTTGAAAGTGCCTTAACCTGAGCTGCATTCCGAAAGGAAGGGAAGGATGAAGTCGCAGAATGGCATATGGGAAAGGCCACCCCAGGCAGAAGAGGGGTGAGTTTGAAGCCACAGGTGAGTGAGAGTTTCAGGCTTTTCACAAACAGAATGTAGGTTCATGTTGCCTGGGCAGTAGGTATGCAGGCCAGATAAGGTTAAGGATTTCCATTCTATAGGAGCTGCAGCTGAAGCCTTGGAAGAAATATAACCCAGACTGCACTGGCTGGAGTGGACAGAGACAGTGGGTTAGGCTGAAGTCGTAGCTAGGACTGCGGTGCTTGGAGCTCTTATGTTTAAGACAAGGCTTTGGCAAGATACCGCTTTAGAACTGTTGCATCAGCACAGGTGAAATGAGGTCACCTGAGGACTTAGGGTTAGGACACTGGACGGTTCCGCAGCAGAAGGTGATGGGAACTGCCTGGACTTCCTCCCCCTCCAGCCGGGCCACGGTCAGGCTGAGAGAAGACCGGCATTTCAGGGAAGTTGTGCAAAGCATGGGCTTTTCAGAAAACACAGTCTCAAGTCTGGGCAGCTGCTCTTGATAAACCTGTTCTCTGCGGTGTTGGGAGGTACCTCCGTCAGGTGACGGGGGCGTCACTGAGCTGGTGCCTTTACAACACTTTCCTTCTTCTCAGCTGTCACCATGGTCTATTTTGGTTGCCCTGGGACTCACTTGCCCTTCAGGATTCGTAGATATCATGATCAGGAAGAGGAAGCATACGCAGTTTAGGGCCACACGATCAATGAATACCCCTTCTTGAGAACAAAGCAACAATAACCCTGAAGAGAAAATGTTAAAGCAAAGCTGGAGGCTGCCATTCCTGTTTCCTGGTGAAGACAGTCTGGTTCAGACTGAAAAGGGTGTTACAGTAGGACGGCGGAGGTGACCGTCCCCTGAGCCGACCTCCCCGGCCCTGCATAACCTTACAAAGGGGACTGCGAGGTGGACTCGGCCCATGCTTGTGTGTGATGTTGTTTCCTAGAGCAGGTGGTTGAGGAGCTGCGTGCCTTACCCAGAAAGTTCTCTGAATCCTCACACTTGTTCCCAGGTCTCAGTGGCTCCTGGAGGTAAAAATCTTAAGCCAAACACGGGGAAGGACACTTTCACCAAAATTGCTCTGTATGTACAATCTCCGTTGATTCATGTATGAGTCACTGAGCAAATAAAAGGAGACCATATTTGTAAAATACTAGATATAGTATGGAAAACATAGCAGGTATGCAATGAATGGCTGCTACATTGGGCTGAACTGTAAGGGAAGATTTTTGTAGAGAAAATAGGTCTTGGATAAGCCCTGGATGTAGCCACCAGATACATCTTCATACAGCGACTTGTCTTGAATACAAATAATGTTCTCTTAATACCCAACAACATTATGAAAGTCGTAGCTCCTTCCTCCAGTATCATGTTTTTCCCTCTGGCAAGATAAGAACTGGATATTGAGTGTTCGGTGAACAATGAGAGATTTTTTTTAAGCTCATAAAAGAAGTGATTATTGTGAAAAGAGTCCATGTTTGATGGGGCGAGAGCTCAGGGTAAAGAAGCAGAGTTTTACACCATGGAGAAGAGTATGGATATCCTTTAAAAAACTAAAAATATAGTTGCCATACAATCCCACAATCCCTCTCCTTGGCTTCCATACAGAGAAAACCATAATTCAAAAAGATGCATGTATCAATGTTCATATCAGCATTATTTACAGCAGCCAGGACATGAAAGCAAAAGCTAAATGGCCATCGACACAGGATGGGATAAAGAAGATGTGGTACATGTACATAGGGGAATATTTATCAGCCATTAAAAAGGAATGAAATAATGCCATTTGCAGCAACAGGAGTGGACCTAGAGATTATTTTACTAAGAGAAGTAAATCAGACAGAGAACGACAAACATCATATGATATCACATATATGTGGAATCCAAAAATATGACACAAATGAATTTATTTACAAAACATAAATAGATCCAAAGACATAAAAGAGCAAACTTATGGTTACCAAAGGGGAAAGGTGGGGGGATAAAGGAGTTTGAAATTAACAGACACACACAGCCATACATAAAAGAAACAGCAAGGACCTACTGTGTAGCACAGGGAGCCAGATTCAGTATCTTGTAATAAACTATTATGGAAAGGAAAAAAAGAAGGAGGGTTTCAGAAACATCTTCAGTTTGAGCAATGTGCCCAGCGGACCACTTAGTCTCAAAGCCTTCCCATGTCAGACATTCTTCTCTTCACCTTAACTAATCATTCCATGTCACAATACCTAGGGGCTTTAGCAACAGAAATATTTGGAGGGAGATTTCCTTCTTTTTTTTTTTTTTTATGGCTGCACCTGTGGCATATGGAATTCCTGGCTAAGGGTCGAATCAGAGCTGCAGCTGCCAGCCTACACCACAGCTAGAGCAACACCCGATCCAAACCACATCTGCAAACTATGCCACAGCTCACGGCAATGCTGGAACCTTAACCCACAGAGCCAAGACCAGGGATCGAACCCACATCCTCACAGAGACAACATCGGGTCTTCAACCCACCGAACCACAGCGAGAACTCCAGGGGGAGATTTCCAACGCAAGGTTCTCTCTCAGGCTTGTCATCTTTAGCAGTGTGATTCCCACTTCCTGCATTTCCCCTAGATATACTGTGGTGTACAGCTTCAGCCATTCAGCACACACAGCCCTGTTGGTTTTAGAATGCCGAGCTCCACAGAGCCCTGTTCACTGCTTGTTCCACATGTCCTCATGTCCACAAGATTTCTACGTATCAGGTGGATGCAAGGAAGGAGCAATCCTTGGAATACAAGCAGGCTAAGGTACTGCCACCAAACCGTGTGTCTCCCATGGACTCTTTCTCTGGGGCATCATGATAACATGCAGTCTCAAGCAGCAAAGCCCATCTTTCGCTAACATGGGCTCTTCATGAAAAAAATGGTGTTTTCCTAGATTTATTAATGCTGATTAATCCTATACCACAGCCACAGCAATTCTGGATTCTTAACCCCTGAGCAAGGCCAGGGATTAAACACATCCTCACAGACACTATGTCAGGTTTTTACCCATTGAGCCACAGTAGGAACGCCAATAATTCATTCTTATTGGTTGAAATGATTTACTTCTTAGGGAAAAACAAATAAGCTTAAGTAACCCTAAATTTTCAGTTGTGATCAGTAGATGAATATATAATCATACCTCTAACCCAACATTGAATATCATTTTTATATTGTTTCCAGAGATAAAATGACAGCCATATTATTTAAGAAAATTCCTTCTTACAAAATAAAACACATTTATCAACACCCAGATTCAATGGATAAACTGAACATCAAATTTTGCTCTTTCCCTAAACACAAAAGATATATGTTCGTGTTTTAAGAATAAAAAGCAAAGCAGGATGATAAAAGAAACATCAATCATAACAGAAATTATGGGGCATATGGTGCCAATGGAAGAAGTAGGCAGAGAAGTACGTTTGGGTCCGAGGTATGAACGGATACTTCCTATTATCCTTGGACACTGTAGAGGAGCTTCCCATAAACACTGGACCTTCTGTGGAGACTGGGACCTTATATGACCCGTCCACACAGCTGACTGAACTCCCATTCGATCTTAAATACGTGTGGCTTTCAATGAAGCATCTCCCTGGGAAGTCATGTTGCTTTAAAACTCCATACTCATTAAGCCTAGTTACCACTGTCTCTACCATGCACTCAGGAAAACCAAGAGTAAAGAAAGTGGCCGGTGACCTCTGGAGCGAGTGGAGCCCAAGGAAGACTCTGCAGATCAGAGACGTGGGTCTACAGAGAAGAGAGTGGGAATCCTCCCAGGTGAGGGTGCAAAAGGTCGGTGTGCCTGTGAGTTTTGGAGTGTATCGTATAGGACACTCAAGGACATGAACTGGAGCTAAGCATCCAACTGACCCGCAGTATCTGTTGAGGAGGAACCAACGTGCAATCAGTTGAGCTGGAGGCAGAGTGTGGCTCCAGCCCGTGACAGACAAATTTACCATCCGGAAATTCCGCCATACATAAACTTAGTCAAAGCCAGTCTTGGAAATGTGGCTGTAGAGTCATTAGAACATGAGCTTCACATAATCTTGTAAATCAATAATACTTCCGTTAAAAAATGAATATATTTATATAATATATTCCACTAATGGGTTAAAGAACAGTGAATGATGCAAAAAATTATTTGATAAAATTAAACATTCATGCTTAATATTTTAAAAACCAGAATGAAAGAATACTCTTAACGTGGAAGAAAAAAAAAGGTTGGCTCCAAATTCCGATTCTGCCATATGCTAGAAGGATGACTTACAGAAAGTGACTATATTGGCCAAACCTCAGTTGCCTTATCTATAAAACAATCTTAAAAATAAGCTTCTACGGTTCAAGAGGAGGTTAAGTGAGGTAACAATTTTGATGGTGTTAGCCTTATCTCTCATACATGGTACAATCTCAATGACGTCTAGACAAGTCTTCCTCACCTGGTGCCATATTTGGACTTTAGGCCTTAGTCTCCAACTTCCTCTTCTCTCCCCTTGCCTATACAGTGCCTGCCCACCCACCACTCACATGCCACGAGCACAGCACTGGGGACAACATTCTAGGAGGGTCTGAATGAAAATCTGCCTTTAAATTCGCCAAGTCTCCATCGGCTACGTGTCAGTTTTATAGTAAGCAAGAGGATTCTATAAGCTGATGGCTTCATAACAAGATGCTTGGATTTGAGTTTCAAGTCTAAATGAAGGCATGCCGTTGAGTTCAAGAAGAAAAACTTGTTCTGTGCAAGCTTTTGCTGTTCTAAACAATCTCCACTAGGGGTCAAATCCATGATTTATTACCTCTTTGAAATTCTGTAACAAAATATAAGTATAAATACACACATACACACAAAGAGCCCCCTAGGTTTCCAAATAAATGTATCTCTTATTACTTCCCAATAGAAAATAATGTTGAATATTTCTTGATTTATTCAAATTCTCAAAGAAATTATTTTTCAATTTGCTGTTTAAACTATGACCTTTTTTATTTCATAAATTGCTTAATCATGTGGCTGGCAGAATAAGAACTTGTAACTACAGCATCAGCTGGGAATTTAGTTTTTATCTCCTTCCTGCCTAAGGATGGGCAATAAAGTCAGCAGTGAAAAATTAATTGATGATATCTATACTTGTGACACTAGCTTTGCAAATAATATTTACTAGTTTTTTTATAATTTTTTAAAATAATAAATGTCTTTAAAATTAGGAAAAAAAGTTCTGTTATCTTTCCTAACCTAGCACTGCTAAAATAAAAATACTTTATAAACAAGAAAAATGTCTGGATTCTTTCATATAACTGATTTTTTTTTTTTTTGTCTTCTTAGGGCCAAACCCGCAGCATACGGAGGTTCCCAGGCTAGGGGTTCAATCAGAGCTGTAGCTGCCAGCCACAGCAACGCCAGCTCCAAGCCGCATCTGCAACCTACACCGCAGCTCATGGCAATGCCGGATCCTTAACCCACTGAGCGAGGCCAGGGATCAGACCTGCATCTTCATGGATACTAGTCGGGTTTGTTACCACTGAGCCACAAGGGGAACTCCGTGATTATTTTTTAATCCAATAAAAGCTTAATTCAGACTTCAGTTGTTTTTGGAAAATTACCGCTTTCCAGACGGCTGAGGAGCAGTGGTTTCATCCATCTCTTCAGAGACCTATCCACTCAGTATTTTGGTACTGGATTCACAATAATGAGTTCTTACCTTCTGTGCACCAAACATCGTTCTGGTACAAGGAGTTGGGTACTAATGGCTCACATCACCATTCGAACTCATCGATATCATCGCGTCCACACCTGTGGACCCACTGCCCAGTGTGTCATTTCACAACTAGAGGCAGAAATACTGCTCTTGTATGTGCGAACTCCCCATAGATAATAAAGTAATTACCTGTGCTTCTTTTCATATGGCCTTGTAAGTTTATTATTTTATTTTTAATTTTATTTTTTGATAAATGTCATGCTACCGAGTGCTAGAGAAAGGCCAGCTGTTTTTTTCCTTTAAAAAAATGTTGCATTGAAACATAGATGATTTACCAATGTTGCAATCACTTCTGCTGTGCAACAAAGTGCCTCCGTGACACGCATCCACACGTCCACTCTTTTTCAGATTCTTTTCCCACATGGCTTATTACAGAATGTTGGGTAGAGTTCTCTGTCCTTTGCAGCAGGTGCCCGGCGGCCAGTCAGTCCACACACCACAGTGTGAATACACCAGTCCCAAACCCCCAGTCGATCCCTCCCCCCACCTGTCCCCTTTGGTAAACATAAGATTGTTTTCAAAGTCCATGAGTCTGTTTCTGTTCCACAGAGTTCATTTGTATCCTTTTTTAGATTCCATAGGTAAATGATATCATGTGATGTTTGTCTGACTCGGTATGAGAATCTCTAGCTGCATCTATGTTGCTACAAATGGCATTATTTCATTCTTTTTTATGGCTAATATTCCACTGTATACCTGTTCTTTATCCATTCTTCTGTTGACGGACATTTAGGTGCCAAAAGATGCAGGCACCCCAATGTTCACTGCAGCACTATCTGCAATTGCCAAGACATGGAAGCAACCTAAATGGACTTACAAGTTTAGAACAGGTTTTTCTGAATTTGTTTTGCAAGCAAAGAAACTGAGGCTTGGAAAAAATTAAATCCCCAATGTGTGTCAGGGTGGCATAGTAGGACCTCAGACTGAATTAAAGAGAGATAGCTAAGAGTTGATAGGCTGGTGGTTTATAACCAAAAAATGAGTGGGATTTGAAAGTTGAGTTTGTTCCTCAGTCAAGTTCATTGCTTCCCCAATGGAGAAGTCTTGCTTCACTCAGTTTTCATTTTCTTATCTGTAAGGGGCGCAGTAACGCCTTTACCCAGGGAGTAAGAATTTCCTAAGGTAAACTTATAATAAAGTGGATAGGAAATGCCTGTTACAGCATGTATTAAGTAGAGGATGCAAAATATATTATGTTTGGTCCCACCTCTTATTTTTATTTCACCCCTCTAGTGAGGGTGAGGGGAGGCAGGTGCCAAGCAAGGAAAAAGATCTGACCACCAGGTGGCAGTAGCCCAGAACAAGGTTTATTTGGGGGATGCTTTGTCAAGGGTGTACCCAGAGGAGGTCCCTAACATCAAGAGAAGGGGCGGGAACTCCCAGAGGAGAAGGGGCTCCGATAGGAGCGGGGCTTCTAAGTCCAGGCAATGCCACTCCGCATGCAGCCCAGCAGGAAACTCTGCGTTAGAGAGGTGAGAAGGGCAGCAGGATCTTACCTCAGGTCGTTTCTTGGTCCTTGGATTTATCCCCTCTGTGGCCAGCAAACTTTGAGTCCAATGCCACGTAGTGTGTGAAGCAAGCGGGCTCTCAGCAGCTGAATATCTGATTATTTGGACTAAATTTAAAACAACTGGATGTGTAAAACTTTAATTTTGAGCTAATAGTGAAGGAGTACACAGCATAGTTCCAACATTCAGAGCCCAAACGTGGCTCATTTATGTCTGAACTACTGTCGAAAGAAAAATAAAATAAAAGAGCAACAGCTTTTGTTTGCCCTGATGTTTGCCGTTTGATTTTTATGTGTCATATACACGTGGTGCTGGGGATGTGTGCCTCGTTCCCTTCCACACGTGATTTATTTACCTTGCAGCAGAAACAACACAACAAACCATATGCAAGCTGGTTTAAAATACTACAGATTTAGAAAGATATTATTCTTGACTTTATGTTGGGTGCCTTGGCTTATGAAATGCCAAGCTTCTCTAAACCTAAATACCATTTTTCTGAAAACGGTTCATTTTCCTTTTGCTCTTCATGCTCCTTTTCACCATCCAACTTCTTGTCGTGAGCACCTTGGAGACTAACTCAGCGGAGCATGACTTTTCAATAATGCGAAGACATTCTCGCTGACTTTCAGATGTCTCTGCTTGTATTCCCTCTTGTTGAATAAAAATGATATCAAGGTGGGCATAATAATTATTTTCTCAAAAACAATCCAGTTTCTTCTTTGGGACAATGTATGAGTCTGCTTCCACTTCCAAAGCTTATCCACTTAGGATTCCTCCAAATTGTTTTCACAGTGGAAAGAGAGAACTGGGTTTACAGTGCCTTGCAATATAATAAAATCTTATTTCTGAAAAGACTGCAAAATGCTGGACAAGGCCAGTGGGTACCAGAATGATTTTGAGCTATGGGAAAGAAGATAAAATATCCTTTCTAAACTCGTACCTTTGGGCAAAATCACTCTTTGTAAGGACCTACAAGAGGGTCAGAATAGTAAAAATAATAATAATGACTGCCTCCATATATATTAAATTTGGCTTAAGAACTTTAAAGAAGCAGAAGTAAAGGACATTTTTAATGGCTGTCAGTGAAGGTCTTGCTTCTTTTCGCTGCATAATGTTTTGCCCTGTAAACAGTGTGGTTGTCCTATTATTTCTAAAACAGCAGATACTTGCTCTTTACTTTATGCTAATAGCTGAGGTGTCAGTGAGCCTGGGAAAACAGTGTTTCCTGGTGGATTCTGAGTTTCTCATGTTAATTTTCATGTTACTTGACATTGCATTTATGCTAATAATATTCTAAATCTAATAACCATATGTTTATGGAGTAACAAGGATGAATACAATATAAGTTAATAACATAATACAATATTCTAGAAAATTGCTGACACAATATAAAATAACAGCTTACTATGATTTTCCCAAACTTAGTTTGACTACATTAAGGATCCAGATGCTGACAGAGCAAAACTCACTCCTAAGCGTATCTCAAAGGTCATATTATTATTATCATTTTCTTCCTTAGGTCTCAGCTTCTGCTTGGAACCTGTGATAATAACCCCTCCTGTGGTGAGGCAGGAAGATGCTGGCTTTAAAACTGTTCTGAGAATATGCACTGCACACATGCCGAAGCCGTTAGAGCAAAACTTTGATCTTCCTCTTGAAAATTCTCCAGAATTGCTCAGGGAGGGCACCGAGGCACAAACATAAACCTTTCCCGCTATTATCCCCTGATCACGTTGCGAACCAAAGTCCGTGAAGAGTAATTTCTTACAAAGTGATGGAGGCAGACAGACCAGTAAGTTGTGCAGGTTTTAAGTGGGAAGATGAAGGCGTGGCCCTTTCACTCCAGGAGCTTTATAAGCTTGTGGGGAAGCCCAGGTTCAGTAATCCCAGTATCAACCCATTGTTTTATCAGAATACCAAAGCAAGCAAAGGCACAGAGCAGGAAGGGCTCCGAAACGTGTCGCAAGAATGAAGGAAGAGGATGCTGAGGACCTGATATTTGAGTTATGGTTTAAAAGATAAAGCCTGGAGTTCATCTGAAGAGTAGAAGACCTTCTAAGCTGTACCCAGGCGCTCCTGTTCTGGGAGTGGGTACTGCGTACCATGGCAAGGACTGCAGAGATTACCCTGCATAGTGGACTAGTGCTGGGTTATAAGGGGTTCAAGCTTTATTCTATATGTGATTGAAACCACATAAGAGTGTTTTAAACTGAGGAGTGATATAAAGCCCCATAAAATCAATACTATGGCACCAAAGTTAAGCACCTCTTAGAGAAGCAGCCCCAGCAAGATGGCAGGTGGTTAAGTTAGGAACCTGTTACCACAATTTGGTACATGATAAATTAGGGCTGTCTCAGGGATACAAAATGTTGGGCATACTAGGCTGATATGTAGGAGTATGCATTGTGCCAAAGTAATTACAAGTGTAATTTAACATAGAATAAGATTAATTGCTTTTTACAGTAGAATTTAAAAATGAAATAGCGGTGTAGGACGATGGAAATTACGCATAGAACTGCAGCAAATATCAACAGATACTTCAGCACTCTAACAACTGTTAAAAAGCTTAAGTTACCTCCTACCAGGAAGCTGTGTGTGTGTGTGTGTGTGTGTGTGTGTGTATAGTGACAAAAGAACTCCTGAACAGCAACCTTATGACGGGAATCTGAGAACTCATGCTCACGGCACAGCAAAAGGACAAACCAAACGCGGTGCAGACACAGCCATTGACGACTTGGGAATCTCTTTCCATATGACACCATCTGAGCAGTGTGAGCATCTCAAGGCTGGGATCCATTGTGTTTCCCACAAGGTCACTGGACAAGGATTTCCAAACCATAGTGTTGAGGTCTAGGAAACGAAACTGTCTTACATGAGGAAGGAGAGATGGAGAAGATACGTTAGCTTCCGCTGGTTTCATCGGAAGGGCAATCCGTTGCCACTGATATCTGTGATTTTGGACCTGTATTCAGCTTTTCACGTCCAGAATGTCCCACAGGACCTCTGGCAGTTGCAACTACCTCCCCAACCCAGAGAGTATCTGTGTATTCTTTCAGGGCTCAATTACTTCAGAACAGAGGAATTCTATTCCTGCCCATGGCATGGATCTGCTCTTGTTCTCAAGTAAAGACAGAGCCTGACAAGATAGTCGTATCATCTGCTTAAACCACAGCTTCTGAGTTTCAACTCTGGTTCTTCTCCAGGTGCCGAACGGAACAACCTCTGCGTCCCTTCCACCTGAGCGGCCCCAGAGGTGGTTCCAGGGCCTTCCCTGGACCTGCGGGAGGATGAACAGGAAAGGAGCCTGGAGCCTTGTTCTTGGCTCCTCCTCGACCACTTCCTTAGGGCAGTCAGAGCTGGTGTCCAGTGCCTGTGCCAGAGGCAAGGAGAAGGATGCAGTGGATGATGCGTGCGTGTTCTCCGCCCTCCCCATCCTCTCTCTGACTCCGGTCCTCCTGCTTCGTCTCTGCTTTCAGCCGTGGCAGGAGCGAACAGTGCTGGGAGGGTTTTCACTCACCCCACTCTGACATGTCTTGTTTCAAGGATGCATCATGCGGTTTCTGCCGTGGGCTCCTCCGCTGGCCTCTCCTTCAGGCAGCTTGCAGACTACCCAGGTTGCCCTCTCACGATCACAGGTTTAATAATAGTATCAGTTACATAATATCATTTTAGACCCAAGAGATCGATCCGCTTTGTACTTAAGGAGATCGCACAAGAGACAGGTAACTCAGCAGGTGTGTTGTGCAAACCCCACCCACACAAACATTTAAAGAAAGGCTTTTCCTTGGGACTGACCCTAGTCTGACTCCCAGAGAGCAGTGTGACCCGAGAAGGTTCACAGTGGGATTTATGATGAATGCCTGTTTTTGCCCGAGGAGGCTGAGCTCAGTAGCTGCTCAGTGATGGGCTGCCTACCCCACCGGGAGTGACGGACTTCCCATGGAAACACTCAAACAGCTGGGCTCAGTTGAGAATCCCTGTTGGTGACACTCGCATGTGCGGCCAGGCCTTATCCCTGGGAAAGTTCATCCCCGCCCTGTGCAGCTCCACTGGGGAGGGACACCTGGATTCTCACACCTGGTTTCTCCTGGACTTCTTTTCCCCTTGCTGATTTCAACTCATCATCTTCCAGGCTCATAAACTATAACAGAAAGAGTGTAACAGCTCTTTCTGACTCCTACATGTACTTCTAATAAATTATGGAATCTGTGGGTGGTCTAATGGCCCCCTCACCCTAAGGCAAACTACCACCTGATGAGTGTCTGTCTGCTCAAAAGATCCACTCTGTATCACATACTATCTCACCTGAAAGCATCCATTCTCAGAACGACAGCAGGAAGTGTTAGCTGAGCTAACGTGGCCGTCTGGGGACAATGTCGTGAGGACGGAATGCTCTGTCTTCCAAGATGTGGAGCAGGCACTGACATGACAACAGTTTGTACCACTGTGTCCTCTAGAGCTGGGATACTTTCTTGCCTTTTTTTTTTTCTTAGGACCGCGCTCTCGGCATATGGAGTTTCCCAGGCTAGGGGTCGATTTGGAGCTATAGCTGCCTGCCTACACCACAGCCACAGCAATGCAGGATCTGAGCCATGTCTGTGACCTACACCACAGCTCATGGCAGCAATGCGGGATCCTTAATCCACTGAGCGAGACCAGAGATCGAACCCACATCCTCATGGATACTAGTCAGATTTGTTAACTACTAAGCCACAATGGAAACTCCTAGAGCTGGAATACTTGAGTCTAGAAATTGAAAGATGGAATCAGAATTAGCGTCTCTCATTATAAGCATCTGTGCCATAGGGTTCAGTTAGTGATAACATCCTAAGGTCTGCTGCATAAGAGATGTTTTTTCCTATTAGGAGATTATTTCCACCAAAATCTCAGTGATACTTCCACTGATCTTCAGCTATGCTATGACTCTCACCTAATCATTTTGAGCTCCCCAAGATGATGGACTAATAGACAAAGACAGAAAAAAAGCTATACTGGCTGGAGTAATTGACTAGGATTATTATCAGGGGCTTGTTGAATAATGGGTGCTCAGTGGTTGTAAAAAGAAAGAATAATTGCAATAACGACTGCCAAGGGCTCAGGCTCCCCAGGGAAGGAAAATAATGGATATTATCAGTTGCAACCAAGGAGAATGTAGTTTATAATTTTGAACCTTTGCTGTGAAGTGCTTTTAAGAGACTGCAGCTGGCCAGTATCTGAAGTCGGATCAATAGAGCATTCTTATGTGCGATTATGTGAGCTTCTCAGCGATGCCAGAGGTGAGGCAGGCAGCTCTGCCACTTTAAGCTCATACGTCCTGACTCACCTCTCACAGCTGTCCTGGTGTGGTAGCCTTGCTTTCTTATTCATACCAGTGAAGTTCAGACCCTTCAATAGCTGCAGGGGGAAATGAGATTATTGACCAAAGTAAGAGGGCAGTTCCTTTAAAATAGAATTGACTGACTCTAGGATATAATGTCCATGATTTTAGGCAAGTGAATGTCGTGAAGGAAAGAAGGGATACATTGGTGGAAGATGTAGGATAGGGGATGACCGTAACGACAGACCTTAGAGCAAGGCTGGTGAAAATGGAGACAAGGAATGATGGGACTGGAGGACAGAGCAGAGGGGACTAGTGGTGGGCAGCGGTCCTTCTCTCTTCCCCCTTCTCTCCCCTCCTCCACTTTATCCCTCTACCTCTCTCCCTCCTCTTTTTTTCTTCTCTTCTTTCCCTTTGAAACCAAACTTAAAACCCACATTTGCTGTAGTCTCCATCTTTAGTGGGTAACTATTTACTGAAATGCTCTATATCCTCACCTCCTGCCATCATGAAGAAAAGGCAAGAGGTTTGCTGTAGGTGGGACTGCCAGTTTGAAAAGCTGTGTCCACGTTTAATGTGTTATATTAAATGTTTTCCTTGGAGATTATTTTATGAGTTATTCTGCCAAAGTGGTTTGTAATTTGTATTTCCCATGAATACAAAGGCATTGGTCTGCTTGGGCTGCCATACCAATCACAGACCGGTGGCTTAAACACAGAAATTTTATTCTCTCAAGGTTTTGGAGGCTATGAATCCAAGATCAAGGCAATTTTAGAGGTGACCTCTGGTGAGGTCACTGCTGGCTTGCAGGCTTTCTTGCTGGGTCCTCGCACGGCTTTTCCTTGGTGCACACAGGGAGGAAGTCTCTCTTCCTGTTTTTACAAGGACACCAGCTGTATTGGTTGAGGGGCCGGCATCATGACCTCATTCAACCTCCATTGCTTCCCTCCAAACACCATCCTGTTGAGATTAAGGCTTCAACATATGACATTTAGGGGGACACAGTTCGAGCTGTAACAGTAACTTCGAAGTCTTTGTCATTTCTTACTGTCCTCCCATCTGATATGGATACAAGTAGCCTAGAAGTATGTTCATACTTTGACACACAAGGTTAAAAAAATGTATTGTATGTATCTGGGGGAAAGCTTTGCTACAACCCTACCTCTAAGAGGTGACATTCATTCATTTGAATTTTAACTACGTGTGATTAGCCTGCTTAGTTTTAAGGGCCCAGGTAAAATTTCTCTCTTCAGTGGTTATTTCTTTTACTCTAGCACATGATGAGTTTTGAATATTATATTATAAATGAGTGTGTTCACCCACTTTTCAACTCATTTCGAGTGCCGATTATTTGGCAGTCACTCTGCTTGATGTAGCAGTGAATTCAAAGACGAGTAACATGCTCCAGTTGCTTCCATTCTAGTGGTGAGAGGTAAAGAGCAATGTAGGATAACACGTTCTATAATAACAGGTGTTCACAAGGTGCAATTCAATTGATCATGTGTGATTTTATTATCTCGTTATTTTAAGAATAAAAATTTTAAGAGGCAGCTCCTCTGGAGGACACAGAGTTCTTTTTAACATAGAGAGGAGAGAAACTGGTGGGGACGGAAACATTTTCTCCTATTCCTGCCTTACGCAAAGCTCGAAGGAAAATTTTGACTAAGATTTAAATGAGTCAAAGCAATCAGCTTGTACCCAGTATTCTGCCTGCTCCATCATCCAAGCTGCTGATGCCATGGAGAAGAGCTGAGACCTCTCTGTTACGGCTGTTGGTGACATGATGAAGCCTCTCCAACCCCATGTGAAAGCACCATAAACGGAGAGTTCTCATCTGTGTCATTCACTGTTCCAGCCCCAGGGCTTATCAGGGTTTGGGAGCGAGATGGTGATGAAAATACGCATATTAAGTATGTTAATGAGTGAATGGACAACAGGCTAAATAGTTCCTTGGTGTACAGAGTTCAGTTACAGGTTCTAAAATTTTCCAAAAGGAAATATGGAGTATCTCACCATAAAGACTCATCTTTTGAGTCATTATTCCACGTCCAGTCTAAAATCAAAATTAAAGGAGTAATTAGTGAAAGCTAAAGGCAGATTATTCATAAAACATTCTAATATAAAATGGAGTTTACATTATCACTAGGTACAATTTCAGAATTATAGAGGGCTAAAACTATGCTTAATTCTGGGGAAACCAGGGGAATTACCAGCAGCTAACAGGTTTGTCTACAAAGCTCTGTTACCTAAGTGGGCAGCCCCCCGAAAGTCCTGAAATCTTGGTTCATATCTCTTAAGAATACAGACTCAAACAATGTGAGACTGTACTAATGTCTCAATAATATAGACTCAAATAAGGTGTCTTTCAAAAACAATGGGAATGTTGATTGCTAATGATGTTGTCAATGCTTTATATGGATCCACTTATTGAAATGGGTGTTTTTATTTTCCCTATTTTTAATTATCAAAAAACTGAGAAGTCCAGTGCCAGAGACGGCTCTCTCGCATATAGTGAGATCGTCCTCATTGCAAACACAAAAACCAGTAACGATCAAGTGTATATATATATGTATATATATGTATATATAATCAATTCTTGCTAGTGATTGATTCACCAGAGTATTCACATATTCTTAACTCCTTTCTGCAATATGCCTTGATACTGTTGACATTCTTTCTAAAGCCTATATTACAATATTATTTTCAAAAATATTCAAGTCACTTCAAACCAGCAGGGGGAGAAAGAAAAGCAAACAAATAATTAATTCATTGCGAAAACTATTGTTTAGAATTTTCATGATACAGGACCCAAAGCTGCAAATATAAGAAAATTTTCAGATGAAATTTGGTTTCTTAACTTACTTTCTGAAGCACCTCTTCTAGGTCTTCCAGACATGTTATCAGCATTATTTCAGGTCTTAATGTTTGTTTATGAACATTTATCTTGTAATGGAAATTTAAATAGAGATCAGTCCTGGCGCATTGTAAATCTAACAGTCTAAAATCACTTTGTAAAGCTTGGCAATGTATCCCATTAGTTAAATAAGACTCTTAGAGCTGTGCGGAGATTTATTGACTTTTACTATTTGGGATATTCATGCAAACAACCTTCAATAATACCTATTTGTAAACATTTTAATCACAAGATCTATGCCATTACGCAGTGGTTGGCTGTGGGAGGAATATTGAGTCGCTAAACACTAAATCATCCTTAATAGCTAAACACCACCGTTAGCTTTTATCTTCAGAACTAATTTCCTTTCACTACATTTTCAGAGAGAATTCTATGATGGAAAATGCTAAGCAGTTAAAGAATCAACTACCTTAACCCTGCAGAATGGCTTTAATCATTCCACAGCTATGAGGCAATGATCTATAGATAATATGGAAAAACTTAATCACCAGTTGCTGGCTTTAGAAGTAGTTTTTGTTCATTCTATAATTCTGGAGACATAATCCAAAGACTCTTTGAGGGAGAGTTTTATAATGAATAGAATAAAGGCCACAGAAAGACACTCTCATTTCCTTCAATTAGTCATGTAATTGACTAATGAATCAAAATCAGAAAATGGAATCTGAGAATGTGTAACAGTGACATAATAATGTTTGGAGATGTGAGTTTAAATCGCCATTGTAAATATAATTATTATATTGTAGTTAGAAAAATAGCAAGCCTTGAAAATGAGGTAAAAGTGTCGTTTTGTTTTTATTTTTTAATTGAAATATAATTGACACATAATATTATGTTATTTTCAGGTCAACTGCATTATAATTTGACATTTGCATTTACTGTGAGGTGATCCCATTAGTCTATTAAATATCTGGTCCCATTAAAATTATTGCAATATGATTAACTACATCTTACGTTGTATATTATACACCTGATTTATTTAGTATCATGAGATAGGACGTTTGTACCACTTAATCCGTCTTGCCTGTCTTGCCCCCTACACACTTCTTTTCTGACAGCAACCATTCTGTTCTCTCAACTGTGAGTCTGTTTTCACTTTGCTTGTTTAATTTTTTAGATTCCAAATGTAGGTGAGGTCGTGTGGTATGCCTCTCTCCATCTGACTTATTTCACTTAGTTTAATACCATATAGATTCATTCATGTTGCCTAAGTGGCAAGATTTCATTTTTAATAGTTGAGTGATTTCACATTGTATATATACCACATCTCCTTTATTTATTCTTCTATTGATAGGCTCAAATAAGTAAAATCAGAAGTGAAGAGGAAGTTAAAACTAATACACAGAAACCCAAGGAATTATAAGAGACTAAGGAACAATTAAATGCCAACGAATTGGACAACCTGGAAGAAATGAATATTCCTAAAAACATACAGTCTTTCAAGACTGAATCATTAATACATAGAAAGTCTTAATTAAGATGAATAAGTAATCAAAAACCTTCCAACAAATGCAAATCCAGAACAAAATGGCTTTATTGTAGAAGTCTACCAAATATTTAAAAATTTAATATTTATCCTTCTTAAAGTCTTCCAAAAATTTTAAGAGGAAGGAATGCTTTCAAATGCATTTTATTATCTCGCTACTAAAACCAGACAAAAATATCGCACCAAAAATAAAATTATAAGCCAATATTCCTAATTAATACAGGTGCAAAGATTCTCAACAAAACATTATCAAGCTGACTTTAACAATCAATTAAAAAATCATACACCGTGATCAAGTGGTACATATTCTAGG
Organism: Phacochoerus africanus; assembly: GCF_016906955.1. NCBI lineage: Eukaryota > Metazoa > Chordata > Mammalia > Artiodactyla > Suidae > Phacochoerus > Phacochoerus africanus. Next base: position 134,950,461 of record NC_062554.1, on the reverse strand, counting down.
GACGCAAAAATAGCTCATTATCCACAAGTCAATCAGCACAATGCTTCACATCAAAGAACCGAAAGATAAAAATCATCTCAATAGATGCACAGAAAGCATTTGATAAGATTCAACATCGGTTTATGAGAAAATTTTTCGACAAAGTAGACATAGAAGGAATGTACTTCAACATAATAAAGGCCATATGCGACAAGCCCACATCCAATATCATACTTAATAGTCAAAATCTGGAAGCTTTTCCTTTAAGACCAGGAATGAGACAAGCTTGCCCACCCTCTGCTTTTCTTCAATATAGTACTAGAAATTCTATCCACAGAAATTAGGCAACAAGAAGAAATAAAAGGTGACCAAATTGGAAAGGGAGAAGTAAAACTATCATTTCTTAAAATACTTTTTTATTATAAAATTTTCAGACACCTTTCCCTTGGGTTGAGTCTAAGCAATTTGCCAAACCTGTCATGTGTGGGTGGAGAAGACACGTCCAGAGCAGAATATTAGAGCAGCACCCCTTGGATAAAGGGTATCAGAAGTCTTCTTAGGCTGTAGGAAATGGCTCTCGTGGCCAAGAGATTCTGCATTGGAAAAATAAGTCTATAAGTACGTATATCAAGTATAATGAGAGCCAGGTTACAAAAGGTAGTTAAAAATACAAAAATGAACCAGTCTAGAATTAACCACGTGGCCCTGGATTAGAATCCCAAGGCCCAGGTGTGATCCCAACGTTGTTAACATTTCTATAGAAGATAAATATGCAAATAAACATAGAAGTAGATATAGATATGTGTGCACATGCATTTGTTTTTCAGCACTGTCTAATGAGAGGAACTAGATCAATGGCAAGAATCAGTGATCCTTGACACCAGAGCGGGAGCAGAGAAAGTACAAGACGAACCTGGAACATTTTGTTGTGCCAGAATGTAAGAAAGTGCTTAAAGAAAAATGAAGATTGTCAAAAGGACATAAGAGCTAGCTTGAAAGATTTCCCACTGGCCAATTCCGGGAAATGCTGTACTTCAAAATAAATTATGATAGTAATGAATTGTGACATATTGAGTTAAATAGGAATTTATGAGTCCACAATGATATAAATCAATACATAAGGAAGAGATCTGAGCTCTATCTTACAGCAGAGTGTCCACTAATAAATAAAAATGAGATGATAGAAATAGAAATCCACCACTTAGCTACCATAATAGTGATAATAGATACAAAGAATTGGCATCAGCTACTGAAATTAGTGCATCAAAGTTTAATGTGAAATAGGATATTTACATAATATCAAAATATCTTCTATTTAATTTTTAAATTATTAATTAATAGGTAAAATGCAATTATTAACTTACCAGTGCAGAAAAGCTTAGACATTATCGTAACTATGCCCCCCAAAAAAATGAGTATCACTAGTAACAAACAACTCAACATCATGTTCTCCAGACACAATGAGAAAAAAGCATTATGTCTACGATATGTCTGCCCCAAATTTCCACAGTTATCAACATAGTCTAGTAATGAAAAACAGAAGGTTAAAGGACTGAGGAATTGTTTCAGAGTGAAGGAGAATAAAGAGATATTACAACTAAATAAAATGTATGATCATAGATGGGATTGTGAAGCATTAGAGAAAACTATTAAAAGAGTTGTGAAATTTAAATAATGGGGTCTGTGGATTAGATAGTAATACTGATTTCTTAATTTTGTCTCTGTACTGTAGTTATGCAGTAGGGTGTTATTTTATTTATGAAAGAAATGTAAGCATTATGGATGAAGTGGCAACATATCTGCCTACAGTATGTCTTTCCATATATGTATGTCTTCTTTATTTTATTTTCAAATTTATAATTTCTAGTACTCAGATTTCAGACACGTTTTCCTAAATTTATACCTAAGTGTATAATTTTTGTAAAAGCAATTTTAAATGGTACTCTGGTTTAAAATTTCTGCATACATTTTCATTGTTATAGAAATGCACTTGAATTTTGTGCATTGATTGTTCATCTCATCATCTTCCTGAACTCACTTATCAGTTCCAGGAATTTTGTTAATTACTTGCGATAGTCTATATAGAAAATCTGACCATCATTTGCAACTAGAGAATTTTATTTCTTCTTTTGAAAAAATATGACTTTTATTTTTCTTGGCTTATTGTAATGGTTAGCATTTTAGTGGTATATTGACTAGGGGCAGAGAGAGCAAATGTAACTGCCTTGTTTCTGATATTTGAGGGGAGGTGCTTAGTCTTTGGTCAGTAAGCAGGATGTTAGCTATAAAATTTTTTCGTGGATTTTTAAAATGAGGTTGAGGAAGCTTCCCTATATTCCTAATTGTTAAAGTAATTAAATGAGGAGCCATTAGACAAGTGGCTCAAATGCCCTGGTAAGCAAATGCAAAGCTAGGCCAGAGTAATTTTTTTTTTTTTTTGGTCTTTTTGTCCTTTTAGGGCCGCACCTGTGGCATATGGAGGTTCCCAGGCTAGGGGTCCAGTCGGAGCTGTAACACTGGCCTACATACCTGGGGATCTGAGCCATGTCTGGGACCTGCACCACAGCTCTTGGCAATGCTGGATCCTTAACTCACTGAGTAAGGCCAAGGATCGAACCCACATCCCCATGGATTCTTGTTGGATTCACTAACAGCTGAGCCACGATGGGAACTCCTAATTTCTCATAAAAGTCTCAAGATTAAGACATTTGAGCCTAAGAACAACAAATCATAAATGGCTTACTAGGCTTTTCCAAGTACAGTAAACTTTTAAGTTTAAGACAATCAAATAATATCTTTGTGTTGCTTTTGCTTCCAGTGTATAAATCCTCTACCTCAGATTCTGTGGGTGGAATTCTAACCACTTTCAGCTGGGTGCTGCCTGATTCAAATAAACTCTTGAAGAATTGAATGCGCCTCAGGTTATCTTGTACAATAATAATGAAAAGTCTAACATAAATGGATGGATTTTGTTAAATCCTTTCTTTATTTCCATTTATATGTTGATAATTCTTCTTTAGTCTATTGATAGGGTACAGTGATTGATTTTTAAATACAGAAACAACTTTACATACCTTAATAAATCCCACTTAGTCATGTGGTATTATTCTTTTTATACATGGTTGGGTTTAGTTTACGAAAGTTATACAGACGATTTCTGCATCTAAGTTCCCGAGAGAACTTGGTTTGTATTTTTTTGTATATGTATGTACTATCCTTTTTATATCAGGTTTTGATATCAAAGTCATATTAGTCTCTTAAAATGAATTGGGAAGTATTGCCTCTTCTTGTATTTTCTTGAAGAAATTGTGTAAAACTGGTGTAATTCTTTGAATGTTTGGTAAAAGTCTCCAATGAATTACAAAGGACCTAGAAATTTCTTTAAAATATATGTACACTAAATTTATACATATTTTAAATTTATATTTATATTTAAAAATACATATATAAATATATATTTTTAAATTTTCTTTTAAAGTATATATATTTTTTAAATCATGAATTCAGCTTCCTTAATAGTTACAGGCTAGGCAAATTGTCTGTTTCCCATTTGTGAGTTATAGTAGTTTGTGATTTTAAAGGAATGGGTCCATTTGCTCTGAAATGTATGTGGCATAGTTGTTCATAATCTTTCCTTATTATCACTTGGTATCTGCAGAGTTTGTAATGCTCTCCCTTGTTCATTGCTATTATTAGTAGTTTGCATCTTTTTAAAATGCCAGTTTTACCAGGGACTTGCTCATTTTTATTGCTTAAAAACCAATGTTTTATGGGGAGGGGAGTCCCCACTGTGGTTCAGCAGGTTAAAGACTTGACTTTGCCTCTGTGAGGATGTGGGCTCCATCCTTGGCATCACTCAGTGGGTTAAGGATCCAGCCTTGCCACAAGCTGCAGCAGAGTTTGCAGATTCAGCTTGGACCTAGTATTGCTGTGGCTATGGTGTAAGTCCTAGCTGCGTGTCCAGTTCAACCCCTAGCCTAGGAAGTTCCATGTGCTGCAGGTGTGGCTGTAAAAAGGAAAAAAAAAAAAAAAAGAAAGAAAGAAAGAAAGAAAGAAAGAAAGAAAGAAAGAAAGAAAGAAAGAAAGAAAGAAAGAAAGAAAGAAAGAAAGAAGGAAAGAACGAACCACCTTTTCGTTCATTGATCCTTTTTCTCTTGTTTTTCTATTTTCAATTTTAGTGACTTATGCTTTTGTCTATTTTTCCCTCCCTTCTTGTTCACTTTGCATTTATTTTGTGCTGCTTTTTCAAGTTTCATGAGTGGGAGCTTATTTTTCTTCCTTTCCGGTATATGCAGTCACTGGTATAAAATTCCCATCAGCACGGATTTAGCTGCAGTCTACAAATTTTCGTTAAACACAGGTGGAAAGGTCGCAAAAGGCTTTGGTCTTTCTTCGGGAGAGGTCATGGTTCTTTCCGGCTTCAGTGACTGAATGGAAAGCTGTCAAGCTAGCACCAGACTCCCTCGCCAGCGGCCAGTCACCTGAGCAAGGCTGCTGAAGGGCCTGGTCCACCCAGATAAGCAGGCGTTTGTTCAGGAGAGGATAGTCACAATGCTTTCCGAGTTTAAAGACGTTTGTAGTAAACTCCCCGAGGAGAAAACAAAACTACTTTTCAAAACGTCTGCCCAGGAATTTAGCAAAACGTCTTCACCACCAATTTAGTCATGGCGATATTTCAGATTTGAGTTCATGCCCTCTGGGGTTTAGACTCTACTCAGTTACTTTCTAGTAAAGAGTTTTACATTTGGCTGAGGTTCGTCTTACAGGGAAGGTTGGGACTGACATTCCATTTTCTTTTATAAGTCTCTGCATGCTTTCTGGAACGTATTTCAATGATCTATTAGCTTAAGTCATTTTTAAAAATTAAAGCAGGGGTTCCCGTCATGGCGCAGTGGTTAACGAATCCGATTAGGAACCGTGAGGTTGCGGGTTCGATCCCTGGCCTTGATCAGTGGGTTAATGATCCGGCGTTGCCGTGAGCTGTGGTGTGGGATCCCACGTTGCTGTGGCTCTGGTATAGGCCAGTGGCTACAGCTCCGATTAGACCCCTAGCCTGGGAATCTCCATATGCCGCAGGAGTGGTCCAAGAAATGGCAAAAAGAAAAAAGAAAAAATTAAAGCAAATATGCAGAGCTCTTTTATTTAAAACACAAGTTAATACCCTTTGCAGCAGGTGCATGGGTGTGGTCATTTCCCAGCGCAGATGCCCGGTCTGAGGGCTGCTGTCCTCCGCTCCTCCCACCCCCAGCACATTGCCTGGGCCTCTCGGAGGATTCAGACCACCAAACAAAAGGAAAGAGGGCTGTGCTGCCAACAGAGACACACATTTTGATTTTGGTGGTGTCCCGAGTTACACCAGGAATGAGCTGATTTTAAACTGGAGAGGAGAAGGTAGGCCAAGCTGCTGTTATGCTGGCAGGAGTCCCTTCAGACAAACCTGTGGACTCCCCACCAGGAAGGTACGACGGCAAGAGCTGAGTCCTTTCCCCAAGGATGCAGAATTGCCCCCACTAAAGCGCCTCTTCTGAGTTGTTTTTGAGTGCTTTGAAAAACTGTACAAAACATGGGAACATCTATTTTAAGCTGAGTAAAACACACTTGTGCATTAATATATAAAAACTACCTATCTAATATGTTCAGAGCAAAATCGCAAAACTACAGTGCAGAGCCTCACAACGTACTACCCGAGGGGTACTTGCGGAGCGGGTCAGAGCTTCCTTTGACACATCTCCTTGTGTGTGCTTCCTTTGACACATCTCCTTGTGTGTGCTTCCTTTGACACATCTCCTTGTGTGTGTTTCCTTTGACACATCTCCTTGTGTGTGCTTCCTTTGACACATCTCCTTGTGTGTGTTTGCTTTGACACATCTCCTTGTGTGTGTTTGCTTTGACACATCTCCTTGTGTGTGTTTGCTTTGACACATCTCCTTGTGTGTGTTTCCTTTGACACATCTCCTTGTGTGTGCTTCCTTTGACACATCTCCTTGTTGTGCTTCCTTTGACACATCTCCTTGTGTGTGTTTGCTTTGACACATCTCCTTGTGTGTGCTTCCTTTGACACATCTCCTTGTGTGTGCTTCCTTTGACACATCTCCTTGTGTGTGCTTCCTTTGACACATCGCCTTGTGTGTGCTTCCTTTGACACATCGCCTTGTGTGTGCTTCCTTTGACACATCTCCTTGTGTGTGTTTGCTTTGACACATCTCCTTGTGTGTGCTTCCTTTGACACATCTCCTTGTGTGTGTTTCCTTTGACACATCTCCTTGTGTGTGTTTGCTTTGACACATCTCCTTGTGTGTGCTTCCTTTGACACATCTCCTTGTGTGTGCTTCCTTTGACACATCTCCTTGTGTGTGCTTCCTTTGACACATCTCCTTGTGTGTGTTTCCTTTGACACATCTCCTTGTGTGTGCTTCCTTTGACACATCGCCTTGTGTGTGCTTCCTTTGACACATCTCCTTGTGTGTGCTTCCTTTGACACATCTCCTTGTGTGTGTTTGCTTTGACACATCTCCTTGTGTGTGTTTGCTTTGACACATCTCCTTGTGTGTGCTTCCTTTGACACATCTCCTTGTGTGTGTTTCCTTTGACACATCTCCTTGTGTGTGTTTGCTTTGACACATCTCCTTGTGTGTGTTTGCTTTGACACATCTCCTTGTGTGTGCTTCCTTTGACACATCTCCTTGTGTGTGCTTCCTTTGACACATCTCCTTGTGTGTGTTTCCTTTGACACATCTCCTTGTGTGTGTTTGCTTTGACACATCGCCTTGTGTGTGTTTGCTTTGACACATCTCCTTGTGTGTGTTTCCTTTGACACATCTCCTTGTGTGTGTTTGCTTTGACACATCTCCTTGTGTGTGTTTGCTTTGACACATCTCCTTGTGTGTGCTTCCTTTGACACATCTCCTTGTGTGTGTTTGCTTTGACACATCTCCTTGTTGTGCTTCCTTTGACACATCTCCTTGTGTGTGTTTGCTTTGACACATCTCCTTGTGTGTGCTTCCTTTGACACATCTCCTTGTGTGTGTTTCCTTTGACACATCTCCTTGTGTGTGCTTCCTTTGACACATCTCCTTGTGTGTGTGTTTGCTCTTTTAGCTCTGAGGGTTTAAGACCGTTGTTGGTGTTAAAGTTAGTTTATTTGAGGTTAATCATTTATTTATGATTTTCATTTTTAATTATCTCAAAACACGATCATTGTAGAAATATTACATTATGACACAAAAACAATAGGAAAATAGAACCAAATCCAATACCCCAGAAACAAATGTGTATATAACTGCAGAAGTTTCATAATTAATACATAAATATGTGTGTAGGTGGCAGTTATGGTAGCTATTTAACTAAAGTGGAATCTCTGACTCTCTACTGTACACAATTAGAACATACTTCAAAATTTGTTTTCATTTGTGGAACATTCTTCTGTTTTGAGGTATAGAAATAGATAAATTTGTGAATGGCTAGAGACTTTTTTTAAGTATTTTAATTCTTATGGAAAATGTATATATGTTAAAATTTTCAGCATTATAAAAAATACGATAAGTAATCAAGAAATGCACTCGACTATTGCTGGAAATTCTATTTGGAGGTTCAGTATTTAGAACTAATTGGAAAGAGTCCTTAGAATTGTTGACATGCTTGATAAAATTTAAATGCTTAAAAATTATATATAAATATGCCTTTTTTTGCCTTTTTTTGTCTTTTTTTGTCCTTTTAGGGCCGCCTTGCTACTACATATGAAGGTTCCCAGGCTAGGGGTCTTAAAAATGCCTTTTAAACTTAGTCAAATCTGTTGGTTGATCTAGGGCACAAAATTATATTTTGAATTTATAATGTATTATTATTTATTTATAGTATTAATACATTAATATCAAATATTATATTCAAGGAATGTATATGTTTACTTAAATTATATAATATTAAGTTGTTAGTATACTTGTTATATAATACTTCTGTTTCAAATAATTTTTTTGTGAATTCCTTGCTCATATCTTTTCCTGATATCTTTCTACTGCTCTTCTGTCTTCCAGATTCATGAGAATTCTAAATAATCATGATTTTAGTATTCTGTTTGTCATATATTTGTTGTTTCTGTTTACCATTTTTATCCTTTTAATAGGTGGTTTTATTGCTTATTCTTATCATATTCTACAGAGAAGTTTAAAATATAAATCTAGCCCAGTCAATCCATTTTGTCAGCTTGAAATTCAGTTTTGGCAACATATTTCAAAAAGCTGCCTGTGGCCAGTGCTCACGGGCCTCAGTTGTATTTAAAACTGGTGAGCTTTGGGATGGAGCCTGTGTTGTCCGGGCGGAACTCCACGAAGAGTCAGTAGGTTCACCTCTCACTTTCCCGTTGTTGCCGCAGTGTTTTAGAAAAATTCATTGTCCTCGTCTCTATTTGTAATTTAATAATGACCGTATGGCTAGTTGTCACGTACACAGCTTTATGTCTTCTCCTGGACTAAATATTTGACTTGATCCAATTGTCTGACTGTTTTGGAAGCAATACAAGATATTTTGGTGATTAAACTTTTTTTTTTCAGGGCCGCACCAGTGGCACATGGAGGTTCCCGGCTCTGAGCTGTAGCCGCCGGCCTGCACCACAGCCACAGCAACGTAGGATCTGAGCCGCATCTATGACCTACAGCACAGCCCACAGCAACGCCTGATCCTTAACCCACTGAGTGAGGCCAGGGATCAAACCAGCATCCTCATGAATGCTAGTCAGATTCATTTCTGCTGAGCCACAACGGGAAGACCTGTGATTGAACCGGAATCATGTCTAAGACCATTTAAAACAGGTTCATCTTTGGAAAACATTGACTTTAAGGGCTTCAAAGGTGCCTCTCACATGTATTCATCCAGTTCAACTATAGAGTCATTTTGTTTGGTTTTATTAAAAGTATTTTGGGGATATGCTCATGCGGTTTCAGATTGAGGACAAAAATCTATGGCTTCTCTTCCATGTGCTGTTTAAATAGGAACACCGACAAGAAGAAGAATGCCTCAGAGATGTTGGGTAATTAAAATATTTAATATTTATAGAAATGTTAATAAAATCTTCACTAAATGTTGGATAAATTCAGTAACAAAATGACAGTACTATGCATTAAACGAATAGATTTTGAGCCCTCTCATACAAGAAAGTGGCATCTCTCAATACAGTGCTCTTAAGTCACATACCTGATTATATACCATAAGCACTGTGCATTTTAAAATATGATTTTAGTAACATTTATTTGTATTTCTGTGACTCGCTGTTCAGACAGACTGGTCTAGAATGTGGATCTGAGATGTTTCAGCGATTTCTTCAATATTCCGTCAGTCAATAGATCATGCTTGTTTGATTCAAGAAATAATTTTAGGGAGTTCCCGTCGTGGCGCAGTAGTTAACGAATCCGACTAGGAACCATGAGGTTGCGGGTTCGGTCCCTGCCCTTGCTCGGTGGGTTAACGATCCGGCGTTGCCGTGAGCTGTGGTGTAGGTTGCAGACGCAGCTCGGATCCCGCGTTGCTGTGGCTCTGGCGTAGGCTGGTGGCTACAGCTCCGATTCGACCTCTAGCCTGGGAACCTCCATATGCCGCGGGAGCGGCCCAAGAAATAGCAACAACAACAACAACAACAAAAAAGACAAAAAGACAAAAAAAAAGAAAAAAGAAATAATTTTAGTTTATTCAAAGGAATGTGGTTAAATCATATGTTTTCTGTCAGATAAATCTCCAAGTGTATCTCAAATAAGTTGTGGGGATGATTTACGATTCTGCCATAAGAAGATTTCCTTCTAAACCTTCGCTCTCTGGGTTCTTCAACTGCAGAAAACGGTCCCTGGAAACATGAGTGAAATGCACAAGCATGTGCTCCTAACATGAATAGAACAACTTATTTCTATCAGTAAAGCCGCAGGTCATCAGAGCAATAACGTGGCTTATTGGGTGATAACGGTGCACACGTTACACATGCACAGCGTCATATTCTGACTTCCTTATGCACCACCGCTTGCTCACCACCAAAGATGTGCTTTTCATCTATCAGTACGCGATGGGCCCCCTGTACCTGTTTCACCCTTCCACCCCCCCCCCTTAACCACTACTCTTTCTCTTTGCTTTCATTTGGTTTGTTGTTTTATTTTTTAAAATGTGTTTGTGTGTTTATGTGTGTTCATTATATTCTTAACCATATGCTTTTTCAAGGGAAAACAATGTCAATCTCTAATTAAGCATCATCTGACATACCTAGAATTTTTGTTGCATTATACTACCACATCAGACCCTTTTTGATACACATGGCATCCTGCTTTTTTCCAATAAATTATTTTCCTTTACGAGGCTCCCTCTTATCTTTAAAATAGGCCATGGAAGCCTTTTCAAACCCTAAGTTTAAATCAAACTAAGGACTAAAAAGCAAGCTCTTCCTGCAAAGTAAAATGTGCTGGTGTGCATAACATTATGTTTAACGCATCGAAGGCTAACCTGGCACCTTAAATGTTATTAACCAACTCCCAAAAGGTTTTAAATACCTTTAGAAAACGAGAGTTACTTTTCATTGTACCTGTAAGGAGATCAGGAGAGGAAGGCTCAGTATTTGAGCTATTTACAAATGCATAATATTATTAGGTTTGGGAGATCTTCAAAATCTACGTGATCTTCTCAGCCCTTTTTTTTAAATGTCAGTCTGGTTCATCATGTGATAACCTGATGCTCTTTACTGATTAAACTGTGTAGACGTAGCTAGATTTTCATTGCTAATTACACTCTTCGAAGTTCATTTGAAGCTTTTGGGGGATTTTTTTGTCCAAGCTACTCTTCCATTAACAGCTTCTATTAAGCTTTCATGGTAAGCTTCTGAATTCTTATAAACACATTTAAACATATTTATCATTGTAACTGCTTAGAGTAGCTGCCTTTGTAAAAAAAAAAAAATGACCGTCTGCTTTGGGAGATCTGATTATGTTTTTCTGTGCAGCTTGAAGAATGAGGACACAGGAACTTTCATTCCCATTCGTGTCCCATTTCCTTCTGCCAACATCCAGTGTTATCGAACTGTCTACCTCACATCTCATATACGATTGGCGTGATGTTTCCACTAGAGTTTGGATCTGTAAGACTTTTGCTACCTTTTAAATAATGAATTACTTAAGTCTCAGTAAGAGTCCATCTAAGCTATTGTTTTAGTCCTTCCCGACAGCCCTTCATTTTCTTTTAGACCATAAGTCTCTCCCAAAAGAGAAGAAGAAATTCTGATCTTCAGTCCATTATGGACAGCACTTACATCCAACTCAAAATTTTGGTTGAATGTAAAGACTGATACATTGTGAGCCTATGAAAATGTTCTTTTTAAATTTTCCATTATGGGGATTAATATGACAGTTTTTTAGGAATTAAGCATACACTGGAGTTCCCATGATGGCTCAGTGGTTAACAAACCCGACTAGCATCCATGAGGATGTGGGTTCAATCCCTGGCCTCGATCAGCAGGTTAAGGATCTGGTGTTGCTGTGAGTTGCGGTGTAGGTCACAGGTGTGGCTCGGATTCCATGTTGCTGAGGCTGTGGCTGTGGCGTTGGCCAGCAGCTGCAGCTCCAATTCAGCCCCTAGCCTGGGAACCTCCATATGCCACGGGTGGGGCCCTAAAAAGACCAAAAAAAAAAAAAAAGAGTCAAAACTGAATTGAGCATACACTTACCAGATGTCCAAAGATCACACTTTGGGGCATTTATTCCAGCAAAATCAAAATCAGTGTTGACCCAAAATGTTCTGCACAAATGTTCATGGCAGCTTTAATTATAACAGGCAAAAAATTGAAACAACCCAAATGTGTCTCAATGGGCAAATGGCTAAACAAACTGTGGAGCATCCAGGCTGTGGCATACTACTTAGCACTGAAAAGGAACAAGCCAGTGAGCCATGCAATGACTTGAATGAATCCACAAAGAGCTATTCTGAGAGAAAATAATGAGCCTCAAAGGCTAGATATTGCACAATTCCATTTATATAATGTTCTAGAATGGCACAATTATAGAGATGGAGAACAGATTAGCTGTCATCAGGGCCTAGGGATGGAGGCTGCGAGAAGAATTAGACCCCTAGCCTGGGAACCTCCTTAAGCTGTGGCGAGTCCCTAAAAAACAAACAAACAAACAAAAGCTGCTTAAATAATTTCTGTAGACTGAAAATGTTTATTAATCACACACTGAGTCCTTCTGGAGAGAGTCCGGCAGGCTCTCCAAGCAGGTAAAAAATGGTTTAAAGGGTTGGGGAAGGAGACTGGTTTTGGGGTTTCATGATGGCTGGGGATGGGCCTGGGTGAGGGTTCCCAGACATGAACCACGTCTTGAGCCGCGAAAGTTAGCTCTGGCCTTCCCATCAGTTTGCGTGGTTGTCCAGAAGAAGGAGAAAGGGCAGGGGTAGACTGTGGTAAAATATCAGAAATGAATTCCGTCTTTTTTTGCTTTTTTCCTTTTTAGGGCCGCATCTACTGATATGGAAGTTCCCAGGCTAGGGGTTGAATCAGAGCTGCAGTTACCAGCCACAGCAGTGCGGCATCTGAGCCATATCTGCGACCTACACCACAGCTCATAGCAATGCCTGATCTTTAACCCACTGAGTGACACCAAGGATCAAACCTGCATCCTCATGGATGCTAGCTGGGTTGGTAACCCACTGAACCACAAGGGGAATGCCTGGATTCAGTCTTTAATTGTATTTAAGATCCTCGCTGCCAAAACCTGTTAACCTGGTATATTCCACAGGGCTGCTTCTCTTAGTGTAATGACAGATTTTTTTGCGGGATTTTTTTCTTTACAGGGTTTATCAGAGAAATAATAATAAATGAATGAATGAATGATTTTCCTCTTCGTTTATGACTTTAAGGTAGGCCAAGTGATCACTTAGGTCATGCAACATTTCTTTTCTAGGACCTAAAGATAAAATGTAGCTGAAGAAGCCAATGGGAAAAGAGATCAAAAAGAGAAGAAAAGAGAAAGCAGGATGAAAGGAAGAGCGAGAAAAAGAGAGATGGTTAGAGACAGCGAGAGAGAACGAGAGAGCCGAAAAAGCACACGAACGAGAAAGAGAGACGAGAGGGAAGAAAGAAGGAGGGAAGCAAGGAAAGAGGAAGGAGGGGAGAAGCTGGCTGCCCCCTTGGCTGTTGGTGAGCACCTGTGTCTCTCGGGGCACACAGATCACATGACACTAAGCTCATCACTCACCTCCTCAAGATGACTTGGCCTCTAACCTCCTGTGCGCTCCCACAATGTATGGTTTATAACCCATGGGTATTCTCTAGTAAGTGTTGCCAGGCACTTCAGTTGTTACTAGCTGATAAGTAAAGGATTGAGCAACTCCCCTGTTCCTCCAGGATGCAACCTCAGGGACACCACCGCGGCCTATGCGCCTGAGAAGTGTGTTTGCACAGATTGGTGGGAACCAGGGGTGGTACACTTGATGGAACTACACCAACGACCACTTTTGTTTGCTCTTGAGGATCTCTGGTACACAGGAAGTTGCACACACATACACACTGTTATCCATGCTCATATATAAGACAAACACGGCTTTATAAGGCAGCGCTGATGGCGCTAGATCTCGAATCCTCACTGGATAGACTATGGCTCGGTATCTGGTATCGGTCACCGCATGGCCACTGGGAGAAGCAGGCTGACCTGCTGAGCGAGGGAGCCACCATCACTGCCCAAGGCAGTCTATTTGTTATTTCTTGGGCCACTTCCGCGGCATATGGAGGTTCCCAGGCTAGGGGTCTAATTGGAGCTGTAGCCACCAGCCTACGCCAGAGCCACAGCAACGCGGGATCCGAGCCGTGTCTGCAACCTACACCACAGCTCACGGCAACGCCAGATCGTTAACCCACTGAGCAAGGGCAGGGACCAAACCCGCAACCTCATGGTTCCTAGTCGGATTCGTTAACCACTGCGCCACGACGGGAACTCCCGATTTCCCCCTTTTCTATGGGTTGGAGGAGAAATAGGAAACAAATGAAATTGCTCATTTGTTATTGTTTTGGTTGGTGAAGATAAAGGTCATACACATGAACATCAAGATAACAAAGAAAAGAAGCAAAAAAAGAAGGCGTTCCTGTCCTGGCTCAGCAGAAACGAACCTGCTAATAACCGATCATGAAGACGAAGGCTCGATCCCTGGCCTCGCTCAGTGGGTTAAGGATCTGGCGTTGCCGTGATCCGTGGTGGAGGTCACAGATGTGGCTCGGATCTGGTGTTGCTGTGGCTGTGGTGTAGGCCAGTGGCTGATTTGACCCCTAGCCTGGGAACTTCCATATGCCTTGGGTGCGGTCCTAAAAAGTATTAAAAAAAAAAAAAAAGATAACAGTGCCTGGGGAACAGGGGAATTCTGGAAATTTTCATGACCTTTTTCAAGTATGGAAGTTTTGCTGGAAGTTCATGGACAGTAGGAAAGCTCTGTTCTCAGCTGTATTTGCAAAAAGACCCTGGGACTGACAATGCATGTTTTTTATAAGAAATGGAAATTAATTAGGGCAACTGGGAGCTGGAATGACTTTGGGGTGAGGGTACAATGCTGTAATTTGGACGAAATAGCAAGAGATCCGTTTAAGGGCCAGATGTCACAGTCTTGAATATTCTGGAAAGCGTGTGCAGAGCTCTGCAGAGCAAGCAAGAGGAACACTTTTAGGTATTTTATTGAGAGTATGATATGATTATCTGCACCTCTGGAATAAACCGACTCCACCCAGAATTGTAATATGTCAAAAATATTGGCATTTCCCCTTCCAGAGTGCCTGTGTAAATCCTGTAGGATTTGTATTGGTTCAAAACAAAAGGAGAAACAACTTGCTTTAAAAATATGAAATTTTAAAGAAATTGGATGCACTAAAGCTTATTCTACAGATGTTCTCATAAAGTCTAGTTTGAAATGTTCTCGGTTGTAACTTACTAGTCTTCAGCCACATTTGATCAGGGTGAATAGAGATGAGCCACTCATCAGGCAGTATTTTTATATGACAGAAATTAGCATAACATCTTTTTCCTCCCCTTTTTTAGTTTTTGGCCCAAGCTCAGTGCTTATTCTGTTTCACTCCCATCTGCTTATTTCCTTTGATGTTCTCCATAATAAGTGACAGTCACTTGTGTCTCTCAGCTCTCATTTGCACAAATAAAACCTGACAGAGCTTTCATAAAATAATGTCAATACTATATCAAATTTCTCTCAACATTGTCCCATGCAGCTGCAGCAACTACCAGGAACAAAAGCCGCCTTCAACCATAATTTATACAATCATAGATGTAGGGAAATACCCTCCTTAAAAGCAGCCCAGATACCCTGTAAACCGGATGGTAAATCACCAATTAGTCATTGTTTACTTCCTTCCCTTCTTTTGAAACCACTGGAAAAGTTCTGTTGCCGTGTGGTTTGTTTGCTGGCCTTTGGCTCAGCTCCTGGTGATGTTGCTTTACAAATGTGATGTGTATTCGTTAAGACATGCTTTGGAAATTAAGCCACCAGATGGAAATAAATAAGCTTTTGGAAGGATTAAAATGTATTTATTTTTTGTTAATATGAATGTTTTCTTAATATTTTAAGGTCAAAAAGGACTCATAATTGAGGACCTTCTAAAGAGGTTGGGAGATCAAGTCAGAAATGAAGATACTCCGTCTGGGGAGGCGAAGAGGAAGGGTGTGCACCACATCCCAAGAGCAGGTGAAGGAAAGCACCTGCTAAGAGATGAAAATCATTCTTTTCTTCTCTGTTGTTTATTTGTAAGGAGAATCAATGAGTCTAGCGTTACTTAACTACCAAAATAAGAAGCTCTGCACTTACCAAAACGGAAAGTTCTTAATAAAATAAATCAGAAGCTACATCTTCAGGATTCAGAGAACTTAGCCTGTAATAGGGATGAGAGACCCTTTTCAAAGCCAATGTTATACCTTCACCCTCAGGGGGATGTCATACCAGCATGGTGAGAAAATTCCACATTAAGGACGTATTAATCATGCTACATGACGGTTATGGGAAAGAGATGTGTATATGCAGAGGCTCTTAAAAAGTAGATGGATTTCTAAGAAGAAATATGAGATGGAAGATATTTAGAAGTGGATATAGAAAAGTTTCCACCTGTTTGGAAATCAGAATTTGCCGCAGAATCAAACGGAAGCTCAGAAGTGGTCTAGAAATTTACTTTGTAAATTATTTAATGGAATACTATCTTCTCCTAGCAATTTATGGAATTCTAGTCTAAGACTAGTCTAATAAATTTATTTGGAAAAAATAAATTTAAAATTTTTGCTTGGGAAGTTGCCACTGTGGCTCAGGGGTAATGAATCTGACTAGTATCCATGAGGATACAGGTTCAATCCCTGGTCTCACTCAGTGGGTTAAGGATCCAGCATTGCCGTGAGCTGCAGTATATGTCATAGATGTGGCTTGGAACTGGCATTGCTGTGGCTGTGGTGTAGGCCAGCTGCTGTAGCTCTGATTTGACCCCTAGACCGAGAACTTCCATATGCCTTAGGTGCAGCCCTAAAAAAAAAAAAAAAAAAAATTTGCTTGGTTTAAACAAGTTAAGCACATTTTTTTCTCTAAGACATCAGAATCTTTAAAACGGTCACATTGTGATTTCACTTATATACTGAGAACATGCTGATAGTGTGCAAACTTTACAACTTTGACCACAAAAACATTTTATAAATGCCTGTGATATCTTTTAGAATTATCAGTCCAGGACATATAATTTGGAAAATCTAGACATACCCTAGGTTACAATTAACATTTGGTTTAGATAGAAATCATACAAACCTGAAGAAACCTGAGCTGTAATCTCTTAAAAACGAATTTACTAAAACCCTGCTAAGATGCCTGGACAAAAGCCTCATTCCCCATCACCTACTAGATATACATTTTCTTATCAGGGATGCAGTCTATCCAAAAGGCAAGCATTTCGCTAAGGAACAAATCACAAACCATTATCTTGAAAACTAAACTTAAGACAGGATGCGTATTCTCTCCAAGGGTCCTGGTAGAGCTGACCAGGGTCCCCAGGGGAAGGCTCTTCCCTTCTTAAACACAAAGAGGAGGGCTGAGGGGAGAAGCAAATCGATGGACAGGCATGTGTGCACACCTGAGCTCTCCTGCAAGGCCATCAGAGGCCATACCTTGCAGTGATGAGATGTTTCCTTCTGATTTGTTCCTTGCTGACTCCGGGTCAGGGGGGCTCCTGGGCTAGTTGGTATAGGCTGTGGGAGACAGTGAGTCAGTTAGGAAGCCCTGGCAAGTTAAGGGCAAAAGGAATACTCAGTACTGTGTGGTAACCTACGTGGGAAAAGAATCTGAAAAGGAATGGATATATCTATATGTATAACTGATTTACTCTGCTGTATGCCTGAAATTAACACAATTTTGTAAGTCAACTATATTCCAATAAAGTTAAAAAAAATAAAGAGTATGTAACTTAAAAAGAGAGAGAGAGAGAGCAATGGAAGAAAAAAATAATGGGAGACTCTAGCTCGAAAAGTTGACGTTTAGGAGAAGAGACATTTCCTAACAGCAAAGTTCAATGACTCCTGGTACAGCAGTGCCACCCTGCCTGGAAGCTGATCTGCTCAGGATGATGGAAGCAAAATGTTTCTTTTCTTTTTTCTTTTTAAATTAACTTTGTGGGGTTGTTGATTTAAAATGTGTTCTTTTCTGCTGCACGGTGAAGTGATTCAGCCGTATACACACATACATTCTCTTTCATATTCCTTTTTCCATCATGGACCATCAGAGCCATGATGACGACATTGAGTCTAGTTCCCTGTGCCACGCAGCAGACTCTGCTTACTATCCATTCTCCTCAAAGCTTTTTCTTGAGGCAAAAAAGAGGGTTTCCAAGGTCCCCTGTGATGCAAATTCTCTAGTAAGAGCCTATAGTCTTTAGAGTTACACATGTGTACTTTCCTCTACCGACTTCATAAGGAACATTACAGACATGAACAGAATTTTTAATTTCTCCGTTCATATCTTTTATTAATCCATGCACAGTTACTTGTCTTCTGGTTTGTTGAAGCAAAAAGTCAGGCACTATTTGCCATGATAACGGCTGTCAAAGTGGCCATGAAACTCCAGCGCCACGTTCATCTGAAGGGTACTCCCAGATAAAGAACAGATTTTGCCATCCTCACCCACTTAACAGTATTTCTGGACAGCCAGCTTCATCTTTCTCTGCTGCTGATCTTTTTGGGAGTTGGTAAGACTTCTTTCCATTCTCAGCACCATGACAGGGCTCAACACAAGTTGAAGAGTGAACTCCTTTGAAGGTCGTGATCAGACGAAGGATGACCCTTTTCCTGTTGCTTCCAGCAAGGCTCATTCTCTGCTGATGGGCAATTCCTTCCTCCTACTGAATCTTGGTCTTTTTACCTCTTCTGCTGTATTGAGGGTTCAACCTCAAGACCGGTGATCTTCCTGTAAAATTTGTGTGAACATCTGCATCTTGGCAGCAGTTTCACCTGAGGTTGAGGGAAGAGAAGAGACAATTAGCCCTGGGGAGACACCAGAGGGCAACGGATGGGTCACTGTCCAAAGAGCTGGACAGAATTGTTACAAAAGTCTCCTTATAAATGATTAAACATTGAAGTCAACTGGAACAATAGCATTATCTCATTGTTACTGGAACACTAATGAATGTAAATACTTTGGCCCTAATTTGTATGCTGACTTGCACAGGGTTTATGATATGTCTCATTCTTTTAACTTTTCTCCTTTTTTGTGATTTACCATCTCTTCAGGGTACAGTCTTTCCATCCTTCTTGGCAGGCTATATACACTCAATCCCACTGCATGTCCATCCATTAGCAGCCTGCATCTTCTGACAAAACGCCCTGAATTCTGTGCTCCAAAGAGCTCTCTTTTTAATTGAATCTGAAACATGAATAATTATGTCTTCAATTTTGGAAAATGATGACAATAGGAAGGAATTAATGATGGGACAAATAACAAGGAAAAAGATTTAGTAATATGAAAGTTTGGAAATTGTTGAGCAGAACAATACCCTTAAGTATGTTTTATATACTTGTATAGAGATAGTTATGTAAAACACTCTCTCCTGCAGCAGTTGGTGGTTGTTTGGGCATTATTTTTGACTCGTAGTTCTGCCAAAGGAGGAGGATGTGAGATAGGAGGAGTGCCTCTGAAAGTGACTGGGCTTAGTGGCCCATCCTGAAAAGTGCAGCCGGAACGGATGTGTTGTTCAGGAACATGACATATGTATATAATATTTCACTATCCCAGGTCGTCTTGTCTATTTAAGTTGGCAAATTCCTTTAAGCAGAAGCGCACACACACAGACACACAGACACACACACACACACAAACACAAATACCCCAAATATTTTTCTGTGTATTCAAATACATATGATAAATATTTTTTGCAGGGATATCTTTTTTGGATTTTTTTCATTTTTAAAGTTTTATTGACGTATAGTTGATTTGCAATGTTGTGATAGTTTCTGCTGTACAACAAAGTGATTCAGTTATACATATACATATATTCTTTTTCAGATTCTTTTCCCACATAGCTTATCACAGAACATCAGGTGGAGTTCTCTGTGCTATACAGCAGGTCCTTGTTGGTCAGTCATTCCATATACATATCAGTGTGCAAATGCCAGTCCCAAACCCCAGTCCATCTCTACCCTCCATCCCCTTTGCTAACCATAGGTTTTTCAAAATCTGTGAGTCTGTTTCTGTTCTGAAAATAAATTCATCTATATGCGGTTTTTTCTTTAGATTCCAAGTATAAGCGATATCATATGTTTGTCTTTCACTATCTGACTTCACTTAGTATGATACTCTCTATGTCCATCCAAGTTTCTGCAAATGGCATGATTCATTCTTTCTTAATATTGACTGATATCTCATCTTCTTTATCCATTTCTCTGGCTATGGACATTTAAGTGGCTTCTATGTCTTGGCTATTGTAAATAGTGCTGAAGTGAATATTGGGGTGCATTATCTAGTTTAAAAAAATCCAAGAGTACATTAAAAGAATCATACACTGTGATCAAGTGGGATTTATCATATGCATAAATCAATCGGTGTGATATGTCACATTAACAAAATGATGAATACAACCATATGATCATATCAATAGATGCAGAAAAAGATTTTGACAAAAACCAGTGCCCATTTCTATAAAAAACTTCCAGAAAGTGGGCATAGAGGGAACCTACTTCAACATAAGAAAGGCCATGTATGACAAACCCACAGCTAAAGTCATTCTCAATGGTAAAACCCTGAAAGAATTCCCACTGAGATCAGGAATAGAGCAAGGATACATACTCCTGCCACTTTTATTCAACATAGTTTTGGAAGTCCTAGCCATGGCAATCCAAGAAGAAAAAAATAAAGGAACCCAAATTGGAAAAGAACTAAAACTATCACTGTTTGCACTATACTTAGAAAATCCTAAAGATACTACCAGAAAACTGTTTTAGCTCATCCATGAATTTAGTAAATTTGCAAGATACAAAATTAATATCCAGAAATCAATTGCATTGCTACATACTAACAATGATCAGAAAAAGAAATTATGGAAACGATGCCATCAACAGAAATAAAATACCTAGGAATAAACCTACCTAAAGAGACAAAATATCTTTACTCTGAAAACTATGAGATGCTGATGAAAGAAATCAAGAAAACACAAACATATGGAAACATATCATGCTCCTGGATTGGAAGAATCAATATTGCCAAAATGGCTATGCTAGACAAGACAATCTACATATTCAATGCATCCTTATCAAATTATCAATGACATTTGCCACAGAACTAGAACAAAAACAAAATTTAAATTTGTATGGAAACACAAAAGATCCCAAATAGGCAAAACAATTCTGAGAAAGGAAAATAGAACTGGATGAATCAGGCTCCCTGACTTCAGACTATACTACAAAGCTATAGCCATCAAAACAGTATGATGCTGGCACAAAAACATAAATATAGATAAATGGAACAGGATAAAAGCCCAGAAATAAATTCAACTCATCTATGACAAAGAAGGCAAGAATATACAAAGGGAAACGGACACTATCTTTATTAAGTGGTTCTGGGAAAACTGGACAGCTACATATAAAAGAATGAAATTAGAACACTCTCTAACACCATGCACAAAAATAAATGCAAACTGGATTAAAGATATAAATATGGCCAGACACTATAAAACTCTTAGAGTAAAACAGGCTGAACACTCTCTGACATAAACCACAGCAATATCTTCTCAGATGCATCTCCTAGTGTAATGAAAATAAAAGCAAAAATAAACAATTGGGACATAACTATACTTAAAAGTGTTCACAGCAAAAGAAACTATAAACAAAATGAAAAGACAACCCACAGAATGGTAGAAAATATTTGCAAATGAAGCAACTAAGGGATTAATCTCCAAACTATGCAAACACCTCCTGCAGCTCAATATAAAAAAAAAAATCCAATCAAAAAATGCTCAAAAGATCTAAATAGACATTTTCTCCAAGGAAGACATATAGACGGCAAAAAAAAAATATGAAAAGGTGCCTGACATCACTAATTATTAGTGACATTCAAATCGAAACTACTATGAGGTACCACATTACACTAGCCAGAATGGCCATCATCAAAAAGTCTACAAACAATAAATGCTGGAGATGGTGCAGAGTAAAATGAACCCTCTTACACTGTTGGGAATGTACATTGGTGCAAGCACTGTGGAAGATATAATGGAGATTCCTCAAAAAACTTAAAGCAGGACTACCATATTATCCAACAATCTCACTTCCTGGGCATCTATCTGGAGAAAACATTAATTTGAAAAGACACACACACCACTATTATGGATATTTTGACTTGGAGAAAATATAAAACTCAAGTGGGCATTACTTCCAACTTACTTCAGTGATTTTTCTTCTCTGGAAATAATGGGAACACAGACTAATTAATATTAAAATAGCAGAGTCAGGAAATAAAGGATTTTCATGAAAAATATTTATAAATATCATCTTAATGCTCAAAGAATTCATGTGTTCTTATTGTAAATGATTTAAACAACATCTAAATGCAAAAGCAACATGCTGAGTCCCCTAACCCAGCATCGGCACCCTCTGTTCCACCCTATGTGAAGCTGCACACATCTTACAGCAGTGGGTACAGCCCATTTGTTATCCCAGTGAATACATGGTGTATATATGCACATTTTATATATATTATATCTAGTATGCATTTCTTTTCTTTATAATTAATAAATATGTAAATAGATGTATACAGTGAAAATATTTTCAGGAGACCACATTTTCCTCATATCATAATAGTTTCATGAGGGTTCTTTCCTTTTCTTGTTATAAAGACCTACAAAATATTGTGCACACACGCACAGTGGCCAGCCTTAGCCATACCTAATTTTTTCTCTTTCTCATATCTCATGTCTATGGATTTGGCATCACAGATGTGAAATTGTTTGCTCAAAGTATTGGCAAAATTTAAATTTGGATACATATTGAAAAATTGCCTTCTAAATAGTATTACCATTTAATATTCCCCCAAACACTGGATAGTTTCTGTATCTCAGTAACAAGGTATTGTTTTTAAGTCAATAAATGCTTTCAGGGGTGGAAAAAGCCAACTTGGGATCATTTTATGAGTTTTCTTTTCTTTTCAGATTGTTGGCCTGAAAATATTTATGGCCATGACCCTTATTCTGTGGTACTTTCAAACTATTTTTAATATCTCTGGTCCAGATATATATGTGTGTCATCAGTAGAAAGTCAATACAAAGCAAGCAATTGGCCATGGCTGGAGGCAGGCATTTTATCCAACTTACAACACAGAGAAAGTTGAGAAGACATATCATGGCTCACATTGACTCTAAAGGTCCAAGTCAGGGAAAGAGGAATGGAAATTACAGACAGGGGAGAATAAAGACACCCCTAAATAGAGATGTCTTACTTTCTCTCCCTTTTGAAATGGAGTGATTGGCTAGAGAAAAGAACTTTCACAGATACAGCAGGAAGAGCTTATGTAACAGATGATGGGTTTGAAGCCAGTGAGAACAGTGGAAAGATCTAAACTGAGCAGTTAATCCTCTGGAGAGGAGGGCGTGCTACAGGATGGGATGACTTCTGGGCAACTCTTACCAGAGGGGTGTTGACTCATTTGGGGCAGCAGGTGAGAGTCTGAAAATTATCTGATAGATTCCAATAAGAGTTCAGCATAAATACTCTTAGAAAACTAGATTAGAAGGTAATTTCTCTAATCTGAGGAGTAGAGCCCAAAATAAACTTACTGCAAACATCATGGTTTAAGGTGAACTGGTAACAGCTGCCACTGTGACTATCAGTTAACAGCAGAGGGACATTCTTCTCACAAGTGGATTCTGCAGAGCCCTGGAGGCCAGGTCACTGCATCAAGGACAGGGAAAGAAGTAATGGTATAGAGATCAGATAAAGAGAACTAAAATGATAATTATTCACAGATGACATGAATAGGCACAAAGATAATCCAAGAGTCCACAAATTAATAAACACTAAAATGTAGCAATGTAGGTGCAATACAATGTCAATATATCAAAGATGTATTTCTAACTATCAGCAACAAAGAGAAAATACAGTTTATAAAGTAGCATTTAACATAATTTAGAGAAATATCAAATACCTAAGGAATAAATCCTAGAAAATATGTAGAAAAGTACATAACTATTGTATGGGAAAAGTACATAAGTATTGTATGGAAAATTAAATAAATGATGTGGATACATATTTAAGATTTGATAGATTTTCTATTATAAAGATATCAATTCTTCCCCGAATAACCTATACATAATAGAAACTCCACTAGTATCCAATAGGTGTTTTGTTAAATCTAAAATTCTTAAAATTCTAAAATATTTAGGGAAAAGCAAAATTGAAAAAAAAATGTGTTCAAGCCAATCTTACAAAAGAAAGCAGAATAAGAAGGTGTGCAAGAAAGGAAGAAAAAGAGCTAGGAAAGGAAGAGGAGGAATAGGAGATGAAGAAAGAGAACAGAGCCAGAGGAAGACTTGCACAACCAGACAACATCTCATGAAAATACAGTTATGAAGAAAGTGTGCTAATTATGATGGATCAACAAGTTCATCAACAGAAGCAACAGAATGCAGAAACAGACCCCATACACAGTCATCTGATGACAGCAAAAATCACTAAAGTGTCATTGAGAAAAGACAGTCTTTTTGATAAGGTGTGTTAGTTAATTGGCTGATCATAAAAAAAAAATAGCTCTTTCTTCTACATACACCATATATAAAAATCAATTTAAGATGACTTCATATCTGCATTTTAAAGAAAAAATTTAAATAAAACATAATAAAATTTGCTTATGCACTTACTATAGGTATTATTCTTTCAAGCAGGTGCTAAAAACACAGCTATGTCTGAATGTTTTTGTCTTCCCCAGGTGAGTTATAGAATCACACAGACTGTAATCTTAATTCTAAAAATAACTGATCCTTGTATATTTTATTTTACAAAATAAAAAACAAATTTTTCACTCATATGTTCATAGCAGCACTATTCACAATAGCTGAGACATGAAAACAACCTAAATGTCCATCAACAGATGAATGGATTAAGATGTGGTACACATACACAATGGAATACTACTCAGCCATAAAATAACTAAATAGTGCCATTTGCAGCAACATGGATGTAACTAGAGATTCTCATTCTAAGTGAAATAAGTCAGAAAGAGAAAGAGAGATACCATATGATATCATTTATATATGGAATCTAAAAGGTGGCATAAATGAACCTATCTATAGAACAGAAAGAGTTTCACTGATATAGAGAAGAGATTTGTTTCCCAAGGGGGAGGCAGGGAGGGAGTGGTATTGGTGGAGAGTTAGGGGTTGGTAGATGCAAATTATTACATTTAGAATGGATAAGCAATGAGGTCCTACTGTACAGCACAGGGAATCATATCCAATCTCTTTGGGTAGAACAGGATAGAAGATAATACGAGGGAAAAATTATATATATATATGTATGTATATTGGGTCACTTTGCTCTATAGCAGAAATGGACACAACACTGCAAATCAATGGCACTTTGATAAAAAATTAAATAAAAACAGAGTTCTGAGGTGTTAGGTGACTCAGTTGAGGCTACCTCACCATCAGGATCCAGAACTGAGATACAGTCTATCCAGGTAGCCCCAGAGCTGGAGCCCTTGCAGGAAATACCCTCCCATCTCCATCCTCTGGGCACCTCTGTATGAGAAATAAAGTGAGAAGACAGAATATTCCATTGTCTGACTCAGCTATGCACATTGCGTTGGGAGACTCCACTCAAAGTTTTGCTACTCTGCATATGTATATGAGTGACCACAACAGTACTGCGAATACTGATTTTTAGAATCAAATAAAATTTAATGAGTAGGTGAATACACAAGTACAGAATTAAAAATAATGATTAACTAATTTAGATGTATTAAAAAATAGACAAAAGTCTTGTACTAGCACTTCATTAAGAGGATGCAAAATTTGCTAATAAAGTTTCTCAATTTCATCAGTCCTCGGGGAAATGCAAAGTAAAACTACAAACAACAGACCCTGGTGTTGAAAAGTGTTCTGGCAACCAGAATTTTGCATCATGCTCTTGGGAGTTTAAATTTGGTAAAGTGTGAGCATGTGCTATATGTATCTTCTATTCTCCTCCTGGATGTATACGTACAGACGTGTTCACCAAAATAAACGTATATGTGTGTTTACAGCAGCACAATTGGGAATAGAAGAAAAAGGAAGAAAAAACAAATATTAAACAAGGAAAGGTAAATAACTTATGGTATACTGAGGTAAAGTAATGCTATAAAGCAAAAGTAATGAAAAATATATAACTATATTTATCAATGTGGATGAGCCTCATGAAGTATCAATTGAAAGAAAACAAACACAAGGAGGGTCCTCTGAGGACAACTATTTTCATGAAGTTCACAAACCAGCCCCGCTGTTGGCTGAGAATTTACAACGCGGCTGTCTTAGAGGTGGGCCTGCATCTCTGAGTGCCTGAAGAGGGCTTCTCTGGAGCCGTCAAGGTTGCCTGTTGGTGTGGGTCACATGACTACTTGTGTTTTGTAAAACGTCTTCAATATGTGCGCTTCTTATTTATGAGCGTTTGTGGCTATTACCCTAATGCATGCATAATACACCAGTGACATTTATGGGAGAGGGTGTTTTCCTCTTCATAGAGACTGTATTTCATTAAAATTGCACTAAGTTTCATATCAGATGCACTTAGTCTACCCGCACACAAAGAGCATATGTCTCACGAGAAAGTGAACTTTGATATCCATGGTACACATTCTTTGAAAATTGATCTTTGAATGGATTTCTTAGTGTCTTAACCACCTAAATGTTTAAACAAATGGTACCGCTCAAGTGGAGAACATCCAGCAAAAATAAAACAACTTTAAACACGGATAGATGGGCGCTATCCCTGAAGAAAGAGTGAGAGAATGAAGAGGAATACCCTCCCCTGGTTTTCCTACATCTATTTTTATTTGAAAGATTTTGTATAAGCCTGTTGTTTCAACCAGAGCTATTGATAATATGTGCCTTTCTCCATACAATATATAAATCCTTGTCATGTCATTGGGAAAGATCATTCCTTTGAGGGAATGATAAAGGAAATAGAAATAAATTTTATGAGCAAAGATGAACCGATCAGAGCTTTTTGAAAAATAGAAAAGAAAATGGAAGATGTATTAGCTGTCTTCAACTTTAAATGGGTGATTACAGGAGCAATAAGCTGTCAATTTTTCTGTTTCCAAAGAAGCAATGGGAGAATTTGATTTAATGTTGAAGCTTAACCACTGCTGCAGTACCGGGAGCAAGTGGCCTCATATTTGGCAATTTGGCAAGTGCAATCGTATAAATAATTCCCAGGGTTTTCCATGAACATCCACTATTGGTCCACAAGATTGCACCATGGCCAGCACCCCACCCAGGGAGTTCGCAGGCAAAGCTGGATCAGAAGGTCTATAAACTTTTGCTTAAAACACCGTCAAATTTTGTGTCCCATTATATAGTGTATCCATTTATTGCAGCATATTTGATACTTTTCTTTAGCAATCGCTGGAAAAAAATAGAAATTAAGAAAGAGGTACCATTCTTTTTTTCCTTTGGGTATTCATAACCCAAGTTCAAGAAACATTGTCTTGAATAAAGGAAATATTTAGAAAAATGGTTTATTCTAAGTACTGTTTTGTAAACAATAATAGCTAATGTTGCTGGAACTTTTGTGTCAATGCCAAGAACTTTATCTCATAAATATCTATAAAAATGTGAAATTATGGACACCTTTATGCTTCTATGTGGTGGCAATTAATATAAATTTCAGTTGGCTTTTACCTGAGTAGCTTTTTCCTGCACCATCTCCCTGGAGGTGAAATATCACGAGTACCTCAGCTATGACCAGTTGTTCACACATTCTCAAATTAACAGGAGATAATTAGAGAAAGGTGGCTATTTAGTGAGTAAAACTCAGTGGGATTATCCAATAGTTTTACTGGTTTTCCTCTTCCAACTGCTTTCGCCACAGTTTTATTGGTGCTTGCTTTCTGACTCTGGCTTACATAGCAGGCATAATCCCTTGCCCCTTTGGACATTTTCAAATATCCATGAACAGCTTCCCCTTTAGATGGCAAAGAATCCAAGTCTGGTGACATCAAACCTTCGATGGCTCCTCTCGTTTATCACCATGCCTCTTCCCTCAGCTTGGCTCTCAGTCAACCTCGAAACCTGCAGTTTTCAAGACAGGACCATTAATTCTCCCAATTCACTTGCTAAGCTCTGAGGTGGTTATTGCATAGCTCACGAGTAAGAATTTGAAAACCACAAACATGGAGGATAGGGTGTTTGTATTAACATTCACACCTCTGTCCATGAGTCGCCAAAAGAAACCCATTGACATATCTGGGAAGGAGCTACTTGAATCAGGGGCCAACTGGGAACTAGGCTTATCTACCCGCAGACCCCACTGGCATGCACCCCTCACTGGGTCCTGGACAAGAGGCAATGTGCGAAACACGAAGCCAGGCATACGTAATCTCAAATATATGCAGTAGATGTAGCAGGACATATTAGAAAATGCTTGTAGGCTCTTCTGAAAAAATAAAAAATAACACCTGTAAGACACAAATGTCACTATATAAATTTAATGTGCAAAAAATCAAAGGTACAGCAAAACAAAGGACAATGAGGAGTACAATCAGGGACAATGGAAGGTACATGTGCTAAGCTTACTTGCACGCGGGAGTAATGCAGAAAAGGATGAAGACAAAGTAAAAAGGCAAGAAGATGTGTTAAATGTATCTTGTGAGAAATTAAAGGTGGAGGTGAAACCATTGAACATGACATAGATTTGAAGGACATTACGCACAGAGAACACCGGCAAAATAAATTCTATTAAAATAACTAAAAATTAAAGAACTTGATCCCAGAAAACTTCGTCTTCTTTTTTTTTTTTCTTGACTTTTTGCCTTTTCTAGGGCCACTTCCACAGCATGTGGAGGTTCCCAGGCTAGGGGTCGAATCAGAGCCATAGCCGCTGGCCTACACCACAGCCACAGCAACGCAGGATCCGAACCACATCTGCAACCTACACTACAGCTCACGGCAACGCCGGGTCCTTAACCCACTGAGCAAGGGCAGGGACCGAACCCGCAACCTCATGGTTCCTAGTCGGATTCATTAACCACTGCACCACAACGGGAACTCCGATACCAGAAAACTTCTAAGGAGAAAAACTGAATAATCTTCATGTTTAAAAAATTTTCTCTTCTCAATGAGAACGATGTCTAGATACTCATATTGCAACAGAACAAAGGGTGGGGGAAAAAAGTATACATGTAAGGATAACTTGATCCCCTTGCTGTACAGTGGGAAAAAAAATAAATTAAAAAAAATTTCTCTTCTGAGTTTGTTGGTTAATCATGCAAACTCCAACTACCTTCAGATAAAAGATAATAATATTTTCATGAGTTCCACTTGAAATGCTGTCAGTCATTTATTGTGAATCATATTTAAATATAAAACAGACTTGCCTTTAAATGGCAAAGAGTTGAAAAAAAAAATCAAAGAATTGATTGAAGTCTGAACGAGGCAACTACTTTTTCTCCTTCACTCTGTGCATGACAGGCTGCAAGTTAATCCATTCTTAGTCTTAATTTCTTACCTTTAAGGAGAATACTGCAAATACCATCACAAGGAATAATGAGTTTATTGCATCTATAAAAGATCCTCCATCAGGAACTCATAGACAATAGGGGTAAACAAATTTCTACACTGTTTGTTATGACCATTCTCATTATTTCTATTTGCATTTCCTCAGAAAGTTAGTCCAAAATGTGTTATTCTTTTCTCAGTGTCATTGATTTACAGTGTTGTGTCATTTGCTACTGTATAGCATAGCGACCCATTCGTATATGTATATACATCCTTTTTCTCATACCATCTTCCATCATGTTTTACCCCAAGAGATTGGACATAGTTGCCCATGCTGTACAATAGGATCTAAATGTCCATTCACAGATGAATGGATTAAGAAAATGTGGTACATACATACAATGGAATACTACTCAGCCATAAAAAGGACAAAATAGCATCATTTGCAGCAACATGCATGCAACCAGAGATTCTCATACTGAGTGAATTAAGTCAGAAAAAGAAAGACAAATACCATATGATATTATATGTGGAATCTAAAATATGGCACAAATGATTTCTACAAAAGAGAAACAGATCACGGACACAGAGAGCAGACTTTCAGTTATTGGGGATCAGGGGGCAAGTGGGCTGGACAGGCAGTTTGGGATAGCAAGATGTGTTATTCTTTTTTTTTTTGCCTTTTTACAGCTACACCTGTGGCATGGAAGTTCCTGGGCTAGGGCTAAAATCAGAGCCACAGCTGCTGGCCTATGCCATAGCCACAGCAATGCAAGATGCGAGCTGCATCTGTGACCTATACAGCACCTTGTGGCAACCCTGATCCTTAACCCACTGAGTGAGGCCAAGGATTGAACCCACATCCTCATGGATACCAGTCAAGTTTTTAACCTGCTGAGCAACAACGGGAACTCCAAGATGTATTATTCTTAAACAATTGTATTTCATTTATATTAGCAGTTGGGGGAAATATTTTATCTCCTTTAGATCAGGTAGGGCTATGTCCTGTTCATTAATATTGCAAATAATTGTGATTGGGTCACTTTACTGTACAAAAGAAATTGAAGAAACATTGTAATCAATAATACTTTAATAAAAAAAATTTTTTAATTGAAAATAATTATTAGATGACTTTGCGTCTGGCACTCTGGTAAGAAACTAATTTTCTTGGGTTTTGAAGATAATATTTCCACACTTTCAGTACTTAACAATGAAACATTCTATCTTATATGTGCAGATCAAAGATATTTTCAGAAAACAGGGTTACATTCATAATTTGAAAGAGAAGGATAGAAACATCAGAAAGATTTTTTGAAAAACTAATTAGAATCTGGCATTTTGCATGTAAACAGAAAATAAAATATTTCTTTAAAAAATCTGTGAGGATTCATCGTAAGGGCATAAATGCAGGAATGTTGAATGAATTTCATTAAAGGAAGTAAATAAATAAAACATAGATCCTACTATGTATCAATAACTGTATCAAACACTAGCTTTCAAATTTGTGTAATTGACAGTCTCAGCTTTTGAACATAGGAGACGTGCATATGCCAACTCTGAGCAATATATGTGTGATCTGAGAATTGTTTCTTAAAATGTTATTCACCATTGTATTGCACTAGCAATTTTTGGTTAAGTTTTTGCAACAGGGACTTTTTCCTGGATGCTAACCTGTATAATTTCTTCAGCTACCTGTACATTTTAGAGGGCAAATCCATCATCCAAGAGAATAGGCATGGTCTAAACTCTCACCAAGCAATATTAATTCAAGGTATCATTTTGATTGTTAGAAAGGTAGCAAAATGTGACAGCATTATAAACTGATCAACAACAAACATTTTGGAGTTGTTGTCATGGCTCCGTGGTTAACAAGCATCCGTGAGGACGCAGTTCGATCCCTGGCCTCACTTAGTGGGTTAAGAATCCAACCTTGCCACGAATGTGGTGTAGGTCACAGATGCAGCTGGATCCCATGTTGCTGTGGTATAGGCCAGAAGCTACCGCTTTGATTCCAGCCCTAGCCTGGGAACCTCCACACGCTTCGAGTGTGGCCCTAAAACAAACCAAAACAAAACAAACAACAAACATTTGAGCATCTTTTGGAGCTTGTGCTATTATATCACATTCCTATTCATTGCATACATTCTTCTTCATTATTTATTTAAGCCATTTCCAGACATGTTTAGAGCACCATGAAGTAAAATGTGGGTTCTGTTAAGTAAAATGTGAATCTTGACTGTAGTTTATCTGAGATCTTGTTGATTTCAGTTACTTACATGTGAATATGAACTGTAGTTTATCCATTAAATCTCAACATACTGGGAACAATAATATGGTCTTGAAAAACATTTTGATAATTATGAATTTCACGAGAAGAAGGCTTTGAAGAGTGAAGGAAAATATAGTCCTTTTACGATATTAATCATAGGGGCAGTGCATTTCCCAGGAGTTTTCCTCTGCCTTTATCGAGATTCTTTCTGACACAGTCCTGAGATACAGGACTTACCCTGCATCCTTGGGAAAAAAATTTCATGGAGAAAGCCTTTTTTTTTTTTTTTCCAAATATATGTATGTCTCTTTGAAAAATAAAAAATAATTCCACAAGGCTATTTTAAGATTAAATTGAAGAAAAGCACTTAGAATAATATTGCAGCCATTATAAATGGCATTGTAACCTGCATTTTTCAAAGGAAGGCATTTCTTCTTAAAGCAGAACTCTTCTTTAAAGGGGTCAAATCAGAACCACAATTTGCCATGGGTACGCCATTACCAGTTCTATGGCAATCTCGAGAAAGCCCTGCTCTCCCCAGGAATAGGAAAAAGCTTTTACAGACTAAGTAGAAATACTCAGCTACTTTTAGTGGATGACTCTCCATTTGCACCGGCCCTTTTTTTTTTTAAACTGCGGAGGGTTTTTTTGTTGTTTGTTGTTTATATCAGCTGTTTGCTATGAATTGTCTGTAGAGAAATTATAAGGCCAGAAATAAAAGTATTAGAGGAAATTGAAAGGCTATAGAGAATACATTTTATTTACAAATGCAAAGCTCTAGCTTGAAGTTGACATATCATGATGTTAAAATTAATTTTTAAACTAATAATTTTGAAAATCTCATGGAAAATTTAACTTTGTTATTACAAATCTTAAATATCCTGTGCCCTATACGATTACCTTTCCATAAAAGGATTGCTTTTTACAGTGAATTTTGTCTATTTTCAGTTTCTTAGATCTGTAAATATTATGTTACAAATTGCTGTATGGCTTGTAATGTGTGAAAATCTCTGATTATGAGTCCCTTTATCTATAATTCTTCTTTGCAAAACTGTACTGTGTGTATTAAGTGAAATGGCATTTCTACCACTTATCACACAGTAAGTTTCCTCTAAATGTGGAGTCACTTCTCTGATTACAGAAAGTATATAGCACAGAAAAAAAATTCTATACTCACAAGTAGGGGGAAATGTTTCTAAGTAATCTATCAGAAAGTTTTCCTACAGAAAATCAGAGGTATTTTTCCCACCTTTAAAAGAGAATATAAATCTATAAACTGTTTTAAATTAATAATTACCTAAATGAATAAATAATATTCAATTTAGTTGAATATTGCCTTTAATTTGAATTGACTTACAAATTAATTTCTGTCTAAACTTACACATTTCTCTATTTTCTAAAAAAACAATTTTTTTGGAGGATAGTTGACTCAGAACTCTGTGTGAGTTTCAGGTATATGGCAAAGTAGACCAGTTACACATATGCATATTCCTTCTCAGACTGCCCTCCTCCGTAGGTCGCCCCTCAGAACCAAGGAAACACCCTGTGTTAAACAGCAGGTCCCGTTGCCCATCCAGTTCATACCCAGTAGTGTGTACACATCAATCCTAATCCCTAGTTTATCCCTCCTACTCCACACCTCCCTTTTGGTAAATTTTTTTTTCTTTCAAAATCTTTGAGTCTGTTTCTATCGCATAAGTTCTTTTGCATCGTTTTGGTTAGACTCCCCCATTAGTGATCGCATATGACACTTGTCTCACACGACGTTTGTAAAAATGGCCATACTACCCAAAGCAATCCACAGATTCAATGCAATCCTTACCAAGTTACCTATGACATTTTTCACAGACCTCGAACAAATAATCCAAAAATTTATATGGAACCACAAAAGACCCAGAATTGCTAAAGCAATCCTGAGGAACAAAAACCTAGCAGGAGGCATAACTCTCCCAGACTTCAGGCAATATGA
Organism: Phacochoerus africanus; assembly: GCF_016906955.1. NCBI lineage: Eukaryota > Metazoa > Chordata > Mammalia > Artiodactyla > Suidae > Phacochoerus > Phacochoerus africanus. Next base: position 134,917,044 of record NC_062554.1, on the reverse strand, counting down.
CAAAGCCACAGTCATCAAGACAGTGTGGTACTGGTACCAAAACAGACTTACAGACCAATGTAACAGAATAGAGAGCCCAGAAGTAAATCCAGGGCTTAATCTCTAGAATATATAAGCAACTTATACAACTCAACAGCAAAAAAGCCAAGAACCCAATGAAAAAATAGGCAAAAAACCTGAATAAACGTTTCCCCAAAGAAGATATACAGATGGCCAACAAGCACATGAACAAATGCTCAACATCCCTGATTATTAGAGAAATGCAAATCAAAACTACCAGGAGATACCACCTCACACCAGTCAGAATGGCCATCATTAATAAGTCCACAAATAACAAAGGCAGGAGGGGATGTGGAGAAAAGGGAACCCTCCTGCCCTGCTGGCTAGAATGTAAATTGGAACAACCACTATGGAAAACAGGATGGAGGTACCTTAGAAAACTATATATAGAACTACCATAGGACCCAGCAATCCCACTCTTGGGCATGTATCTGGACAAAAGTTTCCTTGAAAAAGACACATGCACCCACATGTTCATTGCAGCACAATTCACAATAACCAAGACATAGAAACAACCTAATGTCCATCCATAGATGAATGGGTTAAGAAGATGTGATATATATATACACAATGGAATATTACTCAGTCATAAAAAGAGGAAAATAATGTCATTTGCAGCAACATAGATGGAAGTAGAGACTCTCATACTAAGTGAAGTGAATCAGAAAGAGAAAGACAAATACTGTAAGATATCACATATCTGAAAACTAATATATGGCACAAAAGAACCTATCTACAGAAAAGAAACAAAATCATGGACATGGAGAACAGACTTGTGGTCCCCAAGAAGTAGGAGGAGGGAGTGGGATGCACTGGGAGTTTTGGGGTTAGTAGATGCAGACTATTGCATTTGGAGTGGATAAGCAATGGTTCCAGCTTTGTATCACAGGGAGCTATATCTAATCACTTGTGATGGAGCATGGTAGAAGATAATGTGAGAAAAAGAATGTGTGTGTGTGTGTGTGTGTGTGTGTGTGTGTGTGTTAGAGAGAGAGACTGGGTCATTTCGCTGTACCCAGAAATTGACAGAGCATTGTAAATCAACTATAACAAAAAATTTAAAAATTACAATGAAATAAAAAGACAAATAATGTGGTTAGAGAAATACAGCAAAAATTTGCTGACATCCTTCAGAAAAGGTGATAAAAAAGAGACGAGTAAACACAGGGAAAAATGGTCAGTATGGTTAGTCATGAATTTGAATTAGACCATATGACCTACCCTTGCATACACCAGAAGGAGCAAAATTGGGAAGGCTGGGCACATCAGTTTTGATGTGCATCTGAAGGCAGCTGGACTCCTTCTTCCATGTTAACGGACTGTCACGGTGATGTAATAATGGGGTACCACCACATGAGGTACTGTTTGGATATGTCTTACTAAGTTAAATGTATCCTTACCAAAAGACCGAGAAACTACCTCCCGGATAGCTCCTCCAAATAAATGAAAATATATGTCCACAAGAAGAATCGTACAGGAATTTTCATAGAAGCGTTCCCCATGATTGCCAAAAACTGGAAAAAATCAAACATATACAACTAGGTAGGGGTGTGTGTGTTGTGTATATATTTACACATATATAAAGCTAACTGGAATAAACCAGACAGGAAAAATAATAAATCCTGCTCTTAAGTATTGTGTCAAGAAGAGGCGTTCCTGAGTTCTTTTGCGGGCAGTGGGTTAAGGATCCCTCATTGTCATCCCTTCAGCAGCAGCTTGAGTCTCTGCTGTGGCATGGGTTCAATCCCTGGCTTCAGACATGGTCAAAAAAAAAAAAAAAAGAAAGAAAGAAAAAAGATGATGCATTCTTCTCTAACGTACTTGCTACATTTGAACAAATTGAGACCGTGTGCAAAACAAGCCACAGAAATTAAAATTTTAAAAATCTTTTACAAAGCACTATATATGCCTCAAATGTAATTATACTAGAAGAAAACATATTCTAAAATCTCATTCAGATTTTTTTTTAAAACCTTAAAATAACCAACCAAAGATGATAAGGGACTTTTTAATACATGCAGAAAAATGATGAATCAGATATTAAAACATGGAGTTTAGTGAAAACAGAAGACACAGTTTTTAAGCTTTGAGTTCTTCTGTTAGATATGGGGAGAAAATGTTGAAAACTAAGGCATCAAATGTTTCTTTAAAAAAGTCAGAAAAGCAGGAGTTTCCACTGTGGCACAACAGGACTGGCAGCGCCTCTGGAGCTCTGGGACGCAGGTTTGATCACCCGCCCTGCCCAGAGGGTTAAAGGATCCAGCATTGTCATAGCTACGGTGTAAGGTCACAACCGGGGCTCAGATCTGATCCCTAGCCCAGGAGCTCCATATGCTGCAGGGCAGCCAGAAAATAAAATAAAATAAATACATGTTAGAGAAATAGGAACAGATGCTATTTAAAGAAACTTGAAGGTGATTTTCAACAACCATGGGCAAAAATTTGCCTGTGGCTTAAAATTATATAAATATAACAAATGTTCTTTTTTGCCTGGTTTTTTATTCACTCATTACTATGTTTAAGTATCTGTTCTTTTTGGTACATGCAGATAAAATTCATTCACTTACGTTTTGCAAATACCTTGTAATTTTTTTTTTGTCTTTTGTCTTTTTTGTTGTTGTTGTTGTTGCTATTTCTTGGGCCACTCCCACGGCATATGGAGGTTCCCAGGCTAGGGGTTGAATCGGAGCTGTAGCCACCGGCCTATGACAGAGCCACAGCAACGCGGGATCCGAGCCGCGTCTGCAACCTACACCACAGCTCACGGCAACGCCGGATCGTTAACCCACTGAGCAAGGGCAGGGACCGAACCCGCAACCTCATGGTTCCTAGTCGGATTCGTTAACCACTGCGCCACGACGGGAACTCCAAATACCTTGTAATTTATATGTGCATTCTACTGTTGACCCTTATGCATTCTCAGCACTTTTGGCCTCTTAGGAGCATTTCGGCTCTGGACGTGGCTGAACATGTTTTACAGATTTACGCTGTCATGTGTGCTGAACCCACACGCTTGCAGACAGGAGGGTGCGTGGTCCTCTTTACTTCATCTCATGTGGAAAAGACACGCTCTCCAGCCTCCAGTGTGATTGGAGCCGGCTTTGGTCTAAGGCTAGGTTTCACCATCGCCACATCGATACCTGTCTGTGGGCCCCAACGACGCGTCCTCCAGGGAGGAGCGTTTTCATCCTGCGTGGAAAATAAACTACCTCCGGCCAGTGTGAGCAGAGGGCTCTTTCCCCCAACTCTTTAGGGTGGGTCTTTCTCTGCTCTCAGTTTCCGCTCCTGCGTGTGCTGATGAGTAATTATCTTAGCTGAGTAATCAAGAGAGAGTCTAGATAATCCCAAGAGCAGAAGTCCATGAAGTATTTAAGTTCTGTTTTAAAGAGTTATGGGTCATGAATAGATGGCTTTATAACAAAAGGCTTTGCTGACATAACCCATCAGGTTTTAGAGATTGTCTGTTGAACCATTTGAATTTCCCTTCAAAACTTTCCTTTAAAAATGATGAAATGCTAGTTTATTTCTTTCACTTTTAAACAGGCTTTTAAATGTTTCTAATATGCTGGCTAGGAGGTCCAGAATATTAATATTGCAAATAAAAATATATTAAAGGTTATGCCTCATTTGTCTTCTGTTTCTGAATTTTGTGTTTGCTGTAGATTGTTCTGTACCAATTTTTTTCAGGATAAATAAAAAATTTACTATTAATTTCCTTTAATTTGAATAGTCATTCAAAAAATACAATGTCTGTAGCAAGGTAAATGTATCATTAAAAATATAATTTAATTATTGCCTTGCTTACATCTTTATCCTTTTTGTCTTAGTGTAGTACATTTTAGATAAAAAGGGTCTTTTTGATAGTTCTCTATATCTTGAATATTCTGCAGTTTCATTCACTTAAATCAGTAAACCTGAGGGTCATTTTTCATTATTTCTGTAAAATCCTCAGGAATTTTTATTGAATACTATTTTTACACAATTCACTCTATTATTTTAATTCCAATAATTTAATCAGATATATTGGAGATACCCTTAATTTTTTCCTTTCTATGGCTATTCCTGAGGCATATGTAAGTTCCCAGGTTAGGGGTCAAATCGGAGCTGCAGCTGCCAACATATTCCACAGCCACAGCAATACTGGATCTGAGCCACATCTGCAAATTATGCTGCTGGTGCAGCATTGCCAGATCCTTAACCCAATGAAGCAAGGCCGGGGATTGAACTAGCATCTTCATGGGACACTACACTGGGTTCTTAACACGCTGATCCGCAATAAGAACTCCTCATTCATGCCTTACATTGTTTTACTTATGTATACGTGTGTGTATATATATATATATTATATATATATATGCTATCCAGGGTATTATGTTTATATTTTTTCCTCGTATCTGTCAGTCATAAATCCCTTCTATAACCCAATTTGACCTTGTGATAAACTTTCTAATTTCAGTTCTTATATATTCGCTTTATGGCAGCTCTTTCTTCTTCTGTTTTACTCTCCATGTTTTTAATCACAGAATATGCTTTTCCTTTTGATTCCCTTTTATATTTCTTCCATCGTTTAAGGCAGTTTCATTTTGTACTATCTTTTGTGCTATGATCTCTTTTTATTTTATTTTAATTTTTGCTTTTTTAGGGCTGCACCTGTGGCATATGGAAGTTCCCAGGCTAGGGGTTGAACTGGAGCTGCCGCTGCCGTCCTACACCACAGCCACAGCCATGCTGGATCCAAGCCATGTCTTCAAGCTACACCACAGCTCACGGCAACCCCGGATCCTTAACCCACTGAGTGAGGCCATAGATGGAACCCGCATCCTCATGAATACTAGTCGGGTTTGCCACTGCTGAGCCACAAGGGGAACGCCTACGCTCTCTTTCTAGATTGACCTCCAACTTGGTATTTTTCAAATGAGAGTGTCCCTGTTATTTTGTTTCTGCTGACTTTTGCTCATGATAAAGCTTTGTTTTGGCATTTTTCCCCTTTTTATTTTATTTGCATTCTTGTCTCTCAACTTTCAGTGGAGGGTTTTGTGTTTGCATATCTGCGTGTTTAATGTAACACCACGTGGAGTTCCCGTCGTGGTGCAGTGGTTAACGAATCCGACTAGGAACCGTGAGGTTGCGGGCTCGATCCCTGCCCTTGCTCAGTGGGTTAAGGATCTGGTGTTGCCATGCAGACGCGGCTCGGAGACCGCGTTGCTGTGGCTCTGGCTTAGGCCGGCGGCTACAGCTCTGATGAGACCCCCTAGCCTGGGAAGCTCCATATGCCACGAAAGTAGCCCTAGAAAAAGGCCAAAAAAAAAAAGACAAAAAAAAATGTAGCACCACTTGACATGAATGCGCAGGTTTCTTCTCAGAGAACTTTTGTTTTTGTTTTTGGTCTCTTCCCATCACCAGCATATACTCCCACATATATTCACTTTTCTTCATCATTCTGGCATCAGCTGAGCAGTGTGTGTTTATTTATTTATTTATGTATGTATGTATGTATTTATGTATTTTAAGTTTTATTGAAGTAGAGTTAATTTACGAGGTTGTGATCATTTCTGCTGCACAACAAAGTGACCCAGTCATACCTATACACACATCCATTCTCTCTCAGATTCTTTCCCCACATAGATTGTCATGGAATACTGGGTAGAGGTCTCTGTGCCATACGGCAGGTCCCCATTGGCCAATCGCTCCATATACCTCAGGGTGCATATGCCAACCCCAAACCCCCAGTCCATCCCTCCCACCCCACACCTGTCCTCTGGTAACTGTCAGTTTCTCAAAGTCTGTAAGTCCTGTAAGTCTGTTTCTTTGCTTTTGCATCCTTTTTTTTTTAGATTCTACCTGTAGGTGATATTATATGTTTGTCTTTCACTGTCTGACTAACTTCACTTCGTAGGCTAGTTTATAGATCCATCCATCCTTGTGGCTGCAAATGACATTAGTTCTTTCTTTTTCCTGGTTGAGTGATATTCCATTGTACATATTTACCACAACTTCTTTATCCATTTATTCATTTACATTTTTTGGGGTGTGTATTTTTCTTTTTTAAGTTTTATTTAAATGTAGTTGATTTACAATGTTGTGATAATTTCTGCTGTGCAGCAATGTCATTTGGTTATACCTACACACATTTCCATTCTCTTCCTGAGTCTTTTCCCATATAGGTTATCAGCGAACATTTGAGTAGAGTTCCCTGTGCTATACAGTAGGTTCCTGTTGGCCATCCATTCCATATACAATAGCCTGCATTTGCCAGTTCCAGTGGATAGTGCTAATTTAGACTACAAACATGTATTTTGTATAATTGGGGAGTTTTAATTTCCCATGTGATTTTTTTCTTTTTTTCTTTTCTATTCATACTCTGAGGCAAAAACATTCTGTAGGGCCACCTACCTAGACTAATGGAGATGGTTTATTCATTCCCACTTCACTCTGGGACAGCCCCTCCAGGTACCAACTTGATGCTCAGCCTTTGCCTTCCCCCTTGTTCAGGGGGCTCCCTGCTTTACATGCTTAGCGATGTTGCTTTCAAACTCCACTCACTCACTATAGCCTTGAGGTTCTCTCATTCTATATCTAATATTTTTTGTATCTACACTTATTCATGTTTTACCTGGAGGTTAAATAAAATGCTAGGAGGATGTTTGATCTATGTTCTGTGTTTATATCTAAACCATACTGCTATCACCTATGTAGCGAGTGGAGATATGGGAATCTTATTTTTATAACAGCGTATTCAGAAGGCAAAAAAAAAAAAATTTAAATCACTGTTTCCAGCATTCCCATTGTTAACATATATGATCAGAATTCCCCACAGTGTGGACAACAAAGTCATCAAACGGCAGCCATTGCCGGGTGTCTATTACTTGGTTTAATTAAGAATGGCCCTGCTCGGAGTTCCTGTCGTGGCTCAGTGGTTAACAAATCTGACTAGGAACCACGAGGTTACGGGATCCATCCCTGGCCTTTTTGCTCAGTGTGTTAAGGATCCGTCATTGCCGTGAGCTGTGGTGTAGATTGCAGATGTGGCTCGGATCCGGCGTTGCTGTGGCTGTGAGGTAGGCCAGCAGCTACAGCTCCAATTAGACCCCTTGCCTGGGAACCTCCATATGCCGTGGGAGCGGCCCTAGAAAAGGCAAAAAGACAAAAAAAAAAAAAAGAATGGCCCTGCTAAACCATATCCCTCTGGTACATAAAGATCCTAAAACACAGAGAACAACTATTTCAAGATAAGCTGTATCCGATAATTCACGTTACTCTTATTTCGAGAACGCTTTAAGCCTGTTTCAAGTGCATGAGAAAGCTCTGACCAAAGGAAACAATCAGTGACTTGGACTTGAGTCCCCAGTACTGTCATTATGCATTTGAGGACTACGTTTTCCATCATATTTAAGTTGTGGCATGACACACCTGGCACGCCGCACTAACTCGTGACTCCCCTCTTCATCAAAATAAGCTGTTATGGAACGTTCCGTAAATTCTGCCTGCAGAATATAGAGGTTTCATTAACTGAGGTTTGGTGTGGGAATAAAACAGTCCTGCTCATAAATACAAAATGGTTAAAATGAATTCTCCCACCAAAGGAATAAATCAACTCTTAAGTACATTGAAGCAGTGGACAACAGCATTTCATTATTAAAGAGGAAATTCAGTGTGTGCACACATGCATTTTCATAATTTATAAGTACAGATGCTGCTGAAGTTTTAAAAGTTTGTCCTGTCTAAAACTATAAAACAAATATTGCACTCCTCAATATTTTCCCACAAATACGGGGCAAGCTTCTCATCCAGTCCTTTTTACATCTGGAAGCCAGGAGGATCTGGGACTATGCATCAAAAATGTTTTCCCTTGTTCTATGTGGAGCCCGCTGTTCTGGCGACACTGATTCCATGAAGGAGTTGTTGAAATTGGGATGATTAATGTGAAGCAATGTGAGCACACCAACTGTCTCAGCTTTTTTAAATGATGAAGCATCTTAAATCATACTTTCTCAATAAAAATGCATAGATAACTAGCCCTATGTCAAAAAGTTGGCTTAGAATGGGGCTATCAATTAAGCATTTCTTCTTTTGATTGGTCCCCTCTGAAATTTGGTCTAAAATATCTTTCTGCTTTGGACTTCAATTAGATTTCACTGTGGATTCACATTGGTAATTAGTCCTCTGGCCCCTGCTGATGGAAGGCAATGATATGCCCAAGACTGTAAACAAACCAAGGAGGAGTGTGGTAATCCTTCTTTTATTCTCATTAGAGGGAAGTAAAGGAAACTCATTAATAAGCACATGGCGCCGCAAGGCTTTTAATTCATCCTCTGTCATGTAATCCCACAAATTTGTGACGTTTTGTTTCCTCTCTACTTTATTTAATGAAAGGAAACAGACTAAGAGACATTAGATAATTAGCTCAAGTTTAAATAAACAGACATAACTGGGACTTCAGTTCTAAACATAAAACCAATTATCTTCTCCTTCTAAGGTTATTTCCTGGAGAAACAATAAATTAAAGAGTGCAAATTTCTCTAAGATATAAATGTCTTTCTACCTGCCAAAATAAAATATATGATGCCTAAGTGACTCAACAATTTCCTGTTCAAAAATAATTATGTAAAGTGTAGCAACAGAGACAACATGCTTTAGTTATGCTTTTTAATACTCACTGTGTGCCAGGAATTCTTCAAATTGTTTTTATTTATTATTTCATATGATCTACACTCCAGTCCTATGAGTTAGATACTAATACTAAAATACTCTTAAAATATTTGAAAATATTAAACAATACAATAATATTTAAAGATTAATATAGATGGTCAAAATATTATACAATTTTAAGATATTTCAAACATGTATATCTTTTCAAAATATTTTAAATTTAAAACGTGAATTTAAAATGGATTGCCCTTTTAAAAACAGAGAACTTGAAGCATCCATAAGGCCGGGATTGGGCCACGAACCCAGGACATGCAACTTTCATCTGGGTCGGGGATCTCACATAACACCCTGTTAATTTCCCATATATACATTTCACTGACATTTTTATTTATGATATATTTCATAAAGAGATTTTGCGATTGTTTGTAGGGAGAAGTTAAATAACCAAACACTTGTCTGTGTGGCTCTACTTTAACCCCAGGTTGAGGCTCTAAGAAACAGGATGATAACTGTACCTGAGGTGGCATATTAGACCTCGAGAAAGTTCACCACTCTATAATAAACCAAAAAAAAAAAGAAAGGAAGTTGCAGGGGATAGACATAAAAATGCTCTCTACTGTAACTGACTTCTAAAGTATGTATAGTTAATTATTCTGTGTGATTATGCTATGTCTTTGAAATTTGGGCTTATCCAGTTAGCAGCCAGTAATACAGTTTCTGGTAACTTCTGGCAAAGGATATATTTGAACTACTTATTTCATGGAGACCCAATGTGCTAACTGAACTACTGCTTCCTTAGATCCATAAGCAAAAGAAGTGTTTTCCCAATTGCTGAAGCAACCTAAGAGCATGAAATAAAAGAACCAGGACATGCAAATGCAATAACTGACCTCAGAGGAGAAGAAATGAGCCTGGAAATAGAAGAAAATCTGAAAATATTTTAAGAGAACTTACTGAATATTGCAACAATTTAAAAAACATACTGTGAAGTTAAACTTACAACCAGAGAAATAAGAAGAGGTACTAGAAACTGAAACCACAATTTCAAAAGAAAGCAAAAATCAATAAAAGAAACCTCAGCTGAGAACATGGGGAAGTATAAAATTAATATGTGGAAAAAAAAAAATCCAGACAGTCGAGCATATGTAACAAAGATTTTTTTTTTTTTTTGGTCTTCTTAGGGCCACACCAGCAGCATATGGAAGTTCCAGGTATTGAATCCGAGCTGCAGAATCTGAGCTGCATTTGCATTTGTGACCTACACCACATCGCCAGGCAACATGGGATCCTTAACCCACTGAGCAAGGTCAGGCATCAAACCTGCATCCTCATGGAGGCTAGTCAGGTTCATTTCCCCTGAGACACAGAGGGAAATCTGAAAGATTTTTTTAAGTGAGAAAATCTCAAGGTAAAAAGAAAAGCTTGAGGAAATCCAATACTTGAGCCACAGGGAGAAAATGGGGAGGTTACACAGAAGATAATAATTTTATAAATAACACAAAAATCCTGAACTTAGGAAAATTTACCTTTGTATTAAAGGTATTCACCACCTGCTGAGTATAAAAACATAAACACAGAATTAATATCTGGCACATGCAAGCACACTATGATGAAAAATCTGACCTCCGAGAATAAAGAGAAATTGGTAAAAGAGGAAATAATTACCTAAAAATCAAAACAATCAGAATAGCATAAGAATCATGTCAGAAATATTAATGTATGAAGATTTATAATATAAAATATACATACTATCTATCTACTTCTCTGATCTTTGTGTTTAACAAGTCTCGCATTTTTGTCATTTTGCTTCTGTTTGTTTTCCTAAAATATACCCTGCATGGTGTATATATTTTGAATTTTACGCAGATGGGGTTATTCTCTGTGAATTCCTCTACACCTTGCTCTTTTTCACTCCAGATAACACTTGCGATGCTACTCACACTTGTGTCCATAATGGGCATCATTCATTTTCACCACCCCCTTTTGTAAATGCAGCACAACCAGTACATCCATTCTCCTTATCAGTGGATATTGGCAGTAACAGGTGGAACTCTGACTGTTTCCATGACAGACCTTCTTCAGGTACTTTACTTTCCATGTATTTGTGTCATTGAATTTAAGGTGTGTCCCTTGCAGATAGTGGATATTATTGGATCTTGCTGCCTTTATTTCTTTCTTTATTTTTGTTTTGCTTTTTAGGACCAAACTCCCGGCATATGGAGGTTCCCAGGCTAGGGGTTGAATCGGAGCTGCAGCCACCAGTCTACAGCACAGCCACAGCAACACCGGATCCCAGCCACATCTGCAAACTACACCACGGCTCATGGAAATATTCCACAGCTCAGGGCAGTGCCAGATCCTTTAACCCACTGAGCAAGGACAGGGATCGAACTTGCGTCCTCATGGATTCTAGTCAGGTTGGCTACCGCCGAGCCACAACGGGAACACCTTTGGATCCTGCTTCTTAATCCAGTCTGATGGTCTTTGCCTCTGGTTGGCATTTTAGTCCACAGACATGTGGCAGATCTACACATATGTACACACATCCATTCTCTTTCAGATTCTTTTCCCACATAGATTATCACAGCATATTGGGTGGAGTTCTCTGCGCTATTTGACAGGTCCCCATTGGCCAATCACCCCATCCACCTCGGTGTGCACGTGCCAGTCCCAAACCCAGAGGGCTTTATTCTCATCAACATCAACACCGTCCTGATAACTGCTTTAGCCCAACGTAACCCTATCTCCTCATCCTTACCGAGGTTTTCTTGTGTCTGTGCCCACCCTGTCTATATTTGGGTTCTCTATCAATGCTTTCCCTGCCCAAATTAATTGTGGGTCCTAAATATGACTTTCTTATTCTAGCAGTCTTTCCCTAGGAATATTTACCTTAATAATAACTACAGGAAGTGTCTATATAACTATTTCCTGTAGGCGTTTGGGATGGGATACTTCACACACTGGGTAGATCAAGTGATTGCCTTGTCTGCAATGGTTGTTCAAAACACTGATGTTCCTTGATGCTTGACACACTTGTCATGTGTTAAAATAAAATCTGAGGGTATGACCCCAAATGTATTTTGTTGTACTATGTTGTCCCAGATAAGTTTATGATTTTGAATAAGCTTTATGTCAATAGTCCCTTATATATTTATGTCTTTTAAAAGTCCCTTCAATTTTTTTTATTTACACGAGTTTAAGGTTCATTCCACTTGATCTTATTTATGAATCATTTATGATGACTACGAACCCTCAGAGAATGAGCTCTGAAGTGATGGACCAAAGAAATACAACAGTTCTCTAATTTCATTAATTTCTAACCGTTTAGCAGGAAAGTGGTCAGCTAGAAATGGACTAAATTTTAACTTAGTTAAAGGTATTTCCTTGGCCTCATGCATCCTTTCAGCCTGCTAAAACACACACCTACTATCCCACATAAAACATTTCAGTGACAGCTGTTTAATAAATGTTTGTTGAAGAAAATGTATTTTTTAAGTTTCTGATCATTTTATCCTAAAATGGAATTTATTTTAAAAAATAAACTTATATTTCCTATACAGCTAGACTTACTGCTAATAAATGTGGGATGTGCTTTCTAAATTATATTTAAAAGGAGCTTAAAAGCATCCAAAATCATTTAGATGAGTCTTAGAGGTTCTGACTAGTTACTCTAAAGCGAACTGAGCAGACATGATGTAAAACCCAACGAGCGAAGGGTTTTTTCTTTCATCTTCAGACCCAGTCTTGGCCTTCCATACCAGGGAATGCTTTTTAGTACACTACTGCTATTATAAAAGATGCAAGGAAGTCATTACTTTTCTGTAACAATTTGTATGGATTTATTACTTAATTAGTTTCTTACCTTTATCTGACATGGGTTATTGAGTGCAGCTTATACCTCTATAAAGCCAGAGCAAAATCTAAGTTAATATTTTATAGAGTCCCTCATTAAAATGCAATATAACCAGAGAGTAAAATGTATGAACACACCTCAGAGAGTTTTCAATTTGTCATATCTTTCAGGCAGTGGGGAAGATATGTATTCAAGAAGTGATTTATTTCTTGTAAGAAAGCAAAACCACACAACAAAAATAAAATTAATTATTTCTACCCAGTGGGAAACGGTCGACACCTGCACAACACAATGTGAAGGTGTCCTGAAACTGAGGCTCTTTATGGGTAAAGCAGAAACGGAGATCAGATCATTATCAGAGGAAGCAGTTTTAGCCATAACACGGTGGGCATTGAAAACAACTTACAGGGAAGACTAGATCTAATGCAAGTTCGAGTTTAATCATCAGTGATTCTGTGGTTATTGTCGTCTTTGTGTTGATCTGCATCGCTTAGTAAGGCCTAGCATGGCAAAGATATGTGAGGTCGTCAGAGTAGTTAATGCAGACAAGAGAAACAAGCATATCCCAAGATAAGCTAGAACTCTTGAGGCAGATGGGAGCTGTCAAAAATTCCTCCGGTCCCTTGAAACTCACTAACAAAATGGAGACTGCAAAATATCTGGTATTATTTTTACCATGAGTCTAAATGTCTTCAATTTCCCAAGAGTCTCTGTTGTTGATTTTGGGGGGGTTCTTTACTTTTGGGAAATGAGCAATAAATGAAATAGAGAATTAAGATAAATTAAATCAGCACAAGCAAATTTCATTCTTTGAAATGAGCAGAACTTTGGCTTGATTAACCAGAGAGGGAAGGAGAGAGACAGGGCACTGAAATTATGCAAAGCCAGAAAGATAGCTGGAACATTACAACCAGCCTTAGAGAAATGATGATGATGGCAGGGAAATACTATAAGAAGCGGTATGGCAACAAATTACATAACTGCTGCATTTGTGTCCCTCCAAAACGCAGGTTGAAACCTAATCCTCATTGCAATGGCTTTGTTGTTGGGGCTTTGGGGAGAGGATTAGGTTAAGAAGGCAGAGCCTGGTGAATGGATCAGAAGAGACTCCAGAGAGCCCCTTCCTGCCTTCATCATGTCAGGACACAAAGGGAGAGACCCCTGGCTGTAAAGGAGGGGAAGTGTCTCCTCTCTAGACACTGAATCTGCCGGCATCTAATATCAGACTTTGTAGCTGCCATAATGGTGGGAAATGCATTTCTGCTGTTTACCAACTCCCTGGTTTATGGCATTCTGTTACAGTGGAACGGGACTAAGAAAATAAACTGGATGAGATCAACAAATTCCTAGAAAGACACAGACAATCGAAACTGAATCCAGAAGAAATGGAAAATCTGGTTAGATCTAAGAGACTGAATTACTAATGAAAACACTTCCCATGAAGAAAAGCCCATCTGATTTCCTTAGCAAAATTGTCAAACATTTAAGGAAGAATTAATGCCAATCTTTTTCAGATTCCTCCAAAAAATAAAATAGGAAGAACTATATCCTAACGCATTCTATGAGGCCAGCATTACCTTGATACCAAATCTAAAAAAAAAAAATCATAAGAATAGGAAGCTGCACATCAATATTTCTTATGAATACAGACAAAAAATACAAAACAAAATGCTATCAAACTTCATCCTGCAATACATAAAGTTCAAAATCAGTTAACCAAGTTAATAGGATTAAGAACAAAACCTATGTGATCATTTCTGTAAACGTATAGAAAACTCCACCCTGGGTCGTGAGCCGCTTGAACCAAACATCGGGCACCCCAGTCCTGGGGTCAGATGCACGGAAGACAAGATACACTGCCTGGCTGCAGGGCCACTGAGAATCCCAGGATGTCTGCTCATCGAAGCTCAGGCGTGTTGGCTCCCTCCGGAGGTAGCTGGAGAGGATGGATTGAGGACTGCCTATGCGGCTGCCTGGTTTCCCCTGACTGCTCTGGCGAGTGCTCCAGCCTGAGACGTGCAAGGGCTCAAGCCCTGCTTGCTTCGCCTTGAGCTGCCCAGGGGCAAGGGAGGGGTCACGAATGGGAGAGAGCTTGGCCATGGGATACAGGGGCAGCTTGAACCTGGTGGGCCTTGAGTGTGCTGGAGGCAGCCCTTGCTGGTATCTCCATGGGCAGTAGCACATGACTGGTGGTCCTGATCTCCAAGAGTGGCCAGACGGCTGCAGCCCACACCCCGTTACATGTGAGAGCCTATGCAGGCCCGCCTGCCCTGCCACACAACTCCCCGACAGGGCAGGGTGGTGGAAGTTGGGGTGAATCGTCAGCCGTGAGGGGACAAAGGGACGCGGATGCAGCTGGAGTTGCCATGGTTTATGCCTGCAGAGGAGGTGCACCGGAGGCAGCTTGAACCCCTGTTTGTGACTGGCCCGCACAGCCCAGGTGCCATCATGAGCCGGGAACCTGGATGGGCCCCTTTTGCTCCAGCACGGTTCCCTCTGGGGCAAGTGTACTGACACGGAGAGAGAGGCGAACACACACTGACAAGCAACAGAGCCAGCTCGGACCAGCCTCTCAGGGCTCACGTTCCACCAACCTGGGATCCGACTCCATTTCTGATAGAAGGTCACGGCCGTTGAATGGCAACAGCCCTGGCCCCTCCACATCCAGCCCCACCCCCTACCAAGGTGATAGCTACCAACACGCCGCAAGGAAGGGCATAACTTCTATTCGTGTCACATCCAGCGCTCCCAAGAAAGGCACTGAGCACAGGCAGACTGCACAGGGACACTCCCACATAAAGACACAGTAGACAATGGTTCCACCAAAATCCACGGAGACAAAGAAAGTGAAGCAAAATGAAAAGAGATGAACTGGTCTCAGTTGAGAAAGCAAGAGAAAACCAATGAAAAATAAACAATGAAACAGAAATAAACAATTTACCAGATAGAGAGTTAAAAGCATTAGTGGGTACCAGTGGGGAGAGGGAGGAAGGAGGGGCAAGATAGGAGTATAAGATTAAGAGACACAAACTACTGGGTATAAAATAGAGAAGCAGCCGGGATTTGTCTTACAGCACAGGGAAATATAGCCAATATTTTATAATACCTTAAGATGAAAAGCAGTCTATATAAATATTCAGCCATATACTGTACACAGCACTAATACAAAATTGTAACTAACTACATGTCAGTAACTGATGGAATGTTTTACTACATTTACTCTTTTATTTCTGATTCTACAAATAATGCATCCTTACTACAGACCAATTAGAAAATAAAGTGCGATGAAGAAAATTGACATTAACACTGTAATATGTTTGTGTATTTCTGTCCTGTATTTTTAGTGTGTTAAAGTACAGTTAATGTAAAATTTATCATCTTTACCATTTTTAAGGGTACAATTTGGTGGTATTAAGTGCAGTCACATTGTTGGATGTAAATCTATTTTTAAAGTGAAGGAAAATGATGTCTTCCCATCCTGAGTGATGATAAAACTCAGAAAAATATGTGGAGGTCTTGGGAAGAAAACCAATAAAGGACAATGAAGTCAGAGGAGCTTTTATTTATACATATTTACTTTGTGGTATCTGTTTTTTAAGAAGGTCTCTTAAGGAGACACACTGTTTTCGAGAAGGTCAGGCATATACCTACAGACAAGAAATAAAACAGCCCATGCAAGCTCAGGTTTCCAGTGATTTGAGATAAAATGAGACCACCCAGCAAAGGCAGCTCTGCTCCCCGGGAAATCTCCTGAGCACTGCTCAGGATATGCTGGATTCAGAGGCACAGGCACGTGCTCACGGTGGCAACCACGTGTGCACACCT
The DNA here is from genome assembly GCF_016906955.1 of Phacochoerus africanus. NCBI lineage: Eukaryota > Metazoa > Chordata > Mammalia > Artiodactyla > Suidae > Phacochoerus > Phacochoerus africanus. Next base: position 134,900,657 of record NC_062554.1, on the reverse strand, counting down.
GTGCTGGGATAATGAGCCAAAGTTGTCCAAAATTCTCTCCTTTTTGATGTGTGAATGTTCTGACATCATGAATGAAATTCCCTTTAGAACATTCACATTAGGCCAGACAATTTCTATTTTCTCCAGAGAGATGAATAAAGGAGAGAGGCCTGAACTCATTTTAGAAAGCTGATATCGTCTTGATTCCAACACCAAATAAAACACTTAAAAAAGTAAAACCAGTACCGATCTCGTTGATTAATGTAAATGTAGACATTAATAATTTAGAGATGCTTACCGGTTATATATATATATATTTGTGTATGTTTATTCTCAGTATGAGAAAATCAATTAATGTATGATTGAGTATGATTGAGTATTCTCTAAAGAGGCAGGAGGCAAATTAACTGCATAAATACACTTTCAGTGATTTTTCCATCCCCATCCTCAAAACTCACCAAGGGGCTGTTTTTCAGTGAAATTATTGTATGTAAGTTGCTGTGGTTGTGAAGAAGTCCCTGTTTTCTGGCAGAGACACTTCCTCCACCAGACATCGAGGCATCAGCTGGTCCCCAAGAGAAAAGTACGGCATATCTTGAAGGGAGTTAAATATCCACTTAAAATGAATAATGCCATTCAGATAATGAAGCAGGTGCAGCTTTGGTTTGAGGTGGATCCCATTCCTTGGACGGGGTTGGTGTCCAGGCCTTCCCGGGCCCGTCCGCTTCCTTGGACGGGGCTGGTGTCCAGGCCTTCCCGGGCCCGTCCGCTTCCTTGGACGGGGCTGGTGTCCGTCCGCTCCAGGTCATCCTCTTACCTCAGAGCTTTGGGGCCCATTCACATCGCAGGGGAGGACAGACCCACTCTGACTTTTCCTCCAGAACTTCATAAAGAACTTACACAAAGATGGGTTATGTGACTCGTTATTTAAATATTTTTTAGAATAATAAGTAATTTCTTCCCCCAGGAGAAGAGAGACGTAGAGCTTCATGTTTGTCACCATTTGGGGACTGTATGTTCTCAACAGCCAAAAATGGATGTCCACACACCAGGGGATGCTTTCTCTTTGGGGAAAAGATATTTGATAGCTTTGCCTTTAGAACCATTCCAGAGCAGACGCTTCCTCAAATAGGTAAAAGATCTTCAGAATAGGGGCCCACCGACTCTGACCATGTGCTCCAAATAGAAAATTGTCCATTATGTCAACAGGATCCTTCATCTTCTGCTGAACCCTGTGCTCTGGGAATACCAGCCTTATAGCAGGTTTCACTCTCAGGTCAACCAGATAGCACAAGTGATGTTTGCATGTTTTGATTTATAGAAATGGTAAAGGCATACGGCCCCATATATTCTACTAAACGAAGGCCATGTCAGAGCTCTCGTGAAGGCTTTCCCCACATTCCCTTACACCTGGTTAACTCCTTGCACCACCTGGTTTGTGGTCTGGACATGGCATCATCAGGCAAACCAAGTCCAGGGCAGGTCCGTTCACCCACATCTTTCTAGTTCCCTCCAGGTCTGTGGCTGTCAAGAAGAAGAGCGAGATTTTAATCTATCACTGTCTTGAGTGCAAAACTCATGACCCACAATGGTTTTGCTCAGTGTTTTCCATCCGTGTGCTCTCTTGAACCCAACCAAAATGCCCTCTTCCCAATGAGGGTCTATGCTCCGACTTCCACCTTAGAGGGTGGAGTGTCCTGAGCCACAGCATCCGGGGAAACAGGGTGCTAAGGCTCCCTCGCTTCATTAGCAGGCCTCCTCCACGGATCACCTTCACATCGTTGAAGAGCCTTACAGACGGGCCTCATTGTCTGCCTGCTTCTTCTTGGCAAAGCGCAAGGACTTCTGACTATTATCTTTCCTTTTCTAATGGAAAAAGAAAAGATCCCTTATCTTGCATTTATCCCTGAAAGAAGATTATGCCGTGATACAAACAGATTGGTGAATAACAAAGAAAAGTGAATGCTCTATACTCATTTTAAGAAACTTTCTGAAGAGGACCTGAGGATCTATAATTTTCACTCTGTTAAAATTCAGATTTATAAGGTCAATTGCCCATCTGTACGTGAGAATCACTGCAATTATTTTGCAGCCTGTGAAATGTTGCAGGCTTTTAAGGTTCACTCTCATTTTGATAAACTGTTATTTTACTCATTCAGTAAACAGTGAAAGTAACACATCTGGTAGTGCCAATGTGTGAGCCCCAAAGGGAACACACTTGCCTAAATTAAGGACTCCTAATTACAAGTAGTATTCTAAGAGAGTCAATTCTTATTGCAGAAAATCCATATTCCTCCACACAAACAACATGCCAATAATTGAATAACTTGAAATTTCAACCTAGGAAAGCATTTTTTTAAGACTGCAGTTTCAAACACAACCTGATTCGGTGTCATTTTGAACTATGTAGTGATTCTTTCTTGCGAAAGAAGCAGCCACATTTCTACAGGGTTTAAAAAAAAAAAAAAATTCCAAAAAAACCCTCAGCAGGTGGAGGCAATCTACTTTTAAAGTAACTTCAAGTTTTAAGTTGAAAAGTTTTAGATGTTACCTTGAAATCACCCTGAAGCCAATTAAAGAATTTGTATTTAGAATGTATACCTTTTCCAAATTTGTAAACTCAGGGAGAAGAATGATGTATGATTCAAATTCATTCTCTCATTTCTTGAATCCTTCAAGTAAAGTGTTTATGCCCAGAGCGTATCATCTAGCGATGGTGATACGGGTAATTATCACAGACACTCAACATGCTGACTTGTGCCAAGCATCGTCCCAGTCCCTTATTGCTGTCAACTTACTTAAACCTCACAACAATCTAGTGAGGAAGGTACCAAAAAAAAAAAAAAATACCCAATTTAGAGATGCGGGGGGGGGGGGGGGAAATATAGAAAAACTAGTTTTCCCAAAGCCACCAGAGAAGTAAGTCAAAGCAGAGATAAGAATGAGCGCCAGACATGCATTTTGAGCCATGGTGGGTACTCCAGCCTCTTTGTTACATGGGTGAATGAGCAAATACGACCATGGGGAGAGGATGGAGGGCACAATGTTAGCAATACTGTGTTCTGCAATAATTATTGACATCGAGGCAACTCCAGAATTCAATGAGCATTTTAGTAACATTAACTCATTTACTATTTGTCACAACCCTCTGGTAAGGCAGTGGGAGCATCATTTTAGACACAGGAAAATCAACTACAAAAATTTTAGGATTTCAGCCAGCATTCTTTGCACTGAAGCTGTCAGACAATTAGTTACAACTAAGGTCTCATACTTTGCCTGGCAAATCGTTGTACAATGAATGTATCTTGAATAATTGCTTGGGGGAAATTATTGAAACCTTAAATTATAATGTGATTCGGTATTTGCCCGTGCAGCCACAGATGGCTTAAAACACCACATCATGGAAATAGAACTGATGATGGATCCAAACATGAAAATCGGTACTTTTTAAGTCGTGAATAAGACACAGTTGTTGTCTCTGGTTTAAGGACAGATGTGTGTACAAATAACGAAAAGGCAAAGCAATAGAGGCTGCACTTGAGGAGCAAACCGTGGTGTGAGAGCACAGAAAAGGGGACTCAAGGATTCTTCCAGGGGAAGCAGAAACAGCTGCTCAAACGAGACGGATCTGCCTTTTGACAGACCATTAGGTCCTGGAAGCAGGGAAGCCTTGTGTGAAGAGCAAACCTGCCCTTGCAGCCTCCCAGACCGGCACTCCAGGCCACCCTGCGGACTGGCCCAGCCCACATCAAATGTGCCCCAAGTCTGAATGTCTTCCTTGAGTCCTTGGCCTTCAGATTGATCCCTGTGCTTCTCTGCTTGTCCGCCTATTGCTTACTTCTCAAATAATCGGTTGCTTTTTTTGAACACCCAACAAACAAAAATTCACCCACCTACTTAAAATGTTGTATTTACATCAAAATGTAATAAAATCCAAAGTTTGCTTACAATGGATTCTGACGCCTGTTAATTCCATAAGCTCCACACCTGACTCTCTTCTTTGGTTTCGCTAAGCTCCACCAATATTTCCCATATTTTTTGTCTGTTAGCCTTTTCATATTTGTTATGTAATAACTGTGCACTTCTCTTGGTTCTACTGAAAACAGTCTCCTACTGGACTTCTTTCGATTGATTTATTCCTCATAATTTAGAAATAAAGAACATAGCTGCATCCTGGAAGAGATCTCTCTGGTGCCCAAGTTGAGTGCGCGCTTCATCATTCATCAGAATCGCTGCCTAGGATCCATCCTCCATCACTTATTGCTCAGATGACACCCCTCCAAAGAAGTTCCTTCATCACCATCGTTAATAGGCAGAGGAGAGAGGAAACAGTAGAAGAGAACCCTATTTTTTATAGAGACCTCCTCTGGATGACGGGAGAGAGGGGCTGTGTATAATGTGAACATGCCTCTTCGTCTCACCTCTTTCCTGTGATTCAAAATAAGCCCCGGGTAAAAATGAGAAATTGGGAGCTACCTGGTCACATCTAGGCATGGACACGTCAGACGTGAACTCTGATCAACGCTTCATTACTGACTGTCCGCAGTTCCCTGTAGACCTAGGCATGGCCCAGACCTGGGTTAATTTTGGTTCTGGACGGAGAATACCCCAAATGACTTTATCTCAGCATCTGGTCTGACGTGGAGCTAGGATTCAGAGGCGAAAGAAAGCGTGGTTGTGGGACGCCTCATACATGGCTAGGTTGCCCATGGTTCTTACAGGTTGTTTCTGTCCTTCTCCTCAGCCACTTTGGATCTACTCCTGACCTAGTCTGATTTCCATCACCGGCACGACAAACTCCCCCTGCGAGGATGCTCTCGCCGGACCCCCCCCCCCCCCCCCCCTGCCGCCAGGCCAGTTCGCAGGTGCTCTAGGCAGGGAAAGGGAACTTTCTAAAATGGACCAACTGCCCAGACGCTCATGGTATCCTTCCGCTGTTCTGCCAGTTGCCTACAATAAAAAGACACATTTAAAAATAAGTAAGTTTTGACAGTTTGTAGTGACCACCCCACATTCAGGACATAAAGTAATTCCATCACCCCCAAAAGTTCCTCCTGACCCCTGTCCCGGCCACAGAGGCTTTATCATTTCTGCTCTATTTTTTCTAGAAAAAATAAATGGAGTTGTGCATTTCGTAGTGCCTTCTCTTAAGAATATAGAATAACTAAAAGCATATAGAAAGGAGAATTAAATTTCCTAACCACTTAAAATTAATCAGTGTCTCATCACTGTCTTCATGATTTGAAACATGATGAGTAAGCAGAGGGCGTCATGGTGCCACGTAGGCAGGCCAGTCTGTTAGGGACGTTTTCAGGAAATCGAACAAAGGTATACGTCTCTTAAAGGTCTCCACCAAAAAGTACTTACGTAGATTTTTTTAAATGATTACTTTTTCTCAAGTTCAAAAAATATTTGAAAAAACGTATGTTCCTTCCAAAGCTGCCTGTCCCACTCATGTCGGGCTGCCATTGATTCTGCGGTGTAGCCTTTGCTTTGGGTTCAGTATGGTCCAAGTGGAAACCTTTGGCAGATTTACCGCGGAAGCAACACAGTGTGGGAGGGTGGTCTGCCCTCACTTCCAGCCACTTTGGTCTGGCATCTCCAGGGTGCTCCAAGTTCCCCAGGACCGTGGAAACCGTTCTCGCCGAAGCAGCGCCTCTGTAAGGAGATTCCGTCCAATTTGACAGAGGAAAGTAAGTTCCAGCACATCATGGGTTGTGCTCAGGCGTTTCAGCGCAAAGCTGCAGAAACCCCCTCTTACAATAAAATAAAGCAAACCCCGATAGACACCGTTGGTAAAACGGAAAGCGGCATATGTCAGGCCGCTCCACGGTTTAAGAGCGGGGTCATCTACGTTTAGAAATACAAGCGCACCGATTTGAAATAAAATGTTTATCTTACCAATAGCATTTTCCCATGAAAATCAGCTACATGCTTTCTTGGTTTTTTCATTTCATTTTGGTTTATTTTCAGAAAAAAAATGTTATTTGTTTGTTGTGTTGACTAATTGATTACCTTTCTTTTTCCTGTTTTGACCCATACAAGCCCAGACGGTGCCTTATTGCAGGCCTTTGTTCTCCCTTGGAGCTTTTAGATGCATTAGATGCCAGCACCGTATACCCCTAGGGCTGTGCCCAGATGCACTGGCGTTCGATGAAGATTTGGGATATGGAACATGGTGGAGGATTCAGACATCGTCTCCGCAAATCATAGATTTTGCCCAAAAGATATGATTTAATCGTCCTGATCATTACAATCATGATAGTCCTCCTGCATAATTGTTGTGTAGCTTCTAAGACAATGTAAGTAAACAGGAGTGGTAGGCAGAATAATGCTTCTTCCTAAAACGGGCGGGTCCTACTTCCCGAAACCTCTGTGTATGTTGCCTTGCGTGACAAAAGGGACGTTGTATGACTAAATGAAGGACCTCGGCTGGGGGGCTTTTCCTGGGTTCAGGTGTGGCCAGTGCCACCGTTGTCTCGGTCTGTGGCCTGCTCCTTCCTAGGCCCTGCTGCAGGGTCCTTCCCTTCTTATTTCCCATCATGCTGTTGCTAAAGGCCCAGAATCCCACTTTCCCATCAAAGTCTTAGACCAGCTCAGCCCCGGGCTGCTGTAAATACTCACATGTACCACAGCCATAACCGGTATAAACTACCATTAACTATTAAAAGTGGTCCGTGCACGTCCAGAAAATCTTGAGATTCGCTTTTCCGGAGTCAGAATTCATTCCTAGAATAGCCATTATATGTACTTTATGGAAATATGTTTCAATTGCTACTGCCCTAAACCTGACTATTTCACCCTAATAATACTGAGCTACTCCTGTTTTCCCAAATGTACACTTACAGTTACTATTTACATGCATTCTTTCATTTATTTGTTCATTTGTCACATTTCAGTCACTGCAGAAAATAATTCAGAGTTTCCTCAAAAACTAAAAATGGAACTCACACATGATCCTGAAATCTTTCTCTTGGGTAAAAACCCAAAGGAAATGAAATCAGCACCGCTAAGAGCTAGCTGTTCCCTGGCTAATGTTCCCTGCAGCATTAATCATAAAATCCAAGATCTGGAAATGACCGATGGATGGACGGATGGATGGCTGAATAAAGAAATTGCAGGGAGTTCCCATTGTGGCTCAGTGGAAATGAACCGGACAAGTATCCATGAGGAAGCAGGTTTGTCGCTCAGTGGGTTAAGAACCCAGTGTGGCCTGCGAGCTGTGGTATAGTTTGCAGATGCAGCTTGGATCTGGCGTTGCTGTGGCTGTGGTATAAGCTGGCAGCGGCAGCTCCAATTCGACCCCTAGCCTGGGCACTTCCATATGCCACAGATGTAGCCCTTAAAAAAAAAAAAAAAAAGGAATTTTCAGTATATGTAAAATGGAATAGTATGAACTCATGAAAAAGAAGAAAATCCTGCCATGTGCAACAACATGAATGGACCTGGAGGACACAATGTTAAGGGGAGGAAGCCAGATGCAGAAACAGAAGTCTGTGCACGGTCCCGTTTGTGTGTGTGTGATCTGAAAGGGCGGAATTCGTGGAGGCGGGACCTACAGCAGTGGTTACCAGGTAGGGAGGTGGAAGTAACTGGGACATGGTGGTAAAAGCCTAGAAAGTCCAGTTATTTAGGAGGAATAATAATTCTAGAGATCCAACGTACAGAGTGAGGCCCACAATTAATAATACTAGAAATTTAGTAAAAGAGATTCCAAGTTCTATCACCCCCAAAATAGGAGACGACATATGACTTTTACTGTAGTAATCATGTTACCGTTTCTACAAAATCATCACATTTATACTCTAAACATGTACAGCTTTCACTACACGAGATAAGCAAATCCTTGACGTTAACTCATTGGTGTGTATGGGGCAGTATATATATAAATACACATATATTTATTTATTATATACATATATCTCAACAGTTTGGTTATGCTACAATGTAACTTTTTAGTCGCAACGTTTTTTTCTGAATCCTTCTGCTTTCTGGAATGACTATTTAAGAGTATAAATCATTCCATCTAGATCTTGTCTAAACCAGAGGCAATTTGAGATTTACATTTTAATCATTAATTACTTCGCCAAGTGTCCTAGCGAGCCATATCCAATTTCCCTGTTATTTTTCAAAGCCACTTTAATCTTCATACACTTCTGATTTAATTACAGTTCTGAAGTACTTGCCCTTTATCCTGTTATCTGAAAATGTATCCTATCTGATGCCATATTTAGAAGTAACTCTAGCTTATCCATATCTCTAGCTCATGTACATATCCAATACTATGCAAAACTTCATCTGTATCAGTCTCCCCCGAGAAACTTATCTGCTTTCTCACGCATCTTGTTATCACCCTCTCATCATCTTCAGTCTCACCCTTCTGCTGAATTTCTTCTCTCAAAAAATGCATATGGTGAAAACATTTGAATGATAAACACAGAGACAATAAAAGGGCTTTATAAAGTCCTTATAATTTTTACCAATTGACCTTTATCCTATTTCCTTTAGAGTCAAAATGATTAAAAGTGTGTCCTGCACGCTTTCTGTTGGCTGGGTTATCAGCCATTCACTCCATAATGCCATTAATTCACTGAAAAGCTTCTTTCAAGTGCATTTAACAAATCTTAGTTCTTAGTTGACACATCTGCAGCATTGAGACTCTTGATCTTTGGTCCTTAAAATTCCCTCCTCCCTGCATTCCAGGATGCTGTTCCTTCCCAATTTTCATCCCACAGTGATTGCTTTAGTCCTACACCCTTGCTCAAGCCTGAGTGCATCCCTGAGGAAGCAGCAGTCTGTTTGTCCCCCCTCGCACACCCCGCCCCGGGAAGTGAGGCAGGCCAGCATCCAAGCGGAGTGACTGAAGCGAGCAGCATCCCAGATGACGTTGCTCAGTGGTGGAGGAAGGATTTTGTGTGTGTGTCCACGTCTACAGCATGTGGACGTTCCTGGGCCGGGGACTGAACCCGTGCCACAGCAGTGACCAGACCACTGCAGCGAAAACACTGGATTCTTAACCTGCTGTGCCACAAGAGAACTGCAGAGGTAGGATTTTAACACAAGCACCTCCTTCTCTCTTATGTCCACACCCTTCCTGCTTGTTGAATATATTTCTCAATATGGTTCTTACTCTGAGTTCCAAGCTGGCTCCTTTTAAAAATTAAAAAATTAAAAAAACACTTTACTTTCTTCCTTGATTATAGACATTCTGATTTTTTTTTGTCTTTTTTTTTTTGTCTTATTGCTATTTCTTTTGGGCCGCTCCCGCGGCATATGGAGGTTCCCAGGCTAGGGGTTGAATCGGAGCTGTAGCCACCGGCCTACGCCAGAGCCACAGCAACGCGGGATCCGAGCCGCGTCTGCAACCTACACCACAGCTCACGGCAACGCCGGATCGTCAACCCACTGAGCAAGGGCAGGGACCGAACCCGCAACCTCATGGTTCCTCGTCGGATTCGTTAACCACTGCGCCACGACAGGAACTCCGACATTCTGATTTTTAATAGGCATGAGACCACTAGAAATATATTCCTGGAGTTCCCACCGAGGCTCAGTGGAAACAAATCTGACTAGGAACCATGAGGTTGCGGGTTCAGTCCCTGGCTCGCTCAATGGGTTAAGGATCCAGCGTTGCCATGAACTGTGGGTGGGTCGCAGACACAGCTCAGATCTGGCATTGCTGTGGCTGTGGTGTAGGCCGGTGGCTACAGCTCTGATTCAAACCCTAGCCTGGGAACCTCCATATGCCACGGGTGCGGCCCTAAAAAGCAAAAAAAGAAAAAAGAAAAAGAAATATATTCCAGAGGAAATATATTCCCTCAAAACTAGGTTTGGGGAGTTCCCATCGTGGCTCAGTGGTTAAAGGAACCTGACTAGGAACCATGAGGTTGCGGGTTCGATCTGTGGCCTCGCTCAGTGGGTGAATGATCCGGCGTTGCCGTGAGCTGTGGTGTAGGCTGCAGATGCGGCTCGGATCCCGCGTTGCTGGGGCTCTGGCGTAGGCCGGTGGCTACAGCTCCAATTTGACCCCTAGCCTGGGAACCTCCATATGCCTCGGGAGTGGCCCAAGAAATGGCAAAAAGGCAAAAATAATTAAAAACAAAAACCTAGGTTTGACCGTGGGATTAAGTCTGCCCCAGACAACTAAGAGAAAGTAGTATATGGTGGTTTCTGAAAAGATTTCTGCTAAAGAGCCTTTTGGTTTGTCTGGGTCTCTCCCTTCTGAGCCGCATGTGGGCCAGCAGCAGAGGCACTTACTTTGGCTGATGCACAGTTTGACCCTTTGACCGGAGGCCACGCGGCAGAGCGACAGGATACAGGGGTCTTAGTCATTTCCAGGGCAGTCGCTGTGCCAGGCGTCCTACCTGCGCCCTGCTGCCCAAGGGACAACACACTTACGCGTTGAGCTAGTTCACTTGGCCTCTATACCCTCCACTCACCGCAGCAGCCTCTCCTCCCGCAGACTGGACTCATTTATTTCCAGGCTAGCACATGAGCTCCTAGGGCCATTTTCTTCTCTTAGCCAATTCGTCTGTTCCATTTCTGTGTCTCACTGGTGGCTGCTGTTTATGCGCATTTACTAACTGATTTACTAGACTCAATGCCATCCGTACCGTCCCGTGACACGACAAGTACCTCGTGTCTCCAGTCGGCCACCTCCCCAAACCGGCATCGCAGTAATGCGAGCAAACGGGTTGGTTCTGGGTACACAGGGATACAATTTTTACTTATAATTTTTATTTTTTAAACTTTTTTGGGGATCTAAATTTAACAACAGTCTTTTAGACAACCGTATATTTCATGACATTGGATTAGTCAAACTGGGAGCCTATTCTGGGCTTGTTTTTTCTCCTTATTTGATGAAGAATATTATTATTATGCCCTCATGTTTGAAAGATATATTCTCCAGATTTAAAGTTATAGCCTTATCTTTTTTTTCCTTAGATTATTTAAAAAATAACACTACTTTTTTTTTTTTTTGCCATCTGGTGCTGCCGTTTGGAAGTTTGCCATCAGGCGAATTCCTATTAATTTTTTTAAATTTATTTTATTTTTATCAGAGTATAGTTGATTTACATTATTTTGTCCATTTCTTTACAGTGTAATGACCCAGGTCATATATGTGTGTGTACACACACATACACACATTTGTATATACATATATATATATATATACATTTCTGTCAAAATTTCAGAGTTTCCATTTCTTTCAGAGTGTCTTAAGTTTCACAGTAAATCGCCCCATCTGTTAAGAGTTTCTTTGTGTAGGTTTCAGGTGACAACGCAGCCCATTCTCCATGACCCTGAGGATGACGGCGGGGCTTAGAGTCCAGGCTCTGGTCCCAGAGCTGCCATTCGTTAGTAGACTGTTGATACCTGATCTAAACTCTCCGTGGCTCAGTTTTCTCACCTTTAACAAAATGGGGAAAATAATTGAGGTGTAGTTAATACAGTGGTAAATAAATGAAACAATATTTTTGCATTATTTGCAGGCTTTGGTCCCAGAACTGCCATTCATTAGTAGACTATTGATACCTGATCTAAACTCTTGGTGGCTCAGTTTTCTCACCTTTAACAAAATGGGGAAAATAATTGAGGCATAGTTAATATAGTGGTAAATAAATGAAACAATATTTTTATTTTTATTTTTTTATTTTTTTTGTCTTTCTGCCATTTCTTGGGCCGCTCCCGCGGCATATGGAGGTTCCCAGGCTAGGGGTCTAATCGGAGCTATAGCTGCCAGCCTATGGCTGAGCCACAGCAACTCAGGATCTGAGCCGCATCTGCGACCTACACCACACAACAGCTCATGGCAACAGCTCATGGCAACGCTGGATCATTAACCCACTGAGCAAGGGCAGGGATCAACCCTGCAACCTCATGGTTCCTAGTCGGATTCGTGAACCACTGCACCAGGACGGGAACTCCTGAAACAATATTTTTAAAGCCTGGCTTTAAATCTTTAGTGCTTCTTCCTTTCACTGCCAAATTCCTTGAATTTTTATGATTTTCATCCTGTTATCCCATCTCTTACATGTAAATTACACATAAATTTACACATAAAAGGGTAAAAGAATTAGAAGAAAAAAAAAAGAAAGGTACACTTGGTTTGTAAAGAAAAATAAGGGATGTCGATGGCTCTGGCTCCATATACACAAAGAGAAATTATTTCAGAGACAAAGGATTTAGAACTTTAAAAAAAAAATAAGATCTGAACATATTTTTAAAAATAAATTCCATTGCATGTCTTCCTCGTTTCCACTGCCACGTACCTCCTCAGCTGAATTTGGGGTTTACGGGAGCAAACGCAATCGTCCTTTCAGTCTCTCCACTCACCAGCACCCCACCTTCGTGTGCCCGTGGGAATAAGGGAAACGTGGCAGGTACACTCTGTCCTCAGAGCCAAGATCTGTGACATTTTCAACATCCATTTTCTGGAGGACTTTTCGATGGTATTTTTCATCAACACCAGGGCTTCCTGCACTCATGTCAATGATGAGGTCCTATTATTAGGATCATGGGTTACTCTGAAGCTTGACATCATTGGAAACGTACATCATCAAAGGAGAAAAACAATGAGGTATGTTCTGGGTTGAGGTTTTCCGCATCCATCACATGATGTCATTATCATACAGGTTACGGAATGAGGGGGAGCAGATGCAGGTGCAACCCGAGTGAAAAGCCAGTGCAGATGCAGCTCTTCAGTTTAATGGATTCATTCATAAAGGATCACATTGCATGGAAACAAAGGAGTTTTCTAACAGTTACATTTTCCTAGGAAGAATTTAGTTACTTACTAGGAAACTACCATTTTCAGGTAACCATGTCCACATTTCATTGTGTCATAGTCAGTCTTTTTTTTCCTTTTTTTGGCCATATCCACGGCATGCAGAAGGTCCTGGGTCAGAGATCACCAAACCTGCGCCACGGCAGCGACCTGACCCACTGCAGTGCCAAAGCCGGATCCTTAACCCTCTGCAAGAGAACTGTCACTGTCAATCTGAATCAGTCACCTTTGGCTGCAAAGTATGCTCGCCCTCTATCATACTGTTCCATTCAGAGAAACTGCTAGCAGTTAATTTCTCACTATCTAGCCCCATGACTGTAAAATCTAATGTGTCTGAATCACCTGGAGGGCTTATTTTTGTTCTGAATTTGCATCCTCACAAGTTTCCAGTTGATGGTGGTGCTGTTGGGCCTGATAGTACACTTTTTGAATCATTGGTCTAGATTCCAAGATATTGATAGGTTTTGAGTAATTATCCTTTTTTTAAGAAAAAAAAAAAAAACTTTTATCAACCTCTCAGGTGAAAACACTGCAGCTAAAATAACAGTGTGAAACCAAAAAAGTCACTCATGTCCAAATCAAAACTGAGGTCAGTGGTTTTGCTTTGTTCTCATACCTACTCAGAGGGAACTTATTTTCTCTGTAAGGCCCCACCAAACTTGAATATTTTCCCAATTTCTCTCTGGTATTTGCTTGACTCTTTTGCCAGATGCGTTTTTCTTAAGCCCTGATGAGGCTTCTCCTTTCTCACCAAACTAAACAAACACCTTATACTGTGTAGTAGGAATCTCTGTCTACAAACTTCCTTAGAGAGGTTTAATTTTCGGTTTGCCTAGAGATTCACTTAATTTTCATTTCCAATGCCCACGCAGCTTAGGTGATAAAAACTCAGCATACCACCACCAAATGACCAACTACAATGCTTCTGAGTGCAAGGTGGCTACCAGTGTGCCAGCCCCTGGGGGAGAGATTCTGCTCAGTGTCTAGGCTACAGCATTGCCAGTGAGATGTGTGAAATTCCACTGGCTCCTCAGTTGTCAGTTCAGCCATGCTGTTACTCTGCCAGCCTTATTCCTACCCAAAGGCCTCTTTATGGCCAGTGTTTCTTTTTTTTTTTTTTTTGCCATTTCTTGGGCCGCTCCCGCGGCATATGAAGGTTCCCAGGCTAGGGGTCGAATTGGAGCTGTAGCTGCCGGCCTACACCAGAGCCACAGCAACGGAGGATCCGAGCTGCATCTGTAACCTACACCACAGCTCACGGCAACACCGGATCGTTAACCCACTGAGCAAGGGCAGGGACCGAACCCGCAACCTCATGGTTCCTAGTTGGATTCCTTAACCACTGCGCCACGACGGGAACTCCCATTGTTTCTGATCATTACCTGCCTTGTCCTATTGGGGTAGAATATTATTATCCCACAGCTCTTGGGCCACAGAAAGGTAAGGTCATTGCCAAGTCCCTTTGCCTATAGATGCATCCCCTTAATGACCATTTCTATTGAGGATTTTTTTCAGTTCCTGGCTTCTTATTGAGCAGGAAGACCCAGTTCCCCTCTGACGGTTGGCTCATTTCCCCCCAGGACAGAACCAGGGGGGCAGGACACAGGTCTGTCCTTCTTGGAGACCACAAGTCTGAGGACCCACATCCAGGCAAGGCTGTGGGAAGTGCTGATCTTACTCATCATGCAGTCTTTTTTTTTTTTTTTCTTTAATGTTTCAAGCTCTGCATCTAAAAAAATCTTTTTCATGTTTTACTGCTCTAATATATTTTCCTAAAAGAAAGAGTCTACCTGTCTGAATTGGGGTAAAGTGAAGGAGATTTAGAAAAATCAATTCTAGTATCTCAGTACCTTATCTGTCACACTAACCATCAGGCTGGGTAAATACTGACCTGCTCACACTCATGC